>NC_050069.1:101260363-101938697 GCF_009764565.3 Dermochelys coriacea
AAAGCAGACCTTTGTTTATCAATTTTTTCTATAGCATTTGCATGAAAATAGTCCCCAAGTCCTGAATATATGTTGCAAATTCTTCCTCTTTTTCATTACATTGGAAATTAGCCATATGCAGGCATTTTATCTCTACTTTCTCTCTTTTTTCTATTACCCATCCTCATCACCACTTTTCTCTTTTATATTCAGGCATACACACAGAGAAATTATAAAAACATGAAAGACTCTTGCTAGAAGCTTGCAGTATAATGCTACTTTATTTCTTAGAACCCAAAATCCCAACACAAAAGAACCACTTCCCTACAAAACTCCCTAGCGTGTTAACAGAAACAGGACACTCACACCACCACAGAGTAAAAGTTATGACTTGCAATTCCAACACAGTCTTCAATACACCACACTTAGGACACTCAAGTGAATGATTTGAATGGACAGAGCAGCAGGCTGCAACTTTATTAATGTTAGCTTGGGTAGGGGCAGTATATGCCCACCCATCTCACATACCAGGAATTTAACTAGGTACAGTGCCAGGTTATGTGGCTCCCACCATATAATTAATAACTCAGGATAAACTCCTCAGGCTAGCCCCTGGAGTCAGCTAATTTCGGAGTCCTCCAACCTCCTCCCTTTAGAGTGGTGATGGTGATAGAGTACATCAAGGGGAACCTCGATCTGTGAAGACGTCAGGCCTCCACTTACAGACACAAAGTCCACCAGCTAAAATCCCAGGTATCATTTATCTCTGGAAGTCAGCCCTTTAAGCCTTTTTCTGTACTGGACACTGGCTGCAAGTTCTGACAAACTATACATTTCTATTTTCTCTCTTCAGATTAGATTGCCAAATACTATTCTTTTTACCACAACTGTGCCTCCACAATGCTGCAAGGAAGGCAAAAAGAACAAAAAAAAATCATCAGACCTCAGCCAGTTTGGCCCAACAGGAAAAATTCCTTCCTGATCCCAAAAAACAGGTTATTGGTCAGACCCAGAGCATCTTGGAAACAGCTTACTGTCTAAAACTACAGAAAGGGAGAGAAAACGAGGGAGAGATAGCTGAAGAGGCAATACACTCCAGAAGCATTAGTAAGGTGACCATACGTCCGTTTTGACCAGGATAGTCTCTTTTTTAAGCCCTATCCTGGCCATCCCAACTTTTTTTTTCCAAGCAAAAGTGGGCATTTGTCCCATTTGCTCGTCGACTTGATCACTTGGCAAGAGCAAATGGAACAAATGCCCACTTTTGTCAAAATTAAAGTGGGGTACGTAGGAACATGCAGGGGGGTCAAGTGGCAATGCCAGCCCTGTGCAGATGTGGAGGCAGAGCTCAGATAGTGGGGCAGACAGGACTCGGGTGAGCAGCAACGCAGACGCCAGCCTTGCGTGGTGGGGGCAGGCAGGGCTTAGGGGAGCAGAGATGCCAGCCCTACTTTGGGATGGGGGAAGGGCCTGGATCAGTGGCTCAAGCCAGCCCCACACAGGGTCAGTGTGGGGGGTGCTAGCCCCATGCATTGTCCCGTTTTCCCTTTAGGTAATATGGTCACCCTAAGCATGGAAAAAGTATAAATTAGTGGGAAGGGAGGGGGAAAGGGGCAAATCAGCTTTCAGTTTCCCCCCTCCTGGCCAGCCAATAGGATGCAATGAACCTGAGAAAGGGGAGGGTTCCAGTTCAGACATTTCTAGGTGGGGGTCCTCTTCCAATCTCTATTTGGCCTGACCAGCAACGTTCTCCCAACCTATTAAGATAGGATGGCACTTTTCAGACACAAGCACTCCATCCTTCATTTTCCTTCCACATTCTCCCTCTGCTGTGACCAAATATCCCCTTCCCCCCCCCCCCGAGAATGGGAGGGAGTATTCTTAAACTAGTTGCAGAGGAAACAGTAAAAATGTGTGGGTGTGTGCAGCAGTCAAACCCATTTCATGTGCTCTCAGCAATTAATAAATATGTGGAAATTACAAGTGTACATTCTCTCTCTCTCTCTCTCTTCAGAAATAACAGATTTCCCCTGCACCTGTCAAGCAAAGTCTGCAAATGAGAAAATTAAGAGCTCTGGCCTGTGCATTTTAGTAGGTGCTCCAAAGACCAAAGTAAAGTTTCCCTAATAAGGAAGAATATCTAATTAACTTTCTTAGGTTTTTCTAAGGCACCTATCGCTAGGATATTGATGCATCAGTAAATAGTCAAATAAACAGTTGTTAAATAAAGTGAACTTGTATATAAACTTGGGGACTAATAAGCTATGATGAACCTTAACATTTTCTCAGGCTAGATATGTTTAAAGGAAGACACTTAAAAAAAAGTCTGAATCATTTATGCCTATACTTAGAGCAGTTTTCTCTTAAAACTGACATTGTTATCAATAAAATAATAAACTTTTTTATTCCTAGGGTATACTTCCATATTCCATAACAGAAAGAAACTAATGTTTCTCTCGTCTCCTTCCCCCTCACCAGGAATCTTCTGGGCACATCTACAACTGTCCACCATGTAAGTTATACATATTTAACTATTTGAATTTTTCTTCCTCCTCTGAACTCCCCTCCAGTTTGCCAGAACCTTATTAATAGTGAGTTGACTACAATGTTTTGTGATATTGCCGGTGTGGTTGCAGTGGAAAGGCAGTTGTATCTCCACAGCTCAGGCTGCAACTACGTTCTATTACGTAGCCCGATTTTGGTACTCCCTTACAACTTTGGCTTCAAAATTGGTTTGGCTTTAAAAAATTGACAGATTTACTCAGGTGGCAAAGGAGAATGTTTCTTCAAAGTCTATAAAATTGGTCAAAGTGCCTTTGAATTATAGATCATATAGATCATGATTTGAAATTTTTTGCCAAATGTTTACCTGCCTGCAGCTAAAAATCAGCTTATCATTATCCCTCCAAACTAGGTGCAACATTGTAATATAAAGGTTATTTTTCTTCAGAGCATCAGTCAGTGCTGTGTGTGTTGAAAGAGGAGCAGAGTCAAACTAAGTTTGCCTAAGGGACAATATGCAGCGTTTGCTTCAGATGGTCTTTCCAATATGGTCACATTTACCAGTTTTCTTATGTCACATTAAAAACAGCACCTATTGTTACCTGTTTGCTTTTTTAGTCTTCATTTGCAGTGAAAAAGCCAACAGAAGCAAGATAGCAGCAGTCTCTACTCACGTTCTTTTGGCAAGATGGTCACAGTTGAATAAGTGGGAAAACTCCTTGAAAATAATCGTGTCTGTATGTGTTGGACACACTACAGGAGTTGGACACACCTAGGAGTTTCAATTAAGGTGATAACCTTTCACAACAAAAATTTCAGACAGTGGGTTTGTCATGCTTCTTACTTTACAAAGAGAAATAAAAATAGCTGTCAAACAATCTAAAGCATACCGCAGACTGCCTTCGTAAGGGAAAGTTTTACATTTAGAGAGTCTGCGAATGGGGATAAGAAGTCAATTATTGGTCTCCTCATAACATTTCAATCCAGCAACACACCTGGGTGCCCAAAAGTACACAGGGCCAGATTCTACTATCTTTACTCATGCTATGTAGTACTTTACTGTGCAACTCTATCCATTTTCTTCAGTGAGATTGAATGTGGAATAAACGGTTGGCAGAATCTGGACCATAGTGGCCTTCTGGTATTTCTCAAGAACACTCTCTTAACCACAGGTTTATTTCTGAGATGTGTTTAAGCATCTCCATTTGTGGACAGACCTGACAGGTTTCATGGATTTGCTAATGGCTTCCAGGCTGCCTTTCACTCAGGGTCTCCACAATCTGCTCCTCCATTCTGTTGCCAAAAAGTTCATCTGCTGATTTCTCGGTTTCCTCCTTTTGGTGTATCTGATATCTCAGGCACTGGAGAAGCAGAACAGATGAGAGGTTAATGGAGCACTGAGTAGAGCAACAGGAAGATAAGCAGAACAGCAAATTGCAACAACCAAAGATGAGGAGAAAAACTTGCTGAATTTCTCCCTCACCTACTTGTTTAATGCTACCAAAGAACTCACTCTTTGAGTAAGACTGTGAGTCTGTCATGGAGGTCTCGGAAGTCATGGATTCTGTGACTTTCCGGGACCTCTGTGAATTCTGCAGCAGTGCAACTGGCCCAGAGGTATATAGTACAGGTCAGGGACAGGTCATGGGCCGTGAATTTTTGTTTAGTGCCCATGACCTGTCCATGACTTTTACTAAAAATACCCGTGACTAAAACATAGCCTTATTTATGAGACACATTTTGAACAAATGCACCCCAGTATTCATATCCTACAGGCTATCATAATAATCTTTGTTCCAAATATTCCTTGTGAGCTATCATTTGAAATCATTTGACCAACTCTCTGGTCAATAATGTCATAATGAAACGTGTGTAGCAACCTTATATGTAAAGTTATAAACATAAGCTGAAGTTAAGTCTGAAATGTGTTTACCAGACAAGTCTTGGTAAAATAGTTTCTCAAAGACAAAAGAACAAACTGATCTCTCGATAGGTGTCATCAAAGTTGATGAGCAAACTTTGGTAAGGACAGGGGGCAGGAAGAAACTGATCTGCATCTTAGTAAACAACATCATGAAACAGCTTTCACCCCAAGACTCCTTGTCTCTGTCCTCAGTGCTGGAATTAACTTTACCTAGGGGTAACCCTCAGGAAATGCATTTCAAAGGGGGACTGGACTATAAAGTGAGAGGCAAAAATACTAGAGTATCTCTAGCTATCCGTCTCTCTTCCTTTCATCTAAGATGACAAAAGAAAACCTTTGGACTTCGGGAGCAGATCCTGGCCTGAGAATTTGGTCAGCAACGTTAGTGGGGACATGTGGTAAGGAATTTCACTTTGAATCATGTCTAGTTTAGTAAGTTTTAGTACTAGGAAGCATTTTATCTTGTTTTCTCTTATGACCATTTCCGACTTTAATGCCTTATATTTGTACTCAAAAATCTCTCTTTGTAGTTAAATCAATGTGTTTTATCCTTTAATCAAAATTACCCAGTATTGTGTTTAAACTGAATTGTGTGGGTAACTCCATTTAAAGTAGAAAACTGTTGGATATTGATCCCCTTAGAAGGGCAACTGACCTAAAATATCTGAAGTGCCCAGGAGAGGGCTGGACAGCAGAACACACATTTTAAGGGAAAATTCCGGACCATTCAGGGCGTTGGGGTCAGCCTGCAAGTGGTAACCAAGGTAGAAACCAAAGTGTGACTGGAGTGTGCTGCAGCTACACACAGACACTCAGGGCATGACAGACATGCTATCTGTGAGGGCCCAGGTTGGAAGTAACAGCAATAAAGTATTGTGAGGAACTCCAGGTTACAGGGGAAGAATGACACAGCCCTTCACTGATCTGGATTGCAGCCTGGAATGTCATAAATATAAAGCACCATTCAATCCTGTACCTGATCTAGGAGCTCAAGAAACTTGGTAGGATTTCCTTCTGCGTCTCCAAACATGAATTGCCCAAATTTAATGATAATAAAAGCAGTAAAGAACATCCTACTTCCTATTGCTTTCAATCTCTTCCAAGCCCAATACATTAATTTGTCATTGCACATATTCATTGTTGTATTATAACCATATTTTAGGGGTGTATATTGCATGGCGGTGCATGCTTAAACTAGTGGGAAAAAATGATGGTATGCTACCCCATCCTGTGCACCATTTTAAAATGTGCTTTAGCGGCAGCACTGAGAAGTGGGGGAATCACGTAACCACCTGTAACACCCTCTCACTTCACTTGCACCCTGGATCTTAACAACATGCACGTTGTACTCTTTGTAAAGAGACAGCTCACCGCAACAACAACAAAGTCTACTCAGGACTGCAGGCTGGAACATACTGCTTTGTTTAATTGTATCACAACAGAGTGGAGGGAAATGTCCACTAATGAAACAGGAAGTAAGAGAGGGGTGGAGCACAGCTCCCTTCCATGCTACTCTGGTAACCCAGTTAATCCTACCATGACCATTTCACTATAGTACTTCTCTCATTTCCCTCTTCCCTGAGATACAAACTAAAGATTACTCCAAAGGACAGTTGCTGAGACGATTACAAACAGCAGATTCAAGCAAATAACTCAGTGAATAATTTATCTGAAATTCTTGCCAGAAAAGCATGATTATACATGTTAATGGAAAGCAAAACACAAGAGGGATGTGTGCAGACCCCAAGCTAATTCATTTAAAAATTCAAGCGAGTGTTTGCAGAAAAATATTTGTTCTTACTCACCTTCCTCACCTGATTTTGGCACAGGTTTGAAAAGGGTAGATTGGTTTGTTATGTTTCCTCTGGATATGATACTAAGTTTTTTTGATTAGGGCTTGGGTAGAGGGGTTTAAACTTAGTAATGAACCCAAAGATAATACACAAAATTGCCATAATAGTCCCATTATCCTCTTATATTCTATTCAGACTTGTATACACATCACTGTGTATCTGAGAGCTTTCCAGAAGTAAATTAAGGTGATGTGACTAACATCAGTCATGTGTGGTTCTTTCCTTCTCTGTCTCTTCCACTCCCCAAAGGAGAAATTATATGTGGAAGTTTGTGGGGCAGAGTTGGGAGGGCTTTTTAAGCCATGTTGTGTATAGTCTACAATGCACCTAAGCACAAGTCTAACATCTCTGGCTAACATTTCTTTCATCTGTAATGACTGCAGAGAATGATGATAGCACTTTTTCAAGGACAAAGCCTTTGGGTTGAGAATTAAACTGTCTGCATTAAATGGATTATATAGGAGAGATCCAGAGGTTTTACATTTATAGAGCAACACTGAACATGAAGCATGCTTCTTGACACATGTTCATCTCTTTCAAGATACTGTACCTTTTAATAGTTAAACAGAAAAAATATGTTACGTAAAAATGCATAAGCAGAAAATAGAAGAAATTCAGAGTTAAAGCAAGAAGTCCATTATTAAAGGTGTCTGTTTGTGCTGAGATTTGCCAGGCTCTAAAAGGATCGAAAGTTTTATATTCAAATAAAATGATCAAAAGCAGGTAAGTTAAGAATGGTGCTTCAGCCTTAATTATGAATTAACATAAGAACACTGGGTAAACTCTTGACTATAATGCAATCACAGGTGTACTTAGGTTACCTACGAATTGCCAAAGGGTATTATACTTCAGATCTAATGTCAGGATATATGATATACATTCATGTGGCTTGAAGTCTCTTGACCAACTTAAAACATACTCACAAAGATATCTACCTGGTTTTGCACCAGAACGTGGACCATGCTTCTTACACAGAAGAGCCAAATTCTAATTATGATGTGGGAGAGCAGTAATGGAGTTTCATTGCTGCCCCAAACATGCCAGCTCTCTGACCACACACATTCACATTACCTGGCAGAAGGACAAGATTGCATTGATAAATTGGAGAGGGATCAGAAAAGAACCACAGGAATGACTGAAGCATTAGAAAGCATGCCTTGTACTGAGACTCAAAGCACTTGATCTATTTAGCTTAACAGAGAGACGGTTAAAGGGTGACTTGATTACAGTCTACAAGTACTGATATGGGGAACAAATGCTTGATAAGGGGCTCTTCTCCAATGACTGGAAGTTGAACCTAGATGAATTCAGACTAGAAATAAGGCATAAACAGCGAGAATAATTAGCCATTTGAACAATTTACCAAAGGTCACGATGGATTCTCCATCACTTGTCAATTTTTAAATCAGGATTGGATTTTTTTAAAAATAAAAAATATGATGTGGGAATTATTTCAGGGAAGTTTTCTGGCCTGTGTTATGGAGGAGGTCAGACACAATCATCACAATGGTCCCTTCTAGCCTTTGAATCTGTAAATCCATGTTCAATCAGCAGACACTGTTGAGGGAGTTGAGGAGAGGCCTGCCAGACTGGAAGAAGGTCTTGAGCAGTGGGGGAGATAATGGTTTAAAGACAGATTTGCTGTCTCCCTGTCCAGTCCTGCACTTATCAGAGATTGGTTGAACCAGGGGATCCAATCCAGAGGTTTTTTTAAAATGACTGAACGTACTAAAAGAAAGGCATTGTCCAACCCATCAAGCGAATCTACTAGTCCAAATTTATAGGTATTGGGGGGGGGGGAATAGGAATAGATCACTGCTAAATATATTACCCATGTCAGTAGGATTCTATGCTCAGACTGAAAAAGAAGATGGAGCTGTGGGGCTGCTCTAATTTATTCAAACTGGCTTTAGTCCCTAAAGGAGCATATAGCAACTGGGCATAGCCAGGATACAACATATTCCAGCCATACCTCTGACATTCCCACTATGCCAGAGCTTAGTTGAGGTTGATGCAGGAACAAGCTAGACTGGCTCTGAGCTAACAGAGTTCCCCCATACCGTGTGAACTATTAACTTGGTAAAACTCACTGCTTTCATAAAGGGGCCAGAAAACAGCTTGGAATCTGGCCTGAATAATCTTCTATCTTTACCACCTTTCGAGTGTTATACAAAGTAAGGTCTGTTTTTATAAACTGTTATTCACTTAAGTAACTTTACGCCCATGATTAGTCCCAGAGTACTGAAAGTTACGAAACACTCACTCTGGGCCACTATTTTTAAACTGAGAGGCAAGATGAATGACAAAACTCCTCTTTCTGAGAAAACAGAGAAAAACATTTCATTCGTTCACAGATAGGTGTATGGAATTAAAGACTGGCTGAATACCTGCTTCTATAAGTCTGGTTTTTGTCAATTAAATAAAGGTATTCTAATATATCTGTTACTTATAACTTATGTGTATGTCTGGGAATGTATATGCAAATGTGTATATGTACATATAATACATCTGTGTGTGGCTTTTTAATCTAATTCTCAAAAGCTTATTTGAGGCTTAGTGGACTTCATTTATCAGGATGATTTTTTATTGTGAAATTAGATACTCTGAGCTCAGAGAAATGCTATTTTCCTTTTCTCTTCAATTTGTGCTATTTTTAAAATAATCATCATCAGAACCAAGAAAGGATCTGAGGCATATTGGTGAGTGCTACTAAGAGCCCTACACTACCATTGCCCATATCAGACTTGTTCTGTGGATAAGTAAAGGACTCCATTCATGAAAATGTTTTAAGAGGCAAATAAATAAATAAATACATTTAACAAACCAAGAGAGAATATTTTATAATTCTGCACAGTTCAGAGTTCACATTTCCATGAAAGCAAGCTTCATGCATGTGTGAGTTTCCGAAAGGCAAAGGCCAAGACTTTCCAAAAAAGAAACAAAAAAAAGCTCCTAGAGTGGAGTTTCTAAAAGCCACTAATTGTGTTAGTTAAAGACTCAGCTGCCACTGAACACCAGTGAGAGCCTATTGCCTTAGAAAGTCCCACCCCCCAACTCATTTTTTAGGCACCTGATTGTCAAAAGTGCTGAATGCCATGTTGTTGTAGCCATGTCAGTCCCAGGATACTAGAGAGACAAGGTGAGTGAGGTATTTTTAATTGGACTAACTTCTGCTGGTTACCTCCATGAGAGGCAGTAGCTATGACAATGGGAGAAGACATCCCATTGACATAGTGCTGTCGACACAGGGGATAGAGGAGTATAACTATGTCACTCGGGGGGGGGGAGATTTTCACACCCCTGAGCGACATAGTTATACTGACATAAACTCCTAGTATAGACCAAGCCCCAGGGCATGTCTGCACTTACCTCCAGAGAGATCGATCCAGCAGGGGTCGATTTATCGCACCTAGTGAAGACACGATAAATCGACCGCCGAGCACTCTCCCGTCGACTCCAGTACTCCACCAAAGTGAGAGGTGCAGGCGAAGTCAACGGGGGGAGCATCGACAGTTGACTTACTACAGTGAAGATACCGCACTAAATAGATCTAACTACATTGAATTCAGCTACGTTATTCACGTAGCTGAATTTGCGTAACTTAAATAGATCCTCCCCGCTAGTGTAGACCAAGCCTTAGAGTACCACAGCTAAATACAAGATGGAACAGATTGTTCAGCATAAGTACTTAATACATATTTCAAGATACCATTCAAAGGGAAGCAGCCCATTAATGGCCATCAGCTCCCACTGAAGTGACTAGGAACTGTCAGCTACTCAGGTCTCTTAAGAATCAAGCAAGTCCCTAAATATGGACTTTGGAGCATGATATGACCAAAGCTTAGGGCAGATCTACACTTACAACGCTGCAGCAGCAGCATAGCTGCACTGTGGTAGTGCTTCAGTAAAAACGCTGTGATGCCAACAGCAGAGTTTCCTGTTGGTGTAGCTAATCCAGCTCTGAGAGAGGCAGCAGGTATGTCGATGGGAGAAGCCCTCCTGTTGATATAGATCTGTTTACATCAGGGTTAGGTCAGTATAACTGCATTGCTCAGGGGGGTGGATTTTTCACACTCCTTGGTGATGTATTTATACCAATGTAAGTTTATAGTGTAGACCTGGACATAGTAATTGTGATTTCATGGAATGGCCTTCTAATTTAAATGGGGGTGGGTTTTGCCCACATTTAGGATCCTGCTAGCTTAGTAGGGGTAGAGGGCCTTATTAATATCATGGCTTATTTCTCAAGGTAAAACTTATGAATGGTATCCCTTAGAGGGATTGTAGTTTTGTTTTGTTTTTTGTAATTCAAGTTAATTGATTGCCAACAAAATCCATTAAATAACATGACTGCAAATGCTAGTCTAAGCACTCCAAACATTTAAATCCTAGGTTAAAATACAAAAAGTTGTGTCCTAAAAAAGGACTCTCTCTAGTCTAGATGAACTCAAGAACTGACCCATTGTGCTTCCTCTGCTCCTGTCTTTCTATATATTTGGTGCAGTTCCCTAAGAGAAAAGTGGTAGGTCCATCCTGAAAATGTGCCAAAAGTAGATTTGATCTGAAAAGCATCCTTTTTTTTTTTAAATTAAAACATCAGCCCCTCTGCTTTTCCCTTAAACTGTATCACAAGTGTAAAAAGAAAAGGAGTACTTGTGGCACCTTAGAGACTAACCAATTGATTTGAGCATAAACTTTCGTGAGCTGTAGCTCACGAAAGCTTATGCTCAAATCAATTGGTTAGTCTCTAAGGTGCCACAAGTACTCCTTTTCTTTTTGCGAATACAGACTAACACGGCTGCTACTCTGAAACCTATTATCACAAGTGTAAATATTCATTTTCAAGTTGGTGCCTCTAAGCACACAGGAGAAGGTGGGGGGGAAAGGAAACATTCAGATTTTCCTTTTTTTGCTGGCTTGTTTCATGTCTGGCTGATCTTTGAGTTGTCATTAGTGTGTCCTGGCTGTAAGGCTCTGTCAAGGGCAGCCATCCAGCCCTCTCAGCAAGGTCATGCCCTGGTGGGGATTGTGAAGTATTACAGAGCTTAAAAGGAGGAAAAGATAATGACAAAATCCAGTGTTTTAACCCCCCACCCCCCACCCCAGTAAATCCTAATAATGAACTTTCTGTGTTATAAAGTTTATTTTATTTTTATCATGACTATACTGTAAGCAGCATTGAAAATGAATGAAATATTTCATCTATTTATATCCCCAGCCTGTTCTGGTCTTTAGAATATCTGCTAGTGATGTATAAATCAGATTTTAAAAAAAGCAAACATCAGCATCTGTAAAATAATCTCAGCAGAGGGAGCCTGATTCACAAACATCTCCTCAGTATGTAAAAATCAGGTCAATAGAATCTTTTGTCTTAACCCTTAATATCCCAAGTCATATAATATGCAAACCTGAATGGCCCTGAGGATGTGCAGTACTGTACATTGACTAGTAAGCCATACCATTAACCATTTGTCAGAGGCATACAGGGGGGAGCTAAGAGCACAACTGAGCGGCTAGACAAATGTCACAGGAGCCAAAGGAGAATTAAAAAATAAGTCACAATGGATACTTGATAAACTGCTTGCTTTAGTAGTGAATCAACAAACACACTGTTTTGCCAACTATTCAGGTCATTTGCAGTCTACAGTTCAGCACATTTCCAATATCTCTAAGGGTTTAGTCCCACTATATTTTTGGAATTACTCACAATTACTGTATGTGACAGACAAGTTATCTAGGGTATTACTGAGCTTCAGCTTGAAAGTTACATCTGGGAGATTTTCTTGGGGACAAGCTGCTGGATGCATGTAGTTAAGATAAGAGTGAGGAGCAGGAGCACAGGAAGTCAAGGATGTAGAGCTGGACTCTTCTACATTCCAGATGGGAAGCAATGCTGCCAACTTAAAAAAAAAAACAATAACACTGCTTTGGAGTGTCAGGATGGGTCTGAGAAACAGCACTCCTGGCACTCCAGAACTTCAGATTTCCAGGGCCCCCTTTAACATCTGCTACTGAGCAGCTTGTCACTCCCTTAAATGATTAGACAGTTGAAGAGAGTGCTAGCTACATGCTTTTGGAAATGCACATTCAGCAAGACAGCTACTGGACAGAGAAGCTATGAAAGGAAAACATTCATGTGTTTTCAAAAGAGGCTCTTCATGTATTGCCATTCACCACTCCTGACTCTTCCCCCTCCCCACACTCTGTTTCTGCAGTCGTCCCTGTAAGGAGGTGGACTTCCCACCTGACTGAAGAAAGGATGGGCCCACTGGATGTAGTCCATACTTAATTTATTTTATTTTAAACAACAAGAGAAATATCAGCCTAACTTACTCCTTAACTAGGCTGCTTCTAGGGTCTCACCACAGGTCCTTCTGGGTTCCAACTCTTGGACCTTTCTGACTCAGCAAGAAGTGTCAACTACCTCTTGTATCCTGGATGGCGATAAGAATATCCACAAGCAAAAACAACTTTTGTTTATTTAACAATAGGTGCCATAAGGAAAAAAATATAAAAATTAAAGCATCTTTAAAACTCAGTGTAATCTAATCTGGGACTACAAACACTAAACTGCCTTAATCAGAATCATATGATAATTGTACAGCAAGTTAGATGCCTAACTCTTCCTGAATCTCTCTGTCTGCATCCTAAGACGCCTAAAATTTATACCTTTGAAAAACTGACCCTAAATTGCTACCTTAGCTAGCTTGGCATTTTTTCCCTCTCTTTTCTGGTTTAAACAATTCATGTGTATTTAAAACACACACACACACACACACACACACACACACACTTTTTTTCCTTGCAGCTGAGAGAGAAGAACTTCATATCCCAATTTTGTAAGGTGTTTGGAAAAATCTAATATTTCAAGAACATAAGAATGGCCATACTGAATCAGACCAAAGGTCCATGTAGCCCAGTATCCTGTCTTCTGACAGTGACCAATGCCAGGTGCTCCAGAGGGAATGAACTGAACAGATAATCATCAAGTGATCCATCCCTTCATCTATTCTCAGCTTCTGGCAAATAGAGGTTAGGGACACCATCCCTGCCCATCCTGGCTAATAGCCATCAATGGACCTATCCTCCATGAATTTATCTAGCTCTTTTTTGAGTCCTGTTATAGTCTTGGCCTTGACAACATCCTCTGGCAAAGCGTTCCACAGGTTCACTGTGTTTTGTGTGAAGAAATACTCCCTTTTGTTTGTTTTAAACCTGCTGCCTATTAATTTCATTAATTTCTGTTGAACAAAATCTGATAGACTAATAGACCATTTAGAGCCTGATCTTATAACCTGCTGAACTACCATGGCGGATAGATACTGAAACTTCAGCTGATTAACATTTCTTCACTGAAAAAGTTTCAATTGGGTTAAAATTTTGCAGTTTCACTACCAAAACAACCCAACAAATATTGAACACTGAAGAGCAGTCACTAAAAAAATGAGTTTTTTAAATCAGATTTTGGCTGAACAGTTCACATTTTTATGAAGAACAGTTTTCAGTTTTTGTTTATTGTTTTATTAAAAACCAATAATAACGTAAAAGAAAACAGAAATTTTCCAAAATTTCCTGCAAAGATAATTAGCGCTTTTTGACCACTTTTATCCAGAATCCTTCAGGCCTATTGACTTAGCCCTGGCCTACACTACAGAGTTAGGCTGAGTTTACATTGACCTAACTCTAACTATCTACACTAAAATTTCCCTCCTACCAATGTACCTTGCCCTCTATTCCAACTGAATACCACCTCCATGGGTGGTGTAGTTCTTAGGTTGACATAGTTAGGTCGATGCAGTGTCAGTATAGACCCTGCATTGCTTACATCGACTGTTGCTGGCTTTCAGAAGCTGTCCCACAATGCCCTACACTGACAGCCAAATCCAAACAAGCGCTCCTAGTAAGGACATGCACTGCTGACACAAAAAGCGTAGTGTGGACATGCAAAAGCAATGTAATTACTGCGGTGGCCATACATTGACGTAACTTAGGTCAACATAATTTTATAGTGTAGACATACCCTTAAACTTGAATGGAAGGTGAGCTCTTTTCAGTATAAGGCCCATACAGTAGACATCGAATAAGTGTATGATTTCTCATTAATGCAATCTTGTTAAAGCAGTATTCACCACATTATCTCAACCCTTATGTCCTCAATTAAGCAGTAAGGACTACTACTGTTGTTCTGTGCCAAATTATGTTCTAGACCTCACTTAACTGCTTAATCAAATTCATTTTGGTTAATATCTTAGGATAGATTTGTTCCACAGATTCAACAATATTGTTCCAGCCAGAACTGGCTGTTTAGAGGAAAAATATTCCCCAAATATTGATTCAAATTCAAAAGGAAATTTCAATTTCACTGTGTTTGCTTTTAATGAATAATTGAGTAGTTTGACTTTGCTAATACAAATGTTCAAGAAAACAAACTTTTAGCTTAAATACTCAAATATTTGCCTAACAAATTTTGAGTTATAGGTTCTATTGTAAAGTTCCCAGTTTGAAATGTGCTGCATTGAGCAATTACATAACCAATATTTGGATGTGATAGGATGATTTATAAAAACTATGTTACAGAGTATGAACTGCAAACATCAAATATTGGTATCTAAATTATGTTATGTTAATTTACTTATGTAAGTCTCAGGCATTACATAAACTAGTTATATAATTAGTTACATAAAGCACTGCATACTACTTAACAATTTAGCCATCAAAATCACTCCACTCAGATCAATGAGTTTTTGATTGCTCTGGACAGAATACTTACAGATGTAGCTCTGCAACTCAGTGTCAAGTCAGAGTCCCTTACAACTGTTTTTGGAGGCAAGAGAAAAGTTAAAGGAAGTGTGGATAGAAAGAACAGATCCTTTTCTTCAGTACTCCTTCCAAGGCAGTCATTTCCCATTTTGTATTTGTGCAATTGATTATTCCTTCCTAAGTGGAGTATTTACATTTATCCTTATGGAATTCCAACCTATTTGTTTCAGACCATTTTTCCAGTTTGTCAAGATAATTTTGAATTTTAATCCTGTCCTCCAAAGCATTTGTAATCTCTCCCAGTTTGTTATTGTCCACAAACTATATAGTTGTACTCTCTATGCCATTATCCAAATCATTGAACTACTCTGAGTTTGGTTTTCCAACCTGTTGTGCACCCACCTTACAGTAGGTTTGTCTACACTATATTTCCGAGAAGGTTATGTGAGACAGTATCAAACGCTCTACTAAAATAGAGGTATGCCACAGCTATGGCTTCCTGCTCTCCACAAGGCTTTGACAGAGTAACAAGGAGGACATTCTGTTGGTTTGATATGACTTGTTCTTGAGAAATACACATTGGCTGTTACTTATCTGATTATCTTCTAGGTACTTACAAATTGACTGTTTGATTATTTGCTCCATTATCTTTCGGGGTACAATAGTTAAACTGACTGGTGTGCAATTCCCTGGGTTGTCCTTATTCCCCTTTTTTTAGATAGCTACTATATTTGCCATTTTCCCAGTCCTGTGGGATCTCTCCTGTCTTCCATGAGTTTTTAAAGGTAATCACTCATGACTAAGAGATCTCTTTAGCCAATTTCAGTCATCTGCTGGACTGATTCAGAACTGCTCGAATGTGTGCCATACAGGTTTGTTCTCTTTATTCACTGAGGATAGAACAAGAAATAGGCTTAAATTGAAGCAAGGAAGATTTAGGTTTGACATTAGGAAAGGGTAGTTAAGCACTGGAACAAATTACCTAGGGAGGTTGTGGTATCTCCATCATTGGAGGTTTTTCAGAAGAGATTAGACAAACACCTGTCAGGAATGGTCTAGAGAATACTTAGTCCTGCCTTGAGTGCAGGGGACTGGACTAGATGACCTATCAAGTCCTGTATTTTATAATTCTATGACAGTAGTACATACATGTGCTTGCTGGGTTATTAGTATTTATAATATGTGAATATTCTGGTTAAGAGAGATGTTTGATTAACATTGGTCTATATCAAAACACATCTTTTAACCAATGATAATTTAACTGATCAATAAGCTTCTGGCCCAATCATTTTCATTTAATTAATTCATTAGATGAAGTAGGTTGGAGACAGTTATAGACTCAAAGATTTTAAGGCCAGAAGGGACCATCATGATCATCTAGTCTGAGCTCCTGCACATTGCAGGCCATAGAACGTCACCGACCCACTCCTGTAATAGACCCATAACTTCTGGCTGAGTTACTGAAGTCCTCAAATAATCATTTAAAGACTTCAAGTTATAGAGAATCCACCATTTACCCATGACTCATGCTGCAGAGAAAGGTGAAAAATCTCCAGGGTCTCTAGCAATCTGACCTGGGGAAAAAATCCTTCCTGACCCCAAATGTGGCGACCAGTTAGACCCTGAGCATGTGGACAAGACCCATGAGCGAAACACCTGGGAAAGAATTCTCTGTAGTAACTCATAGCCTTCCCCATCTAGTGTCCCATCACTGGCCATTGGAAATATTTACTGCTGTCAGTCGCAGATTGGCTCCATGTCATTGTAGGCAATCTCATCATACCATGGCAGATACAACTTAATATGATCAAATAAAAAAGCAGCTATTTGCACTATGGCATTTCCTTAAAAAAAATCTTGAAAGATACTTGAGCATATCAATAACATTCCTGGCTTGCATCAACCAGTTTAGCATTTAAACAGTATCCAAAAAGATATAGCATTATTAAGGAACATCTAAAAATTAAAATGTATGAGCAGGGGCCAAAGCCCACAGACAATTACAGATTCTCTCTTCCAGTCTACTCCTGAGATGTAGGGGAGCAGGTTCCCGAATGTTGCAGGAAATGATTATTCTATCAACACTTTTCTTATCCCATTATCAAAGTAAACGTTTTTAGATAGGTCACCTCCTGCCCCTTCTTTCAGGGCCCAGTGTGTAATACTTAGCTCTCTGCCAAAAGCAATTTACTACATATAAGCATTTGTTTCATTAAATCTAGATACAAAGTTATTGTTATAAGTCTTTACCTAATGACTTCTCAGAGGAACATATAGAATGGATTTCTATATCAAGCTGAATAGGACAGCCTGTATTATTTTCATTACAGACTGTTATGAGGTGGTAGCTCTCTTTCACATTTGATTCTCTCTCACACATGAACATTTATGATTTAAAATCCATACAGTTTACATCCTTCACACTGACCATCTTCTTAATCCGGGTGAGGGTGAGCGTGTATCTTTTTGTCTGCTTTTAAGATTAATTGCTTTTCATGCTGCAGCTAGCTCTTCAATCTATTATTCAGCCCACATAGGATTCCAGCAGTCACCAGTCCACTTTGTTGTAAAAAAACCAATAAATTCATGCAAACATATATTCCTTCTGGTAAACTATTTCAATCTTGTGGCTGCTCAATTGTACACAGGTTATTTTAGGCTAGAAATATTTATATAGACATTTCAAATTGGATTTTAATGAAAAAACAAAGTTTAGACTGATGGTCTGCTTTTGGCTTTCAGACAGCTATTACACAGAAAGCAGCGTTTGTCCCTTTATGACTTCTTCACTATTTAAAATCTATATATACACAATTAGCTAATTGTGCAAAACAAAAATACTAGCATTAGTAGACAATCATTGTATTCTGAAAAACTGCAGTTTTCATTTCTAGCTGATATTCACTTTAGCTCCATAATCCAGTGGATGCAATGTACAAGGAGTAAATCTGTAAAGGGAAAACAATCTAATTCAGATTTATCACCAGCACAAAGCAAGGAATCCATTTAGTTGGGTGTGTTGAGTCTGCCAACAGATCAATATAAAAAATTCAAAATATGTTGATGTTGTTTTAAAACTATATTTTAACTTCTACCACACAGTCTGCATTTTCCCCCCAAAGTAAGAAAATGACAATAGGTGCACGTTAGTATGATTTAAAATATGTTTTCATTCACACACACACACACACACACACACACAGACGTACACTCAATAAGAAAATCTTAATGCTTACAAAACTGAAGATATATATATCAAAATGACTTCATATCTGAAGTGGTACTGAAATTTTAGCAATGTTAAAATCATTAGAAATGTTACAGTTCTACTTTTTCATTTTAACTTTCACATCAGTATTGTATTAGTATTAACTCAGAATCACTTACAAATATTGTATTAACTTATGCCATATATTGAAGCGATTTAAATAGCCATGTTAAACAATGCACATTTAGGGACAACAATGCACATCCCCCACCTCCTTACACGCTCTCAACAGAGGAACATAATAGTTCTAATTGGTTTTGATTGAGCTTGGTCACTAAGGGCCAGATCTAGACTAGAGTCCATGTGAGAATTTTTTTGACTTTAATAGGCTTTAGATCAGGCTTTCAAATGATTAGCATCTAATTTATATGAATGCATGCATTAGGGATGTTCACAGGCTTACCTTTTTCATATGTAGCAGATACTGCCCACGAGTACATATGTACACTTTTGTAAGCACAGCTTTGAAAAAGTGGCTCTAAATATGCTCCCAGATGAAAACTATGTTAAAACAGAATTATGGTTGACCATACAAATCAGTATCACACTTTCCAGGAATGTTGTAATTATCCAAAAAATAAAGATTATAAACCCAGGGAATTCAGAGTTAACCTTGAAAGGAATCCAAACACATTAAGTAAATATGTAGTTAATGCACCTACACAACCTTAACTCAACTCCTGTTGGAATTATCTATAGAAGAACATTTTCTTTGGCCTCTGCTGAACAAGACTCTTTCACTAATGGAGAATAATGACCAAAAAAAAAAGCATTAATCCTAAAAGAATTCTGCATGTGAATCATGAGATTTCAGTGAGGTTCAATTACATTGGAAGTTTGAGGAATTGTGCTGTTCTGTTATTAAGATAATTAGGGACATAACAAAATTAGCATTTGTGTGAGACAATACTTAGAGGACCTGTTTTAAAATTTATTTTAAGTCAAACTAACGCATGGATTTTCTTGTAAATCCTCAGAAAATTCATTCTGTTTCAAAAGAGTAAATGTGATCTTGGGAAAGACACACAGTTTTCTTCCTATGTAATGAAGAGGTGGAATCTTTGTTTTACATGTCATACTCAACTTTTACTAACAATATGGAAACATGATTGGCACCACCATCATACCAAGAAACAAAATACATACAAAGTGAATACAGATTATATTGTCCAATATTATAGAATCTTATAACAATATATACCAAAAATGTCCAAAATCCTGTTTTTACATAGTACTTTATGTGAAAAATTCTCATTGACTCTCTCAACTGTTGAGACTCCTGTCATTGTAGTATCTGAACACCTCATGTATATAAGTGGATTTAGCCTCAATACCCTTATGAAGTAGGGAAATCTAACCCCCAATTTTACAGATGGGGAACTGAAGCACAGAGAAATCAAGTGATGGCCAATGGCCACAGAGAAAGTCTGTGGCAACTCAGGCAATTGAACCCAGGCCTTCTGAAGCATAGCACAGTTTCCTAACAAGACTGCCCTTCCATCCTGGAAGTCTTGCCCAAATAAGACTTCAGTATTTGGTGCAATACGTATGGTTTTCATGAATTTAATTCAGAGTAATAATATAGCCCTTAGAGGGGCTGACCATACCTATTGCCAGACAAATGAACATGAGGAAGACTCACTAAACTTTCCCCTTTTACTTTATCATAATTTATTCCTGACACCAGAAAAGCAGTTGCGAAAGTTTGTGTGCTGTCATTCTGCAGTGTTAATTTGGACAGAAATAACTCAGAGGCATCAGCACAAATGAAGACTTTTGATTTCCATTTGAAATAGGAAATTAGCTCAAGGGGGAAAGGGGAAAATATCCTGGTGTTTATGTGCCTGATCAATTATAGCCTCTTGTTTTTGAGAGCTCAGGAAATTAAGAGTAGATGAGTTCTGAGGATAAATGTATTCCATAATTATGTCCTGTATGGTTTTCCATTTAACTGACTATCAGCACCCTTAAAACATCTTTTTTTTCCACTTAAGAGCCCCCTAATGGCAACATAGCTGCTTAAAGAAAATCTGCTTGCATTATTGCCATTCTGAACTGCAGCAATGCTAGCTTTTGAGAAATATCCTTTTAACCTTGAAAAGGACTTATGTCTTCATGATGTATGGTGATAACTGTTCAGTAGTTATGAGCAATTCCGTCACCATGCAGGCTATGGCAATCACTGGAGATCTATGCAGATTGCAAGAGCTAGTTAATCACTGTATGGCATGAAAGTAGACTGGATTTATCACTGTAGTTATAATAGTATAGTTGAGTCCTGTTTTATTGGTTTGGGGAAATCACAAGTGTGTCCAATTTCCCATTTACAGTTGATTTGAAAATTTCCAAAATAAGCCAAAGAGAGAATAGAATTATAGTGTTCGGTTTGTGGCATGCAGTGTTAATCCAACTAACACTTAAAAACCATTACAGGAGTGCTGAAAGATAAATGCCCTAATAAATTCTATTGAGTTCACGGCTCAGGTACAAAGCATTGAAATAACCAGCAGATGATGCACAAAATGTTCAAATAAAATGTCATTTCAACTCCTCCTCCCTTGTCAGCTGCTTATTTCTGTGCCTTACTGAGGGCTAGGGAAAGCTGGGAAGGAAGAGGGAAAGGGGAGGGAGGGTCACAGGAACAAAAATAAACGGGGCACTGGGCGTGACAAAGAACCCACAGAAATGGATGTGGGAGCAGCATCATAGGCCACAGGTTTATCAGAGAGCAACAAAAGGTCTGCAGCCTTCAGTCAAAGTATCACTTATTTTTTTAAAAACAAATCTTTTTACCAAAAAGTCCACTCCAGCCTTTCAGACAACCTTCCAGAAAATGTCCTTATTAAAAATAAAGAAATTCAATATTTAAAAAGCAACGTTTAAGTTTTCAAAATACACCAAGTGACAGGGATATTTACATACAGCCATATGAGCTTCAGCATACTCAGACGGTCATGTATTCCACCTACAAACCCAGGGGTTCTCAGGACAAATTTTTTGGAGGCCTCAGAGTGCAGCCTCCAACTCTTGCTGGTGGCCACTCTCACACTTTTTCCTAAGATACTTCATTAGATTTAGGAAAAACAAATACATATGCACATTCACACCTCCAAATCATTGTAATTTATTTATTGCTAGTTAGTAAGTCTGTTGTGAAAAGTGATATTAACAAACATACAAGTACCACTTTTCACAGCAGACTTACACAGCCATGGAAAGCCTAGGGACAAATTAAGCCCTGGATAGGGGGAGGCAGAAGGGGCCAGGAATGATGGGGATGGGTGAGTGGGGGGCCAAGGAAGCACCGGGGGCTGGAGCCTGAAGTCCCAAAACCAGAGCCGGAAACCCCATGGCCAGGGGACAGGGCCTGGGGATGGAGCCTGAAGCCATGTGGCTGGAGCCTGGGACCTGCCACCATACAGCTGGGGCCTGAGGATGCAGCCTGAAGCCCTGCGGCCAGAGCCTGCCGCCCCACCAGCCCAGGGCTGAAGCCAAAAGCATGAGCCCCAACACTCCTGGGTAGGTGGGGAAATCACAGGCTGCCTGCTCCTCCAGTGTTGTGCCCCAGGTGTCTCCAGAAGGGGGCATGGCCCAACTCCTGCTGGCAGCCCCAGCAACCGACACCAAAGTGGTGCATCCAGAAGCAACAGGAAGGGGAGGGGCCACTACTTTACCCCCTCAATCACAGTCTAGGAGGCTGTGGCTGCCATAAAAGCCCCTGGTGGCCGCATGCAGCCATGGTGGCTGCATTTGAGAAACGCTGTACAAAGCCAAAATGTGAATTAAGGGTGGAACTCCAGACTTCCAGCCTTCTCTAGGTTTATACCACAGCCCTAAAGCCCCATTGTCACCTCACGGAAGATTAGAAGTGGGTCAGGTCTTCAGTGGAGCAATGCTGATTTGTGCCAGCTGAAGTCAGAATTACACCAATTTACACTGAGGATATGACCCCTTCTGTTTAAATGTAGTTCCACTACACCACAAACCTGTCAGAAAGTTTGGATGATGTTTTGAACACATGGCCTGCTTGAAGGTGTAAAGGTGCTGAAAGAGGCGGCCATCACGCATGTGCTAACCCCATTGCTTTCCAGAGTGATGGAAGAAATGGACAGGATGAAGAAGACTGGGGTCATAAAGAGCATCACTGAAGTGGATAGAATGATGTGTCCCCTATGGTGCCAGTTATGAAAAAAATGGGCATGTCTGTGCAAGCCTAAAGAGGCTCAATGAAACAATAAGGAGGGAAACATTTTTCCCCACCACAGATGATATAATCTTCAAGTTAACTGATAGTAAAATATTTTTGTCACTGTGTTGGATTCTGCGAGATGACTCCACTCTAACAGCACCAAGCTGACAACTTTCATAATACCTTTCAGAAAATATTGCTTGTGCCAGTCGATATCACAAGTATCTTCAAAATCTCCTGCAGGAAAATGAGTGAGATTCTGCAAGCCCTGGAGACAGCAGAAGTTTATACAAATGACATTTTAGTTGATAAGACAACAAAGAAAGCAAGTTAAAGATTAAAACCTTTAACACAAACAAGGTTAAAAACAAATTCTGAACACAACTGACTATTAAATTAAAAAAAAGTTCAAAAGAAAAAACTGTACGCTACAGAAAACACTATGGTTTTTGGAGCCTGTGTTTAATAAAGCTGAGATAAGGGCAAAACCAGAATAGTCAAAAGCTAGCAGATGATGCTGTGGATCTGAGGAGTTTTGTCAGCTGTTAGTGGAAATGCCACCACCTAAAAATGGGTTCCTGGGGGATGAGGTTCCTCAGGGATAAGAAAAAGTTTTGTAACCGACCCTAGTGGAAGGCATCACAGTGAGTGTTGTGGTATATCAATCCTCTATTTGTTTGGTAGCGCAGTGGGTATGTGGTACACTCAAACAAGTGCTATAGGTGTTCGAAGCAATAGGCCCTTTAAATTCCTTCCCATAAACACTCGGTCCAATGAATAACAAAGGGTTTTTTACTAGGGCTGCCAGAAATAAACAGCACATTTACCCTCAACATAACTGCCTTAAATTACAAGCATAAGATAATACACACAATACCCCAGATCGCAATCCAGCCCCTTGGGGCAGTTTGGTCTGGGAGTATGAAGGTGGTGTTCCTCAGACCTAGTGCCAGGAATACTCATTCCAGGTTACCTTTATTCCCAGAGGCAATCACACAGTGGCCTGCAGATCCCCCTGCCAGAGTCCAATCCTTTCCTCCGTTCACACCCAGGCACATGGTTCCCTTATTTGCTGACACTCTTGAGTATCCACCTGTCATGGCTACTGCTAACTCCCTTGACAGCAACTGGCTGTTCCCAACCTGGCTCTTTAGTTTAGTAGTCCTAATTTCTAAACTATATAGCCTTCTCTCTATTGCCAGACCCCAGGCTGCTATGTCTGGTCTGTTACTCCTCTTGATATGAGCCTTTGGCTCCTTCTTGACTCCTGAGCCAGGTCGCCTCATACCTCAGGCAGAACTTCCATTTTCAGTACTAGAGGGATTATGAAGTCCCCTGCTGACAGGATATTTCACTGGCAGCTAACTCAGTGACCAGTGAAGATCCAGCAGGTTCATTGCAGTATGGGTCACCACCACCACCTGTTGTCACTGGACTCTGATTCTATGTGAAGGAGACTGACCAAGAAACGTGATACAGAAAAAACAGCAGCATCTTCAGCTGGTTACAAATGCACTTGAAAAATTGTGTCTCCTGGTAGTACTGGTACTTATGACTTGTGCCCAGTGAAGGAGACAGTCCTGTTGAGAAGAGTCAAATCTATTAATCAAGAGAAATTTTCAAAGGCTCAAAGGGAACTTGGTTGCCTAAAGCAGCAGTTAAGTGCATAAGTCTCTTTGTGGATCTAGCCCTGGGTGTCTCACACCAAAATTTAGATCCTTAAAACCTCTGTTCAGTTACCACCTAAGCCACTAGGCACCGAATTTCTGTCAGTCCATGTGTGCAAAGTCACCTAAGTCTGGACAGCATTGAGCTGCTCAGAGCCTAGTTCACAACAAAACCCCAATGGTATCATCAAACTAGGCATTCCCTTATCTATCTTGCCTATGAGATCCAATCTGGATTGGGCGCCACACAAAACATGGAGGCAGCACCGTTTCATACCCAGTAGCCCAGTGATTAGATCACTCACTTGCAATGTGAGCAGGGATTTGACTCCAGGTATCTCATGACTGAGGTGGTGGGGCTCCTGCCACTAATTTATTGGGCTTTCCAATTTTTGGGGTGGTCTCTCTCAATCTCTCCTGTTCAAGCTGTTCCACTTTGTACAAAATAGTTATGACGTTTCCTACTGGCTAGCTTAGGTGGTCCCTGCTCAGCTTGCAGGCTTCTGTGAATCCCATTCTTAGCCATCTAACTCACCCATGCAGTTAGTATTAATAAAAGTAGCTAAGACTTTGCTTTGGCCTCAGTGTGAGTGTCTTTTGCCATATACCCCGGGGTTCCCTACAATCCTGTATGCCTTACTCAGTGCACAGGATGGGGGGCATGAATGAGTGTTCATGTCACTGTCTCTTTCAGTATCCAGTCCAGGATGGGAAAACTAATGATCCAACCAGGGGACCAAATTTGGTCATGAATCCTGGTCACATGCCACCTGAGGCATGTTGAGCATACGCTAAGAAGAGCAGAAGATTCCACCGCATGTCCAGGCACCTAAAGTTAGGCATTGTTACACTGAGCTTAAGTCCCCTTTGAAAAGGGCACCTAACTCCCCTTTGTGCCTTTGGAAATCTACTACCTGCAGTCTATACTTCAGGGATTTGATAACTCAAGTGATCAACTGGACAAAACTCTCCAAGACCATAAAATGATTGGATCAGGACAAGAGGAGCTACTCATGTAAATCTATAGTTTTGTTAAGTATTCATTCTTCTTAAAACATTTTGTATAGAGGAAAAAGGGGGAGAAAGATACGAGGATATACATGTGTATTGTTTCTTTAAATTAATATCAGGAAGGCAGGCAGGACAAGGCTGCAAAAGTCTTTAAGAAGAAGCTCTGAAGTGAAGGGTAGAGAGTAGCTCTAGGGATAATATTGTTTTCTTTATTCTAATATAAACCTTGTTCAGAATTAGAAGAAAATAACTACTTCTGTGATCCTTTTCCTTTGTCACACAATAGCTTCAATTTGTGATTTTCTAGAAATGTTGTGATTGTATTGGTGGGATTTGCTGTTGAGCAACCTAGTAATTCTAAAGATACTAAGATTTTTGCTTGCAAAGCAATAAGTTACAAACTGTGATATTTTGAAGTTACCGAAGTAGGATAATGGGTGCGGGGGGGGGGGGAAGTGGACAGCAAAGAATTGAAAGTCAACAATAAAGTAGGAGAACATTATTCTAAATCTATATTGCTATAAGAAAGCACACTTTGCTTGTTCTCTTAGATGTTGACCCTATAAAGACACAGAATAGAGACTCAGTCTACTTGGTAAATAAGATGACGTAGTTGCAGGCAGAATCTTAAAGGGGAATTTTTAGAGATTCTCTGCTTTCTTTTTCCAAACCTGTCAGAGAAGTAAGGGAGTTCTCTTGGTTTAAGTCATCAACAACATGAACATATGACAGGAATTTATCTTACCTATTTCTAGAGAGTATAATCCTGAGAACAAATATTTTTCTTACACATACACACCTACTGACAGTAAAAAAAAAAAATCAACAAGCTTTAAATTTAGTTAGGTTAGTAATGAGAAAGAAAGAAATTGGTAAGCAGTTCGACTCACACAGGCGTTCTGAAACTGGGGGTCACGAGCCGCCCAGCTCTGAAGGCAATGCCACTGCCAGCAGTGGCACAGAAATAAGGGTGGCAATGGGGCGTGAATTCTGCTATGAAAAGTGATATTGACAAAGTTTCTTTGTCCCCAGTATTAAACAGCAAATATTTAAAAAAACCCTTCTGTTTATAACAATAAATTTGGTTAAAATATATTTTAGTCTTAATTTAAAAGTGATGAGAAAAGATAAATTCATTTTAAACAATAGGGTTAAAATAGTGTTAAATATAAAAATTATGGCTGTCAAGCGATTAAAAAATTAATCGCAATTAATTGCACTGCTAAACAATAATAGAATACCATTTATTTAAATATTTTTTGATGTTTTCTACATTTTCAAATATATTGATTTCAATTATAACACAAAATACAAAGTGTACAGTGCCCACTTTATATTTTTATTACAAATATTTGCACTGTAAAAAAGAAATAATATTTTTCAATTCACCTAATGTAAGTACTCTAGTTCAATCTCTTTATCATGAAAGTTGAACTTACAAATGTAGAATTATGTACAAAAAATAACTGTTTTCAAAAATAAAACAATATAAAACTTTAGAAACTATAAGTCTTCTCAGCCCTACTTCTTGTTCAAGCAATCGCTCAGACAAACAAGTTTGTTTACATTTGCAGGAGGTAATGCTTCCCCCTTCTTGTTCACATGTCACCTGAAAGTGAGAACAGTTGTTCGCATGGCACTCTTATAACTGGTGTTGGAAGATATTTACATGCCAGATGCTCTAAAGGTTCATATGTCCCTTAATGCTTCAACCACCATTCCAGAGAACATGCATCTATGCTGTTGACAGGTTCTGCTCGATAACAATCCAACGCAGTGCGGACCCATGCATGTTCATTTTCATCATTGAGTCAGATGCCACCAGCAGAAGGTTGATTTTCTTTTGTGATTTGGGTTCTGTAGTTTCCGCATTAGAGTGTTGATCATTTAAGACGTCTGAAAGCATGCTCCACACCTCATCCCTCTCAGATTGTGGAAGGCACTTCAGATTCTTAAACCTTGGGTCAAGTGCTGTACCTATCTTTAGATATCTCACATTGGTACCTTCTTTGCATTTTGTCAAATCTTCAGTGAAAGTGTTCTTAAAATGAACAATATGTGCTAAGTCATCATCTGAGACTTCTATAACACAAAATATATGGCAGAATCCAGATAAAATAGAGCTGGAGATGTACAATTCTCCCCCAAGGAGTTCTGTCACAAATTTAATTAATGCATTATTTTTAACGAGCATCATCAGCATTGAAGCATGTCCTCTGGAATGGTGGCCGAAGCACGAAGGGGCATATGAATGTTTAGCATATCTGGCACATAGATACCTTGCACTGCCGGCTACAAAAGTCCCATGCGAATGCCTGTTCCCATTTTCTGGTCACACTGTAAATAAGAAGTAGACAGCATTAGCTCCTATAAACGTAAACAAACTTGTTTGTCTTAACAATTGGCTGAACAAGAAGTAGAAGACTTGTAGGCTCTAAAGTTTTGCATTGTTTTGTTTTTGAGTGCAGTTATGTAACAAAAAAAACCTGCATTTGTAAGTTGCACTTTCACAATAAAGAGATTGCATTACAATACTTGTATGAGGTGAATTGAAAAATATTGTTTCTTTTATTTTTTACAGTGAAAATACTTGTAATTACAAATAATAATATAAAGTGAGCGTTGTACACTTTGTATTGTAATTGAAAACAATACATTTGAAAATGTAGAAAAGCATCCACAAATATTTAATACATTTCAATTGGTATTCCATTGTTTAACAGTACAATAAAAACTGTGATTAATCGCGATTATTTTTTTTAATCACTATTAATTTTTTTGAATTAATGGCATGAGTTAACTGTGATTAATTGACAGCCCTAATAAAAATGTATTTTTAAATTTATAAGGGGGGTCAGAGGGTTGCTCAACCTCAGAGGGTTGCTGTGTGAAAGGGGTTGCTGATACAAAAAGTTGGAGAACCACTAAGTTAGAGGATACAGAAAATGTACAGAAATTGCCTTGTATGAGTCACAAGATGCCACATATATAAAATCAGCTTTTCTTAATGAACCTGCAAAACTGGCAAGAACACCCACTTATGGGTATGCTATTCTCCAAATGTGTGTGTGTGTGTGTGGAGCATTTGTATACCAATTGATTGCACATACAAATATAAATATGGGCACTTGGAAATGTTGTCAGAGCTTTTAGAGACTGATTTGTATTTTCCCTCTGCATGCATAATTCATAAATGGTGTTTGGGATGGTGGCAGGGTTATATTACTAAAGTAAAGTTGTTACCTTGCATATCACAGTTCTTTACTGTACTATGACAATGGAAATTATACTAATGAAAAAATAATACCAAATATGTTAATGTAATAAGATGAAAGAGAACTAATTACATGCCAGGTCCTTTGCTGTTAAGACCTTTTCTGCCCAGTGGGGAGATCTTTGTGTGTATGTGAATTTTGTGTTATAGAAATTAGTGAAGTTCAAGTTTTTACCACAATCAAAATTTTAACAAAAATCCCATCGAATTTCAGCTTGCAACCTCTGTAGGAAAGACAACAAGTGTGGCATCATGCAGCAGAGTGGAGAAGGATCGTTTTTGATTTAAATTGTAGTTTTTGCATACTATAAATTAATTGAATATCAAAAAGATAAATAAAAAAAGGAGAGAGACAATAAAATGGAGAAACAAAAGTGATATAAATACCTTCTGCCCATAAAATCCACCAGTGGGGGGAAAATAGTAAGTTACCCACAACATGGAGCCCACATTGTTCTATTTTATGTGTGCTGTAATGATTTCACTACAAAAAACAAAGAACAGAGGCTGAATGATTGGCATTGTCGGGCCAATATTCCAGATTCCTCTTAAAGTTCATGTCTGTCGCTATAAGAGATTTTTATAAAAACAAACTTTGCTAGAATTACTGCCATGATTCTCACAATTATGGAAACAGCACTCATTATGATGTGTGCTAACTATGCTAAATAGCATTCTGTAATTTCCTGGAAAATAATTACTGCATCGGCACAGACAGTTTTTAAATGCCAAAACCTGAGTGCTACAGCATTTTCTTTTCAAAGTAATCATCTTTCTGTGTGTCCCTTTATAAAGCTCTGGATAGGCACTATTGTACATTTTACAAAATTATGAACCATCAGCTTACATTTTTAATATATTAAACAATGCTATTTTTAATTACAAGAATGTGAGAAGCATTTAAAATCAGTAAACTTCTCAATTTTATTACACATGTATAATTCAAAAATGACTATATATTATATAAAAAGATTCCCCAACTATACAGGATAGCATTTTAAAAGCTGTCCATGTTGGACAATTAACTTTAATGGGATTCAGCATCCAAATGTCTGAAGTGTCTTTGAAAATCCTACTTATTTTGTCTAGTTCCAGCCTGAAACAAAGTTATGGCTGAGTTATAAATCCCTGAAAAATGAATATGCTCTTTGAGGCAGGGAATTAACCTTTTTTTTATATTTGGAAAGTGCCCAGTATATTGTGAAAGCTACCAGAAGCAAATAAATAACATCAATAATGATTGAACAAATTGCTATGGTTAAACATTAAAGAGCATCTGCTGAACAGTGGAGACAGCTTCCAATGGGCATGTTGAAAAAATGACATTATTATAATATAACATACAAAGACTCATTGTCTATTCCATGTAAATTTATCCATGTAATTTGTAATGTTATCTTGTATAGGCTTTCATTCCGCAAGACACAGAGCATTTCTGGGATCACACAAGGTACATGTCTCTTCTGGCCATCTAAACTGAACTGAACATAAAATAATTTCCAGTCTACAGACAGCAGAGTCATTAGAATTTTAAAGGTGCAGTAGACAAAACACAAAAGGTATAATGTAACAGATACTAAAGCTAAATACATTATCCCAAACAGTTTTGGATCGGGGCATTGCAATGCTTGGTGAAATGATGTCCCATTTGCCAGGAACCATTTTCCATCTGGGATAATGTGTGGATTAATAGGATTCATAAGGAGTGACATAATCAACAAAGTATACGTCTGGCATTGACATATCTTTTGTTAACTCACATAAATGTATCCAATTAACTTATTCAATTTCAGCCCCCAGATCCTGCTCCCAGTCAATTATGAGTGACTGATAGTGGGTGTCCACTTCTCACTATTATAATATAAGCATACTCCTTGGAAATCATGCTGTTCTAGAACTTATGTCTAATGTCTTTTGTACCCAACAAATCAATATAGGGGAGCTGCAGAGAAATCAGCCTTCAGAGTCGTTGAATACTTGATATTACATAGAGATAATGGGATAGTATCTAATCTGTTCTTCTACATTTGAGCAAGAGACATAGGACTTGAGTTTTGGAGGGACTTGACTGCCCAGAATTCCAGCTGAGGTCAGTGGCAGTTGCAGGCTCTCAGCATCTCTGAAAATCAGGTTAATAAATTGTCCATTTAGATACAAATCGGAAACATTTTATTACTACCCTGTCAAGGTTCCTTCCCCACTCTGAACTCTAGGGTACAGATGTGGGGATCTGCATGAAAGCCTCCTAAGCTTACTTTTACCAGCTGAGGTTAAAACTTCCCCAAGGTACAAACTATTTTACCCTTTGCCCTTGGACTTCCACTGCCACCACCAAACGTCTGGGTTTATTTTTGAGAAAGCGTTGTTTGGAAACATCTTTCCCCCCAAAATCCTCACCAAAATCTTGCACCCCTCTGCCTGAGGAAGGCTTGATAAAAATCCTCACCAATTTGCATAGGTGACCATAGACCCAAACCCTTGGATCTTAAGAACAATGAAAAAGCATTCGGTTTCTTAAAAGAAGAATTTTAATAGAAGAAAAAGTAAAAAGAATCACCTCTGTAAAATCAGGATGGTAAATACCTTACAGGGTAATTAGATTCAAAACAGAGAATCCCTCTAGGCAAAACCTTAAGTTACAAAAAGACACAAAGACAGGAATATCCATTCCATTCAGCACAATTTATTTTTCTCAGCCATTTAAAGAAATCATAATCTAACGCAAATCTAGCGAGATTACTTACTAAATTCTAAGACTCCATTCCTGATCTGTCCCCGGCAAAAGCATCACACAGACAGACCCTTTGTTTTTCCCTCCCTCCAGCTTTGAAAGTATCTTGTCTCCTCATTGGTCATTGTGGTCAGATGCCAGCGAGGTTATCCCAGCTTCTTAACCCTTTACAGGTGAAAGGATTTTTCCTCTGGCCAGGAGGTATTTTAAAGGTGTTTACCCTTCCCTTTATATTTATGACACGCCCCACCAAATCACAGCTAGGGTGAAACACTGGCTGGGATTTCTTCCTGGAGCTCTAGGAAAAAACAGAGTTAATAAGACACATGCACCTCTAAATATACTACCAAGTATATAAAGACTAACAATATTTTCCACATCTCAAGGACAATTTTAACCAGTTGATTCTGGGAAACTTTCATGGGAGAGTGCATCAGCCACTTTGTTAGAAGCTCCTGAGATGTGTTGGATGTCGAAATCAAAATCTTGGAGAGCTAAACTCCACCAAATAAGTTTTTTGTTATTTCCCATGGCAGTATGAAGCCACTGTAATGCAGCATGGTCGGTTTGCAGGTGGAAACGCCGTCCCCAAACATATGGGCGTAGCTTTTCCAGAACGTAGACAATGGTGTAACATTCTTTTTCACTGACTGAGCAGTTGCTTTCCCTCTCAGACAGTTTTTTGCTGAGAAACACTACAGGGTGGAATTCTTGATCCGGTCCTTCCTGCATTAAAACTGCTCCCACACCATGCTCGGATGCATCTGTGGTTACTAGGAACGGTTTGTCAAAGTCTGGGGCCCTTAATACAGGGTCAGACATGAGTGTCACTTTAAGTTGGTTAAAGGCCTTCTGACACTCTTCGGTCCACTGAATGGCATTTGGCTGTCTCTTTTTGGTTAGGTTTGTCAGTGGGGCAGCAATTTGGCTGTATTGCAGTACAAATAGTCTGTAATCACCGGCCAAGCCTAAGAACCTGTTTCTTTGACTTTGGGACAGGCCACTTTTGGATAGCATCCACTTTGGCCTATAGGGGATTGATAGTTCCTTGACCGACCTGGTGCCCAAGGTAAGTCACTCTGTTTAGCCTTAACAGTTAGTCCTGCCTCCCTTATGTGCTCAAAGACTTTTTGTAGATGTTCCAGGTGTTCTGCCCAGGAATCCGAAAATATGGCCACATCATCAAGGTAGGCGACTGCATATTCTCCTAATCCTGCTAGGAGACAATCTACAAGTCTTTGGAAGGTGGTGGGTGCATTCTGCAGCCCGAAAGGGAGTACATTAAATTCATACAGCCCAACATGTGTGGTGAAGGCTGACCTTTCCTTGGCGGATTCATCTAGTGGTCCCTGCCAATACCCCTTGGTTAAGTCCAAGGTAGAGATGAACTGGGCCCGTCCCAGTTTCTCTAACAGTTCATCTGTGCATGGCATTGGATAGTTGTCTGGGCGAGTTACAGCATTTAGCTTACGGTAGTCCACGCAAAAACGTTTCTCCCCATCTGGTTTGGGATGCCCATGCACTGTGGGAGGGGCAGATTACACCCATCTGTAACATATTCTGGATCTCCCGTTCTATAGCAGTTTTAGCTTGAGGAGACACCCGGTAAGGTTGGACTTTAATTGGGTGAGCATTTCCTGTGTCAATGGAATGGTATGCCCGTTCAGTCAGCCCTGAGGTGGCTGAGAACGTCAGCGCATAGCTAGTGCACAGCTCCTGGATCTGCTGTCGCTGCATACACCCGAGGGTCATGGAGAGGTTCACCTCTTCCACGTCACCAGCACTTTTCCCTTCATAGTAGACACCTTCAGGCCACACAGCGTCATCTCCTCCCTGGACTGTAAACTGACAAACTTTTAATTCTCTGGAATAAAAGGGCTTTAGAGAATTAATATGGTATACCTTACGCTTTCAGTTGGAGGTGGGGAATGCTATGAGGTAATTAACAGCTCCCAGGCGCTTCTAGACCATGAATGGCCCTTCCCACAACGCTTCCATTTTATGGGCCTGGAGCAGCTTTAAAACCATAACCTGGTCTCCTACTTTGAAGGAATGCTCTCTGGCATGTTTATCATACCCAGCTTTTTGCTCTTTTTGAGCATCCTGTAGGTTTTCTTTTGCAAGGGCTAGAGAGGTTCGGAGGGTGTTTTGTAGGTTGGTTACAAAGTCCAGAATGTTAATTCCTGGAGAAGGTGTAAATCCCTCCCATTGCTGCTTCACCAACTGTAATGGCCCCTTAACCTCACAGCCATATACAAGTTCAAAGGGTAAAAACCCTAAACTGGGATGTGGTACAGCTCTGTAGGCAAAGAGCAACTGCTGCAACACTAGGTCCCAATCACTGGAGTGCTCATTTACGAATTTACGTATCATGGCCCCCAAAGTTCCATTAAACTTCTCCACCATGCCATTTGTTTGATGGTAGTAAGGCGTGGCAAGCAAGTGATTTACCCCATGAGCTTTCCAAAGGCTTTCCATAGTTGCTGCCATGAAATTAGTTCCTGCATCTGTGAGGATGTCAGAGGACCAACCTACCCTGGCAAAAATGTCTGCTAGTGCCTGGCACACACTTTTAGCCCTAGTGTTGCTTAGAGCTACTGCTTCCCCATCGGGTGGCCAAATCCATGAAAGTCAGTATGTACTGCTTTCCTCTGGGTGTCTTTTTCGGAAAAGGACCCAGAATATCCACAGCTACACGCTGAAATGGAACTTCAATGATGGGGAGTGGCTGGAGAGGGGCTTTGACCTGGTCTTGGGCTTTTCCCACTTTTTGGCATACCTCACAAGACCGGACATTGTTAGAAACATCCTTGCCCATTCCCTCCCAGTGGAATGACCTCCCCAACCGGTCTTTGGCCCTGTTCACCCCAGCATGGCTACTAGGATGATCGTGGGCTAGGCTCAAGAGCTTGACCCGGTACTTAGTTGGAACTGCCAATTGTCTCTGAGGATGCCAGTCTTCCTGGTGTCCACCAGAAAGAGTTTCCTTGTATAAAAGTCCTCTTTCTACAACAAACCTGGATCAATTAGAAGAGCTGAGAGGCGGTGGGTTGCTCCATGCCGCTGTCCAAGCTCTCTAGAAGCTTTCATCTACTTCCTGTTTAGCCTGGAACTGTTCCCTTGATGCTGGAGACATCAGTTCCTCATTGGATTGTGGACCTATGCTTGGTCCTTCTGGAATTGATGTAGGGGATGGGGCTGTTTCCGTTGACTGTGAACCGCTCTCCGCTGGTGCACTATGTTGGGGTTCAGGCTCCAGCTAAGCCTCTTGTGTAGGGTAATCGGCTGCTGCCGGTTCAGGTTCGGTGGGGCCTCTGGGGTTGGGGTTGTAAGTACTGCATTCAGTGCTGGCAATGGGTCTGGTGCTGTTTGTTCCACCAGTTCCGGTTCTGGGACTGGATCCACTACTGCTGTTGTAGACATCGGCCTGGGGTCCGGGTCCATCATCTCTGACTGGGTCCTGGTAGAAGTTTCCAGAACAGCGCTAGGTGTGATGGCGGTTTAGTCTGGCTGCGGGTGACCATTCCCATCCTCTTGGCTGACTTCACATGATTGGTCAAGTCTTCCCCCAACATTATGGGGATGGGATAATCATCATAAACTGCAAAAGTCCACGTTCCTGACCAGCCCTTGTACTGGACAGGCAACTTGGTTGTAGAAAAATTGAAAGAGTTGGACTTGAAGGGTTGAATCATCACTTGGATCTCTGGGTTGATTAAATTGGGGTCTACTAAGGAAGCATGGATAGCCGACACCTGGGCTCCGGTGTCCCTACACGCAGTGACCCGCTCCAAGGGTATCTGGAGGTATCTGGGCCTGAGGACCTCTGGGGTGATTCCTCTGGGGTAATCTGTTGGGATTCTAGGGGTAGTTTGCCTTCCCATGCCCCAGCTCGTTACATTTAAAACATCGTCCACCTGACGGGTCACTGGGGCGAGGTGGGTTGCTGGAGAACGGTGTGGTGGGACGATAAGGTGGCTGGAGGGTTCCTTGGGGGGTAGATGGGGCCTTGGGCGGCCCCTGGTAGTAGGGTGTGGTCCGAGGTTGGCCCTTCTGGTATCCACTCCAACTGCGACCAGTTTTTTGCTTCTCTGCCACCTCCACCCATTTGGCTCCAATCTCCCCCACCTCGATTTTGGGCTTCCCATCTAGGATGTATCTTTCTATTTCCTCAGGAACACCCTTAAGAATTGCTCCATTTGCATTTGGAAGTGCAAATCTTCTGGAGATTTAACACTTGCTCCTGATATCCAGGCATCCCAATGTTTCACAATGTGGTAGGCATGTCGGGTAAATGACACGTCTGGTTTCCACCTTAGGGCTCTGAACTGCCGACGGGAATGCTTGGGGGTTAGCCCCATTCTGACTCTGACATTGGTTTTAAACAGTTCATACTGGTTCATGCGTTCCTTAGGCATTTCAGCCACCACCTCAGCTAAGGGTCCACTGAGCTGTGGCCTCAGCTTTACCATGTATTGGTCTGTAGAGATGCTGTATCCAAGGCAGGCCCTTTCGAAGTCTTCTAAGAAGGCCTTAGTATCATCACCTGCCTTGTAGGTGGGGAACTTTCTGGGATGGGAAGTGGTACCTGGAGACGGATTGCTAGGGTTTGTTGGTATATTCTACTGAGCCTTTGCCTTCTCCATCTCCAGTGCATGCTTCCTCTCTTTTTCCTTCTCCTCCTCCACATGCTTCCTTTCTCTTTCCTTCTCCTCCAGTTCTTTGGCCCTTGCCTCCATTCCCATCCGCATGAGTTCTATTTGTCTTTCATGTTCCTTTTGTTTTTCCTCACCCTCAAATCTGTTGAACCGTGGAGTCTGTCATCCTAACCTTTCTGTTTTTAACTAACTCTGGATCCAAAGCAGAGAGACAGACTCCAACTACTTCCAGTTGGAAACCTGCTTTCCAGCAGCCCAAAGGAAAAAAAATTTCCTTTTTAAATCTGTGCTTCTGGTTTAAAAAAATCTCAAAATGATTTCATGTTGATCCCACCGCTCTGCCATCATGTCAAGGTTCCTTCCCCACTCTGAACTCTAGGGTACAGATGTGGGGACCTGCATGAAAACTTCCTAAGCTTACTTTTACCAGCTTAGGTTAAAACTTCCCCAAGGTACAAACTATTTTACCCTTTGTCCTTGGACTTCCACTGCTACCACCAAACGTCTGGGTTTATTTTTGAGAAAGTGTTGTTTGGAAACATCTTTCCCCCCAAAATCCTCACCAAAACCTTGCATCCCCCAGCCTGGGGAAGGCTTGATAAAAATCCTCACCAATTTGCATAGGTGACCACAGACCCAAACCCTTGGATCTTAAGAACAATGAAAAAACATTCAATTTCTTACAAGAAGAATTTTAATATAAGAAAAGGTAAAAAGAATCACCTCTGTAAAATCAGGATGGTAAATACCTTACAGGGTAATTAGATTCAAAACATAGAGAATCCCTCTAGGCAAAACCTTATGTTACAAAAAAGACACAAAGACAAGAATATTCATTCCATTCAGCACAGTCTAATTTCTCAGCCATTTAAAGAAATCATAATTAACGCATATCTAGTGAGATTACTTACTAAATTCTAAGACTCCATTCCTGATCTGTCCCCGGCAAAAGCATCACACAGACAGACCCTTTGTTTTTCCCTCCCTCCAGCTTTGAAAGTATCTTGTCTCCTCATTGGTCATTGTGGTCAGGTGCCAACGAGGTTATCCTAACTTCTTAACCCTTTACAGGTGAAAGGATTTTTCCTCTGGCCAGGAGGGATTTTAAAGGTCCCTTTATATTTATGACAACCCCTATTTATTAAATTGAACAAGACACCTCATTGAATTTCAAGGCCCCCACTAAAGCTAGCAACTCTGTCCATGGCACAGCCAGGATTGAACCTGGATCTCCCATAGCCCAGACTAGTGCTATAACCACAGGGACATTCTTCCTCTAGATAAAAGCAGCAATCTGACTATAGATATGAAAATAGCAATATTCTGACAGTGATGAAAGTGAAGCCACATCTCTAGTCTCATCTACACTATGAAAATTATCCACTGCTGACAACAGATGTCAGCAATAGGTGCAGTGGAACCAGATGGCTGCATGGGAAGTGTGCTGAATTCAGGCATATCCCTACTGCCCTCATCCCCACACCCTCTCTCTGGCCAGTCCCACCCACTTATTAGGCTGGGGCAACCAGCTCCAGTACCCCTGCTAGAACAGGAACTGCAGGCAGCATGTAGGACTGTGACAACTACCCCTTCTGATGACTTCCCATTCACGGAATACAGTGAGTGAATAAGACCCAATTGAATAGAGTATTCTGTATCCATGCTCACTCATTTCTGTCACATGAAGGAACAACCTATTCCAGAAACGTAAATCCTTCTTGACCACCCCAAAGACATAAAGCCTTTTGGATAAATTGTTCCAGCTCTTGCTTATCTCTAGTGTTAAGAAATGGCATTTTATTACCATAGAGCTCTGAGGCTCTGCTGTACATTGCTCACCCGTGAACAAAGGCCATAAAAAACCTGCTGCTTTGTAATGTTAGTGCCTGAACTAAGATAACTGATAAGCCATTGATTTCTGCTTAAGACAGAAATAGTATATAGGAATCCCAAGGAACTGAGTAATTAATTTCTTAAACCTTTGAATTAAAGTGTATGCTTTTTCCCTTTTTCAAGGAAACCTATGTATTCTAAGTAATGTTAATTTCAAAAAATTCATTAATTTCTAATATTTTTTTTATCCCCAACACTGTGCTAGGCAAACTTATAAAATTTAGAGATGGATAGCCTAACAGAGTTTCTTCCACTCCATGTACCTGACAATTCAGGGTTTTCCCCTATAGTATGATTTTCTAACAATAGTGATTTGTGTTACTCAGACTAGATATGTATTTTTCTAATATCTATTTTATTTTGGTGCATCTAATTTTTTTTATAACCACATTTTAAATCTTGCTTTGCCTTCTGTGGATTTTGTGCAATACATTCAAATCTCCAATAAACCGAAGTTTAAAAAAATGTATTGGAGACAGAAATCTGCACTTAAATTGGTTTGCTGATATTTTTGTGTTGTGCTTGATAGTGAAGCAATCACATCATCAGGATTAAAGCTAAACAAATAATTTGAAGCAAGTTGTTTATTTGATTAATTCCCCCTTATATGCAGCTTATGCATTTTCTCCTATTTATTCATTATTCAAAATTATTTGCTAAAGGGTCCAGTTCTGCCCCCCCTAACTGATGCAGAGTAGCAACTTATCCCAATGGCCTCTCAGCATAATTCTCACAGCAGGCTGTCATTCAGTGCAAGTCAGGGGGACAGTGTAAGTCTCTGAATAATTTCAGTGAATAATTCTCGTTCTGCAAATTATACATGAGCAATTCAGTTCAAGAGTTCAATGTTCAAAAAATAAGCAGTGATTATTATTATTAACCATTTATATCAGAGTAGTACCTAGAGGCCCCAATCCTTTCAGAGCCTATGGCGTTAGGCACTGTACAATAAACACACAACATGACAGTCATGCCCAGGCATCTTACTGGCTAGTTTTTATAAGTCACATTGTATGTTTCTGTTCCCTGTTTAGCGCTGGTCTGCAGCACCTAAAACTTAGGTTGAACTAACTACGTTGCACAGGGCTGTGAAAAATGTCATGCTCTGTGCAATGTAGCTAGGTCAACCTATTTCCCCCTCCCCTCCCTTGGAATGCAGCTAGATCAACAGAAGAAATCTTTCATCAACCTATCTACTGTCTCTCAAAGGGTGGATTTACTACAGAGATGGAAAAACCCCTTCCTACACTGTAGCATCTACTCTATAGCGGTGTACGTGCAGCTGTGCTGCTTGTAGTGTTGACATACCCTGCGGGTTTACAATGTAATTGTGCATGTGTAATGGGTGGCACACAGTTGCACCATCCCAGGAGCACCTCAGGGAAGGAATGGAGACTCAGCTTCCAGCTGGTATTATCCAGTACTATCCTGTACCAGTGGCAGATCACTACCCAACCCCAACCCCACTGGCTCTACTGTGTGCTGTCCAGCACATGGGAGCACAACTCAGATTTTGCTTATTCCCCACTACTCTCTCCCCACCTGGAGGTGTGAAGGGGGAGAATTACCAGGCACATATTTCTCTGCACCTGCAACAGATGGGGAAAGGTTATGCAGTTCGGGAGGGGACAAAGATCCTAAAGCCCCACTGTGTGCTTTGCAGTATTTGTCCATCTCTAATCAAGCTGAATATTGTCAGAAAATCCTTGAACTCAGCTGGAAGTGAGTCCTGTTACTGTTAAAGAACAGAAGTCACTGTTAAAGAACAAATCTCAAAATGCTCATACTTTACATGAATCCCTATATATCTTTACTACTGTAGCTCATCAGTTATACGGTATGAACTAAACTCTGTACTTTTACTGTACTGATGTGCTGATGTACTGATTCATTCACACAATATGAAGTGTGCATGCACATCTCAGTGCTTAAAATTTATGTTCAAAATTTAAATAATACACAGCTTGGTCAGAGAGTTTTAAATCCCTTGATCTTACAAAGAACTAAAGGATGCAGTATTAGCAGATTCTTTGTGGAAAGGAAAATTAGCTTCAATGCACTTATCCAACATTGGATTTGTAACTAGCTCATAAGGAAGGGTGGCAAGTAGTTAAACTTTCGTTCAGAAGAAAATAGAAATATTAAGAAAAGAATGTCAGGGACAATCTTCCAAAGCAGTGCAAGTTACATTAAGGACATATTGTAAGCTGATCTACCCTTACCATTGTATATAAGCTTTAACAAAACAGAATTTTGCTTCAGGTATATTTTTCGCTCTGACAACAGGAAGATAAAGCTCCTTGTGAAACAGAGAATTCGAGACTTGGGACATACACACAGATTAAGTAAACACATTTAATCTTGCGTTTAATCACAAACAGACTGTAGAAAAATGTTGCCTTGAAAATCCCAGTAAATGGCAATACATTTACTGATGCCTAAATATCAGTACCTGGTGTTCTATTCCAAACCATATGTATGTATGTATATATAGCATGGACACCTTATTGTCCATGCTTTCAGTTATGCTCATTACCAACTGTATTGAAAAATCAATTTGATTTTATTCAGACATAACTTTAAAAAAAATGTTCCTCTCTTTAAGTAAGGAGAAGGAGGAGGAGGAATGCTGCCCTTGATCCTTTAAACAGTTTTCCATGTTGGCCAATAACAATATCTGCCCTGCTACAAACTTTATATAAAGTATCTGAGTACATTAGCATTTTGAGAGCAATAAAAACATTTTCAGCATCTCTTACAACATCCATTGCTTAGGTAGTAAAGACAAAGATCTCCAAGTGACTTGACTACACAATGGCATCTCACCAGCTTTCCAACAAGCACATTTGATCTCTGTTGTTTTTTTTAATGGGGCAGCTGTGATCTAATACACTGAACGAGAGTCTGGGACCTCAATCTAATTCTTATTCCTGTTTGTTTATCACCATAGCAGTATTAAGAGGCCTTCATGTAAACAGGCCCTATTCCTGACACTAACAAGGACTCAATATGTGGGCTTTCGAAAATCACATATGATTATTTGTATTACAATAGTGCTTAGAGACTCCAATCAAGACCAGTGTCCCCATTGTGCTACAGATACAAATGCACAGAAAGAGACAATCCCCGCCCTGAAGAGCTTGCAATCTAAATAGCCAAGTCACACAAAGGGTGGAACAAAGTGTGTATTGCTCTCCCCACTTTAAGGACAAAGGGAGGTAGAGAGATTACTTGACTTGCCCAAGGCAACACAGGAAGTCCAGTACCTTAACCAAAGATTATCCTTCCTCTCTTCCTGTTCACAAGATAATAAAACAGTCTCTCAGTCTCCAGCTGACACCTTGGGCCAACATTTTTTGAAAAAACAGGAGCCTAAAGTTAGGACTAGAGCCAGCTGGAACATTTTCAACTAAATGTGTTTTCATCAAAATATGTTTGGCTGAAATAAGCCAAAACATTTCATGGAGACATTGATATTGATGCAGTTTTTGTTTGGAAAAATACCTGCGATCCAGGGCTCTCTGCACTGTTCTAGAAAAAGAAAGAGCTGATTTGCAAAAACAGTGAGAACAAAATCAAAAGCCCATCCTTTTTGAGCAAAAAACAGCAACACAATTCCATTTTGCAAAAACATTTGAAATGGCTTGGTTTTGTTCCAATGTGTGTGTGAATGATGGGGTGGATTTCAAAACCTTGATAGTTGTTGCAGAACAGAATTGTTGGCCTCCAGGCAGCTCTAATTAGGAGCCTAAGCCTATAGTTTAGATACTGAAATAAATGTGCTGAGCACCAGCAGTTCACAGTGGTGTCACTGAGAACTACCTGGTTCTCAGCAAGTTTGAAAATCAGGTCACTTTGGTGCCTAAATATGGATTTAGGAGCCTAACTTTGGGCTTTGATTTTTTTTAAATTCATGGCCCGGCTTTCTAAAGTAGCTCAGGAATACTCCAATGATTCTTTGTACCATAGATATGTACGGAGCCTAAAGAAACAAGTGGCTTTAAGTGGAACTTAGGCTCCTAAATGTCTAACTCACTTTTTAAAATGTGACTTGGGCCTTTTGAAAATTTTAACCCATGTTTCTGTTGCAAGAGATTGTAAGACAAAGATCACAAGATTGTAAGTCGAAATGACTGGGAAAGTGCGACAAAGCAAGGTTAAAAGGATACATTTTCTTGAGAAAGCATTTTTCTTTCGCTTCTCTGTGATTTACTGTTTCTGAATTGTCGTATTTCAGAATTTGCATTTACCATTCACTGAGTTCTGAGACAAAGCCCACTGAACTCAGTGAAATGTCAACAGTGGACTTTGGATCAGGCCCTAGGTAACTTTCCAGGTATCTGTTTTTTTTCCTTATCTCAACTGCCACCTTAACAGATGTATGTAGAGCATTGGTAAATTACCAGGTGTGATCATGGGATAATGTTTTTTATTGCTCATTAGAATATATACCATTCTGAATTTTAAAAAGCTATAATAATAATTTTCAACATAGTTGTGTATGTGAAAGAATAAAACAAACATCTAATCTGGATGATTTTCTAAATTACAGCATCAATTTATTTTACAGACTTGTCTGTCTCTCCGCCCCTCCCTTTTCTTTATGATGCTTAATGCAGCATTGCCAGATGGAGTGTTTTTGTGCTTTAAGTACATACAGAGTCCCTAGCTGAGGATTCAGAAATCCTATTAGGAGTACACATTTGAAAATTAAGCTCTAGTTTTGGAGAGAAAAATAAACAATAAATGCATATAGTAACCTTTTTGCCACTTGTATTGATTTTATTATGCAGGGTTACGAAAAATGAGGTAATCTTACACATGCTGCAGGCATTTACCACACAAAATACTCCGCTGTGTTTAAAAGAAATAAAAAGATTCTGTCAACATAATTATACAACCAGAATCAAGGCCTTTTTCAACAGATGCTGCTTTTGGAATCTAATTATAACCTATGCAATGCACCTGGCACAATTAAAAACTTCCAACCCTTACATCATCTATCCATTGTGCATGAAAACAAAACCACAATGATCACACTGCAGTTCTGCATGTGAAAATAAAGAATGAAATACACATCCCTCCTGACTTCCAAAAACCCCTTGCTCCAGATTTTTTTCCCCAAAGACATTGGGTGAGATTCTGGGATGAGCCATTAAAAGACCTATCAAAGAATTCACAGCTCAGAGGGAGGGTGGACTAGTGATTTAAGCCACCCTCATGCCCTCCAAATCATGGGCTGTTCTGAGAGCTGGAAATGCCCGTGGTGTAGAAGATCCTGGGAGTCTAAGTTACCGTATCCTCCTTGGGTTGCAGCACTGCTCAGAATCTCTGCAGCCATGCGCAATGTCACACCACCCAACTTGCCTCCCCTCCCACTCAAGTTCCATGTCTGGCATGCACTAGGGTTGCCAAGTGTCCAGTTTTCGACGGGAACGCCTGATTGAAAAGAAACCCTGCTAGCTGCAGTCAGCACTGCTGACGGGGCCGTTAAAAGTCCGGTCAGTGGTGCAGCGGGGCTGAGGCAGACTCCCTGCCTAATATGGCTCCACATGGCTCCCAGAAGCAGCAGCATGTCCCCATCTGGCTCCTACAGATAGGGGCAGCCAGTGGCTCCGCAGCTCCCATTGACCGGGAACCGCTGCCAATGGGAGCTGTGGGGTAGAACCTGTGGATGGGGCAGCACCTGCGGACGGGGCAGCGCACCTACTAGAGCTGCCTGGCCGTGCCTCTGCATAGGAGCTGGAGGGGGGACATGCCAACGCTTCCGGGAGCTGCTTGAGGTAAGCGCCATCTGGAGCCTGCACCCCTGACACCCTCCGGCACCCCAACCCCCTGCCCCATCCCTGATCCATCTCCCGCACGCCAAACCCCTCAGCTCCAGCTCAGAGCCCATCCATCTGCCACACACTGAACCCCTCATTTTTGGACTCACCCCAGAACCCACACCCCCAGCCCAGAGCCCATACCCCTTCTACAACCCAACCTCCTGCTTCAGCCCGGAACCCCATCCCATACTCCAAACTCCTCGGCTCCAGCCCTCAGCCCAGAGCCCTCTCCTGCACCACAACCCCTCATCCCTGACCCCACCCCAGACCCTGCACCCCCAGCCAGAGCCCTCACCCCCTCCCATACTCAAAACCCCTCAGCTCCCAGCCTGGAGCCCCGCTGCACCCTTTACCCCTCATCCCCAGATCTACCCTAGAGCCTGCATCCCAAGCACTGCCTCAGTCTGGAGCCCCCTCCTACACCCTGCACTCCTCATTTCTGGCCCCACCCCAGAGACCATATCCCTCCCATACCCCAATGCCCTGAGCCAGTCGGGTGAAAATGAGTGAGTGAGGGTGGGGCCAGAGTATTCGGTTTTGTGCAAATACAAAAGTTGGCAACCCTACACATGCCCCCTATGCCAACGCCTGCCAAGGAATCCTCAGAAGGCAGCCTTAGGGCTGTCACTACAGGGGGGGCTCCTCTCCTCAGCTGAATACAACCTTAATGCTGCTCTGGCCTTTTTTCTGGCATAAAGGCACCAGAGAATGAGTGAGTCTCTCTCCTTGTGTCTCTCTTCTCATCTCATCTTCTTGCTTTTTCAGTCTTCCACGTATCATCATCACTGTTTGGAAGATCCTCCTCCCCTGCCGTTCCTGTTTGGAAATGGCTTCATTATTTTCCTCTATTTTCAAATGGCTTTTGATTAAATTTCTTAGTTTCTGTCCCTCTGCTATTCTTATCTCCTTATAACTGTATAACTGAATTACATGAAGTGTTTTCAGACACAGCTGCATGAAGAGACAGCATTGTACCAAGCATATTGCATTGTTCCAAAGAAAGTTTTAAAGATCTACATAGCTACTACATAGTTTTCTGCAAAATAAAATACATGAAAAACTCAACTCAAAGAGCCCTTGATCATGAAAATCAAGCTAATCCCACTGCAGAATAAAATACAGTATCTTTCAAAACTAAAAATATAGAGAATATAAAAAAATTAAAACTTGAAATCCTAAGGGGGGATGAAACTTCCCTCTGTCTTTTGTATTTCTGAAATATGACCTTTTCATCTATGTATGTCTACATCTCTTCCCACCCCTACTCATCTTTGGAAACTGGTGAGCTTTACAACAGTGGGGTCGTCATGATGAGGAATGAGTCATGATCATATTGAACGCATTCTTACATCTTGAGGTGGCATCACATTCAATAGCTCTTGCTTAGTCATTGTATCAATCTATATATAACTCTGTGACTTCTTCAATTCCCAAAACAACAAACATATTTTTCTGACCCCTGAAACAAGTTTCTTTCATTTCTGCCTACACTTTCCATCATAGGTTTTGGAACTCTTACTTTTATCCTACATGGAAAATCAGCTCTATGAAGTGTATGCACTCAGCCAAATTTTGATTTTGAATGTTTGGGTGTCCAACTGGATTTGCCTGATTTTTTCAGAGATGTGGAGCATCTGACTTCATCTGGTGTTGTAGGTGTTCAGCTCTTCTGAAAGTCAGACCCCAGCATGCATCATGCTTGGCACCCAAAATAAAGGATCTGCTTTTGAAAAATGTATGCATTAGGGCTCGATCCTGCTCTGACTGAAATAGACAATAAAACTACCATTGATTTCAGGTCTTGATCTTTCCCCAAGTAGCCCCCCACCCAATTGGACAGGATCAGACAAGGATACAGAAGACTCAGAACTTTACAGAGAGGATCAGGTGCTTAAGCAGAATTAATCAGGTAATAGGGTTGAGTGATATATTGCTGATTCTTCACCTGAAGTCTGCTACCTTTTGTCCTACAGGGCAGCAGTAGATAAACACTTGGCTAGATTAATTATGCCTTATCAAAGTATTTATATATAAGCTTATCCAGAAAACAATTAAGTAATTAAGTATAGAAGTATTTCTTTCCACAGGAATTTACACCACTCTTTTGTCTAATTATTTCTGACATTACATCTATCATCTTGAGAACTTCTTGAGGGTAGGTGAGGGGTGCAGAGCTCATATCACAGATAAAGGAACACATATGTGCAGTAAATCTGTGAAAATTCCCACCATGCAACTCTTACAGAGGTAGTTAACACTGTGCTGCTATTTATCCCATGATTTCCAAGCATATTTTACTGGTGTGCTGTGGGTGTTAAGTGTGTGGAAATTTATCACCTACTCAAAGATATTGTGGGAGCTAACCCCTCAGCCTGCTTATTGAATAAAATAAGACTTCTGGGCTCAATTCTGAAGCACAAGCAATTCTGAAGCACAAGCAAGACAGTTCATGTGAGCAGGAGTTTGCAAGGTTGGGCCCATAGTTATGAGCATTCTTCTTAACCTGTGAACAAAGTTTTTAAACATGCACTGGTAAAAACAAAGCAACATTACAGTGAAATCATGCTAAGATTAGTTTTAAAATACTTATGCTTAATTTCATTCCGTTTTGCACCAGCATACTTGCAGAGTTACATGGTGTTACAGATTGGGTTGGCTGGATTATTTGAAGTGCTGCTGTCAGATATTGGCTTAAAGCAAGGGTGAGAAGAGAGCCAAGTCTCACGAGTTTAAAATACTAACTCAATTTTATACGCATATTGTAGAAAAATGTCAAAGACAGGCAGAAAATATACTTCCAAAATCACTGCAAGAAAAACTGGGGTTACCCCATGGATACCAATATATTCCTTCTGTACACAGCTCGATGCAGCTAATGGTTGAAAGTCCACTTGCAACCCCACTATTGATTTTAAAATTAATCAATGGGAGCTTGACATGAAGGAAAAAAATTAGAAGCAGGCCCAAACTTTGTAAGCATTGTTCCCATAATATATCTTATACAGTCAATTTTTATAAGGTTCTAGTTTAAGGCTATTAAATAAAATTCACCCAAGCTAAGACCAGACTTTAAAAATGAAGGGAGGTAAATGCAATACTTAAGAGGACTTTCTTTGCTTGTATAGCTTACTGACCTTGACACAATAAAAGACTAAACACTTACCAAATAGCAGGTGTGTGTGATTTCAATCCATTTTCTAGTTCATGGAAAGAGCCCAAACTTGCTGTTCCATCTGGAGTCCCTGAACCAAGATCAACGCTCAGAGGCAAGGAGAAAAGTAGATTATAACTGACCTGCACAGCTTACACACAATGTTCTCTGCTAATGACACAGACTTCGTTACAGAGTCCCCTCTCCTTTGAGTGTTAAAAAGCAAATGCATGCTCTCAGACTCCATAGTCACATACCTCTGCAGCTGCCAGTGCTGTAGGATTCTTCCATATCTAGCACTGAGCCAACTCCTGTGCAGTGCTAGCAACCCTGTTAAGCTCACTTATACAAAACTCTCATTAAAGTCAATTAGTCTTTTGCCTGATTAAGGACTGGAGGATTTGTCCATCATTAGCATTTTTTTCAGATACATGCTGATTTACTACTAGCAGCAGTAATAAGGTGGTAGTACCTAGAGGTCCTAGACAGGGATTAAGACCCCTATTGTACTAGTACTGAGCATACCTAACAAAAATAAAACCATACTGTCTACAAAGAGCTTACAATACAAGGACAGGAATACAAAATGATATTACGCGCAAAATGAGCCCTGTCAGGGTCCAAATCCAGGCCCTAACTTTCAAATTCAGAGTCCAAATCTAAATTCAGAGTACTGGATTGGACCCACATCTACATACAAGACAAGTCATTCCATGCAGTCTTCCAAGCAAGCAAATTCACAGTATTGTTAGCTTTTTTTAAAAATCAGTCCATAGACAAAGAGAGTCAGGCTAAAATCTAGAGCTGAGTAAATAATTGGCAATGAATAATTAAAGTAATTAAAAGATATCTAGACTCTCTTTCTGCTGGCAGAGCAAGCCATGATTTCTTTTCATTTATTTGTTTTAAAATTTACTCAATGAATAGCTTACCCATGTTTTGCTCTGTGGATTACCCATGAATATTTTACATTTGATTTGTGTTGCTTATTTTTGATTGGTCAATATAGTGTGTGTGTGTGTGTGTGTTGTTCTCCAACTGGACTGCAAGTACTTGCAGTGAATACTGTGAAATGTAGCATCCCCATGCCATTGGAAACAAAGCTTGGAAAGATCAATTGCCAACTACCCCTGGCTTGCATCAATAGGAAAATTGTTGTGTTTTTTTTTTTGCTCATGTCCACTTAATCAGCTTTCAGCCCCGATTAATCAAAGCATCCCTATTTGGCAGAGCACTAAACTACATGCTTAACGTTAAGCACCTGTTTAAATCCCATTGACCTCAATGAAACTTCAGCACATACTTAAGTGCTTTGATGTAGCAGGGCTTCAGTATGATCATGTCACATTCCATACTCAATTGGTCAGCCTAAGGACAAAGGCCAAAATATTCACTCCTGTATGGCTGAAGGTACTGCCAAAATCCATATTTAGGCTGGTAAATAAAATTTGCTTGTTTTGCACAGATATTGAGCAGCCACAATTCCCACTGAAGGGAATCAGTGCTGTGGATGCTCAATACTTCTGAACACCAGGACACTTTTATTTATCTGCCTAAATTTGGATTGAAGCCCCTAAGTGGAGGCACCCAGTCATCATTTAGGCTGAGGCACTTAATCAAAGGACAAAAAGTTAATAAATGTTATCACCCATTGCCCTTAGAACAGAAGAACAGCCATACTGGATCAGACCAGTGGTCCATCTAGCCCAGTATCCTCTCTGACGGGCCAGTGCCAGGTGCTTAAGAGGAATGAACAGAACAGGCAATCCTCAAGTGATCCTCCCCTTTCATCCAGTCCCAGCTTCTGGTAGTCAGAGGTTTTGGGACACTCAGAGCATGAGGTTGCATCCCTGACCATCTTGGGTAATAGTCATTGATGGACATGTCCACCATGAACTTATCTAATTCTTTTTTTCAACCCAGTTATACTTTTGGCCTTCACAACATCCCATGGCAATGTGTTCCACAGGTTGACTGTGCATTGTGTGAAGTAGTACTTTCTTATGTTTGTTTTAAACCTTTCTTATGTTTGTTTTCATTGGGTTACCTTCCGTTCTTGTGTTATGTGAAGGGGTAAATAACACTAATATTCCCCTTTTAGCCTCTGTTAGGAAAAAAAGCTTCCATGGTACTCTGGCAGAAACAAGTTTTTGTACAATTATGTTGGTTCCCATCCCTCAACTTGCTCCATCATCAACCAGTCTTCAAATTACTTGCCAGCAGATGTATGTCCAAAACCAGAAAGACGTTTATCTCAAATGCCCTTGATAATTATTTAAACCACATAAATCACAACAGAAGAACAAAACCTGCAACAAACTCCGCCATATTCTGACAACAAACCACTTACTTCTACAGCGAACAGTTCAAAATGTCCACCCTCCCCCTCCAACAACATGCCCTCCCATAAAGTCCCTGTCAAAAGAGGGAGTCCACAATATTTTCTAAAGGTTAACAGATTAAGTGCTTCAGACCATGTAGGGAGCAAGTGCCAAATTTGAAATCAGATGCCACCTCACATATCCTGAAAGCTCATTCCTGAGCACCTCCATGAACTTCAGCTGCATATTATGGCATATAGAGAAAGACAGTAGGTAGGTCCCCAAGCTAGTCAGGTAGGTAGGTCCCCAAGTAGGTAGGTCCCCAAGCTAGTCAGGCATTTTGGAAGGGTTTCCAGAATTTTACTTGTGGCTGAGTTTGGTAAATGGCCTATTATTTCCTGATTCATATCTTTTCTCTTTTCAAAAATAGGGCTTAATATGAGCCACTTTTCATTCATCACTTAGGATGCATGATACTAGGGACAGACTGAATGTGTGTGAAGATCCTTCTCTAAATTTAATATTCCAAGGTGTGAACTAGCCAAGGCCAGAGATATATGCAGGTTTACATTTTGCAAGCATAATGCCAATAGTAATTATACCACCTTTGTCTCCTAGTTCCATTGTACACTAACAGCACATTTATTTGCACATGTTATTCTTTCCTAATGTGTGCACCTTTGAAATCAATGTTCAACTCCTAAGCCATTACTATATCCTCCATCAAGGACTCCCTTACTTCACTTCTCAGTGATCCTAAAGTATACTGTCCCTTGCTTCCCTTTAATAGATTAAAAAAACCTAATGTATTATTGCTCCTGTTTTGAACTACTATGCTCACATCTTACATTTTTGCTTCTATGATTATTCCTATATGCCCTAGATAACTCATTTACACTTGTCTTCAATTCTTCCTCCCTGATTCCCACTTTTTTATTTTTATAATAAAGATTTATTTTCTGCTAACATTCTTCTAACTACTAATGTTCCAGAACTATGACTTTTCTTTTTTATTTGGGTCTCCATTTCCCCTTTTAAGCCTATTTAAACATGTTATAGTTTCCAAGGAGAACTTACTTGAATATACTCGAGTGAATTCTATTCTCTTACTTTCAAATTAGTTCTAGAAAATCACATGAATGCATTTTGGAATGTTACAAATTTTGTATTCCCAAAACTCTACACAATAAAGGATTTTTTTCCCCTTGGCCAGTTCTGGGCAGCGGTCAAAGAACCACAACCTCACAGCAGCATCTTCCATGCTTCTTGTCAAGCAGTTACCAAAATCCCTAATAATGCCTTCAACCGTAGTATTGACAAAGTCCAGCAATGCCTCTTCCTTTGGTAGCCTGCAAGCTAACCTTGTACATTTTTTTTAAAAAGTGACAAAAATATATTAAAGGACCACATTTTCCAAAGAGCATCCCCCATTTGGGTGCATGTAGTTATATTAATGTGTATACCTGTTGAGTGCTAACACCTGAGCAGGTAGGTGACGGATGCTAAATCCTCCATGTAGGATATAATTTGTGTGCAGAACACCAAACTACAGTTCACCTTCATCTGCCAAAGTTAGTGTTAAACGAACAACCAAAAAAGGAACAGTGGCTTGTGCAAAATTGCACACGCCCAAGTGGAGATCATATTGAGGCATCTTTGAAAAACTAGTCCTAAATGTTCCCAATACCAGGGATTCTGTGGTTAAAAAACAAACAACCAAAAAAGGAACAGTGGCTTGTGCAAAATTGCACACGCCCAAGTGGAGATCATATTGAGGCATCTTTGAAAAACTGGTCCTAAATGTTCCCAATACGAGGGATTCTGTGGTTACAGGACCTGTTCTTGCATCCACAAAAAGTCAGAGGGAACCTTTCCATTGATGGGCACTGGATAAAGCTCAGTTTGCAAATAATAGAAATATTCAGTATTTGTCATTCAGTTTTGTCACAAGACAGCAACACACTATTCTTCTATAGAAAGGGAATGCAAAGCCAGCTTGAACCTTGCCTAATAAGTCAATCCAACTTTTATTTGAATAACATTTTTTTTAATTTTCTCTCTCATTTTTAAGGGGCCTCTTTAAGCAGAAGTTCTAAAATAGGTCAATTCATGTGGTTTTTCCACCAAACTGGAAGCAAGGAGCACAAGATATCACATGAGACATCTTATCCTTATGAAATTTTGAGTTCAGTTTTGCAGATCCAAGAGGTCTGAGTAGTTCAGATAATTCAGTTCAGAACCAAAATTCTGGCTGCTTTAAAGGGACCTTTTTCATTCATATATTCCAGTAGGGATAAGGAGGTTTTAGTACCATTATACAAGGCACTGGTGAGACCTCACCTAGAATACTGTGTGCAGTTCTGGTCTCCCATGTTCAAAAAGGATGAATTCAAACTGGAGCAGGTACAGAGAAGGGCTACTAGGATGATCCGAGGAATGGAAAACTTGTCTTATGAAAGGAGACTTAAGGAGCTTGGCTTGTTTAGCCTAACTAAAAGAAGGTTGAGGGGAGATATGATTGCTCTCTATAAATATATCAGAGGGATAAATACAGGAGAGGGAGAGGAATTATTTAAGCTCAGCACCAATGTGGACACAAGAACAAATGGGTATAAACTGGCCACCAGGAAGTTTAGACTTGAAATTAGACGAAGGTTTCTAACCATCAGAGGAGTGAAATTTTGGAATAGCCTTCCAAGGGAAGCAGTGGGGGCAAAAGATCTATCTGGCTTTAAGATTCTACTTGATAAGTTTATGGAGGAGATGGTATGATGGGATAATGGGATCTTGGTGAGTAATTGATCTTTAAATATTCAGGGTAAATAGGCCTAATCCCCTGAGATGGGATATTAGATGGATGGGATCTGAGTTACCCAGGAAAGAATTTTCTGTAGTATCTGGCTGGTGAATCTTGCCCATATGCTCAGGGTTTAGCTGATTGCCATATTTGGGGTCGGGAAGGAATTTTTCTCCAGGGCAGATTGGAGAGGCCCTGGAGGTTTTTCGCCTTCCTCTGTAGCATGGGGCATGGTTGACTTGAGAGAGGCTTCTCTGCTCCTTGAAGTCTTTAAACCATGATTTAAGGACTTCAATAGCTCAGACATAGGTGAGGTTTTTCATAGGAGTGGGTGGGTGAAATTCTGTGGCCTGCACTGTGCAGAAGGTCGGACTAGATGATCAGAATGGTCCCTTCTGACCTTAGTATCTATGAATCTATGAATCTACTGCTCTTAGTACAAAATAGTCAGTAAGCAGCAATCAGGGCTATTGCATAGATCTGCAAAGGAAAAAGCAAGCATGACAAAACATTTCCTGTCACTTAAAAGTCTGTGTGTGTCACAAGAGGCATTTGTACATGACTTTCAAAACAATCAAAATATACAGTCTTTGGCATCAAAGGACATTCGTAAATTAATAACTATATGAGTATGGCAACAAGGCCAGTCATCTAGACTCACAACTGCCTTGCTACAGGAAAGAAATGAAGTAAAGACAAGAATTCTGCTGACAGCAAGATTCTATCAGGAAGGAATATTTCTCATAATGTTAGCTTTCCAGCTGCTTCTATACCAGAGCCTGTTATGTCCCATATCTTGTCATATCTACAACATTCTATTGACCTAGGTATAATTAATCCTGCCTCAGAGCAGCAAAGACAGTCTAGCTCAGTGGTTCTCAACCAGGGATACACATCCCCTGGGGGTACTCAGATGTCTTCCAAGGGGGACTCAACTCATCTAGATTAGTGTTTCTCAACCTACGGGTTGCAGCCTCTGGGGGGGGAGGATCATGGGACTGTTAGGGGCTTATTCCTTCACCCACTTCCTTCCCTGGTCCTTCTCGCATGAACAGAGAGCAACAATACCAGAAGTCCAAAGGTGCAAACAATTTGATGTTTATTGGGGTGAACTTCCAGCAAGCATGATTCCAGTTTCCTTCGCAGCTCTGACACCACAGAGCCTTACCTGTCTCCCTGTTCCCATTCCCTCCCCCCTTAGCAAAACATGATTCCAATTTCCCCACCCCCAGTCACCCCTTGGCAAAACATGATTCCAATTCCCCACCCCCATTCCCTGTTTCTCCCCCACACTTCCTGATTGACTGCAGACTATATAGTAAAACTTGAGTTCCGCTTAGCTATACCTTAACCAATCATTTTACTGAAATTTAACTAACCAATCCTAACATATTGTAACATGATTAGTTAACCAATTATATCCCACCACCTTAATTAGTTTACACCCAGCAAAATTAATTATACAGCAGACAGAAACAATCACAGAACCAGACAAAGACCATGCAAATAAACAATAGCAAAGTGGGAACTGTAATGACAAAACAATACAGAAGTGAGGATTTCACAACTACATCTATAAAAACCATACGAGTTTCCCTGTGTCTATTGATAAGTGAGTTCTTGCCAGACAGGATGCTATCAAACTAAGTTTCCTTTTACATCTTCTAGGCATTTCCCTTTCTCTGGAGGCAATAGGCATTATCAGGACAGGACTGTATTCCTAACAGCCCAATAGCACCTTATTTCAGTGTGACTAGTTTGGAATGTGAGGATGTGACCGGTCCCTTCCCAGCTTATGGCTGCCTCTGCTACTTAGCCAAAGAACAGGGCCTCAGACTGTCACAGTGAGAAAAGGCCTTATACAGTCAGACAGTAATTTTGATTCTCTTTTTTATACCTCTATAACTAGCTAAGTGATAAGAATACACCTAATTTCTTAGAGTATAGGCCTTTACAGACAGGCCTGAATATCTACATCCTAACAGGGACGGGTCTAGGGGGATTGCAAGTGTGGGGCCGGCATCAGGGGGTGGCAAGCAGGCAATTGCCTGGGGCCCCATGCCACAGGGAGCCCCATGGAGCTAAGATACATGCTGCAGCACCACCGCCTGGGGCTCGGGCTTTAGACAAGGCTCACAAGTAAAAAACAGACTCAAGTATCCCGCTGAAATGTATGTAAGTACAATATTCATGTTCCAATTGATTTCTAATTATATAGTGTACATGAGAAAGTAAGCCATTTTTCAGTAATAGTGTGCTGTGACACTTTTGTATTTTATGTATGATTTTGTAAGCAAATAGTTTTTAAAGTGAGGTGAAATTTGGGGTACACAAGACAAATCAGACTTCTGAAAGGTGTATAGTCAATTGCAAAGGTTGAGAGCCACTGGTCTAGCTGCCCTCTTGAAGTTCCATCCAACCATACATTTCTATGATCTTTCTGGTGTGACTAGTCAACAAGGATAAAGAAGCTGAGGAGACCTGTTCTGTTTTTTTTTTTAATTTAACTTTATATAATTACTCTTCTGATGGGCATGTGTTGCAATAAAGGCATGCCATGTCCACTTAGCCAATTCAGAAAGCTCCTGCTTTACAATTTCAGATGAGAACAAAATGTAGCATACCAATAGAACACAGAGTTTAGTGGCAGTAGTGTATACAAGGAACTCTTTCCAAGTTTTGGATCTTATTTCCTCTTTCCTTCTAGGTTTATGTCCCTTTCAGGCTTCAGTCAAATGATACGCACAACATTTCAGTGGAAGATTGGTGGCATCCACACATAATGTCCAATCCAGCCGAGTTGGTGCATGAGGATCATTGCTTCAATGCTAGTGACATTGGCTTCAGTGAGGATGCCGGCATTAGTACAGTGATCTTCCCACTTGATGCGAAGGATCTTCCGGAGGCATCTTTGTGGTATCTCTCCAGACTCTTGAGGCACTGTCAATAGGTCACCCCGGTTTAACATCCATAAAAGGACTGTAGGAATAATAATTGTCTTATACACCTGAATCTTGGTAACCTGCCATAGGTCACAGTCCGTGAAAACGCGTCAGAGCAATTTCCCAAAAGAAGCACTTGCACACTGGATCCCACGCTGGATCTCACTGTCGATTTTGGCATTTTGAGAAAGTTGACTATCGAGGTAGCAGACGTGTTTAACTGTCTCCAAAGTCTGTCCCTCAATGGTGATGCGTGGTAACGCCAGAAGCAGGCTGATGTGGCACTTTCACTCAATATTAAGACTAGAGTCCTAAGCTTTGGTAAGCTTGTGCAATAAAATCCAGTGTTGACTGAAGGTCATTCTCAGTGTGCACAAGGATGGCAGTCATCAGCATACTGATTATCAGTAATGGATACCCTGAGGGCTTTAAGGCTTCGAGCGGAAAGGTCGAAGATTAAAAAGCTGCCCATCCATTCTGGATTGAATGTCAACTCCACTGCGGAGACGGTCTTTAACAAGTACCAAAATGACTGCTAAATAGATGGAGAACATGGTTGGGGCAATAACACATCCTTGCTTAAGACAAGTTTTGATGATGAAAGAGTCCATCTCCAGGCCATTACAGAGAACAGTGGCAGTCATCTGATCATGAAGAAGCCTTAGGACTTTAATAAATTGTGGAGGGCAGCCAAATCTGGCCAGCACCTTCCACAGGGCTTCACGATTGATGGAGTCAAAGGCCTTTGTCAAATCAATGAACGCCACATATAGGTCCTGATTTTGCTCCAGATTTAGTGGACAACGAAGATCATGTCATTTGTCCCATGGGATGGTCTAAAACCTCACTGAGATTCCAGCAATATTTCCTCAGCAAGTGGAAGCACTCAGTATAAGAGGCAATGGGCAAGAATTTTCCCTGCTATAGATAGCAAGGCAATGCCTCAATAATTTCTAGACGCCAATTTATCTCCTTTCTTAAAGACTGCAACAATCCTGGCATTTCTCAAATCTTCTAATTATACCAGATATGAAGAAAGAGTTTGTGGAGCTTTCTTACCTGTACTTCACCTCCAAACTTGTAGACTTCAGCTGGTATGCCATCTAGCCCTGCTGCCTTGTTGTTCTTGGTTTGCTGGGCCGGGAGGGGGAAGCGGTCACCAAGAGTTTCTCTTTCATGTCATAGAGGTATGGATTCAGTGATGGCATCAGAGAGACAGTTGACTCATGGTTCAGGACTAACTCAAAAATGCTCCTTCCATCTGGCTTTGATGGCTTGGCTGTTTTTTAAAATACATTGACCCATCTTGGGCTCGGAGTGGTGTGGTACCATGGACCATAAATAGCCCTTATTGTCTGAAAAAAGCTTCTCATGTCATGTTTATCAGCGTAAAGCTCAATCTTCTTGGCCTTTTCTAGCCACCACTTATTTTTGATGTCACGGGCTTCAGCCTTGAGTAGTTTGTATAACTCTTTCTTCTGCTGGTATAATGTGTCATTTTGCTATATGCAATAAGCTTTTCTTTTCAGTCGAGCAGACCCTGAATCTCAGCATCATTCTCATCACACCAATCTTGGTGATGGCGGGTGACATAGCCAATGGACTCAATGCATGCTGAGAGAATGGCAGCATTTAATCCCTTCCAGAAATTTTCATCATCATCGGCTGTAGGCATAGCGGCAAACCTCTCTTGGAGAGGCTGCTGAAGTTTCTCCTGAGTCATTATATCTTCAAGGGACTTGATTTTGAATCTCTTTCATACTGATTTTGCCTGCTTATGATGACTTGAGGCGATCTGGAAATTCATGATTGATCTAACAAGGTGATGGTCTGTCCAACAGTCATCGGTTCCATGTATGGCCCTCATGATGCAGACATCTTTCCAATCTTGAGCTCTGACAACAAGAAGTCAAGAAGGTGCCGATGCCTGGAGTGAGGGTGACTGCAGGTGGTTTTATACTTCTCACTTTGCCTAAAGAGGGAGTTTGTGATGACCAGGACATGTTCTACGTGTTTTCTCAGGAGGAGGATGCCTGTGGAGTTGGTCTTTCCTACTCCTTCTTTCTGCCATTCCAGAGATCTGACTCACACCCAACTCTAGTGCTAAAATCTCCAAGGAGATTGATATTGTCCACCTTGGGAATGTTGATTAAGACTTTCTCAAGATCTGTATAGAATTATTCCTTGATATCCTGTCATTAGTGCATATGCCCCAATGCTCGATGCTGACTTGGTGCACAAGGCACATGCTTTCTGAGAGATGACCCTGGTATCTCTTGAATTTCAGGGGATTGGTTAGATTTGTGGGCAGTCAGCACACCCTTTTTGCCAGAGGTGGCAGACCACACCCCCAATGGGATGGGGGATGGGGGGGAACAAGGAAAACATGTGCAGCAAATTGAAGTAGTCTCCCTGAGGATTCGCCACCCCCACGAGATTTCTCTCCCACAGCTTCTCATGCTAGAGCAGATGATTTGGCACTAAGGTTTCACAATGTATCTCCACTGAATTCATTTGGAATTGCTCCTCACTTACACTGGTACAAATCAGATCAGCCTCAAGCCCACTAACATTATATACTATATGCACATTCCTATTGCCAGACAGCACAATCTAATAACTCCTAAGTGTCAAATAATTTCTAGTCTGGTCTGTATATTTAATTTCTCTTTGATCCAGGCATTTGTTCCAATACACATTAGTCAATATAAAATTCCTAACATTGGCCAAAAATAGCTGTTGTAAGTTCTTTTAAAATTAGTCTTGAGCTTTGCAATGCTTTGCTTTGGCAAGCCCAGTAACATATGAAATCTTCCTCTTTCCTCTACAGCTCCTCTCTTGCAGAACATGTTTAAAGCCTTCATAACTCTAAACCACACAAAATGATTTTATAAGTCAGGCCCAACACATGTTTTCCTTGTTCTCCCGTCCACAATGCCTTTAGACTCTCAGATAGAGGAGGCTTTCTGAATGGAGCCTGACCAACTAATCATTTTAATACAGCAGACTGTGAAAAAGTGATAGAATGCATTATAGAAAAGCAAACACTGTTTTCTCTCTCTCTTTAAAAACAAATAAAAAAAAAAGACAGTGATGAGTTCCGAGGCAATACATCTTAAGAGCTTTTCCAAATCCACGGTAAAATGTAATAGATGATTGATAAATGTGTTCCTTAAGTAGAAGAATGCACAGTCAGAGGCAAGCCACAGTTTGTAGATGTTGAACACCAATTTATTGACAGCCTTTTTTTTTTTTTGTACAAGGACATGATTTTCTCTCTCACACATGTACACAGAGTCAGTTGTATTGCCTATGCTAGTACTCGATAGTGTTGGGACTTTTCCTTTTTTTAAATGAGCATGAGAGTTGAGCTAGGCAAGCTAAATGGAATAGCGGTCAATGAAAGGCAGTTCACAGAAGGGCATCGCAAGTAGGTAATAGTTGACAGGGCCCTTGAATAGGCATAGTGTCTGAGGGTGAAAACTATTTACATGGGACAGATTTGTTAGGCTGACTAGATTAATCAATGGGGCAGATTTTTAGCAGTGGTAGTGGAAATAAAAAAAATAGATCATACAGGAGAGAGTCTGAAGGATTATTACAGGAAGCCATGAATTTAGAAATTGGTGAATGGTTTTGGTGTCCTTTTTTAACCCCTTGTTTCTTAGCACTCCCTGTCATCCATGACTAATTGCCTAATTAGAAAAGCTGTGAGCTCAGTGAATGTACTTCTTGGAGAGTTCAGAAGGCTCCCACAATTCACAATGTGCTGTATGAGGCTGTATTTGAAGTGGTAAGAGGAGCAACAGATTTCTTTTAAATTTGATCATAAAATAATTTCAATTTTCCAAGAGCATCAAGTACATCTCACTGCTAAGAAACATAACACTAGAAAATGACCCCCAACCCCAGCCACCTACAGGACCAAATAATGGACAGTAACTGAAGTGAAATCAAGTCCTACAATACAGTCTATGAGCCCGTTAATAGGGTAGGAGTCGCTAGAACTTCATGAGAATTCATTCGTTCTTGATTTTTTACTTTTCTCTGTAAGGAATATCACCACCCAGAGATTCAAATTTTAACAAACAGACCCCCTTCTAGTTGACAAGCTCACTGATGTTGGCCTGTTAAAATCATACTCAGTAGCGTGGCAGCAGCTGACCCCTCCCACAATGATTTGGGATGGACTAGTTTGTTTGCATACTGAACAGCTGGGAGTTGGTAAGGGTAAAAATTGGCAAAATTGATGTTAGGAGGTCTGGGCTGGAACTCTAGGAGTTCTGAGATCAGGTTGCACAACTGTAAATGTTGGCAGACGTTGGTCTGTTTTTATTTTAAATAAATCAGCTTGTTAGTCGGAGATACAGGTGTAAAATGCTGCCTCATGGAGGTGGTGAGTAAAGGAAAATCTTTTATTGCTGATATAAAGAAATCAGACAGGCTGGGTAGTTCTATCAGAGATGCAGAGTTTCCAAAAGTCTGGATGAACCTAAATTAGCCCAACCTCCTGAAAAATTAGGATGAAAGTTTAAAAGTGTATCACTTCTGTCAGCTACTTTTAGTTGCCAGTCACATAATAAATATCAGCTTTTCTCAAGCTTTCTCAAGAGTATCACATGTCCCCAGTTTAGCAGAGCTAAAAGGAGCAGGATTTCAAAGGGTGGGTGATCAGTTCTTCTAAAAAGTGATATCAGAAGTTGGGCATCCAGAAACGGAGCCACCCAATCTTCGTAGTAGCTTTTGAAAATGTAAACCAAGATATTTTGATTCAAGTCAGATTGGCTGAATAACTTTAATCCTAACTCACAAAACTATGCCAGTTCCACCATCATGTTGTCCTCTTTTCTCTTCCCCATTCCTCTCCCAAGTTACCTCTAGGGTTCACAACTTATATACAGAGAGAGAGAGAGAGAGAGAGAGAGAGAGAGAGACACAGCCACACCTCTTCCTCATCTCTGGTACATTCCGTTAACCATTTTTGTATTGTATATAATGCTAAGAGTTACCTGAACATTTTCAGTCTCCAACCACAAGACAGACACAAACAAGGGGGATTTGCCCTGCACTTTAGGAAATGTTGGTGTAGATCTTAATAAAACAATACTCTCCTCTCTTTCTTACATGCAGTGACTTAGTTAATATTATTTGAGAAGAAATTTTTGGCCTTTGAGTTAATACCCATTGAAATAAATGGGGCAGTTCATACCTCACAACTATGGTTTCAGGATCTCTGCAAACTGAGGCACTAGTCTGTGCATAACTTACATTTGCTTCATGTTGTGAAGGTTCTCTGTGCAACCATAACAGCTTTCATTTAAAAAAAAATTGAGCTGAGACTGTAAAAAACAACTGAGAGGTCTGGTCAGTGCTTCAGGGAATTCCTTACACTTTGGCAAACACTGCAGAAACAGATCCATGTACAAAAACCTTCCGAGTTACAATGAGATTGCGGTCTCAGTTCCAGGTCTTCAAAAGGGCTCTGAAGAGCTCCCTCAAGTGGAAGGGCAGATGATTTAGAAGGTACAGCACTCATTCGAGGGCTCAGATTCACCACACAAGGTGTACAGTATTTTAAAATAGCAGAAAATCTAAGCATTTCTTGAAGCTTGTGGGTTGAAATATTATTTTGGAGTTCTTTTGTTTTCTTTGAGATACACAGAAGGTTTGGTATTCTGTCAGGGCTTACATTTTCCCCATGCTCTTACAGTAGAGACACTACCGTGTTGCTAAATTGACAAGAATGTATGGCGGCTCTGCAATTTGGGATTTCCATGTTAATATTTTGCTCAAATTCAGCCAACCCTCAACATTTGCGTCTGAAGGAAGAGTTCAATTCTTAAACTACAGAAAACACCCTGTCCCAAATTAAATTGTTCATTCTCTAGCCTTCCTAGTGAGTGAATATTTTTACAAACTGCACCATCTACTGACAGATGCTTACAATTGTTTCCAGTAGATTAACTGCAGGGACAGATTTTTATAACAGTTAGGATTGGAAGGACTGGAATTCTATCAGTAAATGTTAGTAAGAGTCAATTTCACTCTACACACGAACTGACAAAATACTTCCACCGCTAATCATTTAAATTTACAGAGAGGCAAAGTAAAAAAATGCTGCTTGAGAACTTAGTTTCGTTTAAAGATATCTACTTTGTATATTTTGATGTGTGACATTCACAAGTTGTGTTTTGACAATTATAAAGCTTTAAATTTTGAATCACAATGTCTGTCATTAAATAATTGTCCTTCTCCCTTGTTGTTGACCTCCCACCCCAATTTCCCACAGTTATGAGTATTTATATTGTTGGAAGTGCTTAAAATAATAATAATTTTTAAAAATGGCCAAGCCAAATAGTTCAACACTTAAAACAGTTAACAACACCTTCTCCTCCCACCAACAAAAAAAAAAAAAGCCTCCATCTGAAAAAAAACCTTACAATTTCCACAGTTCTGCTGAGTTCATAATCCTGTGGATTGCACAAAACACAGAACAAACAAAGAAACTGCCTGGAGCTATCATGGTAACCCAAGTTCCAAACAGACTCAAGAATGGCTTCTGAAAACAAATCGATAGTCGGCATGGTAACTAGGATAGCCAAGCAGAGTTGTATTATTGCTATTTACTTATTTTATTCATTTGGAACTTATGATTCAGCATCCTAAATCAAACAGTGATAATAAAATAAACAATGTGAAACTTTCTAATTAATGTAACGTCATCCAAATGTTACTGAGTCAATAGCCATCATCAGTTATGCTGGTGCTATCAGCAAATGGAAACTGAATAATTACTGTGGTATCCTGGAGGTATTATAAATCATTGATGAACCTTCACTAACCAAACAGCACTCCCTTCTCTATCATTTTGAAACACTCTTGTTTTACCCAGGCTATTGCCTTGCAAAAGTATGATAGGCTTGAGCTGAAAGGCAACAGAAGCAACACATATATGTATTCATCTCAAAAGCAACAACAGGATCCTAATGCTAAAAACAAACAAAAAACAACTATGAACCTCACCATCCTAGCAAAGTTGTCCTGCTTTTAAGCCTTCTGAGGTCATTTAAACCAAGTTTATGCCCTCTCCTACATTTTATTGGACTAAAGATTTTCCTATCATCCTTGGCTGAATCTTCCCTGCCACTTACAGTTGTACAAATTGCTATGTACCTTATATTTTCTGACACACCCCAGAGATTCCTGCATTTCTATACTGAAGGAAACTTTGTTTGCAAATACTACCATCTGCAATTTACTGTGAGAGCCTTCAGCCTGACAGTCTGATTTATAACAACTTGTCTGTTTATAATCTGTAACTGCAAGCTTGGGGCACACTTTAAACCAGAATTGAATGTTCTGAGACAGTACAGGTTTTGAAGATATTCTTTATATTTCAAATGGACACCACCATTAGGACAAGTGATATGTCCAGAATGAGGATTAATTGACATGCACCCAATATACCCGGACTTAGAAAGTAGCTTCCATGGGTTATTTCATATAATTGGCCATTTGGGGATTCTTGCACTTGCCCCCGAAGCATTTCGTTTTGGCCACTGTTGAAAAGAGGATAGTGGACTACATTAACTACTGGTCCAATCTAGTAAATTCCTTTAAAAAAAAAACAACACACCTTACCCTTGGTCCTTTTTTTTTCTAGGGATAAATTACTAAATGTTCTTTCTATATACCTCTGTAGCGAATAAGTTACTATAAGATCTATCCCCATCCACACAGAACCTCCTGCATCCCATTGTAGCTATGACAGTATATCCATCACTCTGACAATATTCACAAAGAGTTGAAAGAATACCTTTCATTAGCTTAAAATATCATAGGTGAGTGGGGTTGCCTGTTGAAGAGTTAGAAGTCTAATGTTCTAAGAAGTTCTTAGGTTTTTCTCCCTCCCCCGACCGCTTTGTTTTTCTTAAGGCAGGCTCTCTCCACCTTCCACTCAGAAAGTCCACAAGGGGATAGGTAGGGCTCAGAAATGTAACTGTCACTTCTTGTGAATACGATGTCTTGGTGCATCAGTCATGGTCACTATTCACTCCAAAAGGCTCTTTGGAAGCAGTATGACCTTGTGGAGAGAGTCAGGAGACCTAAGTTCTATTCCCACTCTGCTAGCAGCCCTCTGGGTCACCTTGAGCAAGACATCACCTCCCCATGCCTCAGTTTCCTCATGTGTAAAATGACACTGACTTTTGTAAATTGTAAAGTGCTTTGAGATTGTCCAATGAAAAGTGAGATAAGACTTATTTTTTTATTATTCAAATTCAATAGCGTACAGTCGATCCTTGCACATTTGTTAGATTTAGGTAAAGTAATTAGCTTTTGTTCTGCAAAAATATGTTAAAGGTTGATCATTACAGGCAGAAAAATAATGGCATGTCGTATGGCCTTTCCTCACCCTGCAGAACATTAATTGGAGAAGAAATGTTAGAAATCGTTTACTGCTCCTTACCAATGAAAGAAGGGAGAAGGATTTCACTACCTGCATCTCAATTTTCACTGGGTGGGGATGAGGAAGAAGGTCTATTTCTGCTGCCACTGTGATACCCTCAGCCCTGACTTGAGTATCCTTTTATCTTTCGAGTCCTGTTTGCAGAAACAAGGGACTCAGTGATTAAATACATCAACAGTTTACACTGTCCATTCATACTCTGCTTTATAGCTTTTTGACCCAATCTTTACTGTTCCAGACCTTCACTCCAGGCTGCAGAGGGGTGTGAAGGAGCAGAGACAGTACTAGGTCATTGTTCCACTCCTCCAACAAAACTGCTGGGGACAGATTGGTCCCCAAGCAAAGTTTAGAGCAGTCCTGAAGCTGCTCTATCTTATACCTAGCTAAACCACCACCACAAGATGGTCACCAGAGTCATGAGATGCCCCAGCATTGGAGTTTGTAACTCTGCTCTGTAGCTACCACCTGACATTCTCCTCATCTCACTGCCTCCTAAAACCATACCGAGAGACAAAGATGAAGACAGCTATAACTGTGAGATTGCTCTCCTGTGGACATTCTTGCTACACTGCTAGGACCTCTCTTCCCATGAAAAAGCTTCAATTCTTCACTGCTATGATGAATGAGCATATTATCAGGGAGGCTGAACTTCCCCCCTCATCACAAGCATGGAGACCATCAAAAGGGGAGTAGCAATGGTGGCACAAGGACAGTCCTGCCAGAACTTCACCCAGGTCAGCTCTCAGCCACTGCCTCCCACCCTGCTTTGGGCTGCTGTCTCTGATCTCCTACTGTCTGCCCCAGCTCCTCCCATCTGGACTGAACCCCCTCCTCCCTCCCACATACACACACCTAGCCTCAAACTTTACTCCGATACAGCTCTCTCTCACACACACACACACACACACACACACACACACACACACACAGTGAAGCTACTGAGGTTGGAATTAGGTGTTGCTGTAGAATGGGAGTTTCAGGAATTTGTTGGGTGCATTCCATTTCTGTCAGTGAAAAATTGAAAGCAGCTAGCAGTGGGAGGCATGCAGTCTATCAGTATGACTGACTGGATAATGTCAAAGAATGTAAAAAGGTTCCTTTAACTGGATATTTACTCAGTTTTCAGGGATTGCATTGGTGGGTTTAGCACATCAGGAGCTAGAAACCAGCGAAGTTTTTATTGTTCTTGTTGGTTTTTTGTTTTTGTTTTTTAAAGTGGGATATCCCTATTAGAGCTGATTAGAAGTTGTCCAAAGAAACTTAGAGTGCAATTGCAGCTCAAGTTGCCAAACCCAAGCTAGCTTTAATCTAGGTAGCTCAGTTACCAGAGTAGTGACGCTGCTGCCGTGCGTACTCACCCCATGAATTCCAGGCAGGCTGGTAGGGCCTGCACTGAAAGCATTCCCACCTATAGCTTCACTGCTCCAGGTCCTGAGCTATCTAGATTAAGGCTAGCTCAGGTATGGCTACTTGGCCTGCTATCACACTCCATGACTGCACTCATGGGGAGCAGGTACTGTAAGCAGGGGAAGGCTGTGCCTCCCCAAACAGCCTGCCATGATCCTGCCAACACTCCAACCCCAGGCCCCTGCTGTTCCCTGCTGTGGCCAAGAGGCTGGGGGCTGCAGTATACACAAGACCCCCAGGCTGGGGCCATGCCACAGCACCTACCCAGTGCTGGGACTGCACCGCCCGCCAAATGTGCTTGGGCTGGGGACATGCAGGGGAGGCCGGCAGCCACAGGGGAGGGGGCAGGGCCTCTGGCAGAGGGGTGAGGGTCTGAGGGCTAGCCTCCCCGAAGGGCACATTCACCCCACAGCCCATGACTGCACTATAGATGTGCCCTTACTCTAGGTCAGAAAACACTGATTCGATGAAACCAAATATATTGGCAAAGAGTCTGTAATCGATGAAACATTTGCCAAAACACAGGAAAGTAGAGCGCCACATTTCAGGATCCACAGCAGAGAGTCTTCCAGCCCTAGGATTCCCAGCTGGAGCCAGAAGTTCTTAATATCACTCTGTCATAAATATAGAGGGAAGGGTAAACACCTTTAAATCCCTCCTGGCCAGAGGAAAAACCCTTTCACCTGTAAAGGGTTAAGAAGCTAAGACAACCTCCCTGGCACCTGACCAAAATGACCAATGAGGAGACAAGATACTTTCAAAGCTGGAGGCAGGGGGGAAACAAAGGGTTCTCCCTCTCTGTCTGTGTTGTCTTTTGCAGGGACCAGAGCAGGAATGCAGGTCAGAACTCCTGTAAAGGGTTAATAAGCAATCTAGTTAGATCTGCATTAGATTCGGTTTTGTTTAAATGGGTGATAAAATAAGTTGTGCTGAATGGAATGTATATTCCTGTTTTTGTATCTTTTCGTAACTTAAGGTTTAGCCTAGAGGGATTCTCTATGTTTTGAATCTGATTACCCTGTAAGGTATTTAAATCCTGATTTTACAGAGGTGATTCTTTTACTTTTTCTTCAATTAAAATTATTTTAAGAACCTGATTGCTTTTTCATTGTTCTTAAGATACAAGGGTTTGGGTCTGTGCTCACCTATGCAAATTGGTGAGGATTTTTATCAAACCTTCCCCAGGAAAGGGGATGTAGGGCTTGGGGGGAAAGACGTTTCCAAGTGGGCTCTTTCCCTGTTATATTTCTTAGACGCTTGGTGATGGCAGCAATAAAGTCCAAGGACAAAAGGTAAAATAGTTTGTAGTTTGGGGAAGTTTTAACCTAAGTTGGTAAAAATAAGCTTGTGGGGACCTGCATGAAAACCCCCCTATCTGTACCCTAGAGTTCAGAGTGAGGAAGGAACCTTGACATCCTAGTCAATCTTTTCATAAGAGATTAAATTCTCTGGAAAGAGTATGAATGGTTTCACAGGGAGCCCCCAAACTGTCAAACAAGTTGCTCACTCTAAATATATACCTTTACATGTTTGTGCGTCTGAGCCTATCATTGATTTCTTTCAAGACTGGACACATGAAATCTATTGCCATATGAAAGAGCGCTTATGTGAGACAGAAATTACTTATCTTGATCCCTGATATGGAAGTGCAGTTACATTAAATGAGATCACCCTTTTTAGCCCTTATTAATTAACCCCAGCTTTCTTGTACATGTGCAACCAAGAAATTAGAGGCATGTATTCTTCCAAGTCCTGCTTAGGACTGATCAGGACATGGTGGTGTTAATCTCCAAGTGCAAATGGCATTATGTCTGTATGATCTCATCCATAATCTCCACTGGTCTCAGGAAGCAGGTGCTCATTCTTTCTTCCGCTTGAATAGCTAGGCTAAAATACATAAAATTCAGTGAAGAGAAAAATTGCTGCATTCATCTAGAAATTTGGTCTCACTAAATGTCCAATTTAGCAGCCACTTGTCATTCCCAACTGATACGCAAGTTATTACCACACAGTGAGCCTTTTGCTAGCACATCTGCCATTATATCCTCATTGAGATGAAGTGTATAAAGCTGTCGAATTGGGCTCTGGCAGAAAACTATGTAGAAACCTCTAGCTATTCTATCCTACCACCCAACGAGTGAGGAACCAATACTCCTGGCACTCCAGTGGTCAGCTCTATTTTATTGAAAACTCTATAGTAAGCCATTCATTAAAATTAGAGAGGAGTTGTATGGATGGGACAGCTTTGGCACTTCATGGTCTTGCCAGTTTAAAGTGCTTTACTTTTCCTTTGTCCTGTGGTTTGGAATGCAGCACCCAACAGCCCAGTGCAGTGGCCCTCCATTGTGATGCCAGGAGGCACCTGCTCACACGGGACTCTGCTTCTTCCACCTCAAAGGGCTCTCTGCTGATAGCTGCAAAGTGTGAAAGAGAACTAGAAGCACAGAAACCCCATGCTCCTGAATTTTCTCCTGGCCATAGGCTCCTAGCTATGGAGTAGACATGGCCTACTTGCACAGAACCATTTAGCTATGACCACCCATGGCAAGGCAGTTCCTGCTCTATCACAAGGGGCTCTTGCTACCACTGTCTGCTCTCCCACAACATCAAAGTAATAGGCAATCACTACACCAACCATTTCCAATGGAACCATGGGTGGTTATAGATTGGCACTATATGTATATACACACACATGAGAGCAAAATGTATATCTATAGATTTGTTTATTTTGCAATTAGAGAGTAAAATAATGGCCCCTTTTTGAACAGCTCTAGTACCTTAGCAGAAGTGAGCAGAAACTTGAAATTGGACAACTACACCCAAATCTTTCAGTAGACTGGTGAAAATCTTTAATTGGCCTAGCTAAAAGGGTTTTAAAGGAAACCACACACGACTTTGCATGTGCATGATAAATTTGTCACAATAAGATGGCGTGAATTGTGCGGGGGGGGGTTGTTTTTTTTAAATACTCTGTCATGGTTCTGGGATACAATCCAAACAAGTAAAGAGTTGTGTCACCACTTCCCCTGCAAACTTGGGTGCCTCCCAATGCTTTGCTACCAACCTGGGATGCTCACAGCCAGTCTACAAGCATGAAGATTACACCTTGAGTGTCTGTGGTACGCTGCCCTGGTTCAGCAGCTCCAGCTTCAGCAGACTGTCTACAGTCCCCCAGCCCCACTTTGGCTTTTCCCAGCCTTTATTACAGTGAGTAAGTTGACCCCATCCACATACCCAGTCCTGAATTTCCCCAGAACTGCAGGCCCTGAAGTGTCCATCCCTCTCCCTCTTCCCTTTAAAACACAGCACTGAGTTGGTTTATAGTTAAAAACAAAACAAATTTATTAACAAAAGACATAAGTGATGCCAAACAGAGGAACAGAGTTAGAAAGGGTTTCAAGCAAATGAAAGTGAAGACATGTACGAGTCTATAAAACCAATCTTCAGGCTTTGTTCAAGACGGTTTCTCTTACCACGCTTCCTCATTCACTACACACAGTCTAGTTTGCACACCAGATGAGGTGGGGCTTCAGTGGAAAGTAGTGTGCTACATCACTTAATTGAAGATGTGTTAACTTATTTGCAGGCAGGCAAGATTGCAGAGGCAATTCTGACACTTCTGGAATTCAGTGCCCCACTTCTGCAAAGAGAAATGGTATGGACTGACCTCCACCCCTACTCTGCACCTCCAATGGGGCTCATACTGGCACAGGTTTGTTTGCAGGATTGGGGCTTTAATGTTCCTTTAAAAGGTATTTAGTGATTGATGTGATAAACAGAGTGCAAGGTGTCTCCCCCTCCCTAAATCCACAAAGGAAATGGGTATAGCTCTTACATGTGGAATTTTAATCCCTCCCCCCAAAAATAAAAGCCTGTTTCAATGAGATTCTGTGGAAAAGCAAGGAATACAAACCAGCAAAAAAGAAAAACATGCAGCACATTTTCTTGTGAAGTTGTGCCAAAGTGCTTTGCCACTTTGTGCTAAAATTATTTTCACCCTGTACTAGTTTTACATAGAGAATCCTAGGACTGGAAGGGACCTCTCAGGGTCATCTAGTCCAGTCCCCTGCACTCATATATAGTACCCATTACTATGCTAGGGATACATTGTGTCATTATTGCAACGAAGATGCATGCATGTTTGTACTGCAGCTATGGTCTATGACTAGGCACTAGATGCTATGGTAATAATATGTCCAAGAGGAGTTGCCAAAGTGAGCAATCAGATATACACGGGTGCTTCTCCCCATAGTCAGAGCTATGCATAGATCGATGGTCTACCAATAGAATGTAGACTATTGACCATCTTTTTCAGTTAAAGCAAAAATACTCTAGCAGGCAAGTATTTTTCAGTGGGACTATCATAGTACAGTAGTAACTGCCTGGGTTCTCACTGGTCACATGATATATGCTTTAGTGACAACAATCCAATTGCTGCCATCTTTAAAGAACCCAAAGTAAAATTATCCTGTGCCCTGACTGAATTACTAGGCCAAGTGAGTATTCGGTCATTGCTGAAAGTGTTATATTATTATAAGTGTTATTGAAAGTGTTATTGCTCACTCCTCTTGCCTATGTTGCCTGCTTGCTCCGCCTTCTTCCCCTACATTATCCCCTCCCTTGTTTAAGAAGCAGTTACTAACTGTAATTCTAACCAGCAGGCATTGTATCAGATGATCTACAGCCAACTTCCCAGGCACAGGGAGCAATGGCAATTACAGTCATTTTAGAAGTCACTCAAACGAGGATTCAGATTTCAGGCTGAAAGTGGATGCTTAACCCAATCTTTTAAAGAGGACCGTGGAGCCTGTTTTGTGGGAAATAACCGTATGTTAGAGTTGTCGCAGGCTGTCTTGGCAGCTCAGCATGTTAAGATTCTTTGGGAAAGACTGATGTGCCCCCTGCACGGATGCACAATGATGGGAGGGGCCTAAAGAACTTTCCACCCTTTATGCACCCCTCACCAAGCCACCTGCAGAAGCAGGCCTTTAGCTCTACTCCAGAGCTACTCTCAAACTGGGGGTTGGGACCCCTCAGGGGATCGTGAGGTTATTACATGGGGGGGGGTCACGAGCTGTCAGCCTCCACCCCAAACGCTGCTTTGCATCCAGCATTTATAAATGGTGTTAGATATATATTTTTTTTAAAAAGTGTTTTTAATTCATAAGGGAGGGAGGTCACACTCAGAGGCTTGCTATGTAAAAGGGGTCACCAGTACAAAAGTTTGAGAACCACTGCTCTACATTGTGTTCTGTGCCAATGGGGCAGGAGCATGCTAATCAGCAGAGACGGCCCCATGACTGACAGCAGCATTCACTGAATCCAGCATGAGGGCAAGGCAGCAGCCATGCTCCCATTGTGCTCCTGGGCCACTGGAGTCACTCCCCAAATTTCAGGTAGGGGACCAGCATACCACGATGTCCCTGTTTTGGGACCATTTAGCACTCTGTCTTTGGGGATTGGGCCCTCTCACTGATGCCTGTTCATCCTACCCTCCTGAATCACTACACTGGGAATTTGAAGTTGCTGATTTGTTTACAGATCTCTGTTGCAGTAAGAAGATCCAGAACTGTTCTTTTCCTGTTACCAGTGAACCTGCATGTGCTATCAATTCAGACTAAAATGTTTGTTACATGCAGAGTTTGACATCAATCCTGCTTTGACCAAGTTAGTCTTGTCTTCTAGTCAAGCAATGTATATTACATACACCCTCTTACAGGTTTAGGGAGATCAGAAGTGCTGACTCTGTTTACTGAAGGAGGCAAATAATTCACGAATAATCCTGTTATATTCTAGCGGTGCCAAACACATGTTAGCAGATGCACAAGATTCTACAGAAAGAAACCAAAAATCCACACAACACCCACATGTACCCAGTTAAAAAAGGTCTAAAAGTTGAAGCTAAAATATTTTGTTTTAACTATTAGTGACCTTGGACGTTTCCTGGTGATTAGCAACCAGATGATTTTAAATAGCCTTTAATACTTTCAGCTAAGGGCCTGATCCAAAGTCCATTGAAGTCAGTGGGAGTCTTTCCACTGACTTCAGTGGGCTTTGAATCAGGCCCCAAGTCGTTAATACCCAGAATATTCATCTGTGCCTCCGTCAATCGTTCTTGACTACTTAATAGGGATGTCAATTAACTGCAGTTAACTCATGAGATTAAAACTGCGATTAATCACAATTAATTTTTTAAATCGTGATTAATTTTTGAGTTAATCACACTATTAAACAATAAAATACCAATTGAAATTAAACATTTTTGGATGTTCTACATTTTTAAATATATTGATTTCAATTACAACACAGAATACAAAATGTACAGTGCTCACTTTATATTATTTTTATTACAAGTATTTACACTGTAAACATGATCAACAAAAGAAATTGTATTTTTCAATTTACCTCATACAAGTACAGTAGTGCAATCTCTGTGTCATGGATGTGCAACTTACAAATGTAGATTTTTTTTGTTCCATAACTGCATTCAAAAACAAAACAATGTAAAACTTTAACGCCTATAAGTCCATTCAGTCCTACTTCTTATTCAGCCAATTGCTCAGACAAACAAGTTTGTTTACATTTACGGGAGATAATGCTGCCCTCTTCTTGTTTACAATGTCACCAGAAAGTGAGAATGGGTATTTGCATAGCGCTTTCGTAACCAGCATTGCAAGGTATGCCAGATATGCTAAACATTCATATGTCCCTTCATGCTTCAGCCACCACTGCAGAGGACATACTTCCATGCTAATGACACTCGTTAAAAAATTTTAATATATATATATATATATATATATATATAAAAATTATATAAAATAAATTAAAATATATATATTTTATTACTTAGTGACTGAATTCCTTGGGGGAGAATTGTACGTCTCCTGCTCTGTTTTACCTGCATTCCTCCATATATTTCATGTTATACCCTTTCCCAGAGAACCTTGTTGGTGGCTACAACACTGGCACCATCAGCCATGACAGCAAGATTCATTCAGCTCCAGCCAGTCAGATGAGCCACAAGCTTCTCTTCAGGGACAAGAAGATGGTGAGGTGGGAGACATGAGATTTCTAAAGATAGCTACAGAACTCAACCCAAGGTTTAAGAATCTGAAGTGCCTTTCAGTATCTGACTGGGAATGGGGATGGTGCATGCTTTCAGAAGTTTTAAAAGAGCAACACTCTGATGCAGAAACTACAGAACCTAAATCACCCTCCCTCCCCCCGCAAAAAATAAAAACCACCAACCTTCTGCAGGTGGCTGACTCAGATGATGAAAATGAACATGCATCAGTCTGCACTGCTTTGGATGGTTATCAAGCAGAACCCGTCATCAACATGGATGCATGTCCTCTGGAATGGTGGTTGAAGCATGAAGGAACATTTGAATCTTTAACACATCTGGCACAAATATTTTGCAGTGCCAGCTACAACAGTGCCATGCAAATGCCTGTTCTCACTTTCAGGTGACATTGTAAACAAGAAGAGGGCAGATTAACTCCCGTAAATGTAAACAAACTTGTTTGTCTTAGCAATTGGCTGAATAAAAAAGTAGGACTGAGTGGACTTGTAGGCTCTAAAGTTTTACATTGTTTTGTTTTGGAATGCAGTTTTTTTTGTACAGAATTCTATCTTTGTAATTTTGTTATACCAATAAAATAAAAACCAGCAGGATCTTATTAAAGGGGAAAAGGCAAAATGCCACATTTACTGTGAATACAGAAAGAATCATAGTAAGCAGTTAGTTATAGCTATAACATTCCATTCAATTTCATATTTATTCACACATTCATTCACACACACACACACACACACACACACACACACACGTTCTGCAAGGTTGTTATCATAGTTACCAGCCTTAGAGTTGCTCATGCCAAGCCACTGGCCAGGTGGCCTGGACATGAGGAGGGAGCAGGGCCTTGTCAGATGCTCATCTGATGCTCCTGGAAGTTTGTTTGCAGAATCAGACCCCAAAGTTCTCACTTTCTAGAGTCCATTTTTATAGGAATTTCTTCCTATGCCAATCTATGGGAATTGCTTCATCATGCTGTTGCTGAATCAATCAGCAGATGGCACATTCCTGACAGCTCCGTGCTGCCAGATGTTATCTTGTTCTTTGGTTCTCCCATCCTTGAGGCTGTTGGGTGGATTCCAGTCTGCCCTCCGGGGGTCCTCTGGTTATTTCCACTTGATGCCTTCTTCAGCCGATGGACACTGGATTTTTAGGCTGGCACCTCCCTGATCATTCAGTTATTATCCACACCAAGCATCCATCCACATACATCCTCTATCTCTATTTTAATCACAATTGTTAACAAAGCGAGATGAATACAACAAAAGGACGGGGAGTCTCTGGGTGCTGTTTCTGTTGTTACAGAGTATTGCTTTGAGTCTCTCTCTGTGTGAGTAGTTGTTACAAAGAATTGCTTGAGAACAGACTCTGTCTTAGAATGTACTAACACAATTAGCAGCTTGCAAGTTTCACACAGAGGGAGAGAAACAGTACCCAAAACCAAGAGACTTAATTAGTAATACCCTGGAATTTAAACTATGAAGAATCAAACTCATTTGTGATTTTAATAGAGAACTACTTTAATATGATCCAACAATTTCAACTTTTATGATAAAGAAATTGCACTACTGTACTTGTGTTAGCTAAATTGAAAAATACTATCTTGTTTTTTACAGTGCAAATATTTGTATTCAAAAATATAAAGTGAACACTGCACACATTGTATTCTGTGTTGTAATTTAAATCAATATATTCGAAATGGTAGAAAACATCCAAAAATATCTAAATAAATGGTATTCTATTATTGTTTAATCATGTGATTAGTCGCGTGATTAATCACAATTAATTTTTAATCACTTGACAACCCTACTAATTAACATGCTTTATGCTACAGGAGGATGAGATTTCTCTGGGGAAAAAGTTTAATGCCAAGTTGCTACTCTACAGTCTTCTGCTACTCATACTGTGTTAGCTCAGTTTTGTTGTTGAATGTACCTGGAGCAATATTCTGTGATGTACAGTACAGCATGCATGCTATGCTAAAGTAATGACAGCCCTGTTCATTTATTTAGATCCCACAGTAAGAAGAGCCGCATCATCTTAAGGTGTGACCGAATGAAGATCAATATAAAATGCTGGTGCCTCCTGTTTGAAGGAAGGAATTGGCAAGGTAGAAGAACAGTAAAAGACAAGACAAATGAATCACAAGACAAGCATGGTCTTCTCTAGGCAAAATGGGTAATAGCTGCTCCATTGGATAATAACTTACCATTATATTAATAGATTTTTAATCCCAAGGATCCACAAGTATATTATAAACCACAAGTCTATATCAAACTGTTGAGACACAGATATGTAGATTCATAGATACTAAGGTCAGAAGGGACCATTCTGATTATCTAGTCCGATCTCCTGCACAACGCAGGCCACAGAATCTCACCCACCCACTCCTACGAAAAACCTCACCCATGTCTGAGCTATTGAAGTCCTCAAATCATGGTTTAAAGACTTCAAGGAGCAGAGAAGACTCCCTCAAGTGACCCGTGCCCCATACTACAGAGGAAGGCGAAAAACCTCCAGGGCCTCTTCCAATCTGCCCTGGAGGAAAATTCCTTCCCAACCCCAAATATGGCGATCAGCTAAATCCTGAGCATATGGGCAAGATTCACCAGCCAGATACTACAGAAAATTCTTTCCTGGGTAACTCAGATCCCATCCATCTAATATCCCATCTCAGGGGATTAGGCCTATTTTTCTGAATATTTAAAGATCAATTAATTACCAAAATCACATTATCCCATCATAACATCTCCTCCATAAACATATCGAGTAGAATCTTAAAGCCAGATAGATCTTTTGCCCCCACTGCTTCCCTTGGAAGGCTATTCCAAAACTTCACTCCTCCGATGGTTAGAAACCTTCATCTAATTTCAAGTCTAAACTTCCTGGTGGCCAGTTTATACCCATTTGTTCTTGTGTCCACATTGGTGCTGAGCTGAAATAATTCCTTTCCCTCTCCTGTATTTATGCCTCTGATATTTATAGAGAGCAATCATATCTCCCCTCAACCTTCTTTTAGTTAGGCTAAACAAGCCAAGCTCCTTAAGTCTCCTTTCATAAGACAAGTTTTCCATTCCTCGGATCATCCTAGTAGCCCTTCTCTGTACCTGCTCCAGTTTGAATTCATCCTTTTTGAACATGGGAGACCAGAACTGCACACAGTATTCCAGGTGAGGTCTCACCAGTGCCTTGTATAATGGTACTAAAACCTCCTTATCCCTACTGGAAATACCTCTCCTGATGCATCCCAAAACCGCATTAGCTTTTTTCACAGCCATATCACATTGGCAGCTCATAGTCATCCTATGATCAGCCAATACTCCAAGGTCCTTCCGTTACTTCTAATTGATGCGTCCCCAACTTATAACTAAAATTCTTGTTATTAATCCCTAAATGCATAACCTTACACTTCTCACTATTAAATTTCATCCTATTACTATTACTCCAGTTTACAAGGTCATCCAGATCCTCCTGTATAATATCCCGATCGTCTCCGAATTGGCAATACCTCCCAGCTTTGTATCATCTGCAAACTTTATTAGCACACTCCCACTTATTGTGCCAAGGTCAGTAATAAAAAGATTAAATAAGATTGGTCCCAAAACTGATCCCTTAGGAACTCCACTGGTAACCTCCCTCCAACCTGACAGTTCGCCTTTCAGTAGGACCCGTTGCAGTCTCCCCTTTAACCAATTTCTTATCCACCTTTTGATGTTCATATTGATCCCTATCTTCTCCAATTTAACTAATAATTCCCCACGTGGCATGGTATCAAACGCCTTACTGAAATCTAGGGAAATTAGATCCACTGTGTTTCCTTTATCTAATAAATCTGTTACTTTTTCAAAAAAGGAAATCAGGTTGGTTTGGCACGATCTTCCTTTTGTAAAACCATGTTGTATTTTGTCCCATTTACCATTTACTTCAATGTCCTTAACTAATTTCTCCTTCAAAATTTTTTCCAGGACCTTGCATACTATAGATGTCAAACTAACTGGCCTGTAGTTACTTATTTTTCCTTTCTTAAAAATAGGAACTATATTAGCAATTCTCCAATCATTCGGTACAACTCCTGAGTTTACAGATTCATTAAAAATTCTTGCTAATGGGCTTGCCATTTCAGGTGCCAATTCCTTTAATATTCTTGGATGAAGATTATCTGGGCCCCCCGATTTAGTCCCATTAAACTGTTTCAGTTTTGCTTCTACCTCAGATATGGCAATATCTACCTCCATATCCTCATTCCCATTTGCCATGCTACCAATATCCCTAAGATCCTCTTTAGCCTTATTAAAGACTGAGGCAAAGTATTTGTTTAGATATTGGGCCATGCCTAGATTATCTTTAACCTCCACTCCATCCTCAGTGTTTAGCGGTCCCACTTCTTTCTTTGTTTTCTTATTTATATGGCTATAGAACCTTTTACTATTGGTTTTAATTCCCTTTGTAAGGTCCAACTTGACTCTTAGCCTGTCTCACTTTATCCCTACATGTTCTGACCTCAATAAGGTACCTTTTCTTGCTGATCCCTCCCATCTTCCACTCCCTGTATGCTTTCTGCTTTCTTAATCACCTCTCTAAGATCCTTGTTCATCCAGCTTGGTCTACAACTCCTGCCTATGAATTTTTTCCCCTTTCTTGGGATGCAGGCTTCCGATAGCTTCTGCAGCTTTGATTTAAAGTAATCCCAGGCCTCATCTACCTTTAGATCCATAAATTCTTCAGTCCAATCCACTTCCCTAACTAATTTCCTTAATTTTTGAAAGTCAGCCCTTTTGAAATCAAAACACACACACACACACACACACACACACACACACACACACACACACACTTACCCATCATTAAAATGCAGCCAGTTATGGATAGGAATGCAGCAGGTGTTTAGCAAAATACAAATTGTTCAGTATCGGAGGGGTAGCCGTGTTAGTCTGTATCCACAAAAACAATGAAAGTCCGGTGGCACCTTAAAAATGAACAGATTTATTTGGGCATAAGCTATTGTGGGTAAAAAAACCCACTTCTTCAGATGCATGGAGTGAAAATTACAGATAAAGGCATAAATATACGGGCACATGAAGAGATGGGAATTACTTTACAAGTGGAGAAACAGTGTTGACAAGGCCAATTCAGTCAGGGTGGATGTGGTCAATAATTGATGAGGAAGTGTCAAAACCAAGAGAGGGAAAATTGCTTTTGTAGTGAGCCAGCCACTCCCTGTCCCTATTCAAGCCCAAATTAATGGTGTTAAGTTCACAAATGAATTGTAGCTCTGCAGTTTTTCTTTGAAGTCTGTTTTTGAAGAATGATTACTTTTAAATCTGTTACTGAGTGTCCGGGGAGACTGAAGTGTTCTCCTACTCGCTTTTGTATGTTACCATTCCTGATGTCTGATTTGTGTCTATTTATTCTTTTACATAGGGACTGTCTGGTTTGCCCAATTTACATGGCAGAGGGGCATTGCTGGCACATGATGGCATATATCACATTAGTAGATGTGCAGATGAATGAGCCCCTGGTGGTGTGACTGATGTGGTTGGGTCCTTTGATGGTGTTGCTAGAGTAGATATGGCAACCGAGTAGGCAACGGGGTTTGTTACAGGGATAGGTTCCTGGGTTAGTGTTTCTGTGGTGTGGTGTGTAGTTGCTGGTGAGTATTTGCTTCAGATTGGGGGGCTGTCTGTAAGTGAGGACTGGCCTGCCTCCCAAGGTATGTGAGAGTGAAGGATTGTTTTCCAGGATAGGTTGTGGATTGTTGATGTCCTGGAGAGGTTTTAGCTGGGGGCTATACGTGATGGCCAGTGGTGTTCTGTTAATTTCCTTGTTGGGCAAGTCCTGTAGCAGGTGACTTTTGGGTATCTGTCTTGCTCTGTGGGTATTTTAGTTTCAAGAATGCTTGATAAAAGGTGCTGTATTCCTCATGAACAGGTCGGATTATGAACAGGAGGCTGTCAGGCAACTCTCCAACACCACATTCTACAGGCCACTATCCTCCAATCCCACTGAGGAGTACCAAAAGAAACTACACCATCTGCTCAAGAAACTCCCTGCTATAGCACAGGAACAAATCTACACAGACATATACTGTGTCCTGACCAGGGGTATTCTATCTGCTATCTAAGATCCATAAACCTGGAAATCCTGGATGCCCCATCTCCTATGCATTGGCACTCTTACAGCAGGATTATCTGGATATTTGGACTCTCTCCTCAGACCCTACGCTGCTGGCACTCCTAGCTATCTTTGAGACACCACCGACTTCCTGAGGAAAATACACTGCATTGGTGATCTTCCTGAAAACACCATCATGGCCACCATGGATATAGAAGCTCTTTACACCAATATTCCACATGAGGATGGACTACAAGCTATCAGGAACAGTATCCCTGCACACCTGGTGGCTGAGCCTGGTAACTTTGTCCTCTCCCACAACCATTTCAGATTTGGGAACAAGTTATACCTTCAAGTCAGCGGCACTGCTATGGGTACCCACCTGGCCCCCACAGTATGCCAACATTTTTATGGCTGACTTAGAACAATGCTTCCTCAGCTCTTGTCCCCTAGTGCCCCTCCTTTACTTTTGCTACATTGCTGCCACATTCATCATATGGACCCATGGGAAGGAGGCCTGTGAAGATTTCCACCTGGATTTCAACAATTTCCACATCAGCATCAACTTCAGCCTGGACCAGACCACATAAGAGATTCACTTCCTGGACACCACAGTGCAAATAAGTGATGGTCACATAAACACGACCCTATACTGGAAACCTACTGACAGCTATACTTACCTACATGCCTCCAGCTTCCACCCAGGACACACCACATGATCCATTTTCTACAGCCAAGCCCTAAGATAGGACAGCATTTGCTCCAATCCCTCAGATAGAGACAAACACCTACAAGATCTTTATCAAGCATTCTTAAAACTACAATACCCACCTGGGGAAGTGAGGAAACAGATTGACAGAGCGAGATGGGTACCCAAAAGTCACCTACTACAGGACAGGTCCAACAAGGAAACTAACAGAACACCACTGGCCATCACGTATAGCCCCCAGCTAAAACCTCTCCAGGACATCAACAATCCACAACCTATCCTGGAAAACAATCCTTCATTCTCACATACCTTGGGAGGCAGGCCAGTCCTCACTTACAGACAGCCCCTGAACCTGAAGAAAATACTCACCAGCAACTACACACCACACCACAGAAACACTAACCCAGGAACCTATCCCTGTAACAAACCCCGTTGCCTACTCGGTTGCCATATCTACTCTAGCAACACCATCAAAGGACCCAAACACATCAGTCACACCACCAGGGGCTCATTCACCTGCACATCTACTAATGTGATATATGCCATCATGTGCCAGCAATGCCCCTCCGCCATGTAAATTGGGCAAACCAGACAGTCCCTATGTAAAAGAATAAATAGACACAAATCAGACATCAGGAATGGTAACATACAAAAGCAAGTAGGAGAACACTTCCGTCTCCCCGGACACTCAGTAACAGATTTAAAAGTAACCATTCTTCAAGAAAAAAAAACCTTCAAAAACAGACTTCAAAGAGAAACTGCAGAGCTACAATTCATTTGCAAACTTAACACCATTAATTTGGGCTTGAATAGGGACAGGGCGTGGCTGGCTCACTAGAATGATAGAATATCAGGGTTGGAAGGGACCTCAGGAGGTCATCTAGTCCAATCCCCTGCTCAAAGCAGGACCAATCCCCAATTAAATCATCCCAGCCAGGGCTTTGTCAAGCCTGACCTTAAAAACCTCTAAGGAAGGAGATTCCACTGTTAGGGGGCTTATTTCTTCACCCACTTACTTCCCTGGTCCTTCTCGCATGAACAGAGAACAACAATACCGGAAGTCCAAAGGTGCAAACAATTCAATGTTTATTGGGGTGAACTTCCAGCAAGCATGATTCCAGTTTCCTTTCTTAGTGTCCCCCTTCCCAGCTCTGACACCACAGAGCCTTACTAGTGTCCCTGTTCCCATTCCTGCCTTTAACAGGACATGATTCCAATTTCCCCACCCCCATTCTCTGTTCCCATTCCCCTCCGCCCCCCATACACACACACACACTTCCTGATTGACTGCAGACTATAGTAAAACTTGAGTTCTGCTTAGCTATACCTTAACCAATCATTTTACTGAAATTTAATTAACCAATCCTAACGTATTGTAACATGATTAGTTAACTAATTATATCCCACCACCTTAGTTTACACCCAGCAAAATTAATTATACAGCAGACAAACAATCACAGAACCCGACCGAGATTATACAGACAAACAATAGGGAAATAGGAACTACAGTGATAGAACAACAAAGAAATGAGGATTTCACATCCCAGCTATTGATAAGTGAGTTCTTGCCAGACAGGATGCTATCAAACTAAGTTTCCTTTTACATCTTCTAGGCATTTCCCTTTCTCTGGAGGCAATAGGCATTATCAGGACAGGACTGTATTCCTAACAGCCCAATAGCACCTTATTTCAGTGTGACTAGTTTGGAATGTGAGGATGTGACCGGTCGCTTCCCAGCTTATGGCTGCCTCTGCTGCTTAGCCAAAGATCTTAGCCTAAGCACCGGGCCTCAGACTGTCACAGTAAGAGAAGGCTCTTACACCAGCAGACAGTGATTTTGATTCTCTCTTTTATACACCTTTATAAGTAGCCAAGTGATAAGAATACACCTAAATGTATGGCCTGAATATCTATATCCTAACATCCACCACCTCCCTAGGTAACCCATTCCAGTGCTTCACCACCCTCCTAGTGAAAAGGGTTTTCCTAATATCCAACCTAAACCTCCCCCACTGCAACCTGAGACCATTACTTCTTGTTCTGTCATCTGGTACCACTGAGAACAGTCTAGCTCCATCCTCTTTGGACCCCCCTTCAGGTAGTTGAAAGCAGCTATCAAATCCCTCCTCATTCTTCTCTTCTGCAGACTAAACAATCCCAGTTCCTTCAGCCTCTCCTCATAAGTCATGTGTTCCAGTCCCCTAATCATTTTTGTTGCCCACCGCTGGACGCTTTCCAATTTTTCCACATCCTTCTTGTAGTGTGGGGTCCAAAACTGGACACAGTACTCCAGATGAAGCTTCACCAATGCCAAATAGAGGGGAACAATCATGTCCCTCGATCTGCTGGCAATGCTCCTACTTATACAGCCCAAAATGCTGTTAACCTTCTTGGAAGGAAGGGCACACTGTTGTCTCAAATCCAGCTTCTTATCCACTGTAACCCCTAGATCCTTTTCTGCAGAACTGCTGCCTAGCCATTCGGTCCGTAGTCTGTAGCAGTGCATGGGATTCTTCCATCCTAAGTGCAGGACTCTTCACATGTCTTTGTTGAACCTCAGATTTCTTTTGGACCAATCCTCTAATTTGTCTAAGTCCCTCTGTATCCTATCCCTACCTTCCAGTGCCTCAACCACTCCTCCCAACTTAGTGTCATCTGCAAACTTGCACAGGGTGCACTCCACACCATCCTCCAGATCATTAATGAATATATTGAACAAAACTGGCCCCAGGACCAACCCTACAAAAGCAATTTTCCCCTCTCTTGGTTTTGAGACCTCCTCATCAATTATTGGGAGTGGACCACATCCACCCTGACTGAATTGGCCTTGTCAACACTGGTTCTCCACTTGTAAGTTAACTCCCTTCTCTTCATGTGCCAATATATTTATGTCTGTATCTGTAATTTTCACTCCATGCATCTGAAGTGGGGTTTTTTTTACCCATGAAAGCTTATGCCCAAATAAATCTGTTAGTCTTTAAGGTGCCACCAAACTGTTCAGTATGATTTCTAAACAGCTGCCCTATTCCTCTCTATAGGTGGCTGAATTTCAGTGGTAAATAAACCCACAATGTTTAAATGGATTTGAATTAAACGGGACAACATTCCCTACCTATGGTTTGGTACAGACCTCAGCATAAGATTCCATCTCTTGCAAAAAGCATTATGGGAAATTTAGAGAGAAAAGAGTCAGAACGTTTGATTTTAAAATCTCATCAGTGAGGAAACATTTTAATTAGGAGTAAGTTAAGAGATATGCTCAGTATATTCCAGCTGCTAGCCATAGGATGCTACCTAACACTGGTATCAGTATTACTTGTCCATTACTAGGAGGGTAGTATTCACTCCAAAATGAGAGAGAGCCTCTGTACCATTATAGCCAGAGATCCCAATGGAACTCTAGTGTCAGGCAACAGCATGTGGGTTGGCTGCTCGTCTGCTGTACAAAGCCTGTAATAGACATGTACAAGAGGACAGAGTTAAAATTAAGTAGCCTGAATTCTCTAGGAGTTGCTTGAAATAGGTTAATAATATAGATTTTCCTTCCAACAAAAATAAAGAGTACTGAATACAGTGAGTCAGCTTCAGTGAGAGACAGTTACAATAGTTGAAAAGTCCCATGTGGCTTTCAGTGAGCAGGATTTTGTCAACAAGCTCTGAGACACTGAAATAACTCTTTTCCCTAAGGGATGTCATGTGTAAGTACAAAAACTTTCAAGTGTATTTAGTTATCTGACTAATTATGAGGACAAAACTTTTGACAACAGGCCCTGTTGTCAACAGGAAAGTACCACAAGATTTTCAAAAGATTTATGCAGCAAATAGCCATTTCTATACTCTATAGCTAGCCTTTCCAGTAGGGCTGGAGCTAATAAATAAATTTGCTAATAAATCAGAACATGTGGAAGTATTTTGGGAATTTCCCCTCTCCCCCCATACACACACACACAGAGCTTTCCTTGTCCCCGCCTCCATATAAAATATTAAATGTATTAGCGATGGCAAGCAGGAGATTGTGGGGAAAGGGGATAAAAGAGAAGAAGATAGCAAATTCAGGATTTTTATATAAATACAAAGGACTGAGAGTCAACCTGTTACCTCCTATCTCCAGTGAGAGGGAGTCTGTCTTGTAGTAGCTCTGTCAGTTTCCTGACACCACCAGCTTGTCAGCACTCGCCTCTGGGCTATGCCAGCCAAGTCTCTGCCTGGCAGGTTTACTCCAATCCCTGAATTCCTTTAAATTTTTTCTGTGATATATAGATCCTGGCACTAGCTACTCGCAGAAATTCCAGACCCACTGGACACTTACTGGCAAATTTACTGGAGGAAGGGAGTTAAGTCAGGCAATTACAAGTGAACATTGGTTTAAACCAATTAATGGAGAGAAGGTGTATTTTACTCATAATGGTTCATATGAAGCTAAGTTTTGCCAACTAAGGCAAACCCACATCTCCCACTTAAGGCAACAGGAGCTATGGGTGCATAGCAGAGGGCACCATGTGATTTGTGGTGCATGTACCTTCCAGTTTTGATTAAAATGTATAGCTGATGAACTGAAAAAGTGTAGTCAAATATGTAAAATGTTAAAGACCAAATAACCAAGCTTAGCTAATGTATGTTCTAAGACAAAAAATGGTACAATACAAAAAGGAGCACACATGCCTTTCCTTTTGGAAAGCAATTCCTATCTTGCTGCATGTTCATCTTACACAGTAAATGTGCTTCAAAAATATACCCCTAAAATTACCTCTATTTATGCCAGACCTGTTTTCAAGTTAAAAAAAGCACTGTATATGTCACTCAAGACTAAAATTCACCAATCAGCTTTTAACCTTGTTTTTCCTGGTACCATGGTATATATATATATATATATATCTTTATTTATCACTGTTTTGGATTCTACGTTCCAAACCAATGCCTGTGAAGGTACCTTCCCAACCTGTAGTAGAACAAATATATCTTGCCTTTGCAAGGTATTCTATTCACTAATGCCAAATGCTACCTTTAACATTGCAGAGTACTGTGGGATATATCTATATTATCTAGTTCTCTACATAAGTGAGCAGAGTGAACAGAAATGTGGGAAATACATTATTCTGTTAAAAACTGCCCAGATGCTGGCTATAATACTCATCAGTTGTGGGGCATACCATATGTATTGGCTAACAGGGGCCTGACAATTTTTTTCTACTAAAACTCAGACAGACTGATGGGAAGCATTGACGAAGTTAATCAAAGGCTCTGTTGTCAAAGTCAGACTTGCTACTCAGCAAGAATCCTAAAAAAAAAAAAAATTGAATTGTTCTCTTCAGCTGAATTTAATCCAGTTCCCCCTCAGCCTCCTTTCTTTTTATATTTATTCTCCTTCAAGAGATAGGCTAAAAAAAGTTAAAAATTAAAGAAAATTCAACCTTTGTACCAAAAAACCAATCATTTCACAGGCCTGCAAGAAGACTAAATGGCAGATGAGCACAGGCCCACATTTCATAATGCTATACTCAATAGAACCCATGCACTTTTAGATGTGTCCAAGTTCTTTATGAAAAAAGTGCCCAATACATGAATGCAGTTTAGGGCTGCACATGCGCAAATGTAGATGACTATGCAAGTTTGTGCATGTACACGCACACACACACACACCCTCCCCCTCTCCAGTAATTTGGATGTATATTTTTAAAAATTTGGGACATCCACTATTAGCTCAATAAGCTTTCAAATCATTTTGAGACAAATGAAAAAACTTTAAGCTATCATTAAAAATGAAAAGAAAAAAAAACCATATAGCTAACTCTGAGGCTTTACTAAGTAAGACAGACACATATAGATCTGTATCTAGAGTAAGTATGACAACTTCATTTTAAACTTAAAATGCTTGACAATTTGTCACTTGGGGTTGGTTGATATTATGTCAACTGTTAAAGAGGAGTAAACAGACATGGAGGAGATTTGAGATCGGATTCTCCTCTTGTTTACATTGCAATTACTCTTGATTTTTACATATTAAAAAAAATAAAATCAATGGAGCAATATAAGTTTGAGTGTGACAGTTCTTGGGGCACCCAGGACTGAGAGTCAACCTGTTACCTCCTATCTCCAGTGAGAGGGAGTCTGTCTTGCAGTAGCTCTGTCAACTCTCTGACACCACCAACCTGTTAGCACTCATCTCTGGGCTATGTCAGCCAAGTCTCTGCCTGGCAGGTTCACCCCAATCCCTGAATCCCTTTACATTTTTTCTGTGATATATAGATCCTGGCAGAAATTCCAGACCCACTGGACCCAGAGTTACAGTGCACCTCAGTTTACTGCTGTTACCTTAAACTGCCATTCCTGTAAGCCACACAGCACATGGAATGCTTATAGTAAAACAAAGTAAGATTTTAAGAGTAAGAATAACGATTTAACTAGAAAAGAGGTGAAAACAACTGGTTAAAATACAAAACAAAATCAAACAGGAACTTGAGTCTACACTTATCAATAGTTAGTTTTCCTATTGAATAAAGTAGATTCCCACCCTCCCAGCCTGCTCAGTCTACAACAGAGCTAGTTGATTTCTCAATAACCAGGATCCAAAACATTCATGAAAGCAGCCTTGCTACCCAAGGGATTTCCTGAGTGCATGGATGCAGGGTGTCCTTCCTCACACGAATACTGAAAACAGTCTCATTTCTGTTCATAGATAGGGTGAACCTGCTGTCTTGTAAATATTTTTTTTAAACCTTTAAATTGTTTCAGCTGTTTGGCGTTGCCTCTAATGGCTTCCCATTCAAAGTCTTAGTAGTGGACAAGGCTCAACAATTGAGCCTTCCATTGCATCACTGGTCAGACAGGGCAGGGCAGGAACTCCGTCTTGCCCAAATGGGCCATTACTGAGACATCCCGGCAACCCCAAGTCAATAAAGCATACTTTCAATATAAATATATTATTCATTAATTATCCATCCATCCATCCACATTTCATATATTATATATATATATATATATATATATATATATATATATATATATATATATATATATATATATGAGAGTTGTTTGTGAAGAACAGATGACCCTTTGCCAAGGGATGTCTGTGTCACATCTGTGAAAAAAGAATCTGGCCCATCAAATAACTTTTCCCTTGATTGCAGAGTCAGTAGCAGACTGGAGGAGGAGCTTAGCGGTAGTGGCAGGGTGGCTAACAGAAATGAGGATACAGAAGTAGGAATTATCACATCCATGATGGAAATCAAACTTAAACAGGTTAGTGGGACTAAATTGGGGGCCCCAGATAATCTCCATCCAAGAATATTAAAAGGAACAAGCACATAAAATTGCAAGCCCAATAGCAAGGATTTTTAATGAATCTGTAAACTCAAGATCATACCCTATGACTGGAGAATTGCTAATATGATAGTAATTTTTAAGAAATGGGGGGGGAGTGATCTGGAAAACTACAGGCCTGTTAGTTTGGCCTTAATTGCATGCAAGGTCTCGGAACAAATTTTGAAATAAAGTAGTTAAGGACACAGGAGGTAAACAGTAATTAGGAGTAAAATACAACATGATTATACAAAAGGTAGATCATGCCAAACCAAACTGATCTCTTTCTTTGAGAAGATAATGGTCATTTTAAACAAAGAAAATACTGAAATCCAGGTAGATTGTTCTACTGCAAGGCATTTGATACAGTTCCATATGGAAAATTAGTTAAATTGGAGAAGATGGGGATTAATATAAATATTGAAAGATGGAAAAGGAACTGGATAAAGGGGAGTCTACAGCAGGTCACATTGACAGGTGAACTGTCAGGCTGGGGAGAGCTTACTAGTGGAATTCCTCAAGGATCAGTCTTGGAACCAATCTTTCAGAGTAGCAGCCCTGTTAGTCTGTATTCGCAAAAAGAAAAGGAGTACTTGCGGCACCTTAGAGACTAACAAATTTATTTGAGCATAAGCTTTCGTGAGCTACAGCTCACTTCATCAGATAAAGTGAGCTGTAGCTCACGAAAGCTTATGCTCAAATAAATTTGTTAGTCTCTAAGGTGCCACAAGTACTCCTTTTCTTGGAACCAATCTTCTTTCAAATTTTCATTAATGATCTTGGCACAAAAAGTGGGAGTGTACTAAAAGTTTGTCATCTGCAAAGTTCAGAGGTATTGCCAATACAGAAGAGGACCTAAATATCATACAAAAAGATCTGGATGACCTTGAAAACTGGAATAGAAATGGGATGAAATGTAATAGTGTAAAGTGCAAGCCCATTCACTTTGGGACTATCAGTTGGAAGTGACAGAGAAGGAGAAAGACCTGGGTGTATTGGTTGATCACACTATAAGCCGCCAATGTGATGCAGCCACGAAAAGGCTAATGGAGACAGAGTATGCACCAGGCAAGGTATTTCCAGTAGAGACAGGGATGTGTTTTAGTGCCTATTAATGCCTATTGTACTAGGCATTTGTGAGACCTCATATGGAATACTGTGTGCAGTTCTGGTATCCCATGTTTAAGAAAGATTAATTCAATTTGGAACAGGTGCAAAGAAAGGCTACTAGGATCATCAGAGTAATGGAAAAACCTACCTTATGAGAGGAGACTCAAAGAGCTTGGCTTTTTTAATGTAACCAAAAGAAGGCTGAGGGAAGAAATGATTGCTCTCTGTAAAACACATCAGAGGGATAAATATCAGGGAGATAGGAGAAGTTATAAATTAAGCACCAATGTGGACACAAGAACAAATGGATGTAAACTGGCTATCAACAAGTTTAGGCTTGGAGACTAATAAATTTATTTGAGCATAAGCTTTCATGAGCTACAGCTCACTTCATCTAATGTGCCACAAGTACTCCTTTTCTTTTTGCGAATACAGACTAACATGGCTGCTACTCTGAAACCAAGTTTAGGCTTGAAATTAGATGAAAGTTTCTAACTACCAGAGGAATGAAGTTCTGGACAACCTTCCAAGGGAGCAGTGGGGGTGGGGGGGGAGAAGCAGCTTCAAGACTGAGCTTGATAAGTTTATGGAGAGGATGGTATGATGAAACTGTCTACAATGGCATGTAGCTGATCTGTGACTGCTAGCATCAAATATCACCTATTGCTGTGATGGGACACTAGATGGGGAGAGCTCTGACTACAGAGAATTCTTTCCAGGTGTCTGGCTGGTGGGTCTCACTCACATGCTCAGGGTCCAACTCATCACCATATTTGGGGTAGGGAAGGAATTTTTCCACATATCAGATAGGCAGAGAGCCTGGGTTTTTTTTGTTTTTTTGCCTTCCTCTACAGCATGGGAGCGTGGGTCACTTCCAGGTTTACACTAGAGTAAAAGGTGGATTCTCTGAAACTTAAAGGTCTTTAAAAATCAAGATTTGAGGACTTCAGTAACTCAGCCAAAGGTTAAGGGTCTATTACAGGAATGTGCGGGCAAGGTTAACATAAGAATGGCCACAATGGGTCAGACCAAAGGTCCATCTAGCCCAGTATCCTAACTTCCGACAGTGACCAATGCCAGGTGCTTCAGAGAGAATAAACAGAACAGGTAATCATCAAGGGATCCATCCCCTGGTGCCCATTCCCAGATTCTGGCAAATAGACATTACCCTGCCCATCGTAGCTAATAAATTCATGGATGACAGGTCCATCTGTGAATATCTAGTTCTTTTTTGAACCCTGTTATAGTCTTGGCCTTCACAAAATCCTCTGGCAAAGAGTTCCACACCTTGACTGTGCGTCGTGTGGGGGGGGGGGAAAAACCACTTCCTTATGTTTGTTTTAAGCCTGCTGCCTATTAGTTTCATTTGGTGACCCCTAGTTCTTGTGTTATGAGAAGTAAATAACACTTCCTTATTTACTGTCTCCACACCGGTCATGATTTTATAGACCTCGATTGTATCCCCCCCTTAGTTGCCTCTTTTCCAAGCTAAAAGTCCCAGTATTAATTTCTCCTCATACAGCAGCCGTTCCATACCCCTAATTATTTCTGTTGCCCTTTCATGAACCTTTTCCAATTCCAATGCATCTTTTTTGAAATGGGCAACCACATCCGATGAAGTGAGCTGTAGCTCACGAAAGCTTATGCTCTAATAAATTTGTTAGTCTCTAAGGTGCCACAAGTACTCCTTTTCTTTTTGAGAATACAGACTAACACGGCTGCTACTCTGAAACACATCTTCATGGAGTATTCAAGATGTGAGCGTACCATGGACTTATATAGAGGCAATATGATATTTTCTGTCTTCCTAGCTATCCTTTTCTTAATGATTCCCAACATTCTCTTCGCTTTTTTCACTGCTGCTGCACATTGTGGAAAATTCAGTAAAAACATACACTCAATGACTCCAAGATCTTTCTTGATCAGTAAAAGCCAATTTAGATCCCATAATCCCAAGAATACATATAAAATTATGTTTTTCAATGTGCATTACTTCACATTTATCAACACTGAATTTCATCTGTCATTTTGTTCCCTGCAACCCAGTTTTCTGAGATCCCTTTGTAGCTCTTCTCAGTTTGCTTTGGACCTAATTATCCAATTATTGTAGTATTGGGTAGTATCCTCTGCAAATTTTGCCACCTTAGTGTTCATCCCTTTTTCCCGATCATTTATGAGTCCACAGCCTGCAACCTGCAGGAGGTCAAACTAGATAATCATGATGGTCCCTTCTGGCCTTAAAGTCTATGAGAGCTCAGATCCTTCCTGTTTCTCTGAAGTCACCTTGACATTAGATTTTCTGCATTTTATGGAGTATTCACTACTAATTCAGCAAGGCTAGCATAACATTACTTCTTGGCCAACACACAGAACACAAGTATTTAATGAATGCGTGGGGTGGAATATTAGAATTCTTGCCAACAAATGGGTGGTGGTGGTGGTGGTATGCCAGCTTCATTAGAAATGCAGTTGCATGAAGTAGCTATATCAATCTCAGAAAAAGAGATAGGGAAAGCAATTTTGTGCACACACAAATTAGCATTAAAAAAAACTTTTCAACCTTTATATCTTCTAAATAGCAGGCTTGCTCTCCACAACCTCTCATTTTTGCTTCTGCAGCTTGAAGTGGCGTTTGAGGTAAGGCTGTGCAGTAAATCTTGGACTGATTCAGGGATGAACAAAATGTGACATTTACAACTGTCACAATTTAATTTTGCTCAGGAGGGACATTTCATTTTTCTGGTCCAGCACAGATTCAAGAAGATGATTCAGCATATTGTTCATGGCTGTGTGCCTTGGAATTGCCAGATCTTTCTGATGAGGCATGACCTTCCCTTTTTTGGAGTTTCAACTTGTTTGTCCTCAGAAGCAGTAATAAGTGCTAGTGTCTCCCTCTGCAAAAGCTAGGGCAATGAAATTCCATATACAGAGCATATGTTATACCATAAATCTTGGGCCATCTAATATTTTCCACTTGTCACTATACTGCACACTACAGCCACTCCATTTCATAAGAGCAATGGGAATAGAACATAGTATAAATACCCTTGAATAGATTCTATAGTTATGGGGTTATAGTTATATATAGTTATAGTTCATAATTTATACATTTTTAGCCTTGATACACCTGTGAGCTAGAGATGTGCTATTATCCCAGTTTTATAGATGGGGAAGGGAGACAAAGAAGCCTGTGACATAGCAGAAAGTTGAACGGAAGTGTCCCAAGTTCAAAGTAATACCCTAACCACTGGATCACCTTTCTTTGCTGTAGATTCTCCTGCTCGGAAAGTGACATCCCTTACCACTTGAACTAAAGATGGAGCTTTTATTATCTGTTAGGAGCATAGGGTCTATGACATGCAGTTGAGTAGTTAAGACCCCCATGTAGCAGAAAGCAATGGTACACATTAGCCAGTTCTGTGTGTAATATATTGCAAGTTGGCAAAGTTAACGTAGGAAAACAAGAGACAACATCCTGGTGGAGACTTTCCAAGCGTTCCTCAAAAAAGTGACACTCATTTCAGTTCAGTGTTACTTTTATGTGGGCTATAGATGAGGTGATACCAAATTTATCATTGGAAATTTCTTTACATAAAAAAAAAGTTACTTGCACTAAAGGAAGGAACCCCACAGTATTGTGTCCCTTGTTATGGGTCATTATACTTTGTGCTGCACACCAGGTCCTTGGCTGTGCAAGACATATGTGGAAGAGTATGTACAATGTCAATGCCAAGGTATCACTGGCTCATTCTCTACACAATGAAAGCTAGGCACACAAGAAGGTTGAATGGAGCACTGCCATTTTGTATAGGATTCACATTCGGGATCATGCCTGGAGGTCTTTATTTGGGCTCTATCTGAATAGAAGAAGGGGCTTAGTTTATACAAAAGTCAATGGGGTTAAACTGTAATGAGTTTGGCCCACCCAAAACCATGGTAAAGGTGAAAACCTCAGTTCCCTAAAGAATTTAAGTGATTACCATAAAGCACTGTGTGCCACATCCAACATTATATAACAGTTAAATCTCTCTCCAGCTCTGTAAGTTGACTGGGATTCCCATGAGGTCCCTATAACTCAAGGCAGACTCTGGTTAGTAATGAAGCAAACTGTAGTCTCCAGCCCTGAAAAAGATTCTTTCCCCAGTTACATTGTAGGCCAAAAGCCTAGCGAGAAGAAATTGTCTCAAGTAAAATTATACTCCATTTCGCTAGCTTTGAATTAGTAAGAAGAAATTGTTCTGAGTTTTATTTTTTGCTGATTGTGTTAACATTTTTTCTTAGACGATAGAAGTTTTATAGCTGTAATTGCCTTATTTTCTGTTTGGTGTGAGTGAAGAATGTATGGTAATTAAATGAGAAAGGACAACTGGGCCAGATGGTCAAGAAGGGAGTGGAGGAGTCAAGAGGCACCAACTTGATTATCAATCATCCGGGATGGTAGATTGACAACCCTAAAGCAAAGGCGTACACTCCAAGGACGAGATAAGGAGTTGAGCCAAAGGGACAGATAAACAGCTGGGAATCCTCCTGGTAACCACTCAAAATAATGCTAAATTAAGAGCAACCTTGAATACATCATGATTGACAGTGACACAGCAAGGTCCATAGACTTATATGGGAACCTATCAATATAAAGGAAGGGTGTATTGCCATGGGACTTTGGATTCATTCTGCATCAACATCAGAGCTTTGAACACATTAAAAAGAGGCCCAGCTTCCCTCCCTCATGTGCAGTTTCAGCTGGCCACTGGAACTGACCGAGCAACACTAAGAACTGGTAATTATAAAATCCAGCTGCAGAACCTTGGGGTTGTGTGTTGCATATTGCCTTATCCCCTTTTTAAAAAAGATTGTGTGTGCTTCTTATAAGCATAAGAACATGTCAGTCTCAATATTAACAGATTCCTGTTCAGGAAGTGTGATGCTGTATGATTGTACAAGATTTGTCTCAATTGTATACTAGTGGTAGCAACAATGATAAATGCTCATATTCAGAGTAAGTCATGTGAGGTATTGACAGAATAGTTATGGTTTGCTAAGTATGATTATCTTGTTTATAGGAATCTATCATCTTTGTATCTGAAGTTATGAATATTGGCTATGTACTGGCAAATTTACACATTCTCTATACCTGGCTAACACCCCCCCCAGATAAAAATCTACATCCAGGCCAGACAGCTATGTATTGTTGGCCCAATCATCAAGGACACTTAGCTCCCATAATGGGCCATAGAAGAAACCCATTCCCCCCAGATAGCTCTTCCTGGGGATGCCTTATACTCCAAGGTGCCAGTGATCATGCTGTGGTTCAGTAAACTGTGTAAGGACATCTGATATGCTCATGTGACTCCATCTTGGGCCAGTAATTTTCCATGCACCTGGGCTATGAACTTTGTGTGAGACAGTTAAATTCCATGCACATGACAGGATATAAAAAGGCACCCAAGACATCTCCATTTTGTCTTCATTTCTCTGAAATAGATTTCTAACAAGAAAGCACTAAAGAACTGATGATTCTCCCTTCCCACCCACACACCCAACCCTGTTTGGAGAATGCCAGCTAGAGACTTTTGCAAGGTAGCAGTTTATTCCATCACTGCTAGAATCCTGAACTATGAACACTGGGGGGAAAAAAAAAACACTCGTATGTATATAATCTATTAATCATTTGTAACTCTTTTCTTATTAAACCTTTATGCAGGATTGACATCAGCATGATTATGGGTAAAATCTGAGTTATATATTGACCTGGCTAAGTAGCTAAACCCTTGGGATTAGAAGGGCCCTATATTTGCTTAAATTGGTTTTCAAGTAACCACTTATAATGTCTAGTATCTGGGTGGTGCACCAAGGGCTGGAATGCCTAAGGAGACTGTATTTTTGGCTTCTTGTTAACCAGTGTGTGGTGATAGAACAACCACCAGTTTAGGATGAGTCTGCCTCATTTCTCAGCAGCCTGAATTTGGTATTCTCAGCTATGACTCACTGAGGCATGGTGACAGGAGGAGTGAATATCTTTATTACAATATTAGTGTGGACACATAGGCATGAGACAGTGCAACTCCACTAAAGGAAATGGAATTACACAAACATACATGAGGACTGATTTTAGCCCATGAATTTTGTAAGTGCTTTACAAATCCTGTAAATAAGTTCCATACTGCTCTTTTTTCCCCAAAAGGATTTAGTTTCAAGAATGCTCTCCCCGCATTCTACTGGGTATGCATTGTTGGAGCACCATGCCTTCATGAATTCCCCTCATTTTGCTTAAAAGCCACAATTTTACCCTTCTTATCTTAAAGTTAATAGACACTGGGGCAGAACTTTAGTTGATATAAAATCAGCATAGCTTCAGGATGTGCCCATCTTGCTGGTATTTCTACCCATGAAAATTGACTCAAGTGAAGTTATGCCAATCTATATCAGTTAGGGATTCAGACCAGTATATCCACATGTATCACATACAACTGTGTTTTTGCATGTTTTGTCATTTCAAATGCCCTTTTTTTGTTTCTTGCCTTTTGTTTCCTAAAACTTTAGGGACCTTGTCGTGGGGCGATGACTCACCGGTGCGGAGTCTCCTATCGGTCATCCTGGGAATTAGTTCTTCTGGCCAGGAACTCCCTCTGCAGGCCGGTGTCTCGCCTGTCGCTGCCCCATCCCCCTCCTGGAGCCTGATGCCCTTTTATATTAGGGTTCTGCCCCTGGAAGTACCCCCTCAGTCTGGGTCTCCCTCCCCAGGAGAATCCCCTATCCCTCCCTTGCCTCAGTGGATACTGCCAGTCATTGTCTAGCCCCTGCTCCCTGGGGCAGACTGCAGTCTATGAACCACTCATCATCGGCAAGGGGGGTTGGACCAGCTGCCTCTCCCTATCTCTGAGCTGTCCCTCTGCAGCCCTAGTACCTTTTTATAGTCCTTTAACTAGGCCTGCAGCCTAGGGTTTTGCTAGGCTGGAGCTCCCGCTGCGCTGCGCTGCGCTGCCCCGCCCCGCCCTGCCCCGCCCTGCCCCCACTACTCCACCCTAGGTACCCTTATCAGCTCCCTGGCAGCTAGGTCCTTCTCTCTCAAGAAGCTAGAGAGAGACTGCCTTTCCTTCCGGCCCACCGCCCTCTTATAAGGGCCAGCTAGGCCCCGATTGCACTGGCTACCGCTGTGGCTGCTTTCCCAATCAGCCCAGCTTTTTCCCTGCCACAGCCCTCTCCCAGGGCTGTTTTAGCCCTTCAGGGCTGGAACAGGGTAACCGCTCGGCTACAGACCCAAAAAAAAAAAAAAAAGTCTTCACCAATTCAAGGTTATGCTAAAAATCAGGTATTTTTAACTCCTGAGATAAAATTACATAAAAGACACAAAACATCTTTTAAATGGACTATGCTACAGTATTAAGTTTTCTACAAACGCCCCTTTTCACGCATCACGCTTCTAGTAATAGATGCGCAGATTCTAAAGCCAGAAGCAACCACCGGGATCAGGAAAGTTCTCTGGTCTCTTATGGAGGTCAGACTCTAGGAATTAATTCCTGTTTGAATTGGAGCATATATCTTTTAGAAAGACATCCAATCTTGATTTGAAAATGGTCAGTGATGGAGAATCTACCACAACCCTTGGTAAATTATTCTAATGGTTAACATCCTCAGTGATCTGCGTCACAATTTTAATTACAGCACACACAACAGTCAACTTCCTTCTACAATGCAGTGAGATACCTAGGATACAATCTGGACCAATGAACAGCTGTATCCCTCAGTTCTATAACATGGAGTGCTTTTACACTGCTTTGTTGTGAGAGCAACCACTCCTGGTCTGCTAATACAGACCTCCAGCATGTCAGTTACTCCTGGTAATATTGTATGAGTAACATAGCCAGCCACTCTTGAATTACGCAGCAGAGCAACACCAGTCCCAGACTTTCACCAGAAATGTAAGTCTTGTACTGCCCAGTTTTCTTCTGGACAAGAAAAGGCAGGCCTACGTGATTGGGGACTCATTAGTGAGAAGAATAGACAGGCCTATAACAAGAGTGGATTCAGAGAACAGAAGGGTGTGCTGTCTGCCGGGTACTAAGATTCGGGATGTGGACCTGAGGCTGAAGAGGATCCTAACAGGAGCAGGAAAGAATCCATTGATTATCCTTCACGTGAGAACAAATGATATTGACTAGATTCTTGCTGGAACATATCAAGAGAAACTATGCCAGGCTGGGGAAGACGCTTAAGGAAATCGAGGCTCAGGTGACCTTCAGTGGGATTCTGCCTGTTCCTAGAGAAGGGCAACAAAAGGTATGACAAGATTATGATGCTCAACAGATGGCTCAGGCAATGGTGCTATAAAGGAGGGCTTTGGGATGTATGGCCACTGGGAAGCATTCATGGACAGAGGACTGTTCTCTCGGAATGGACTTCACCTGAGTAAAGAGGGAAATAGACTTCTAGAATGGAGGATGGCACAACTGATCAATAGAGCTTTAAACTCAGAATTCAAGGAAGAAGGTTGGGAGAAGTCCAGGTAATTGCCATGCCAGATTTTCTCTTTGAGAGGGAAGAAAATGAAGAAAGGATACAGCCGTGGGTAGGAGAATGGACAAAAGGTGGAAGGGCAGTGTATATACCAATCTAATAGGTAATATTGGCGGTAGAATGTCTGTGGGAAAAGAATGTGAGCAAAGCCAAAACAGCAAAAATTAAGATGTTTGTACATGAATGCAAGGAGCCTAGGTAACAAAATGGAGGAACTAGAGCTACTGGTGCAGGAAGTGAAACCAGATATTCTAGGGATAACAGAAACATGGTGGAATAGTAGTCATGACTGGAGTACGGGTATTGAAGGGTATGTGCAGTTTAGGAAATACAGAAATAAAGGCAAAGGTAGTGGAGAAGCATTGTATATCAATGATGAGGTAGAATGTAGAATGAATGAGGCAAGCTAGTGACAGAGGATGTGGAAAAAGCTAATGTACTCAATGCTTTTTTTGCCTCTGTTTTCACTAACAAGGTCAGCTCCCAGACTGCTGTGCTGGGCAACACAAAATGGGGAAGAGATGGCCAGCCCTCTGTAGAGATAGAGGTGGTTAGGGACTATTTAGAAAAGCTGGACGTGCACAAGTCCATGGGGCCGGACGAATTGCATCCGAGAGTGCTGAAGGAATTGGCGGCTGTGATTGCAGAGCCCTTGGCCATTATCTTTGAAAACTCGTGGCGAACGGGGGAAGTCCCGGATGACTGGAAAAAGGCTAATGTAGTGCCCATCTTTAAAAAAGGGAAGAAGGAGGATCCTGGGAACTACAGGCCGGTCAGCCTCACCTCAGTCCCTGGAAAAATCATGGAGCAGGTCCTCAAAGAATCAATCCTGAAGCACTTAGAGGAGAGGAAAGTGATCAGGAACAGTCAGCATGGATTCACCAAGGGAAGGTCATGCCTGACTAATCTAATCGCCTTTTATGATGAGATCACTGGTTCTGTGGATGAAGGGAAAGCAGTGGATGTATTGTTTCTTGACTTTAGCAAAGCTTTTGACACGGTCTCCCACAGCATTCTTGTCAGCAAGTTAAGGAAGTATGGGCTGGATGAATGCACTATAAGGTGGGTAGAAAGCTGGCTAGATTGTCGGGCTCAACGGGTAGTGATCAATGGCTCCATGTCTAGTTGGCAGCCGGTGTCAAGTGGAGTGCCCCAGGGGTCGGTCCTGGGGCCCGTTTTGTTCAATATCTTCATAAATGATCTGGAGGATGGTGTGGATTGCACTCTCAGCAAATTTGCGGATGATACTAAACTGGGAGGAGTGGTAGATACGCTGGAGGGGAGGGATAGGATACAGAAGGACCTAGACAAATTGGAGGATTGGGCCAAAAGAAATCTAATGAGGTTCAATAAGGATAAATGCAGGGTCCTGCACTTAGGATGGAAGAATCCAATGCACCGCTACAGACTAGGGACCGAATGGCTCGGCAGCAGTTCTGCGGAAAAGGACTTAGGGGTGACAGTGGACGAGAAGCTGGATATGAGTCAGCAGTGTGCCCTTGTTGCCAAGAAGGCCAATGGCATTTTGGGATGTATAAGTAGGGGCATAGCGAGCAGATCGAGGGACGTGATCGTTCCCCTCTATTCGACACTGGTGAGGCCTCATCTGGAGTACTGTGTCCAGTTTTGGGCCCCACACTACAGGAAGGATGTGGATAAATTGGAAAGAGTACAACGAAGGGCAACGAAAATGATTAGGGGTCTAGAGCACATGACTTATGAGGAGAGGCTGAGGGAGCTGGGATTGTTTAGTCTGCAGAAGAGAAGAATGAGGGGGGATTTGATAGCTGCTTTCAACTACCTGAAAGGGGGTTTCAAAGAGGATGGCTCTAGACTGTTCTCAATGGTAGCAGATGACAGAACGAGGAGTAATGGTCTCAAGTTGCAATGGGGGAGGTTTAGATTGGATATTAGGAAAAACTTTTTCACTAAGAGGGTGGTGAAACACTGGAATGCGTTACCTAGGGAGGTGGTAGAATCTCCTTCCTTAGAGGTTTTTAAGGTCAGGCTTGACAAAGCCCTAGCTGGGATGATTTAACTGGGACTTGGTCCTGCTTTGAGCAGGGGGTTGGACTAGATGACCTTCTGGGGTCCCTTCCAACCCTGATATTCTATGATTCTATGATTCTATGATTCTATGTAAAGAAGTAAGTGATGGAATGAATAAGAGTCTGCCTGGACAAAAATCACATTGGGGAAGAAAGCTACTAGAGCCTCCCCTGGGATAGAGCTTGGAGTGTGCCATAGACCGCCAGGATCCGATTTGGATATGAATAGAGACCTCTTTAATGTTTTTAAAGTAGTAAATACCAATGGGAATTGTGTGATATAGGAGAATTTACCCTCTCAGATATAGACTGGAGGACAAGTGCTAGTAATAATAATAGAGCTCACATTTTCCTGGATACGATAGCTGATGCATTCCTTCACCAAGTAGTTGCTGAACCGACTAGAGGGGATGCCATTTTAGATTTGGTTTTGGTGAGCAGTGAGGACCTCTACAACCATTTCTTTTATGAAGACAACCTTGGTTTGAGTGATCATGAGCTAATTCAGTTCAAACTAAATGGAAGGATAAACAAAAATAGATCTGTGAGTAGGGTTTTTTTTATTTCAAACCGGCTAACTTTAAAAAATTAAGGAAATTAGTTAGGGAAATGGATTGGACTGAAGAACTTATAGATCTAAAGGCAGGAGGAGGCCTGGAATTACTTCAAGTCAAAGTTGCAGTAACTATCAGAAGCCTACATCCCAAGAAAGGGGAAAAAAATTCATAGACAGGAGTTGTAGACCAAGCTGGAAGAGCAAGCATTTCAGCGGGGTGTTTAAGAAAAAGCAGAAAGCCTACAAGGAGTGAAAGATGGGAGGAATTAGCAAGGAAAGCTACCTTACTGAGGTTAGAACACGTAGGGATAAAGTGAGAAAGGCCAAAAGCCATGTACAGTTGGACCTTGCAAAGAGAATTAAAAGCAATAAGAAAAAGGTTCTATAGCCATATAAATAAGAAAACAAAGAAAGAAGTGGAACCGCTTAACACTGAGGATGGAGTGGAGGTTAAGGATAATCTAGGCATGGTCCAATAGCTAAACAAATACTTTGCCTCAGTCTTTAATGAGGAGCTTAGGGATAATGATAGGATGACAAATGGGAATGAGGATATGGAGGTAGATATTACTACATCCAAGGTAGAAGCCAAACTCGAACAGCATAATGGGACTAAATCGGGGGGGCCCAGATAATCTTCATCCAAGAATATTAAAGGAACTGGCACATAAAATTGTAAGCCCATTAGCAAGAACTTTTAATCAATCTGTAAACTCAGGGGTTGTACCGTATGACTGGAGAATTGCTAACATAGTTCCTATTTTTAAGAAAGGTAAAAAAAAAAAAGCGACCCGGGTAACTACAGGTCTGTTAGTTTGATATCTGTAGTATGCAAGGTCTTGGGAAAAAATGTGAAGGAGAAAGTAAAGGACATTGAGGTCAATGGTAATTGGGACAAAATACAACATGGCTTTACAACAGGTAGATCATGTCAAACCAACCTGATCGCCTTCTTTGAGACTAACAGATTTTTTTATTTTGACAAAGGGAACGCAGTGGATCTAATTTACCTCGATTTCAGTAAGTCATTTGATACGGTTCCACATGGAGAATTGTTAGCTAAATTGGAAAAGATGGGATCAATATGAAAATTGAAAGGTGGATAAGGAACAGGTTAAAGGGGAGACTACAACGGGTCACACTGAAAGGTGAACTGCCAGGCTGGAAGGAGGTCACTAGTGGAGTTCCTCAGGGATCAGTTTTGGGACCAATGTCTTATTTAATCTTTTTATTACTGACCTTGGCACAAAAAGGGGGAATGTGCTAATAAATTCTGCAGATGACACAAAGGTGGGAGATATTGCCAATACAGAGAAGAATCAAGATATCATACAGGAAGATCTGGATAACCTTGTAAACTGGAGTAATAGTAATAGGATGAAATTTAATAATGAAAAGTGCAAGATCAATCATTTAGGGGTTAACAACTGGGATTGCATCACTTGAAAGTAACAGAAGGAGAATGACCTCAGAGTATTGGTTGATCACAGGATGACTATGAGCCGCCAATGTGATATTGCCTGAAAAAAGCTAATGCGGTCTTGGGATGCATCAAGTGAGGTATTTCCAATAGAGATAAGGAGGTGTTAGTACCGTTATACAGGCACTGGTGAGACCTCAACTGCAATATTGTGTGCAGTTCTGGACTCCCATGTTTAAGAAGGATGAATTCAAACTGGAACAGGTACAGAGAAGGTCTACTAGGATGATCCGAGGAAAACCTGTCTTATGAAAGGAGACTCAAAGAGCTTGGCTTGTTTAGCCTAACTAAAAGAAGGCTGAGAGGAGATATGATTGCCATCTATAAATAGATCAGGAGCAATAAATACCACAGAGGGAGAAGAATTATTTAAGCTCAGTACCAATGTGGGCACAAGGACAAAAGGGATATAAACTGTCCATCAGGAAGTTTAGACTTGAAATTAGATGAAGGTTTCTAACCATCAGAGGAGTAAAGTTCTGGAACAGCCTTCCAAGGGAAGCAGCGGGGACAAAAGACATATCTGGCTTCAAGATTAAGCTTGATAAGTTTATGGAGGAGATGATATGATGGGATAGCCTAATTTTGGCAATGAACTGATCTTCGACTATTAGCGGTAGATATGCCCAGTGGCCTTTGATGGGATATTAGATGGAGTGGGATCTGAATTACTACAGAGAATGCTTTCTTGGGTGTCTGGCTGGTGAGTCTTGCCCACATGCTCAGGGTTTAGCTTATCACCATATTTGGGGTCGGGAAGGAATTTCCCCCAGGGCAGATTGGCAGAGGCCCTGGGGGTTTTTCGCCTTCCTCTGCAGTGAGAGACACAGGTCACTTGTTGGAGTATTCTCTGCACCTTCAAGTCTTTAAACCATGATTTAAACCATGGGAGTTCAATAGCTCAGACATAAGTTAGGGGTTTGTTACGGAATTGGTGGGTGAGATTCCGTGGCCTGTGTTGTGCAGGAGGTCAGACTAGACAATCATAATGGTCCCTTCTGACCTTAAAGTCTATGATTCTATGATAAACTCATATCAAGTCCATCATTTTATTCATAGAAAATGATATGCACAAATCCTGTTATCTCAGCTTGTGTTTCCCAAACACTTAAATTCAACCACCACACTGGTTTAAGATAAAAAACAATAAAAATAAGTTTGTTACCTTCAAAAGGATAGATTTTAAAGTGAATCTAAGTAATGAGGCATAAGTCAGAATTTGTTACAAGAAAAATAAAAATAAAAAAAACACAACTAATGCCTAACTTAGCCAAGAGTGAATTCTAAACAAAGGCCTCTCTTACCACTTGCTAGAGAAAGAAGTGTGTGTTCAGTGTAATATGCATGTATGGTTTGCGAGTCTACATGTAATGGACATCAATGACAGTGTTCGGTGTGACTGTAAAGGACATATCCTGAAAATAGGCAGAAAACATTCAGAACTCACATGTTCTTTGTAATGATCACCAGTTAAACTTCAATAGTAACAAATGAATAATTTATTCAGTTTTTTTTCCCTCATTACTCACCCTGCTCTACCACCAAACACAGATAAAAATCCTTTTCTCCAAAAGGAAATTGTAAAGCCAGGCTCTACATAAAAAGTATTTTTAAAGCTTTGTTATTGGAATTTGTTTCACCTCTGGCCATACTAAATTTCTGTTCAGCAGCATATACAGTAGAACGTCAGAATTAGGAACACCAGAGTCACAAACTGACATGTCAGCCACACACTTCATTTGGAACCGGAAGTACACAATCAGGCAGCAGCAGCAGCAGACAAAAAATAAATTAAATAAAAATAAAAGCATTCCTGTGTTAAATGTAAGCTAGTAAAAATAAGGGAAAATTGAAAAAAGATTTGACAAAGTAAAGAAACTGTTTCTGAGCTTGTTTCATTTAAATTAAGATGGTTAAAAACAGCATTTTTCTTCTGCATAGTAAAGTTTCAAAGCTGTATTAAGTCAATGTTCAGTTGTAAACTCTTGAAAGAACTGTAACATTTTGTTCAGAGTTATGAACATTTCAGAGTTATGAACAACCTTTAATCCCAAGGTGTTTGTAACTGAGGGTCTATCAGATATTGGTCTGACCTGAATTCATCAAGCACACACCCTAAAGAGCTGAATGGCTTTTGAAGCGTTAAACAATTGGTGTGCTTTAAAAAAAAAAAAAAAAAAAAAAAAAAAAAAAAAAAGCTCATTTAAGCAGAGGACTAAACCCAAACTAGTAGCCACTTTGACATCAAGATGTGCAATATAAAAGTGAATAATCATTTGATCATATTACTGGTATCCTTGAGCTGGCCAGAGGATAATCATCCCATTTCTCAGCAATGTACAAAGTTCAGAAATTTGTTTCTCTTCTGCACTGGAAAAAAAAACCAAAACATTGAACATTTTCATGAAAACGTGTGAGCAGAGCAGAGTTTTTCATCCCAGATCTTTCTGATTCAGCCAGAGCATAAACCTGAGCCTGGCTCCTCCATTTTACAGGCCAGGGCCTTAACTACCTGGCTTTAGAATGTCAAGACACAGTCAGTGCAGTGTGCCACAATGGAAAGAGCGCATGCTAAATAATATCAATGGCATCCACAGGTCTGATTTTTATAAAGGAAGAAAAGTGCTGTGAGGTATGGCTCGAAGAGATAAGCAAATTAACTAGGGGCGGGTAAAACCTGAACAGATCCAAGCCTTTGCTTGACTCTAGAACCAAATCCAAACCTGGACTTTGATGTTTTTCTCCCTGTCATGGGGTGCACCACTCACCTTTAGTCATGCTGAGGATAGTGCTGGAGGTCAATGGCTCCCTTCTGCGGTTTACATACCATTACTCTGTCTCTCCCTCTGGTCTGCAGCCCCTCTCTCAGCCCCAGGAACCCCGGTGTCCTCTTCGTGACTCAGCCCTCCAGCCAGGTCACTCAGTATTCCCCCATGCTGGGGGGTGCAAGGGGCAAAGTCCCTTCACCCTAGCCGTTCTAGGCAGTATTCCCTTCTACTGCCCCACAGTACCACTCTTTCAGTAGCTGGTAGGGGAACCCGGGCTTGTCCTCTACTCCAAGATCCAGTCCAGGAATCCTCAGCTCAGCAGGTCTAGGCTTTCTTCTCTCAGCCCTCCCTGCTTCTTCCCTGGACTGCTGCCTACCGTTTGGTTTTGGTTTTGGTTTTGGTCCTCTTCCCAAAAAGAGGATGACCTGCTTTTCTACAGCCCATCTGTTCCCAGCTACCTGGCTTTATACAGGCCCCACCTGTTCCTGCACAGCTGAGCCTGCTTTCAATTAGTTCCCTGCTTCCTGGCTCCTTAACCCCTTTCAGTCCTGTGCAAGGTGGTCACCTCATCACATTCCCACAACATCCTAATTTGGGCTGAAGTACCATCCAGGGGTGTAGCTACAGGTGAACAGTGGCCCACCCACTTAGCATCCAGGCCCACCCACACCCCGGGCTCTGCTCTGGCCCCACCTGCCCAGCACTCCTATCAAGGAGCAGGGTTGGGGCATGGTGGCTTGCTCCTCTCTGCCTACCTGGTGCTCCAGCCCGGGCCAGGTAGATGGAGCTGGGCAAGGCCCCACAACCCGGCTGGAGGGGCAGACGAAGTGGGGCAAGCCCCCTTGTCCCATCCCCGCTCCCAGGCTGGTATGCCAGTTGGGGGCACAGGAGCACCCATTTTTCTGGGGGCCCAGGTTGGCCCAGTGGCTAATCTGCCACAGGACGAGCAAGCAGGTGGCCAGCAGCAGTAGAGGATAACTTCAAAAAAGGTAGTTCCTCCAGGCAGCGGGCCTGGGCCCAGAGTGGGCAGTGGAACTTGGAAGGGAGCCGAAAGCCATGCACGCTAGAGAGCAGCATCTCCTCCCAGAACTGGGTACATACCTGGGGCCCCGGGGAGCCCCTGACCAGAGGGTCCATCCATCACCCCCCGCAAGGCTGGCTGCAAGGGGTATGGAGACGTGCCCCCCAACCCTTCTGCCCTCCCAGCCCCCCATAATTGCCCACCTACCCAAAGTCGGGGCCCACCCAAATATCCCATGCTGGCTATGTCCCTGGTACCATCACAGAAAATGCTGACTTTGACAGATCCTTTGCAGCTAAATGCATATGGTGCATAATACTTTGTGAGAAAGACTTGATACATGATTTGACCCTCAGCTAGGGAAAGCAGGAGGTAGCTTGTCAGATTAGTTGTATTCGCTTCTTAAAAAAAAAAAAAAAAAAAAAAAAAAAAAGGTAAGAGTTGTCTTTCAATTGCTGCTCAGATGTTTGAATTAAAGAGCTGATTCCCACTCTGGATACCAGCACACAAAGGTGTACAGATCTCCCACAGTCCCTGGGAAAGTGGGATCATTGGGTGGGTGGAAAGAAAGAGGTGTTCTCCCCTTACCCAGAGCCAGCCCCTCTGTGAGGTTTCCATAGGGTTTGAGGCAGGAAGCAGGTTCAGCCAAAACTACCTCTGAAGACCTTCAGGGAAGGATTACAGCATTTCCTCCTTCATAATCATCATTCCCTTTTAAGAGATTAAAGAACCAGGAGATAGTAAAGGAAGGACCTCAAAACACAACTCCAGCAAGATTCATACTGTCCAGAGCCTATTGAAATATGGGAAGACTGGACAGCAAGAAAGAAACACCTAGGATGCCATGGATTCCTATGGAAGCACCAAGAACTATGGCTTGGCGAGTAGGATCTTTAGCTTCTTCCACACAGAGCAAGCAACCAAGGTCCTTCATCAGTAGAGAATCTGAGCCAAAATTCATAGCTGAAATTAGGGTCCCATTTCACTCTCATTGACTTCATTGGGGGCAGGATTTCAGGCAAATTTCTACTTCCTGTAGGAGAAAGTTGGGTCCTTATTTAACCTAAGAAGAGCAAATATAGCCCAGCACTTTGGATTAACAAAATAAATTCACTGCAATTCCCCCAAACCACCATTGTTGTTGGTATGCTGTGCACAGAGGAAAAAAAGGCACTCAATTTTAGAGTTAGTGAGATCATAATAAAAAAAAAGTGAGATCCTGTCCCACGTGCTGGAGGGAGGGGGTGCAATGACAGTTTCAAATCGGGGGGGGGGGGGTGGGCGGCGGAGGGGCAGGAAGAGGAGTGATTGAAATAAATGCAAAGAAAGTTGACTGACATCAGTTTTGCTTTCATGTAAAAAAAATACTGCCTGAAACAAGACTTGCAGCAGCAGATGATTGCTCACTTTTTGGAAATGCTCAGTCCTTCTGGAAGGTTATCAGAATGCAGCAAGACAGAAAGCTCCACACTAAGTTATTTATCTTTCTAGGTAGACAGTACAATATCAATATAAAGTGCTTGTTTTCTCATCTGTATCTTCCTTATTCTGAGCATCAATATGGTTGAAGAGAAGAGGGGGGATTATACTTTTGATCAAACTAAGTAGGTATAAATGACACTAGCATTTTAAAAAAGCATTAGAAATAAAGCGTTTCAGGCACTTTTACAAATGCAGCTGAAGACCAGTGAAGATATCCCTGCCCCCCTCCACACACACCCCAAAAGATTTGACAGAAAATATTGATTCCTCTGAAGGTACAGAGGCTCATGACAATGCTTTGCCATTCTTTATTTCTCTAGCCATCAGTAGCACACTGTAATGAAAAACAATTAAGTAACAGATCAAAGAGTCTACAAGAGACCTCATCCTACCCAATATCTTCCTGACTTCAAAAGGCATGATGGAGCTGAGAAAAAGAAAGGATAAAAATTGGGATGGGCCGTAAACTTTCCATCTCCATGGCCTCAGTCAAGGCATGACTTCGCATCAGAGCTACAAAATTTGAAATAAGAGGTTTTTAACCAATCGCAATCTAGTTTCCTTTGATGTTGACTAAACTGAGAATATCTGGCACACTTTAAAAGAATGGGGATACCTGATCCTAATTGGTTACCAAATGAGAGATGGAAAACTGCCTTTTCTATTATTAGCCAGATGATTGTCATCATAGCCTCCGTTAATATACTGAGTGGTGATAATTGCAATTAGCAAATGAGAATTCACTGAAGGAGTCCAGAGCAGAGACTCAGTTTCGTATGAGTTTCTAGATACCTGTTGTACCTTCATATACTATGAGACAGCATTTATTAAACTGTGGAGTATGCTGGTGTAAGGATGAAGTATTCTGAGAACCAACCAAAAGGAGGGAACCAGGAGACAGACACGCGGAATTCATGAGAGGTCAATTTTTTGGAGGAAGTGATCTGCAAGACCATCAAGGTTAAAGAAACTCTCCAGTAAGGTATCCCACCTGGAGCCCAATCCTCAGCAAGTGTTAGTTAGTATATCCCCTTACCATTTATTTGTAACATGTAAGTATATCATATTCTGATGAAAGTAACACTTGTGCCAGGAAAACAAGTGTCCTGAAGAGATAATAAAGCAGGCTGAAAAACTAATGTCCATTTTAGAGAAGAAAAGCTAGAAATATATGCTAATGGACTGAACAAAAGCACAGATGACTCATTGTTTCAGTTAGGAGCTAGACAACATGCAGTTGCTTGACATTGTATTCATCCAAACCTTTGGTCTATTTAATCTCACACAGGTATATAGGGGGAGGAGCCACCCTTTAATTTGGCAAGGAAAGAGGGTGAAAGAAAGGAAACTGAGTCTCTCCTCTCTCCAGTGGAGCAGTCCTGATTTATGTAATCAACAGAGAATCTCTTTCCCTCTCACACACATGCAGAGTGACTAGACGTCCCATTTTTAAAGGGACAGTCCCATATTTAAGCCCTCCTGCAGGTGTCCCGACTTTTTCTTTAAAAGGGGCAAATTGTCTTGTATTTTTTGTCTCCCCTACCTCTCCCCCGCCATCAGTACTAGTGGGTCCTGCTGCTGGCCAGATCCCTGCTCACCAGCAGCCCTGGGGAAGTGGGGGGATCCAGTGGCCAATGATGGGGGTGGGTGTGCAAGGCTGGTGGCAGGGCGAAGATGCAGCATACAGGGCCAGCCGCTCCCCCTGGTGGTCCGTCAGCACAGCCCCCACTGACTGCCAGCTCCTGGCCAGCAGGGCCCTGCCCCCGTCCCATTTCCGGCTGGCACTGGCTGCACGCTGTGAGCTGTGGTGGCTGGTAAGTGCTGGCAGATGGCAGGCAGCGACCAATTACGTGTCACCTCTGCTGCCCACCCATCAGCCCTTTATATGCACCCCCACACACTGTCGTCTCCCTGTTTTGCCCCTTCATACCCCCATCCCCTGCCCTGCTGCTCCTCCACCAGTGGGGCATGTCCTGCTCCCAGTACTGTACAACCAGCCCCTGGTCGGAGCGCTGAGCTCACCAACAGCCTGGCCAGCAGGATCTTCCCTTCCCCCACTGCCTCTGGCTGGGCTGGCACCCCGGAAAAGCCCAAGACCCTCCGGCCCTTGGTGCTGGCCAGGAGGAGCTGAACCTTGGATGTGCCAAAGCCCTGCACAGCTGGCACAGGGAAGCCTCTCTGCCCCATAGCTAAGCTCTGGAGTGGCAGGGAGAGGGGAGGGAAGCGATTTTCAACCTGTTCACACCCTGAACCTGCAGGGTCCACCTCAGCCTCAGGGCAGGAGCTGAGCACCCTCCCCACCCCTGTGTCCTGTCCCCAGGGAGTGCAGAACTGCTCCATCCCCTAGGCACCCTCCACTGCTGAGCCACCTCTTTGGCCAGGTTTGCTGAAGCCCCAGCAGTCAGGTTCCCTGGGCCCTGATGCACAAAGCATCATTACAACTTAACCCCTTCCTGACCACTCTGTAGCCAGGGGACAGGAGGCGACTGGGTTATATTGGTGGCCAGCAGCAGGTGTTAGCTGCCTTTCAACACTGTGCAGACTGGAAAGGACAAGCTGCTTCCAGCAGGATGGGGGAGGAGGGGAGTGTGGAAGGACAAAAGATGAGCTCTGCAAAGACGTGGGCCAAGTCATCTCTTCCCCCCCACCCTCGTCCCCTGTGACTGAAAGTAGCTCCCGTCCCTCCCACACAGTGCCAAAAGACTGCTGGTGGCTACATTCTGGTATGAACCCTGGAAGAAATCAGGGGGGAGGGGAAGGCATATGACTCTGTATCTTCCCCCCAGCCCGTGTTGCCTCAGGAAGATGCAGTGTCAGGTACCAGGAGAGGCAGGTCCATGCCGGGATGCTCAACCAGGCATTGATGGCAGAGAGCACTGGGTTGGTCAGGTCGGTCGGTCCCTCTGTGTGAGAGAGGCATACGGGAGTGTGTGTGTGTATGTGTGTCACCTCTCCCTGTGTGTGAGGTGTGATTTTGAGGGGTGTTGCCCCTCCCTGTGTGAACCCTAAAGCCTTAAAAATAAGAAGGTAAATAAAAAGAATCCAACTGATTGATTGCCATTGAACTCACTTGAATATGAGTAATTTTACCAGATGTCCCATATTCAGCATAGGGAAATATGGTCACCCTGCACACATGTATCTGTCAGTAATGGGTTTCAGAGTAGTAGCCGTGTTAGTCTGTATTCGCAAAAGAAAAGGAGTACTTGTGGCACCTTAGAGACTAACAAATTTATTTGAGCATAAGCTTTCGTGAGCTACAGCTCACTTCATTGGATGCATTTTCTACCAAATGCATCCGATGAAGTGAGCTGTAGCTCATGAAAGCTTACGCTCAAATAAATTTGTTAGTCTCTAAGGTGCCACAAGTACTCCTTTTCTTTTTAGTAATGGGTTTGTAGTTGCCATAGGTGAAAGTAAGCCGGTACACCCTGGTACGGCGTACTGACAAGAGCCGGTGCGCCGTACTGGGGTGGATCGGCTTCCCCAGGCATAATTTAAAGGGCCTGCAGCTCCCAGCAGTGGCTGGAGCTCCCAGCCATTTAAATTGCTGCCAGAGCCCCGCTGCCAGATCCCTGGGGTAGCGGCGGCGGGGCTGGTGATTTAAAGGGCCCAGGGCGGTAGCCGCAGCCGAGCCCAGGGCCCTTTAAATCATCCCCAGAGACCTGCCACCATTTCCCCAGGGCCCCGGTAGGCTCCGGGGACGATTTAAAGGGCCTGGGGCGGTAGTGGTGGCCGGAGCCCTGGGGAAGTGGCGGCGGGGCTCCAGGGACAACTAAAACAGCCCAGAACTCTGGCCACTGCTACCGCCCAGGGCCCTTTAAACCGCTGCTAGAGTCCCCAGCTGCCACTGTTACCCCAGGGAGGGGGAAGGAGGCACTTGCCGGTACACGATGGGCCGGGGCTGGCTCTGACCTCCCCTAGTTCAGCCCCTTCTGACCGAGGCCCTGCCCCTTCCGGGGCCAGAGCAACTACCAGGGGTGAAAGTAAGATAGATAATTTGATCAGACAAGGACATAGGTTTAAGGCAGGAAACCTAGCATCATACAGACCACAGCTAATCTGATTACCCATTAACAAACAACAATGTACACTACAAAGCCAGCCCCTTGAAACTGGACTCAGTTTCATAATATAGCAATAAAGGGAAGGACATCATTAATTTAGTTTGCAATATCACCCCACTGTTAGAAGAAAAATAGAACTCCTGCCAACAGAGTCGACTTGATGCTGACTCCTAGGCCCATGGCCCTTTTATGTTGGGAAGGCCCACCCAACAGCAGGTTTTGTCAAAGATTCTTGAGTGACTGTTTTCAGAGTAGCAGCCGTGTTAGTCTGTATTCGCAAAAAGAAAAGGAGTACTTGTGGCACCTTAGAGACTAACAAATTTATTAGAGCATAAGTTTCGTGAGCTACAGCTCACTTCATCGGATGCATTTGGTGGAAAAAACAGAGGAGAGATTTATATACACACACACAGAGAACATGAAACAATGGGGTTATCATACACTGTAAGGAGAGTGATCACTTAAGATAAGCCATCACCAGCGGCGGGGGGGGAAAAGGAGGAAAACCTTCCATGGTGACAAGCAAAGTAGGCTAATTCCAGCAGTTAATAAGAATGTCAGAGGAACAGTGGGGGGTGGGGTGGGGTGGGGGAGAAATACCATGGGGAAATAGTTTTACTTTGTGTAATGACTCATCCATTCCCAGTCTCTATTCAAGCCTAAGTTAATTGTATCCAGTTTGCAAATTAATTCCAATTCAGCAGTCTCTCGTTGGAGTCTGTTTTTGAAGCTTTTTTGTTGAAGGATAGCCACTCTTAGGTCTGTGATCGAGTGACCAGAGAGATTGAAGTGTTCTCCAACTGGTTTTTGAATGTTATAATTCTTGACGTGTGATTTGTGTCCATTCATTCTTTTACGTAGAGACTGTCCAGTTTGGCCAATGTACATGGCAGAGGGGCATTGCTGGCACATGATGGCATATATCACATTGGTAGATGCGCAGGTGAACGAGCCTCTGATAGTGTGGCTGATGTGATTAGGCCCTATGATGGTATCCCCTGAATAGATATGTGGACAGAGTTGGCAACGGGCTTTGTTGCAAGGATAGGTTCCTGGGTTAGTGGTTCTGTTGTGTGGTGTGTGGTTGCTGGTGAGTATTTGCTTCAGATTGGGGGGCTGTCTGTAAGCAAGGACTGGCCTGTCTCCCAAGATCTGTGAGAGTGATGGGTCGTCCTTCAGGATAGGTTGTAGATCCTTGATGATGCGTTGGAGAGGTTTTAGTTGGGGGCTGAAGGTGATGGCTAGTGGCGTTCTGTTGTTTTCTTTGTTGGGCCTGTCCTGTAGTAGGTGACTTCTGGGTACTCTTCTGGCTCTGTCAATCTGTTTCTTCACTTCAGCAGGTGGGTATTGTAGTTGTAGGAATGCATGATAGAGATCTTGTAGGTGTTTGTCTCTGTCTGAGGGGTTGGAGCAAATGCGGTTATATCGTAGCGCTTGGCTATAGACAATGGATCGAGCGGTATGATCTGGATGAAAGCTAGAGGCATGTAGGTAGGAATAGCGGTCAGTAGGTTTCCGATATAGGGTGGTGTTTATGTGACCATCACTTATTAGCACCGTAGTGTCCAGGAAGTGGATCTCTTGTGTGGACTGGTCCAGGCTGAGGTTGATGGTGGGATGGAAATTGTTGAAATCATGGTGGAATACCTCAAGAGCTTCTTTTCCATGGGTCCAGATGATGAAGATGTCATCAATGTAGCGCAAGTAGAGTAGGGGCGTTAGGGGACGAGAGCTGAGGAAGCATTGTTCTAAGTCAGCCATAAAAATGTTGGCATACTGTGGGGCCATGCGGGTACAAGCCATTACCCTCTGATCCCACTGAGAGTTACCAAAAGAAACTACAGCATTCGCTCAAGAAACTCCCTGAAAAAGCACAAGAACAAATCTGCACAGACACACCCCTAGAACCCCGACCTGGGATATTCTATCTGCTACCCAAGATCCATAAACCTGGAAATCCTGGACGCCCCATCATCTCAGGCATTGGCACCCTGACAGCAGGATTGTCTGGCTTTGTAGACTCCCTCCTCAGGCCCTTCATTACCAGCACTCCCAGCTATCTTCGAGACACCACTGACTTCCTGAGGAAACTACAGTCCATTGGTGATCTTCCTAAAAATACCATCCTAGCCACTATGGATGTAGAAGCCCTCTACACCAACATTCCACACAAAGATGGACTACAAGCCGTCAGGAACAGTATCCCCGATACTGTCACGGCTAACCTGGTGGCTGAACTTTGTGACTTTGTCCTGACCCATAACTATTTCACATTTGGTGACAATGTATACCTTCAAATCAGCGGCACTGCGATGGGTACCCACATGGCCCCACAGTATGCCAACATTTTTATGGCTGACTTAGAACAACGCTTCCTCAGCTCTCGTCCCCTAATGCCCCTACTCTACTTGCGCTACATTGATGACATCTTCATCATCTGGACCCATGGAAAAGAAGCTCTTGAGGAACTCCACCATGATTTCAACAATTTCCATCCCACCATCAACCTCAGCCTGGACCAGTCCACACAAGAGATCCACTTCCTGGACACTACGGTGCTAATAAGCGATGGTCACATAAACACCACCCTATATCGGAAACCTACTGACACCTATTCCTACCTACATGCCTCTAGCTTTCATCCAGATCATACCACTCGATCCATTGTCTACAGCCAAGCGCTACGATATAACCGCATTTGCTCCAACCCCTCAGACAGAGACAAACACCTACAAGATCTCTATCATGCATTCCTACAACTACAATACCCACCTGCTGAAGTGAAGAAACAGATTGACAGAGCCAGAAGAGTACCCAGAAGTCACCTACTACAGGACAGACCCAACAAAGAAAACAACAGAACGCCACTAGCCATCACCTTCAGCCCCCAACTAAAACCTCTCCAACGCATCATCAAGGATCTACAACCTATCCTGAAGGACGACCCATCACTCTCACAGATCTTGGGAGACAGGCCAGTCCTTGCTTACAGACAGCCCCCCAATCTGAAGCAAATACTCACCAGCAACCACACACCACACAACAGAACCACTAACCCAGGAACCTATCCTTGCAACAAAGCCCGTTGCCAACTCTGTCCACATATCTATTCAGGGGATACCATCATAGGGCCTAATCACATCAGCCACACTATCAGAGGCTCGTTCACCTGCGCATCTACCAATGTGATATATGCCATCATGTGCAGCAATGCCCCTCTGCCATGTACATTGGCCAAACTGGACAGTCTCTACGTAAGAGAATGAATGGACACAAATCACACGTCAAGAATTATAACATTCAAAAACCAGTTGGAGAACACTTCAATCTCTCTGGTCACTCGATCACAGACCTAAGAGTGGCTATCCTTCAACAAAAAAGCTTCAAAAACAGACTCCAATGAGAGACTGCTGAATTGGAATTAATTTGCAAATTGGATACAATTAACTTAGGCTTGAATAGAGACTGGGAATGGATGAGTCATTACACAAAACTATTTCCCCATAGTATTTCTCTCTCCCCCGCCCCCCCCACTGTTCCTCTGATATTCTTGTTAACTGCTGGAATTAGCCTACCTTGCTTGTCACCATGAAAGGTTTTCCTCCTTTCCCCCCCCCTGCTGCTGGTGATGGCTTATCTTAAGTGATCACTCTCCTTACAGTGTGTATGATAACCCCATTGTTTCATGTTCTCTGTGTGTGTGTGTATATAAATCTCCCCACTGTATTTTCCACCAAATGCATCCGATGAAGTGAGCTGTAGCTCACGAAAGCTTATGCTCTAATAAATTTGTTAGTCTCTAAGGTGCCACAAGTACTCCTTTTCTTTTTGAGTGACTGTGGAATTTATGCTTTGTTGCTGCCACCATTGCCTGGGCTGCAGGTTTATAGAAATAAAGCAGTAAGCACTGTATGATCCTCTGGGGCAGAGGGAAAAAGTAAAATCAATACCTATTTCTGCAATACCAACATTATTTTTTTCTGGAGAATCATGTGCCAGTAGGGCCATGAGGCACTGTAACACTGCTGTGCAGCAGACAGCTCATTACTCAGTAATAGGGTAGCAGGAATATAGAAGGATGTTGGCTGAATGACATTCAATCCCTACTGTGCTGAACCTTCAGGCTTCCCTGCAACTTGTTAAGATTGCTTAATTGGTGGAAGCATGCTACAACCAGACAGCAAATCCTTAAAAAAAAAAAAAAAAAAACCCACTTACCTACCTAGCTTCCCTAGTAAGCATTTATTCTTTTTAGCTCACAGGACAGCAGTCCTAAGTGATTTTTTTATATCTGGAAAATGATGAGTTTATTCCCAATCTCGCTTACCCTAACAGTAACGCAGGTGATTTGTTCTCACACAGAGCTATAGCATGGTTGCTTTCAAGGATACCCTTTGGCACATAACAGCACCTTGGTTTTCCTCTGTCACATTTTGCCACAGGCTCCTCCTTGGTGCATCTGTAAGGAAACCAGCTTGACTGAAGCTATTTTCCTGGATTATATGTTGGATATACCAATCAATTGAATTTAATACCTGCTATTAGAGCCATATAACACAACAAATCGAGACCATTGTCAGATTCAAGCACTTGGGCAAAAAAAATCCACTGCAAGTTATTTGACAATGAAATAACATTTTCTTAATTATATATCATTACAGTGCCTTTCATCCTGAAAATATTTCCTGAAGACTTCACAAACACACCTTGCACTCAGTGAATTGCAGCCATCTCTAGTGTCCAATATGGGAGCAGTTTTTAAAATGTGCATCAGTACTACATAACATCTAGGACAGGAAGTGAGGTGGAAACAAGTGCTGGTGGAATCACATTGAATTCATGATCTGATGTATTTATCTTCATGTCACATTTGTGAGGCAGGGAAATACTATTATCCCTGTTTTGTGGATCTAAATAGGAAGCACAGAGGTCCCAACATCACATGTGAAGTTTGTGACAGAGGGAATTGAACCTGGGACTCCAACTCCTAGGCTTAATGCTCTAGCCATTGAACCATGCAATTTGTTGTTCTTGGGGGGGCTTTTCCTTTAGATCTGATCATAAGAGCAGCCATACGGAGTCAGACCAAAGGTCCATCTAGCCCAGTATCCTGTCTTCTGACAGGACCAGTGCCAGGTGCCCCAGAGGGAATGAACAGAACAGGTAATCATCAAGTGAACCATCCCTGGTCGATCATTCCCAGCTTCTGGCAAACACAGGCTAGGGACACCATCCCTGCCCATCCTGGCTAATAGCCACTGAGGGACCTAACCTCCATGAATTTATATATTTTTTGGAACCCTGTTATAGTCTTGGCCTTCACAACATCCTCTGGTAAAGAGTTCCACAGGTTGACCGTGCATTGTATGAAGAAATACTTCCTTTTGATTGTTTTAAACCTGCTGCATATTAATTTCATTTAGTGACCCCCTAGTTCTTGTTATAAGGAGTGAATAACACTTCCTTATTTACTGTCTCCACACCTGTCATGATTTTATAGATTTCTATCATATCTCCCTAGTCATCTCTTTTCCAAGCTGAAAAGTCCCAGTCTTATGAATCTCTGCTCATATGGCAGTCGTTCTATACTCCTAATCATTTTATTGCCATTTTTTTGTACTTTTTCCAATTCAAATATATTTTTTTTGAGATGGGGCAACTACATCTGCATGCAGTATTCAAGCATTCATGGATCCTACCTGTGTCACCATCATCAGTAGCATGGCTGTAAGCATTCTGTTTTATTTCATTTTCTTTTTGAATAACCCTAGTTTTATTTAAAACTTCAGTCTAACTCAAAAATTTTCAAGAAAAATTAGAATGCCAATGAGTGTCACACAGTGCAGCCCCTGACATTTGGAAGACTCAAGGAATGAAGCCATTGCAGAAACAGTCCATCAAGCGCAGTAGGATATTTCAAAAGGAAAATCCAGCACTTCCTATTCAGGCAGCAATTTTGCTGGATTTGGTGCTGCTGTTGAAATAATTAGGAGAAGTTTTTTCTCACTACCTCTTGTCAGAGCTCATTCATAACATAGGCAGGATAGGGCCTCATCAGTAACAGTTAAAATAAAGTGAACTTTGAGAACTAATGGTTTCGATTCAATAATTGGCATTTTCCCTCAAAAATCCCAACTCCAACCATGCATTTAATATCAGATAGCATTAAACATGAAAGCGTTAAACATGAAAGTATTGACTCTGTGAGAGCTTAAAGTTAGAAGTTGGTCCAATAAAAGTTATTACCTCACCCACCTTGTCTCTCTATTAGCAAGGGACAAGCTTTCAAGCTCTACTTCAGGTCTGGAAAAGGAACCAACTGTCAGAGCTAACTGCAAGTTTGAACACATGTTTAGCATGGAGTAGTTAGAGGTTACAGATGATGAGATCTCAGGGGTGATATGGATGTTTTGTTTCTTGCATTTGCTCAAAAAATAGATGTTGCTGTTAAATTTTGCTTCTTTTTTCCTTCAGTATGCTGGAACTGACACAGCTCCAACAGTATCTTCCAGGGTTGAATGCAGTGAATTTCACCATCTGAAATGGAAGCTCCACAACACGAAGAAAAGAGAAGTAAAACTTAATAGTGGCATCTACTTCCTGAGCAAATGCAAGAAATAAGACATCCCCAGAGGTCTCACCAATCTCTAACCTTATGATCATTACACAACACTAACTATTTATTCTAAACTGTTTAATCATGCGTTTAGCTGTGACACTTAGCACTTCCCATTTTGTACACCTAAAATTCTCCATATATGACCTCTGACCCCATCCTCAGAAAAGGAATCTACACAACACCTTTGAAAGTCAAGCCCAAACTTTACTTGACACTAAAAGTCATAGACCTAAAGCCATAAATTCACTGTCTTTACAGTTCATAACCCTACACATACTCCAACCTCTTCCCCCCCATTTTTGTCCTATGACTTCAGAGATTAACTGTCCACTTCACCTTTAATGGTCTCTTACAATGTATTAACTGTTTATGCTAAACACTGTGTTCCACCTTTTATTTAGCTGCAGTACTGAGTACCTTTCCCAGACCTAAGAGTTCTGCATAACTCAAAAGCTTGTCTCTCTCACCAACAGAAGTTGGTCCAATAAGAGATATTACCTCACCCATCTTTCTATGTAAAATTCTGTCAGTCATTGCAATTGGATAATATGTTTACTACTTAGAAATATATTGTATCATGGCTGGTGCAGAATGCCTGCCATTTTCTATCCCAGAAATGGCTGCATTTCAGTGGTGGCGGCTGAATGAGCTTTTTATACTGTCCTCATACAACCTTCTGGATGAAAGATATTTTATAAATATAAAGGCAAAATTAATTATATCCTTGTGCCGTTTCACTGTAGTGAAACAGGACATTTCTAGAGGATGAATACCTATCCATTAGCCAGTTTTCAGATTTATCAGCTGCATGAAATCATTCATACTAGGTTCAGATTTACAACTTTTAGTCACCTTGAGGAGCACCACTTCTAATCAGTGAGATATTATTGATCTGCTCAATGGCTTAAATTCTTCCTCCATTAGTCAATGACATTAATCCCATTGAAATCAATTGAGTTGCTTAAAGTGCTATTTAAGGTGAAGAGCGGAAGAAACTGGTGCTTGGAATTGGTAGCAAATCATTTAGCAGCTGCTATAGCAAAGCAAACAATTCTGTCATTACACTCCCAATGGATCACAACTCACAAAAAAACTTAATACCATCCTACAAAAAGTAAAGCATGACCATTTCATTGTACAGTAGCATGGATGAGGACCCCCCTTTAATACTTAGAAAAAAGTGTGTTGGGATTTATAGACTGAATGGAACAAATCCTGAAAGCTCTGCCTCTACTTCTGGCAAGCCATAAATCCCCAAGAAATGCTTAATTCTTTAGTCATTTGGAGGTTTTCTTCCTTTAAATAAAATGGTACTAATACAGGACCTGATCCTATGTAAATAAAATGAAACTGTGGTACTTTACTTCAGCAGGAGTAGTTTTGGGATCATAGAGAAGGTCAACAATTCTTGATACCAAATGTCAAGGAAAGACTAAACACTGTGTTTATGTATATATTTAAACATTATAAGGAAAAGAACAATCCACGTGTAAGAAGAGATTTTTGCAAATGCTATACATTCTGGTGTGATGGTTTTAAAGCTATTTAAAATTGTGTTCATGTCCCAGAAATGAATGTGCATTGAAAATGAACTTTAAATTGTGTAAATGTGTACTGAAACCAAATATCATTCACGTGTATATATACTCGGCCAGTCAGGCCACAGAACCAATACTATCTGACTTTTTTGACCAATGGTAACTACCCAGGACAGCTTGTACAATGAATAAGAAATACTTAGAGAAATGTTTGTGATCAGATTTGTGATTATGAGAGCTCAGTCTATAGATTTAAACCACATGCAAAAAAAATATTCACAATACCATTGAATGTTCATTAGGATTTAATCTGTTCACAGATATTCCAACAGATAAGAGCAAGAGTCTTAAATACATTAGATAAGTTATTCATTGTGAAAGACCCTTAGCACTAAAATATGGCCCTTGTGACTGTTGCCAACATAGCTTTCATAATTCCAAAAATTGTTTTAAATTGATGTTTCATTAAACTGCTGGAAGCTTAAAGCCAATTTATTTTCTCCACTGGCCCAGGTAAAATATTAGGAATACAGAGCAGCTGGAATTCTCAGGAAAAGAGCACTGAAATATTTTAAAAAAACCACCACACACAAAAAATCAAAGATATAAGAAACATATGCAGTTTTCAAACCAGAGATGACCCATACCTGCTGATAGCGGGGGGCGGGGGGACAGAGTGATGGCAGCAGCTGCAGCAAATGTTGCTTCAGATACACGTGACCCCCACACACACACACACACACATCACCTCTGTTTAAAACCATTATAAAACACAAAAATATGAATATTGGTTCTACCAACTTTGGCAGGAACTTTAGGATACTGTACTTCGGGTTTTTAAATGAATAACCTTACGTTAGTTTAAATAAAATGTCTATTAAAATAGCTAAGACTCATTTACAGCATTCCAAGACAGACTAACTGCTTTTTAAAAAAGTAACTGGGCTGACAACTTCTCCATCAAGTCTCAGTCCTTCGGTAATTTGAAACAGCTAAGGTAATACCCTTTACAATGAATATGAGAGCTTGTCAGATTCAGCTAAGGCTATAATCAAGCATTTTCTTTCCAAGATGTTAAATGCTTTTCCTGAGAAGAGCTGTCCTTTCTAAAATGTCCAAACAAGTGACAAAATGGAATTGTAATTTGTTCTTTTGTCCAGCAATGTTGTACTGGCGAGACAATTGCTCCTGAGAAAGCCAAGCGCATATAGATTGGGGGCAAGTCTCTCTGGTTGTAGTTTACAGGAGGGCTGATAGAAAAGTTGATCTCAAAGCTCCCTCCTTTAACACTTGCCTTTGAAAAGACTATTTGAATTTCCTAACTGGTGCAGAATAACAGCCATGAAAGAGGCAATTATCATCCTATGATTTATCAGGCCAGATCTTTCCAGTAGAGAAAAATAAAGTATTAATGCCATTGTACAAGGCACTGGAAAGACATTTTCTGGAATACTGTGTACAAAGCTCGTTACCCATGTTTAAGAAAGATTAATTCAGTCTGGTGCAAAGGCATAGAAGGGCTACTAAGATAATCAGGGGAACGGAGGACCTATTTTATAAGAGGACACTTAAGGCCAATATGACTGTTCTCTATAAATACATTGGAGCGAGCTAAGCATCAGGGTGTGAGAAAAGCTGTTTAAAACAATATTGACACAAGAATGAACGAGTATAAACTGGCTAGAAAGAAGTAGTAGTAGTTTTCTAGCCATCAGAGGAGGAAGTTTCTACAACAGCCTTCCAACATGAATAGTGGGGGCAAACAACCTAGCAAGTTTTAAGATGGAGCTTCATAAGTTTATGAGAGGGATTCTATGGCCGAGTTGTTTGTGATTATAGAGGACTGGACTCAAGGACCCAGGAGGTCCAGGCCTATGTTTTACAGAAGGTAAATTGTGATAAAAGGTGAGAAACACATGAATACTGGTTAAGACTGATCTTAGTTCTGGGCTCGAGTCACACGTAGAAAAAAAGTTATATCCCTGTAACTATCCACTTACCCCTGTGGCTAAGCTCTCTCTAAGACTAGACAGACTGTCACTTTCTACACTGGTTTATGAGCAACATTTCCACTTCTGCTATTTTCCCCATGTACAAAGACATATCGCTTATCTCTCACATTGTCAGTACTTCTTCCTGTAAGGAGATACATTGTGCTCCAGCTTTCCTTGGAATTGCAATTGTGTTGCTTTTTGACTTCCATGCTAAATATCATTTAATATAAACTTTCTAAGAAGTAAATTGAATTGGGAAAAGTTTCCCTTGCAATTATTCACCCAGTTCTTCAGATAGGTTGTTCTTGAAAACTTGACGAAAAAACACTATTTTAAGAGGCCTTATTTCATACTTAACTTACTTCATGCACTTGCATAGAGATTTTCTTGCTATAGAATTTCCTTATGAACATGGATTTTATAGAGAATGTATTATTGAAAACCACGCTATGCATGGGGCAAAAACCTATTAATACACAAACATTTACTTCATCTGTGCCTATTCACTAGCTTGTGAGGCTGTTACCTCTAGAGTAAGTACAAGTTATAACCCTTATTTCTGATTTACTTTTGTTTTCATTTAGTTGAAAAATCCTTAAGTATAGGTTTCTTTAACATGATATTGAATGTGATATATTGAAAATGGTGTTAAAATTAGAAGCCCTCGCTTTAAAAGTAAGTGGTTTTCTAGTCCTGCTTGCAGCCTGGCGGGCTCTGTAGGAAAGCATGCAATCTAGGTCTCATGCGGTCAGTCTGCAAAAAGTCAGCCTAGAGCTGAGCAAGGCGCGTTGAGTTTTGCATCTTGGCCTTAAGGAGCAGACTGCTTAGTGTCTGTTTGATTCTTGTACAAAGGTTCCAGATTCTAAGTAAAACAGTGTTACATTGCAATCTTCCTTAATGAGTATTTCAGGTTTTTATATAAAAACTTTTGAGTGTATTCTGTTATGCTCTCAGCATACAAGCTATTCTCAGAGAGAAAGCCACTGCTCGATGTGCTACATTCAAATCAGTTCAACCTCGAAAAAAAAGACTAAAGTCTAAGAGGAGTGGCAGGTACAGAAGATCACCCCTTTCCATAGGTAATTTCAGTTAGGCTATGTCTACACTAGAGAGTTTATAGCAGCCTCACTGTAAGATCGCTCGTGTAGCCGCTCTATGCCATGGGAGTGAACTCTCCCATTGACATAAACCAGCCCCAAAATGAGCGGCAATAGCTACGTCAGTGGGAGAACCTCTTCCGACGACAGTGCTGTGCACACTACCACTTGTGCCGTCATAATTTTAAAAAAAAAATTGAGGAGTACTTGTGGCACCTTAGAGACTAACAAATTTATTTGGACATAAGCTTTTGCGGGCTAAAACTCACTTCATCAGATGCATGCAGTGGAAAATACAGTAGGAAGATATAGATACACACACACATACACAAAAAGAACATGAAAAAATGGGTGTTGCCATACTAACTCTAATGAGACCGATTAATTAAGGTGGGCTATTATCAACAGGAGAAAAAAACTTTTGTAGTGATAATCAGGATGGCCCATTTCAAACAGTTGACAAGAAGGTGTGAGTAACAGTAGGGGAAAAATTAGCATGGGGAAATGGGTCATTATATAGGCCATGTCTACACTAAAGTTGGAAGACATGTATTTAATTTAGATTTAGTCTGGTAACCACACACTTGTTACCAAATGCTGTTTTTTTCTTTATATATTCAAAACAAATAATGAGGTTAGAGTGGCTGTCTTTTTAAGATGAATCCAGGTTAAGCCAATTTATCTTTAAAAAAAGAAGTGACAAGATGTACTAATGCCATTTCCACAGACCACACACTTACCATAAAAATCAATTGTGGTCTCATTTCTATTTCCACCTACAAGAGCAGGTGACTTTAAAAAAGTGCATGGAGTATCAACTCTTCCCAAGAAAGTTTGAAGCAGAAACGGTCCTTTGGTTCACATTTACTATTGGTCTAATTACTCATTAGGCTATACAGGTTGTATTTGTACAGTGAAACAAGCCACAATAATAAATGACTTAAGGTTGTAAGCAGCGCATTTGGTTTGCCCTTAAGTTACCCAATGATTATATATCTTAATCCCCTGCCCACTTTAAATTTCTCATAAATGCCATACAACAATGTGATATGACACATGCTTTGTAAATGCAGTGGATCATTTGCCATGTGTAAGAAGCCTTTCGGGTATTAGGCTGCAGTGTACTGGTTAATAAACTGAAAAAATCAAGCATCCCCTGATAGACTGCTGAACTGTGAAGTCCTGGGTTTTCTACTGGGATAGTACTGGTCATTAAGAGTATAAAGTCTCCATATGCGGGAAGGGAAAACAACACACAATTGCAAACATTGCTTCTTTTGATTTAAAAAAAAACCAACACTTCTGCTATACAAAGTATAAATTACCTAGCTAATTACCTAATAGCTCTTTTCCTGACTGCAAATTGTATTTAAAATAAACCTGCATCACAATGAAATGAAAGTGACTGAAAGATGTTGACTTCAAGTGACACTCAAGAAACTCCCTGAAAAAGCACAAGAACAAATCCGCACAGACACACCGCTAGAACCCCGACCTGGGGTATTCTATCTGCTACCCAAGATCCATAAACCCGGAAATCCTGGACACCCCATCATCCCAGGCATTGGCACCCTGACAGCAGGATTGTCTGGCTATGTAGACTCCCTCCTCAGGCCCTTTGTTACCAGCACTCCCAGCTATCTTCGAGACACCACTGACTTGCTGAGGAAACTACAGTCCATTGGTGATCTTCCTAAAAACACCATCCTAGCCCTCTACACCAACATTCCACACAAAGATGGACTACAAGCCGTCAGGAACAGTATCCCCGATAATGTCACGGCTAACCTGGTGGCTGATCTTTGTGACTTTGTCCTCACCCTAACTATTTCACATTTGAGGACAATGTATACCTTCAAATCAGCGGCACTGCGATGGGTACCCACATGGCCCCACAGTCTGCCAACATTTTTATGGCTGACTTAGAACAACACTTCCTCAGCTCTCGTCTCCTAATGCCCCTACCCTACTTGCGCTACACTGATGACATCTTCATCATCTGGACCCATGGAAAAGAAGCCCTTGAGGAATTCCACCATGATTTCAACAATTTCCATCCCACCATCAACCTCAGCCTGGACCAGTCCACACAAGAGATCCACTTCCTGGACACTACGGTGCTAATAAGCGATGGTCACATAACCACCACCCTATATCGGAAACCTACTGACCGCTATTCCTACCTACATGCCTCTAGCTTTCATCCAGATCATATCACACGATCTATTGTCTACAGCCAAGCGCTACGATATAACCGCATTTGCTCCAACCCCTCAGACAGAGACAAACACCTACAAGATCTCTATCATGCATTCTTACAACTACAATACCCACCTGCTGAAGTGAAGAAACAGATTGACAGAGCCAGAAGAGTACCCAGAAGTCACCTACTACAAGACAGGCCCAACAAAGAAAATAACAGAACGCCACTAGCCATCACCTTCAGCCCCCAACTAAAACCTCTCCAACGCATCATCAAGGATCTACAACCTATCCTGAACGACGACCCATCACTCTCACAGATCTTGGGAGACAGGCCAGTCCTTGCTTACAGACAGCCCCCCAACCTGAAGCAAATACTCACCAGCAACCACACACCACACAACAGAACCACTAACCCAGGAACCTATCCTTGCAACAAAGCCCGTTGCCAACTCTGTCCACATATCTATTCAGGGGACACCATCACAGGGCCTAATCACATCAGCCACACTATCAGAGGTTCGTTCACCTGCGCATCTACCAATGTGATATATGCCATCATGTATCAGCAATGTCCCTCTGCCATGTACATTGATCAAACTGGACAGTCTCTACGTAAAAGAATGAATGGACACAAATCAGACGTCAAGAATTATAACATTCAAAAACCAGTTGGAGAACACTTCAATCTCTCTGGTCACTCGATTATAGACCTGAGGGTGGCTATCCTTCAATAAAAAAACTTCAAAAACAGATTCCAACGAGAGACTGCTGTATTGGAATTAATTTGCAAACTGGATACAATTAACTTAGGCTTGAATAGAGACTGGGAATGGATGAGTCATTACACAAAGTAAAACTATTTCCCCATGTTATTTCTCCCCCCCACCCCACCCCACCCCCCACTGTTCCTCAGATGTTCTTGTTAACTGCTGGAAATAGCCTACCTTGCTTGTCACCATGAAAGGTTTTCCTCCTTCCCCCCCCACCCGCTGCTGGTGATGGCTCATCGTAAGTGATCCCTCTCCTTACAGTGTGTATGATAACACCCATTGTTTCATGTTCTCTGTGTGTGTGTATATAAATCTCCCCACTGTATTTTCCACCAAATGCATCCGATGAAGTGAGCTGTAGCTCACGAAAGCTTATGCTCTAATAAATTTGTTAGTCTCTAAGGTGCCACAAGTACTCCTTTTCTTTTTGCGAATACAGACTAACACAGCTGCTACTCTGAAACCTGTCATCTAACCTTGTTAAAGGCAGAAAAAGAAAATAATATGCTATACATTTTTGAAAAACTCATTGCCTAAAGGAATCACTAACCATTTTATTTGAAAAAAAAAAAAAGTATTGTGGCACCCTTAATTCCAATAGATGCTGAATTAACCTCTTTATGCATTAGGCAAGGATAATAATCAGTCTTGGTGCTACTTGCACAATATCTAGAGTCTAAACAGCAACTTTGAAAGGTGTTTGACTTGCCTGATCTTTGTCTGTCCATATTCACCAGTTTGGTTTGTGGATTAGGAGGAGGGATATAATAATTCTTGAATGATTGTTTACCATAAGGAACATGACCAGTGCCTAAAGACATTAGTGAAGTCAAACAATTTTCAATAAGCCAAACATGTTCATGTAAATTAAATTAGTGTGGCTTAGCCAAGGTTCAGCATGACCTGTGAAACTGAGTTTTCAAAATGCAATTTGATTTCTAGCAGCAGATCCTTCAAAGACCTCACTCCTATTTTGTTAAGAAGCATTTTCATCCAGATGTTCTCACCAGCTGGTCAGCCACAGAAAAGGATAACCCTGAAAATGGTTCTGCTCTCACATCAATATAAATTAGAACAATTTCAGTGTGGCTTGACTGGAGTCACTGTTTCAAGGCCCTGATTCTGACCCCCTTCAAGTCAACAGGAGTTTTACAATGGATTTCAATGGGAACAGGATTGGGTTCTGAATGAGTTCAGAATTGTGCCTCATAATTCTACCTCTGCTCTTTAGCACATATAACAAAATTCAAAAGGGAACAAAATTCAGAATTCAAAGGGGACAAAAAACATGTGGCAAGAGACTTTACTGCTTTCTCAGTGTATAAGCAATACAGTGAAATACTTAGACACCATGCCTTTTAATATAACCTAACAGAAAACACCTGGAAATTTAAACTGATCTTCCTTGCCTTTAAAATGGGTTTTTAATTTCTTTAATTAAAAAAACAACAACAAAACCCACACAAAAACAACAAACAAACAAAAAACCCCACAATATTAATTCTTTACAATTTGATTGAGTGAATCCATGTAAAAAAGTGAGTAGTCTCACTGAAGTGAGTTTGCTACCAACTTGAGCCAAAGTGTTTCCAGTACTAGGCTCTTAAGCATTTAGGCTGTGATCCAGCCAAGCTTATATGCATAATGTTAACCATGAGTAGACTCAAAACGACTGGAATTACTCACATTTTAAATTGCACATGTTTAAGTGCTTTGCTAGGTCAGGGTCTTACTCTACTCAATACAGCCATAGAGAACAGAGAATTTCCTGAATTTTTGCCAGAAATTCAGATTTTGTTTTCCGAGTTCATTCCAATTGAAACAAACAGCCAAAATTTTCCACAGTTCCATTTTTGTATTGATCATATTTAACCTTTTTATTTTGACTTTAATATATTAAATGTATATATATTATAGTTAATAGAATATAAAAATAAGAGTTTAAACAAAATAAATCAACGTGAAGTCAAAACAGACCATTTCAATTTCCCCCTAGAAAGTTTCATTGAAACTTCATTGAAAGCTTCATTGCCATGTTCCTGTGCAGTGTTTTGATTTTGACAAAACTACTGTCAAAAAACATTTACCAGCTATAATAGAACATAACATGAAAAGAATAACCAGATATCCATTCATCTTAAAGAAATTTTAGAGAATTATGCACAGGTCAAATATTTTGCCCAAATAAGTGTAGAGGAGGGCTTGATAACATCAAGTAATTTTCAAAAAGAAAGTTTCCACAAATGTTATCACACAATCAGGTGAAATTGTTTTATTATTCAGTCATTATCTATATCTGGTTATAGTCCAGGTTCCAGGAATATTGTAAACCTATGGTGGTCTGCAGAGGTGGGGCACTTTCTCACTCTCCCCTCCAAATACATTACGTTTCTACTATGCCTTTGACTAGTTTACTTAGAATTGTAGCAATTCTCCAGTACTGATTATCCAAGAATTTTAGACTAGCACGGGGATCGTTGAGGGAAGGCTCAATTTGTGGGACAATGGTTCTAAACTAATTTTATTTTAATAGCATGCATCTGTGCCATCTGCCATGCTGCCCCTGAGCACATCCACAAAACCCCTTTCTCCATATTCAAGTCTCTCCTGAAGATTAGCCTCTGTCATGAAGGCTACTAAAGGAAACTTACTGATGGTCATAACGAGTTTAAGTAGTAATTTAGGTAGAATTCACTTGTTTTCTTTTAGTTGAACCTATTACTCCATTACTGCCCCCACTTAGTCTGTATTTGTCTTTAGACTGCAAGCTCCTTATTGCAGCGATTGTGCTTTCTTCTTTGGTTGGAAAGCATTTAGCACATTGTTAGCACTGCCACAAATAAACAGTAGAGCAGCAGCAGCATGTGCTTTTAGCATCAGGTGGACATATTGAGACTAAAATTAAATAAAGAAATAATCCTCAGTTTAGTCATTCTAAAGCTCAAGAAATGTATTTGAGGATGGGGTCCAAGTTGTTACTCCTGGGGAAATTCTGCACTACTGCACAATGCAGAATTTGTGCAGAAATTAATGTTCTGCACAGAATTTTCTTCCCATTTCCCCACAGAATGGGCTGCAGATCTGCTGGTCACCACTAGTGGCTGCTGGACCGAGCAGAGCTCAGCCCGCAAATCAAAGACACTGCCATGGGGAGTGTCATAAATATAGAGGGAAGGGTAAACACCTTTAAAATCTCTCCTGGCCAGAGGAAAAACCCTTTCACCTGTAAAGGGTTAAGACGCTAGGATAACCTCGTTGGCGCCTGACCACAATGACCAATGAGGATACAAGATACTTTCAAAGCTGGAGCGGGGGAGAAACAAAGGGTCTGTCTGTCTGTGTGATGCTTTTGCCGGGGACAGAACAGGAATGGAGTCTTAGAATTTAGTAAGTAATCTAGCTAGATATGCGTTAGATTATGATTTCTTTAAATGGCTGAGAAAATAGGCTGTGCTGAATAGAAAGGATATTCCTATCTTTGTGTCTTTTTGTAACTTAAGGTTTTGCCTAGAGGGATTCTCTATGTTTTGAATCTAATTACCCTGTAAGGTATTTACCATCTTGATTTTACAGAGGTGATTCTTTTGACCTTTTCTTATATTAAAATTCTTCTGGTAAGAAACTGACTCCTTTTTTCATTGTTCTTAAGATCCAAGGGTTTGGGTCTGTGGTCACCTATGCAAATTGGTAAGAATTTTTATCAAACCTTCCCCAGGAAGGGGGGTGCAAGGTTTTGGTGAGGATTTTGGGGGGAAAGACATTTCCAAACAGCGCTTTCTCACAAATAAACTCAGTTAAACGCTTGGTGATGGCAGTGGAAGTCGAAGGGCAAAAGGTAAAATAGTTTGTACCTGGGGGAAGTTTTAACCTAAGCTGGCAAAAGTAAGCTTAGGAGGTTTTCATGCAGGTCCCCACATCTGTACCCTAGAGTCCAGAGTGGGGAGGGAACCTTGACAGGGAGGGAAACGGAACTGGAAGGTTCCAGGAAGCTTCAGTTCCTGGCATACCCTGAAGAAAGGAGGCAGCATGCAGGAAATGCCATACATTCCTGGGACCCAGCATCACAATGTTTCTCCCTCTGGATCCCTGGGCTCTGGGGGAGAAGTGGGTGCGTGCATGCAAGTGTCTGAGCTAGGGGGCGTCCTGAAGCTGGGCTCGGGGGGAGGCTGGGGTAGAGAAACAGGAATTGGGTTGTTGAGGGGTTTCTTTAACTCTCTACTCCTGGGGGGGAATTATTTTTGTGCCTGTATTGCTACAGACACAGATGCTGACAGGTATTTTGAAATAAAATTACCAAATTAAATTAATTGAAGCTTGTGTGATTATATAGTGTTATTTTGGCAAATAAAATATGCAGAATTTTAAAATATAGTGTGCAGAATTTTTAGATGCAGAATTCCCCTAGGGGTAGAGTTGTGGAGCATACCACTATTTTCAGTTGTTTGTTCTCTTATAGCTTCAAAGAACCAAAGCATTTTTATTTTGATAATTTGTAACAGTAAGTAAGTAAATGCACATCTAAAATTTCCTCCTGCACTGATACTGGGTATGTTGAGCATTAATCCAGTGCTGAGAGGTTTGTTTTTGTTTTTTTAATAGCAGAATAAATTGAAAATAAGAGTGTATAATTTTCATTATATAACCTTAGCTTGACTATTTGTTTCTAATAAAGAACTGAAGTCTGTCAATATTGACTAAGCCAAATGTCCCGTATTTAATTCTTTGACACCATGTAATTTGCTATGTAAAGGATATATTATGCAATGATTGGCAGCTAAATCTATCAATTGTGATAGCCTACACAAATTTTCCAATATCCAGATTTTCCTACTGATTTAAAACATAACAGATTTAGTGGTTCAAGACAGAATTTAGAATTAATTGCCATTAAATGTGTACATCATACTTGCTTTTCCAGATTTCTATTTCCTCGTTTTGTGGTTCCAGAAAAGAAAAAAAGCCATACACTCTCTCACGGAACATATTGCCTTTTCAGCACATTTCCTGCTACAAATAGAGTGTGGAATGATGCCCTACTCCATACTACACTATCCATCCTTTACCATTCTCTCCTGCCCCTGCCTGTGCATGGAACCCTAGACCTTAAGGAAGAGGAGCGGTGGTATGAAGATCCTTATGCACACAAGCATAGGGAGAATTCTTCATCTCCTGGCTTCTGTGATCCAAGTTGTTTGTTTGTCATATATATACATATATAAACAAAGGGGCTACCCACTGACCCTTATTCATTCAGTTTTCCTTCAGACTTTTCCCCAGGAGACTCCCATTAAAGACAATAATAATCTGCCTGAATAGTTTCAAGTTTTTATTCAGTAAGGACCAGAATTTGGTGCACACATCTTGTGACCCTGTTTCAGCAATGAAGCACATGCTGAATCTGAGCCTGTGAGTAGTCCCACTCAAGTAAATGGTACTACTCAAAGGCTTATGTACCTTGCTGAATTCAGCTCAAGTATAACCTTGGTCTCAAATATATTATGGCCCACTAATTAAATCATCAAAAGACTGGTAAACAAACCATAAATGAAATTCCCAGCTTCTGCCAAATATTGTAGATCAAATACTTGATGAAAATGAATCAAACATTAACTGGCCTAATAAAATTCTTCAGTTCTCCCTTCATTATACATGAAATGCTAAACTGTTTGAACCTCCAAATCAGAACAGTATAGCTATTTAAATACCTGAAGTCAAAATAAACTCATGAGGTTTATATATAAAAAAAAAACGCAGCGCACTCTAGCAATACACCAGTTTAGGCTTAGATTTTCATTGACTCTTCCAATGTTTTAATTAAATCATCTCCTCTCTTCTCTAGAGATTCTAATGCATTTCCTGGATAAAGCCTGAAACTTTAGATCCAGAGTTGAAGTTCATACAAATTTTTCTACTCCCCTATAAGCAATGGAGTTGTCCATTTGGGGAGAGAAAGGAAAAGAAGCCATGAAACTATTCAAACCTTTGGCCCATCACATTAATAGAATGTTCAGTAATTTGGTTCTACTGTAACTTCATTTTGAAATATATAGTTATGAATTCTAACTGAACAGAGGTTATATTACAGACAAATCCATCATTCTTTAAGAAAGAAAAGCTGCAGCTAGTTTTCTAGGACACTGTTCCCCCCCACCCAAGCCATTTGGAATAGATTTGTGAAATCCACTGTGTTACAGTATCCATTACTGCAGTACTTGCTGCATTCCATTATAGTATTTGCTTTTGGCACCTGCAAGCAACATCAATAAAACTCTGAACACCAAGCTTTGGCCTAAAGGCTTTTGGCCACTGCTTTATTGAAAACTTTAACTGCTCACAGACTCCATCATCAAGACACTCCTAATCCTCCTGCAAGACCTCCAGATGCTGGAATGTCAGCTCTTGTCCCAGCTTTTAACACCACAGCCCACCATGTTATGTAAAGCACTTTACCAGGAAGGTGCTGACTTGGTTTGGACAAGTCAGCTCCACTACCACCTTGTGTAACTGAAGCAGTTTTGCATCATTCTGCTTGTGCTTCAACATCTGACCATGTGGGATAGAATGAAGTTGCACACTTCAGAGGTCACCCTCAAGATCTTTCAGCCCTTACATGATTCAAAAGCCCTCCAAGCACACCATGGGTGGTAACATCTGACCAAGCCAGGATGTGCCTAGAAATCAGTGCTGCAAAAAGCCTGATGTCCCTGGCTGCTCTTTCATTAGTCTCAGTGCAGTTTGACCTTTGTATCTAAAAAAACGGTCTTTCTATAACAACGATACATGTACAATTGATTTTGTCTCCAGTTTCCAGCATACACCAGGGACTCAACACTACAGTGCCATTTCTGCAGTCAATAGGGGACAGAGGAATCCAGTATGAACAGTTTCGCTCTTTGCAGTGATCACAGCCTGATGAGTACAGTATGCTGTGGTCATTCTTCTTCTGCCCATAAGTCACAGCAGTGGATGATATGCTTAACAGGCAGCTTTTGCACTGGAAGAGTACTATTCTAGCTTCTATTTATTGCCCAGTTACTGCATTAAATTAGTAGTGAGCTCTAAGAGCAGAGATTATTCATTTACATTTGTGACAGATGAAGAGAAAGCATGCTCCTGGGGAAAGCACCTTTTTTATTTCTGGAGAATGCCACAACACTGTTTCACTCCCAGCCAGCAGCAGAACAGGAAGGTTCCCAACCCACAGGAAGGTTGTCTCCTCTGGAATCTGTGGACCTGACACTGCCTCAGTTTCATACAATGAGCACGTAAGAGAAAACAGTGATTGCCATGGGCAGTTCTGCACCTAGTAGTTTCAAAGATTTGTGGTGGTGGGGGGGTTATATTAGAAACCAACATTTTTCTATTATCTTGATGTTCATACCTAGAGGGCAAGACAAGGGTTAATAGGCTTCCTGAAGATGTGTGGGTGGAAGTTATATGCCCAGTTGCATAGGAATTGAAAGTAGACAGCAAAAAGGAGAAAAGTGCAGAGTGGTGGGGAGGAGCTGACTGGTGCTAGATTGAGCCTTAGATTACATGCCCATCCAAGTGAAATTAAGAACTCTCCTAGGGCCCCCGCATGGGCTACCAAGACCTTGGGTCTACATGGACAAGTCTAAGTAGGATTCCTAGCCTGACAGGTGGTGGGCATGGAGGGACAGGGCATGGATGGAGCTTTGGCTCCATCCCTCTTACTTGTTGATGCATGTAGCTGTGTTGGCCAGTAACAAGTTACTTATCCCCTCAAAAAGCAAGGAGGAACCCAGGAATTGTTGTACTTGAGAGATGTGTCAGAGCCACACAGCTCTTGGGACTGCACTTTGCTTCACACTGCATCTCTACTCAGTCTTAGCAAAAGGGGAGGACAGGAGGAGTTTGAATTTGATGCTTAAGAGAAGCCAGTGAAGGCATTTGAAATCTGGGAGGGGAAAGGCAGTTCTCAGCAAGACATAGTCCAAACTATAGAAAAGGTCCGATTTGACCAGTGTATTTGGTGTGTGTACAGGGTATGCTAAAATTATAGGAGCATTTGAAATAAAACATTTCAGGTAAAACATTTTAAGAGTTCCTTTGCTCCTTTTATCACAGCCAAGGCACTAGGATAGTCAAATTTTGCAGAAGAAGGTCTTAAAGTTCAGCCAGTCACGGCTCAAATACACTTGTCTGTATTAACAATAAATGGTTTAAAAGTTTACTACACGTTTTAATTTGCTGAAATTTATCATGTTAATAGACCAGAAACATAGTACAATAAATATTGCAAAGATTATATGCATCAGCAAGAGAAAAACCAAAGTATTATGTTTCAAGAGTTACATTGCTAGATCTGGAGCATGAGACAAAAATAAACCCAAACATTTTCTGAGCCAGAATTATCCCTATGTACTACATTGAGGTGGTTAGTGTATCCAGAGAGGCCAGCTTTAGTAAAACAACCTCTTGAAGATTCCAGCTGCACTCTGGAAATTCAGAAATTCTCATCAATAGCTCCTAGCTATACTGTATACAAGGCTTATATTAGGCCAAGTCATGCAGTCTTCCACTCTAGCTCCAATTGATTGTAAATGGGATTTGGATCAAATTCAGTAGTCTTTACTGAGTCCTAAATTCCTAGCTTAAGTCAATGGGTTAAGGGTACGGGACCCATTGAGTTGTGTATGTGAATATAAACTCAATATGACCAGCTTTCCATTCTTTGACAATTCCATAAAAAAAAACAGAAGCAATAAAGAATTCGGACATATTGCAACTCAAAGCCCATGTGATGAGACTAAGGAAGTGTAACTTTCACATTAAAAAGAAAAGGAGTACTTGTGGCACCTTAGAGACTAACAAATTTATTTGAGCATAAGTTTTCGAGAGCTACAGCTCACTTCATCGGATGCATTTGGTGGAAAATACAGTGGGGAGATTTATATACACACACAGAGAACATGAAACAATGGGTTTTATCATACACACTGTAAGGAGAGTGATCACTTAAGATGAGCCATCACCAGCAGCGGGGGGGGGGAGGAAAACCTTTCATGGTGACAAACAAGGTAGGCTATTTCCAGCAGTTAACAAGAACATCTGAGGAACAGTGGGGGCGGGGTGAGGTGAGGGCGAGAAATAACATGGGGAAATAGTTTTACTTTGTGTAATGACTAATCCATTCCCAGTCTCTATTCAAGCCTAAGTTAATTGTATCCAGTTTGCAAATTAATTCCAATTCAGCAGTCTCTCATTGGAGTCTGTTTCTGAAGTTTTTTTGGTGAAGGATAGCCACCCTCAGGTCTGTAATCAAGTGACCGGAGAGATTGAAGTGTTCTCCGACTGTTTTTGAATGTTATAATTCTTGACGTCTGATTTGTGTCCATTTATTCTTTTACGTAGAGACTGTCCAGTTTGACCAATGTACATGGCAGAGGATGGCATATATCACATTGGTAGATGTGCAGGTGAACGAGCCTCTGATAGTATGGCTGATGTGATTAGGCCATATGATGGTGTCCCCTGAATAGATATGTGGGCAGAGTTGGCAACAGGCTTTGTTGCAAGGATAGGTTCCTGGGTTAGTGGTTCTGTTGTATGGTGTGTGGTTGCTGGTGAGTATTTGCTTCAGGTTGGGGGGCTGTCTGTAAACAAGGACTGGCCTGTCTCCCAAGATCTGTGAGAATGATGGGTCGTCCTTCAGGATAGGTTGTAGATCCTTGATGATGCATTGGAGAGGTTTTAGTTGGGGGTTGAAGGTGATGGCGAGTGGCGTTCTGTTATTAGCTTTGTGCTACTAGGCAGCTCTCCAACACCATTTTCTACAAGCCATTACCCTCTGATCCCACTGAGAGTTACCAAAAGAAACTACAGCATTTGCTCAAGAAACTCCCTGAAAAAGCACAAGAACAAATCCGCACAGACACACCCCTAGAACCCTGACCTGGGGTATTCTATCTGCTACCCAAGATCCAAAATCCTGGACGCCCCATCATCTCAGGCATTGGCACCCTGACAGCAGGATTGTCTGGCTATGTAGACTCCGTCCTCAGGCCCTACGTTACCAGCACTCCCAGCTATCTTCAAGACACCACTGACTTGCTGAGGAAACTACAGTCCATTGGTGATCTTCCTAAAAACACCATCCTAGCCTCTATGGATGTAGAAGCCCTCTACACCAACATTCCACACAAAGATGGACTACAAGCCATCAGGAACAGTATCCCCGATAATGTCACGGCTAACCTGGTGGCTGAACTTTGTGACTTTGACCTCACCCTAACTATTTAACATTTGAGGATAATGTATACCTTCAAATCAGCAGCACTGCGATGGGTACCCGCATGGCCCCACAGTATGCCAACATTTTTATGGCTGACTTAGAACAACGCTTCCTCAGCTCTCGTCCCCTAATGCCCCTACTCTACTTGCGCTACATTGATGACATCTTCATCATCTGGACCCATGGAAAAGAAGCCCTTGAGGAATTCCACCATGATTTCAACAATTTCCATCCCACCATCAACCTCAGCCTGGACCAGTCCACACAAAAGATCCACTTCCTGGACACTACAGTGCTAATAAGCAATGGTCACATAACCACCACCCTATATCGGAAACCTACTGACCGCTATTCCTACCTACATGATTCTAGCTTTCATCCAGATCATACCACACGATCCATTGTCTACAGCCAAGCTCTACGATATAACCGCATTTGCTCCAACCCCTCAGACAAAGACAAACACCTACAAGAGCTCTATCATGCATTCTTACAACTACAATACCCACCTGCTGAAGTGAAGAAACAGATTGACAGAGCCAAAAGAGTACCCAGAAGTCACCTACCACAGGACAGGCCCAACAAAGAAAATAACAGAACGCCACTAGCCATCACCTTCAGCCCCCAACTAAAACCTCTCCAACGCATCAGCAAGGATCTACAACCTATCCTGAACGATGACCCATCACTCTCACAGATCTTGGGAGACAGGCCAGTCCTTGCTTACAGACTGCCCCCCAACCTGAAGCAAATACTCACCAGCAACCACACACCATACAACAGAACCACTAACCCAGGAATCTATCCTTGCAACAAAGCCCGTTGCCAACTCTGTCCACATATCTATTCAGGGGACACCATCATAGGGCCTAATCGCATCAGCCATACTATCAGAGGCTCGTTCACCTGTGCATCTACCAATGTGATATATACCATCATGTGCCAGCAATGCCCCTCTGCCATGTACATTGGTCAAACTGGACAGTCTCTACGTAAAAGAATAAATGGACACAAAGCAGACATCAAGAATTATAACATTCAAAAACCAGTCGGAGAACATTTCAGTCTCTCCGGTCACTCGATTATAGACCTGAGGGTGGCTATCCTTCAATAAAAAAACTTCAAAAACAGATTCCAATGAGAGACTGCTGAATTGGAATTAATTTGCACACTGGATACAATTAACTTAGGCTTGAATAGAGACTGGGAATGGATGAGTCATTACACAAAGCAAAACTATTTCCCCATGTTATTTCTCCCCCCCCCCCCCCCAACCCCACCCCCCACGGTTCCTCAGATGTTCTTGTTAACTGCTGGAAATAGCCTACCTTGCTTGTCACCATGAAAGGTTTTCCTCCTTCCCCCCCCACCCCCGCCCGCTGCTGGTGATGGCTCATCTTAAGTGATCACTCTCCTTACAGTGTGTATGATAAAACCCATTGTTTCATGTTCTCTGTGTGTGTATATAAATCTCCCCACTGTATTTTCCACCAAATGCATCCGATGAAGTGAGCTGTAGCTCATGAAAGCTTATGCTCAAATAAATTTGTTAGTCTCTAAGGTGCCACAAGTACTCCTTTTCTTTTTGCGAATACAGACTAACACGGCTGCTACTCTGAAACCTTTCACATTAAAGTAATATAAATTAGGTACATTTCAGACAAGCCTTGCTCTTATTCAATTGTAAGAGTAGATAATGGTTTGATAAACTGACAGTTTCTAATTCAATTTTTGCTAAGATGTAGAGCAAGACCCCTTTTTTGCATTTGAAAGTCAAAGAGAGCCTCAAGGAGAAATATGTAAAGCCATATATCTGTCTTTAACCTGGAAGAACTCACACCTCAGATGCCCCTCATCACACAGACAGAATACAAGAACATCAGCTCTATGCCACAAATTGGATCCCATATTTTCTTGAAATTTCAGATCAGAACATCTATAATTCAGCTTCTGGGAAGTACTACAAAATGACTTGATGCCCAAAGTCATTTTGTAAAGCATCCAGGAATGTCAGAATAATTTGATTTCTCAATTCCTACCTCTTTTTAGGGCATTACACATAGATGACCCCAGGCAAACATTCTACCCTGGTTGTGAGAAGGTGTTTCTTCAAGTTATCAGGAACCAAAAAAGGCTTCTGATCAAAAGTGATGAGGAAAAAGCGAGAGCAGAGGTGACGTGCTACACAGCAATCTGCCCCCAGATCAGGAATGAACAGTGATCACAAATGGACAGGGATCAAACCCAATCAGTGTGTAAATATATTCTGGGTGGTTGATACCCACCAGGTCTGTCTTTTCATTATTTTGGCAACATATGTAAAGCTTAGAATGCTCATGAAGTTCCAATTAACTGATTGCTAGGCGAGTGGTATTTTTAAGTGTAAAGTAAACGTTATGGCTACCCCCAGACACTGAACATGCTTTAAAAAGAGAAGAAAAAAAAAACCCGCCACACACTGAGCATATAGAGAGAGAGAATATATATAGATATATTGTAGCATGGGAAGGGCATGCACAAACTAAGCATTGGTCATATCAGAAGAAATACCATCAAGTGGGTCTTGAGCATCCAGTGTGTATATATATATATGGAGGCTCAAGACCCACTTGATGGTATTTCTTCTGATATGACCAATGCTTAGTTTGTGCATGCCCTTCCCATGCTACAATAAAAGGCATAACAACAGCACATGCAGTAGGCAAAGTAGTGTGTCATAACTTTCCTGCTTTAGGTTATACCTGCTCTTATATTTTCCTAGAAGTATATTGAAATGACCAATTAAGCAACAGCCTTGGGGGACAGATCCAAAGCCCATTGAAATCTATAGACTTCCCATTGCCCTCAGTGGGCTTGGGATCAGATCCCAGATTATATGATGGAAACGTTTGATGTACCAATTACCTATTATTTTCCTATCCTCCACTTGCCACTTCTTTTTATTCCTGTATAATAAAGTTTCATTTTTCCACTATTTGCATTTAATACTTTTTACTGTGGGAAAGTTAATACAAGTACTTTCTAGAATGAATTCAGATGTATATCACCACCAGCAAACAACAGCAATTGATACAAAAAAAAATTGATAGGGATATTAAGTTTCCTGCTCCAGTGGTAAGCCTATCTTTAGGTCTCAACCTAACCTCTAATAGAGAATGTGGAAGGCAGATTATCCCACATCTGTCCAATATGGGGTTCTTACACTTTTCTCTGAAACTGGCCACCACTTGAGACAGGACAGCCAATCAGACAGACTTGGAGTCCAATCCAGCATGACAATTCCTATGTATCTAGACGTTTGACCCGGGAGAGGCAAGAAGCTTGGTGAATAAGGTTGGGGAAGAGTATTCCATGCACAGGAGACGGCTAGGTAGAAGCAAAGTAGATGGAGAAAGGAATCAGAAGAAAAACAATAGGGCATTGAGACTTGCATTTTGACAGAGTGAAGAAGACAGTGTAACTACAGGAGATGAGATCAAGAGATGTAAGCTAGAGTGGAGCTGTACAAATTCTTAAAGGCAAAACAAGTAGCTTAACTCTACACTGAGGGGGTTCAAAGAAAAGCTCATGAAAGAGACTTGCTATGACAAATATGGGAGTGACCTGTAATAAATTGTCAATACTGTATGTTGGCCTGGTTCTGGCTTGGTGCTCTCTGTACAGGCATCTTTGATCAAGTGCTTCCGAATAAGGAACTGTTTGAAATAGGTCAGGCAGGAAGGCAATAGCTCAAGACGGCCACCTATCAACTGTCACTTCAGGGGCAATGCCAGAATTATTAACTTGGATGACTCTAGCTTGGATCCCCAGACAGCCTACACAACTGGTTTGATCAGAAGAGGATCAAAGCCCTCCAGTACTTGAAAACTCCTAAAGAACAAAGGTTTGCATGGTTTAAAAAAAGGACACTCATGGGGATGTGGGGGAACTGATTGAAAAACACAGGAACCTTGAGTGGGCAGAGAGGCCACATTTAGAAGAAGTGAAGCCTGCCTAGGTACCCATTAGGAATGGTAGTACCTTCGGTAAGATAGACGGATATGCATGCAGGCTATCAGACATTTAAAAGCAACATCCACTAACACTTTGGTCCAACAACAACAAAGCCACCACACATACTAACAGCCTTTTCAAAACAAAATGGGTGTATCAGTGGTTACAGGTTCCCAAAAGGGATAAAATGCAGGTGTCTGGAACCCAGTTAGATCCACACACACACCCCCCCAGGGTGATGAGCTGTTGGTATATATAGGGTAGCCTGACCCCGTTCCCAGTTAAGAGTAGAAGAATCATGAGATTCTACCTCAAGACAGCTAAGAGCAACAACAAGGGACTCAAAACCTGAACAGGATGCATTCCGATAAATCAGAAAGCTTTAACTAGCCTCAAAATTGAAATGCTTACTTCGGAGGGGGTAGTCGTAAGGCTTACTTTAAAGAAAATAAGACAAAAAGCTTTTCCTGGAAAGAAGTAATTTGTTCCAGATTTTCTTGCTGTGATTTATTGTACAAAAAAATGCCATGTCAGGTAGACTCAGTTACCAGTCCATGCTAGGTTAAAAGCTTTGGCCATCTAATTTTCCCCCTAACGTATGTCGAAAATGGATATCCTTTTCTCATAGAAAACCAGAAGTAGATAACAAGGAGAAAATAAAATCTGTCCTTGTTTTTGGCATCTCCCTAGACATGATCTTACCTGTCAGGAATCAATCTGTGCGGAGGGAGTTACTGAAAAACACAAAATGAAAGAAAGTAATTACAATAAATGACTACGGTCTTTAAAATGATGTCTGCTGAAAGGTTTCAGATACACCATTTGTCTATTTTTCCCCTTTGCTTTTAAGCAAAGTCTAGGGTAATTTTCCTTTTCTCAGCACACAGATTCCTTTCGGGGAAGAAAAAAAAAAAAGGTACTCTGTATATCATCCTCTCGCAGGCCTCATCATTCATTTGTCCAAACAAGTTATAAGCCTACCAAAAGGAAACCTAGCAATACTGTAGCTTGAGATGTTTCCATTTTGTTTAACCTTGATTTTCCTTACATTTAAAACCACATTGTGTACTGAAGCAAAGCAGGACTTGCTCCATTCAGCTTTGTATTCCCAGTGCCTCAAATCACTGTTCCAGCTCACAGGCATTTCAAAGCAGTACTGGTGCCAAAGCAATGCAAACAAGCAAGAAGTTTTAAGGCCAGTTTAGGTCAGCTGTTTTCTCCACAGCTTTGCAAGTCTATCTGGAGAAGGGGCTTTCCCCAACTACACTCCTGATTTTTCAGGATGTAGGATCAATCTAACTGAGTAGAAAAGTGGGGTGCAGAGCCAGCTTGTCATAAGAAAATGATTTACCAATAGGAAGATGAACTCTCAGCTCTTGTTGATTTTGGTTTTAGTCACACTTAAAGAGGTCAATAGAGATTTGCTGCAGTTGATTTATTTGCTTAGTTGCTATCTCTACTGGGTCCATGATACCAACAAGAAAAGCAAAGCAAGCCAAAGAAGTGCAATTTTAAGGTTTGGCCTTTTCTGAAGATGCAGCCTCTAATAGTCACACCCCATTGACGGGTTACTAAATATCAACTAAAGTTGTGGTGAGACTGAGAACGCATTTTTAGACAAGACAGATCAATCTGATAGAATTACAATATGCGGTTTCCATAGACAAACCAGAAGTAACTCCATGTAAGGAACATGAGAAATACTGTGAGCTGCTGTGTAGCTGCCTTTTTATTCCCACTCTGGTTTCACATGTTCTAGCGGAAGCTGGATATACAAATAGTTTCCGTAAAAGGATCAAGAATCATCTCAAAACAAAGAGAGCCTCATGCTAGAAAGACAATAAGACATGACATGGCAAGCTTTAAATCCAGCACCTGATATTAACTAAATTTAGACCCAACATTTAAGTTTAGCTCCAGAATGGACAACAGGGAGAGACTTGAAGAGCTTTGTGTGGCTTGAAAGCTTGCCTCTCTCACCAACAGAAGTTGGCCCAATAGAAGATATTACCTCACCCACCTGGTCTCTAACAAGGAGAACAGACAGAGTTAAACTATCAACAATGAGACAGATAAACTTGTTATTTAGCAGAATATTTCTGCTTTGAGCTACATAAAACTGTTTCACTCTTCAAATACAGAGCAATCAAGACCACCACCATGGAATTCATGACTGGCTCAAGATGCAAAGGATGGTAAGGATATATTTTAGTTTCTTTGGTGACTAGGTTCCTAGTGGATAATAATCCTCTATAGTAAATTCTGTAGTTAAATGTTATAGGCAATTAGGAACAGTACAGCAGTGGGAAAAGAAACAAACACCAACCCAGTACAGAAGAGCCAAGAGAGAACCCCGTTATATTGATTCTGATCTCAGGTACACTGGACTTGAATTGGCTGAGAGAATCTATTTCCCTCTTTTTTGAAAAGAGGGGATTTCAGGTTGGGTAGAGACAAGAGATTAAAGAAATGATGATACAATATATTTTAATTCAAAAATAAAACTTCAGTTTAGCACTCGTTTTAAATACAAAAAATTGTATGAATCTTTTGCATTTTGATGTATTTTTATGATTTATATCAGTTTTAAAGTCACTTTACACTTGCATAATACATTCAATTGTTGACTCTATTCAGGTTTGCTGCCTGAAGAAGCAGAATTTGAGCAGAACCAGTTGGATAGATTTATACTGAGTGCTTTAAATTCAAATGCTTTTTTATAGAAAGATAATGCCCCCATGGTAGTTTAATTGTGCGGTTTATTACACACCTGGGGACTGACTTTCATTAACTGGCTGCCCTGGTCAGACGCTTACTAATGGCTATGAATCACCACATAATATTTATGCAAAACATCCATTTACTCTCTATCTCAGCCAGTGGGATCCAAGTATTTTGTTTAACACAAATATAAATGAAATTAGTTCAGTTCAAAGCACAAGGATTGTCAGCTGGAGCATTTGCGAATCCTAATCAGATTCGGCCAATAGCCAGAGGTAAAACTAGCCTTTCATTTTTGTCGGACATCAGCATACTAATGAGAAAAGGCTGTAGGAGTGGGAAATCAGCTTCTGATTTTAAAGTATTGGGACTGTGATGAGCCCACTGGATATTTTTAAATAAAAATTTTAATATCTGCAATACAGCACAAAATTTGCTGATCTAAAACTGGCACACTCTGGGACTTCAGCAAGCCACTTAACTACTTCAGCTCGATTTTGTTATCCGAATGGGGAAAACACTTTTCCCTGTTGGGACACACAGAGCCCCTTGGCAAAGGGTCCCCTGTTCTTTGCAAACAGCTCTTAACTCAAACCTGAAACTCCTTACACCAAACTTGTCTTGCAGAATATTAACCTATGAAGGATACCATGACAAGTATCTATAAAAAGCATGCGACTTGTCAAGACTCACTGTGAAGTGTATGTTGCTGTAATTTTTAAGGAATAGTGTATTTATATGGAAAGTATGCCTTTTGGACTTGAATGCAAATTTGGAGTTTTTGCCTTCATGACGGGCCACTCAAGCAAGAGGGAGGTGTCACTCCTCCCTAGTCTGATGCCAAGGTAACGCAAAGCTCAACTGACTAGCCTTGCTCCTGCCCAAAGCCATCAATGGAAGCCATCAGAGGCACCACCAAATAATCAAGACCCCTTGGAGTTGAAAAAGGAACATTGTGACAGGCAGAACTTTGCCCTGGCCATGAATAGAAACAAGAGGTTGTTTTCAGTATAAAACAGAGAAGGGACAAGCACTCTGGATCTATTTACTGAGGAAACCTTTGGGAAGCAAGAGGTTTTCATTAAGTTTGGGTCCTGATTCTTGTGAAATCAGCTAGCTCTGTAAGAGAGAACTTTCAGGGGAGAAAAATACTGTGTTATATAGGAAAGTTAAACTAGTGATATGTGTAAACTCAGGTTTGTATTTTATGGATTGCTATGTATTGTAACTACCTGTTTCCACCACTCTTAGTTAAATCTTTATTCTTACTTTATTAAAAGTTTATTTTGTTTGATCATAAATGCTCACAAGTGCTATGTGATTTAAGGTAAAACTGGGGTATGCTGCACCATTGGGTGCAGATCTGCAACCTGACAGTAGCTAGAATCAAGGGCTGGACATACCAGGAGAACGATGCAATGGGATTTGGGGGAATTGTTAACCCACAAAGCAAAGAAAGGACTGGGATAAGCCCAGAGCAAAGTACTTTAGTAAGAGGGAGTCCTTCATGGGGTAGCTCTCGAACACCTTTCAGGCACGCGAGGCAGGGGGTAACAAGGTGAGAACTGTCACTTATGGTCCTTCATGAGAGAGGGAGAGGGGATTTTTAGCTAATGTTTGTCAAGTGTTTTAAAAATGGGGAATGCTAAGCAAGTGTAAGGGGACTGTTGCCCCCTTACTAACATTTAGTGGGGATGTTTTAGTTGCTAGCTCCCAGTACTGAAAAGGGGGAAGGGTCAATGTGGAATCAGGACCCTGAGACTGCCAGTCCCCAGGAACAATGGGGAGAGGCCAATGCTTCAGGCCAGCCTGAATGACAGGGCGGGCAGCCGAATCAGGGAGTCAGGAGGCCAGGGAGGTCCCATCCTCCGTGTGAGCTGGAATTGCCTGGGTCAGACAGAGTGGGGCCGAGCTAAGGAGAGAAAGCAGGGGCCCAAGCTAAGCTGGGAGCAGAGCTGTGCTAGATCCAGAGGGACCAGAAAAGCAGCCCAGAGAGAGCAGACCCTGTCCTGGGAGCAGAGCTGCAGCAACCAGAGCCAGAGGGGCCAGAAAAGCAGCCCATGAAGCAGGTCAGTGCTGGGAGCAGAATCACAGAAACAGCCTGCGGAGCAGATCTGTCTTGGGAGCAGAGCTGCAGCAACCAGAGGCAGAAGGGCCAAAGAAGCAGCCCAGCAAACTGGAGGCAGAGCAGCAGCAGCGGAGAGACAGAGTCATGGAGCTGAGGCTGGAGCAGTCCGGAGCTGGGTGTGGTGAGCAGCTGGGGAGAGTGAGGGGGACCCTGGGCAGCAGGCCCAGCACAGGGAGAGGCTCTGCAGGCCAGACTTGGATCGTAACCCCAACAGGGTAGGGGCGACACTGGGAAGAAGGGTCCTGCCACTTAGAGCCTGAGAGCGTGTGGCCACCACCAGAGCAAGTGTCCAACCCACAGCATCCCTGCAGCACAGCCAGGGCCTGAGAAGAAGGCCTGGGACTTGCAAGGAACAGACTGTGAACTGCCCGGACATTCCAGAGACACTGTTTGTGATCTTCCCTGCCACAGAGGGGGGTGATGTGTTTCCTTTAACCTTTCCCATTTTCCCCTTATTCTTTTTTAAAATTAATTGTTGATTAAATAACTTGTATTTGCTTTAAATTGTATATAATGGTCAGTGGGTCAGAGAAGTGCGCAGTGCAGAGAGAGTACCCTGGAGTGGGGACACCCTAGCCCCTGTCCTAGGTGACCACAGCAGGGTTGGGGGTTGAGGCCCCCAGGAATCCTGGGCCCAGCCTTGTTGGGGTTACGAGGACTCTGCCAGACAGGAGAGTGGAAGCGGAGTCCTCAAGGGCAGGGAGGCCACTGAGTAAGGGAAGTGGGAGCGAGGACTCAGATCCTTTCGCTAGCCCACTTCACCAGGGTAGTGCAGAAGCCAGGAAAGTTCCCCACAATAGCAGGACTATTTCCCCGCTTACACAAGTGTTCACTCCCATTACCTCCATAGTGAGGGTCAGGAGAAGATAAAAGAAAACTAGGGATGTGGGGGGAACCTGTTATTCTACTCCATTGTGCCAGAAACATAAGCAGGGCATACTTCCCCTCAGTGTAAAAAAAATAACTTATCCAATTAAGACGTTTGGTGTAATGACTCTTTTCATCCTATTCCCACCTTCTCCGTCCTCAGTCTCCAAAGGAAGCTAAATCTTTGGGTGCAATACTGGACCATGCTCTGATCCCTGTATGGAGCTATTTTCAATAGAGACTCTTGTACATCTGATGTTACCTGTTGTCCAGTAGATACATGGATGTGATTCAAGGTCAAATAGGTTTGGCATGTTGTTGACACGCTCAGTAAAAGCTGCAAAATGCTCTTCCCTCTTCTTTAGCCCAGAACCAAAGACTTGTTTATGGACTTTGTCTTCACTATTTTTTGTTAGCTTTTGTTAGCTCTCATAGCTTTTGCATATTCATAATATGAACCTCTCTGTTGTCATCTCCAACACTGATACTGGCCTGTGCATAAATCTCAATTAAAAAACTAGTTTATAGACTACTTCAAAGGCTAGTACTGTATGCATAGACAATTACAAATTGAAAACCTTCTACCAGGCAGATTAAATGCTATATTGTATGTAGCCAAGCTTCTAATTAGAGAAGCATTAGTTTTGGAATTCACATTTATAGCTACCCATGATGCAGTACAACCTATGGATATGCAATCTGCTGCTACTGGTACACAACCTTTAGTGAGAGACTGATCTTATCAGCAAGTTTCTAAGCTTTCAGCTGAAAGCTATTATAATCACTTGTGAGATGCTAATTCTTAATTGTCAAAGTAACATGAAAACATTTCATGTTAGTATACTGCAAAGAGTTGATATTTGCCATTTTTGCAACATGCTAAACTGCTTCATCTTTTCTGAGGAAAGAATACTTGTCCATACAGAAAGTCTTAATACATTGGTTTTTGGTAGTTTTGATTAAAAGCCACCACTTGAAGTGTTAAAGTTTAAGTCAGGCGGTAAGACCTGTATTTATAGTCATGTGGCTGTGTGCAAAAAAAAAAGGAACACTTGTTTTATGTAACATTGTTTCACCTCGCCTACAGGCTTACGGCAATACTTGATAGCTCTATATCAGACCTCATCTAAAAATACATAAAGTATGCTTTCAAATTATATATGGTGTGGGTGTGCATAAGGTGAGTACGTTGAATTGAAAAAAAAAGTCCCCCTTTTTGGAGAACTGCATTCTGCCTACAGTCCCTGAATGCCCTGTTATAACATGTAGTGCTGTGGGAATTCCAGGCAACGATGCTGCCCCGGGGAACTTGAAGTTTTGTCCCCTCATGTGCTTGAGAAAGGAGTCAAGATCATCAAAGAAGCCCACAATTTATAAATGAAAATTATAATTTATAATGAAATTTATAATCTCATGATTTTTTAAAAACAAATGAGAGTCTTTTTGCGACTGCTGGTTTGAGCTTTTAGGGTTCACATTTTTCAGCCTCTCTCCAGAGCCATGAGGGCTAGAAACAATGTTTTAAAATAAAGCTGAGATTCTCATATTAGCCACATGAATCCAAGAACTGGTGTTTTAAAGGAAAAAACCCAGATATCACAGGATTTATGCTAAAATAGCAAGACTTGGCATCTAGAGCTGGTCAAAAAATGGAATTTCCTCTCAGATGGAAATTCCAAGATTTCAGAATTTGGTGTCATCCTGATTTGGAATGAGAAGTCAAAGTCTCAAACCTCAATAAGGTTGAAATTGTTTTGACTTATAACCAAAAAAACCTTATAAATCAAAACAAAAAAATATTTTGGTGGTCTCCGGCAAGAGTTTTGACAAAGGCAATAAGCACTCTCAAAATATTTCAATTTCATTGAATCAACTTCTTCTAAATACGGGCTGAAAACTGCTCTGTCAGAAGGTTTTTGCAACTCTGCTATTTGCAGCATTGAACTCAGTTTGGGCTCCTGCAAGTTTACCATAATAAACCTGTCACCAAATCAAGTACACAGAATGCTATTACAAAATAGCATTTGAAAACCAGATAACCTTCCCAAGCAAGGGAACATGAGGCCTGGCATGTTTTCAGATGCTTCTGACTGCTAGGGATGGTTCTAACACTTATCAAACCTGCAACTTCAGGGTACTGCTGCCCATACTGTAGTGCCACATTTATGGCTAAGGTGTTTTCTGCTGATTGGGCCTAGATGAGCTCTATGCAGGGACAAATGCACATTTACCCTTCCTCCTTTTCAACTTCTAGTCATGACTTTCCTCCTCCTACAAACACACACCAGCCCTGGACACATCCCCCTTCTTATTTATATGCACCAAAGTGGACATGGTAGAGCCCAGAGGTGAAAATAAGCGGATACGGCGTACCGGCAAGAGCCAATACACTGTGCTGGACCAGACTGGCTTTCCCCAGCTGTCGCTTTAAAGGGCCCCGGGCCCCCCACAGCAGCCGGAGCTCCGGGCCCTTTAAAGCGCCCCCCCGAGCCCCACTGCTGGAGCCCCTGGGGTAGTGGTGGCAAGGCTCCGGTGCTGATCTAAAGGGCCAGGGGCTCCAGCCACTGCGGGGAGCCCCATGCCCTTTAAAGCACCCCCCAAACCCCCAGGGCTCCCTGCAGCAGCCAGAGCCCCCAGGCCCTTTAAAGCGCCACCCTAGCCCCACAGCCAAAGCCCCCAGGGTAGCAGTGGCAGGGCTCCAACACTGATTTAAAGGGCCCAGAGCTCCACTGTGGTAGCGGTGGCCAGAGCCCAGGGCCCTTTAAATCACCCCTGAGTGCCCAGCTGCCTCTGCAGCTGGGAGCTCTGGGGGTGATTTAAAGGCCCCAGGGCTCCCAGGTGCAGATCTTGGGCCTTTAAATCTTGATTTAAAGGGCCCGGGTATTTAAAGGCCCCAATCCTTCTGGTCAAGGTACTGCTCAGGACTCCAGAGTACTGATAAGTCCTTTAAATTCCTTTCACCCCAATAGAGCTATTTGAAGCGTGGTGGGAAAGGCATACTTGAAATCTTGGAGTTGCAGCCCCAAATTCTCTTCAACCAATCTTGGTATCTGCAACAGATCATAGCCAGGAAAAGGATGTAAAAGAAAGACTGCTTCTCACACCCATCCCCCTCTACTGCTAAGCTCACTTGCAGACAGTCACGAAGGAGACCAGGCAAGAATTGAGAGCATTTATCAGTGAAGAAATGGACACAAATACTGAAGATTTCCAGCTAAACTGCAGATAGATGTGCATGGCAAGACATTCATCTTATGAGACATTCTATAAAGGGATTACTGGGCCGAGTAAGAGCGAAGGCAAAATGGAGCCTCCCTTGGGATGAGAGATTCAGAGTAAAACCAATTACTGTTTAAAATGTAAATCTGATCAGACTTGGCTAAAGTAAGTATTCTCTAGTCTGATTAGTGGATTACTACATTAGGCTGTTGTTTAATGGGTTATAACAGTGTAACAATGCAGCCTCTGGCAGGACAGAATGGAGAGTATCAATTCAGGACAAATTGCTTAGAGCAGGGCAGTTACAGCCCAAAGCTAGGTGTCCTTTATTACTAAGGCACACCAAACCAGCTAAACAGTAAGGCTTTTGGTTTTACCCTATTGGCTAACCCTACAAGCAATTCCCTCAAACACTCCAGTTTCCCAGTATCATCATCAGGGCCACTTCTTATGGGGATGAATGGTTATGAAAACCAATACCCCAGTAAAAGAAAAAAAAGGTTCTCTCGATCCCCAAAGGGCCAAGCCCCAGATCCAGGTCAATATACACAGTTAGATCTTACCCACAAATCACACGGTTGCCAATCCTTTAGAATCTAAAATCTAAAGGTTTATTCATAAAAAGAAAGAAATATAGATAAGAACTAGAATTGTTTAAATGGAATCAATTACATATGTAATGGCAAAGTTCTTGGTTCAGGCTTGTAGCAGTGATGGAATAAACTGCAGGTTCAAATCAAGTCTCTGGAGTACATCCACATCTTGGATGGGTCATTCGGTCCTTTGATCAGAGCTTCAGTGTAGCAAAGTTCCTCCAGAGGTAAGAAGCAGGATTGAAGACAAAATGGAGGGGGTTTCCAGGGCTTCTTCCCTTACCGCTCTAGTTCTAGCTAGGAACTGAGCTGCTACTGCCCTGCCACTCTTTTTATGTGAGCCCACCAGGCTCAGATTGGCTGCTTCCGTACAGCCTCTCGAGGACCCACCTTCACTGCTCCTTTCCTTGGGCAGAGTATAGTGGGATATGGGACCTCCAGGAGGGGCCACAAAGGGCCAGGTACACCCAGACACAATTTGTTTAGACAGGCAGAATGTTGAATTTAGGGTTAGGTTATCTTAAAAAATAAACCATCCCATTACAGAAATAGTGATAGGAGATTTCTTGCCAAGTTCAGAGGTGTTGGGATTAGTACCCTCTGTAATAGTGAATCAAAGAAACCTTACAGTACAGCAAGTGAGAAGTGCAGAAAAGTCAGAAATGAATGTAATACCACTTTTTAGCACAGCAAGAACTAAAAATGGAGCACCAGACTCAATTTTCAATGCCTGTGGTTGGAGGGGTTTTTGTTTGTTTATAGGGAAAATCCTATAGTCTATATTCAGATAAAGAAAACCTCTTTTGGAAGTACATGACATTGATATATGAAGATAAAAGTTTTCATGACAATAAAAAGAGTTAGCTAAAAATTTTGAACATGGGAACAATTCAGGCAGTAGACCCCAGCAGCTTCTTATAAACTGGTAGGCCTCAAACCTGCACTAACCCCATAGACCCATTAAAGTCACTACTTACATCATTTGAATTCAGTGGGATCTTTGGCATGAATAGTTCTTACTTAGGTGAATTGAGGGTTTGCAGGATCAGTGACTTAAGCCCCTACTCAGGAAAGCACATGCCTAAATCCATCCCTACGATGACCCAAAGCACCCAGCTATTCACACTCGTTACTCTACTACAGTAATCTTTGTACAAAACATGTTTTGTGAGGTATCATTTGAAAACTAATAACTCATTGATCATTAATAATCTTGTGTAATATATGTACTGGGTGTGTATTAAAAGTTATGGATATATTCTGAAATTATGACTAAAATGTGTTTAAGCCAGGAATTGATGAATGGGTCTGTCCTAAACAAAGGAATGTGGGCTTACCTCAATTTACATATAAGCAGTGAACAGGACTATCAAGACAGCAGGAGGAGCAAATTGCAGGAAAGAGAACAACTTGCATTTTAGCAAACACCAGCCAGGGGAAAAAAAGAGCATGGAGCTTTCTTTACCACCGGACTCCATCTCATCTTCTTTGCAATTTGCATAAAATTTACTGTGAGGGTAACCTTTAGAAGAACCATTTCAAAGTTTCACTGGACTAACAAAGAAAGGAACAGAAAACCCCAAACTCTTTCACCTAAGACAACAAAAGAACCAGTACTGTGAGACTTCTAGAGGAGATCCTGACCACAGCTCAGTCTCCATTTTTCTGGAAGACCATGAGTGAGAAAAGCTATCTTGAACAAAGCCCATACATTGCTAGATTAAGTTTTATACTTTTAAATGCACGTTTCACTTTTATTTGCTCATAACCTTTTCTAACTTTATCTCTTAGAGTTCAACTCACTTAAAAGCCGGTGGTCTTTTGTTAATATACTTGTTTTACTATTACCCTAAACCAATAGCGCTGTGTTGGAATTAAAGTGAACGTTAACTCCAGTTAGTGTAGCAAGTTGTTGGTCTTTGTCTCTTTAAAGGAGCAGACAGATCTTATTATTCCTCTCAGTGTTGCAGGAAAGGGCTGGACATAGAACACATGGGTTTGGAGAAGTTCAGGACGAAGGTGTGTTGGAGTCACCGGCTAACATTAACCAAGTCTGATAAAGACAAGAGTGTGTGTGTGATAACTGCTGGCAGGCTGTTGGGTTCAAAGTGGTTGAAGCAAAGCTGTACAGCATGAAGTACATGCTGCTTGCTGGCTGTGTGTATCCAAGGCAGGAAGCCACAAGTAGCAGAAGCATTTTGGGGCTCTCAGGGTTATAATACAACCAATGACACAACCTCTCACTGGTCTGAATAACACCCTAGTACATGACACCTACTGAGCATAGAACTAAAGCACATTCTTAGCTTCAAGCATGTGTTTATGTCCCAGTGAGAAAAACAAATCGTTATCTGCATTTACTCCAGATGACTAGAAGCCATTTGAAAAGCATTTTAAATCTATTCCATGCTCATACCTTAACATTTCTCTCTGGCTTGTAGAAAGGGAGTGTTTTTTGTTTATTTTTTCCTCCCCAAACCCAAAAATTTGCTGTCAGGCAGTGAAATTCACACAGCAGACCAGGAAATCCCTTGAAGTTAGGATAAAAACAGTATCAAGGTTCTAGAACTGTAAGCATCTTTGCACTTGTAGTAAAAAGTATGATTCAAAACTAGGCAAGTTAAATATTTTGGTGTGTTTTATTGATTTTCACCAAATATCTAAAACTATTCCATAATGGACTAAAAATCACCTGCCAAATATTCTTCTGTAAGCTGAAGAATTCTTTGCGCAAGTAAACTGGTCATTGATTCTTATTAAAAAACAGACAAGCCAATTAAAAATAAAACAAATTCACCCACCTTCAAAAGAGAAACTTTCAAATAATTGCATGAGAACTTTTAATATCCCACTCATTGTTCTGGCCATCACGAATTTTTAAAGACAAACTGCAAAAAGCTTATCAAAGCTATATTCAGAGCTGTGTGAAACTCAGCAGTTTTGTAGAAACACTTTTCCTCCACCTCACTCCAGTTTCAGATAACATGGGTTTGCTTCCCTAAGTTTCTCCTTGAGATTGCCTGGTTTGGAATGAACACAGTGAAATGGAGTTTGCATGGTTTCTATGTGAAATCATAACTCAGCTCAGGGTAATGCAAAATGAGGCTCAGGTACCAAAAGCTTTGTGAATCGCAGCCATTTGAGTTACCTAGCAAGTGAAACCTAGGTAGAAGAGGCATTTAAACACTAACTTGGGGCCTGTGTGCTCTGCTAAGGATGGGAACAGAACTTTGAAAATTTTGCAAAAGTGCCTAAGGCCCAGATCCTCAAAAAGGTATTTAAGCATCTTATTCGCTGTGAGGATCTGGGCCTAACTGATTTAGGAGCCAGAGTCCTATTTTCAAAAGTGACCTAGGCACTTAGGAAAATTTTACCCTCAGACTGTTCACAATTGTCCTTATCTTGGAGTGCTAATTGATGACAGATACATTTACCTTTTTCCCTATTCTGTTTTATTTTCTTCTTGTTTTAAGCAAGGCAGATCTGTAACTGCAGAACCTCCACTATCCCTTTGTCTGTGAAATGCTTTTCATCCCCACCATGACTATCAGCCTCTTCTAGACAATCCTTTCCCACCACAAGTGCAGTCTCCACAATTAAATAAATCCAACATTTACCTTTTCAAAGTATAAGTATAAGACACATAATCAGTATCTCAGAGACCACTAGGTATTGGCTACTAATGGCCACCCTACAGGAAACCTTTAACCATCTCAGGCTGGAAGCCTCTGCATGTGAGGATAGGGTGACGTGTTGAAAAGGGTAAAAAAGATCTTAGGGTACAGATAAGCCTTGATAAAAGCATTATTTAATCCTGTTCTTCAATCCTTAACTCTGGCTGCTCTCCAAAAGTAGTAGGCAAGTTAACAGTTTAAAGAAGTAGAAACTAATCTGAATAGTGATGAGTGAGTTTGTGTCAGTAACAGGCTGAGCAAACTCATTTATAGCCTCATAAGTAAAAGAATAATTCAATCTTCCTGGAAATTGAATGATCAGCATTAAAAAAATATTAGATTGGATTTCTCCCCAGTCATAGAGCAACAACTCATATTTATGCCCCATGCAAATTGATAAACAATTACATAATAAAATAAAATATCCACCTACTTTACTGGGCATAAAATACATTTAATTTTGCCTTAGATATAAAAGCAAATGTAAATGCTATAAAGGTGGGACCATCTTCTCTCTGACTAAAGGAAAATATCAAGTCATTACATGCACTGTAAAGCCTGCACAAAAAGGCATTTTATTTTATCGAAAGAAATATAACAAAGTGCTACCCTATTAGCCTTGACAAAATTCTTTAGCGTCATTCAAGAATGGCCACTCATGCCAGACATTCTTCTGAAACCATTTCACTATTAAATGGCAAAAAACTTCATTAACTCACAGTTAAGTGATCACTGGGGGAAATTGTACCTTTACGAAATATTGAGTTAACAAAACTTAAGCTTCTGAAAACCAGGAAATATGGAGTTAAGGTAAACACTCACACAACCTTATCTCTGGCACCATGGAGCTGGCAAGAACCACTGGGAATTATCTGCATTCTCTCCACCTGCTTTCGGTGTTTTATGTATAGCTATACTGAATGGAGGGACAGGTTAGTAGAGGCATGTTTATGATATAAGGAGATCTGGATCTGAATCCCCCCCATGTGAGTGATCAAAGGAAGAAGAGACGTGTACCTTGAGGTTCCAGTCTGTATTACTTCGACAGAGTTGTGTAGGTTGTGTCAGTAGCAGGGCACTGGTATCTTCTTCCCATTGGTATTTGTCAGTAGTGAGCCTGGATGACAGAGTGGTCTGTGGATGTAATGATGGGTAGGTTTGGGTGGTATCCTGGGTGCAAGTTTGAAGGAATTGTAAAAGGGTGTGAAGTGGTTGTTAAATTTTACAAGTGTTGTGTCAGGAGAACAGCTGGGTCTCAGCCTGGTCTCTAGGCAACCTGGCAAGCTCGGGGGGCCCAATAAGGCTTCTCCAAATGGTGGGGTTTCCTCATTGGGCCGGGGAGTCAGCAGTGGCTGCTTCACTTGGGTCATGTCTGCAGCTGTGCTTACTCTGCTCCTGTTTCCAGTTCCCACTAGAACCAGCTTTCAGTGCTTTCTCTGGACCTGTCTAGTCACACAAACCTAAACACCCTTGCCCTGCCCCTTCTCTAAGTCCCTGTCCACTCCATCCCCCTCCCTCCATCATTCACACTCCTCCACCCTCACTTACTTTCATTGGGCTAGGGCAGGGTTTGGGATGTGGGCTCTGGGCTGGGGCCGAGGAGTCTCATGTCTGGGAGGAGGCTCTAGGCTGAGACGGGGTAAGGGTTGGGATGCAGGAGAAGGTGCAAGCTCTGGGAGGGAGTTTGGATGCTGGAGGGGGCTCAAGGCGGAGGTGTGGGAGGGGATGCAGGGTGCATACTCTGGGAGGGGGGTCAGGGCTGGGGCAGGCAGTTGGGGTGCAGGATGGGGTATGGGCTCTGGCTGGGAGTTTGGGTGCAGGAGGGGGCTCAGGTATGGGGCAGGGGGTTGGGGTGCAGGAGGGGGTGAGGCTGCAGGCTCAGCCGGATGGTGCTTATCTCGGGTGGCTCTTGGTCAACAGCGCAGGGGGCTAACACAGGCTCCCTGCCTACCTTGGCCCCAAGCCACTCCTGGAAGCGGCCGGTACGTCCCTACAGTCCCTGGGGTGGCAGGGGTCTCCGCGCTCCCCAAGTACCAACTCTGCAGCCCCCATTGGCCAGGAACTGAGAGCAGAAGACCACAGCAAGATGTATGGGTTTGTTTCAGTTATTAACTTTAGAACCATGTAACAAGGAAATGCATTTAATACTGGCACGTCATAGACATATAACCAAGCCTCACCTCTAAAGGCCTGAAATTGTAATTAGGAAGATTCTCAATGAAGTCATGGCTGGGGACAATTCTGATCTTATTTATAGCAGTTGAGAGTCTGTCTCATATAGTTGTTGTAATGCAGTAAGTTGGAGCTCATTTATTATCCTTACTATGTTTAGTTCAGGAAATGCTCCTAGTAGACTATTGCAGTTTATAAAGAAACTGTAGACAAGATCATCTGCTTTAACACCCCTGACTTCAATGGATGTATGGTAATTTACATAATCCAGAAATCTGGTCCATTGTGTTTGGTTCCCTAGAAAATAATGGACCACTCACAAGAGTGAGATATTATTCAGTGAGTGTAAGGTTGGCAGAAATAGACCCTTGCTTGTCTTGAACATTATGGGCCACTTTTTCCATTCTTTTTCATCTGCTATAGTCACTACCTCTGCATTTTTCACTGGTATCATACAGATTTGGTAGCATTTTACATGATTTTTTTTTATGCATGTAAAGTGATGATAGAATGTGAAAGACAGAGACTCAGACCCTGTATCTTAACATTACTTGTTTGCTACAGAATTCAGTGCAGTGACTTCCAGGGAAGGTTTGTCTGAGTAAAGACCAGGCCTACTCAAGAATACGTATGATTAAAATAGACAATAGCTACACAATAAAACTAAGGATTCCGCCACCACTGCTCCATGTCTATAATATTTCTGTATGTGCCTAGAACCATAGGGATAGATACATAGTTACAAATGGAATTAAACAGAAACTAAATGAAAATACATTTTTAACTGTGCAACAAAATAGTTAAAACAGAAAATGCAGAAGTGAATTGCTATAGTAATGTGAACTTTGCCATGTTGCACATCCATAGAAAATTCTATTTCTGTTTTCCTGGTTGTGTGTGTAGCTTAATATATTACTCCCTCAGGGAACAGATGGCCAGGATCCCCTGGGGGACTAACATGAAAGGGAAGGGAGTCCAGGAGAGCTGGCTGTATTTCAAGGAATCCCTGTTGAGGTTACAGGGACAAACCATCCCGATGAGTCGAAAGAATAGTAAATATGGCAGGCGACCAGCTTGGCTTAATGGTGAAATCCTAGCGGATCTTAAACATAAAAAAGAAGCTTACAAGAAGTGGAAGGTTGGACATATGACCAGGGAAGAGTATAAAAATATTGCTCGGGCATGTAGGAAAGATATCAGGAGGGCCAAATCGCACCTGGAGCTGCAGCTAGCAAGAGATGTCAAGAGTAACAAGAAGGGTTTCTTCAGGTATGTTGGCAACAAGAAGAAAGCCAAGGAAAGTGTGGGCCCCTTACTGAATGAGGGAGGCAAGCTAGTGACAGAGGATGTGGAAAAAGCTAATGTACTCAATGCTTTTTTTGCCTCTGTTTTCACTAACAAGGTCAGCTCCCAGACTGCTGTGCTGGGCATCACAAAATGGGGAAGAGATGGCCAGCCCTCTGTAGAGATAGAGGTGGTTAGGGACTATTTAGAAAAGCTGGACGTGCACAAGTCCATGGGGCCGGACGAATTGCATCCGAGAGTGCTGAGGGAATTGGCGGCTGTGATTGCAGAGCCCTTGGCCATTATCTTTGAAAACTCGTGGCGAACGGGGGAAGTCCCGGATGACTGGAAAAAGGCTAATGTAGTGCCCATCTTTAAAAAAGGGAAGAAGGAGGATCCTGGGAACTACAGGCCGGTCAGCCTCACCTCAGTCCCTGGAAAAATCATGGAGCAGGTCCTCAAAGAATCAATCCTGAAGCACTTAGAGGAGAGGAAAGTGATCAGGAACAGTCAGCATGGATTCACCAAGGGAAGGTCATGCCTGACTAATCTAATCGCCTTTTATGATGAGATTACTGGTTCTGTGGATGAAGGGAAAGCAGTGGATGTATTGTTTCTTGACTTTAGCAAAGCTTTTGACACGGTCTCCCACAGCATTCTTGTCAGCAAGTTAAGGAAGTATGGGCTGGATGAATGCACTATAAGGTGGGTAGAAAGCTGGCTAGATTGTCGGGCTCAACGGGTAGTGATCAATGGCTCCATGTCTAGTTGGCAGCCGGTGTCAAGTGGAGTGCCCCAGGGGTCGGTCCTGGGGCCCGTTTTGTTCAATATCTTCATAAATGATCTGGAGGATGGTGTGGATTGCACTCTCAGCAAATTTGCGGATGATACTAAACTGGGAGGAGTGGTAGATACGCTGGAGGGGAGGGATAGGATACAGAAGGACCTAGACAAATTGGAAGATTGGGCCAAAAGAAATCTAATGAGGTTCAATAAGGATAAGTGCAGGGTCCTGCACTTAGGATGGAAGAATCCAATGCACCGCTACAGACTAGGGACCGAATGGCTCGGCAGCAGTTCTGCGGAAAAGGACCTAGGGGTGACAGTGGACGAGAAGCTGGATATGAGTCAGCAGTGTGCCCTTGTTGCCAAGAAGGCCAATGGCATTTTGGGATGTATAAGTAGGGGCATAGCGAGCAGATCGAGGGACGTGATCGTTCCCCTCTATTCGACACTGGTGAGGCCTCATCTGGAGTACTGTGTCCAGTTTTGGGCCCCACACTACAAGAAGGATGTGGATAAATTGGAAAGAGTACAGCGAAGGGCAACAAAAATGATTAGGGGTCTAGAGCACATGACTTACGAGGAGAGGCTGAGGGAGCTGGGATTGTTTAGTCTGCAGAAGAGAAGAATGAGGGGGGATTTGATAGCTGCTTTCAACTACCTGAAAGGGGGTTTCAAAGAGGATGGCTCTAGACTGTTCTCAATGGTAGCAGATGACAGAACGAGGAGTAATGGTCTCAAGTTGCAATGGGGGAGGTTTAGATTGGATATTAGGAAAAACTTTTTCACTAAGAGGGTGGTGAAACACTGGAATGCGTTACCTAGGGAGGTGGTAGAATCTCCTTCCTTAGAGGTTTTTAAGGTCAGGCTTGACAAAGCCCTGGCTAGGATGATTTAACTGGGACTTGGTCCTGCTTTGAGCAGGGGGTTGGACTAGATGACCTTCTGGGGTCCCTTCCAACCCTGATATTCTATGATTCTATTCTATGATTCTATGATTCTACTATTTGGGTTATCAAGCATATAGCAAAGTAGACAGATTTTGCTACACGTTTGTTACAATGATCATCTTAATTTGTTTGCATTTCCTGACCAAAAAATTATATTGTGCAGCCTCAATGTTATCTGTACTTGTGAGGTGAGCCAAAACTTCCCATACTATGGTCTATGGATCACTAGTGTCTGAAGGGAGCTGAGAAATCATCTGGTGCTGGTTCCTTTTCCTTATTTCCAGCTGCTAAAGGTCATTAAAAGTCAGCTAAAAAATGCATTAAATCATTCCTTTATTTGGCTATGCGAGCAATTGTTGTAGTTGTCACAAGGCTGTTGTGGTGTTGCAAATAGGAAGGGGAGTGAGCCACAATCTCACAACAAGGAAGGTGCTTCATCAACTATTAGGAGATGGTCCACATTAGGAACAAGTCTGAGAACCCCTTGGCCCGGAAGCTCCTTCCTCACGAAGAACAACAAAGAGGGCAGAATTTGAGACAGACGTTTTTCTTAGGTTGTTGCAATAAAAGTTTCACTCCAAGAGCAACACTGAGTAGTTATCCATGGTTCCCTGTCAAACAGGGAGGACGTGTCCAGTGGAGTTCCACAGGGGTGAGTCCTGTGTCTGTGTCAGAAGAAAGGGCCTACAGCTAGCTTGCTTACGTGGTAGCTCAATCCCAGGTGCTCTAATAAGTGCAGGTGGGCCCCAACTGAGCCTCCTGATTGGCCGAGGGCATCAGTAGACCTGCTTTTAAGACTAGCAGCAGCATGCTGTCTGCTCAAAGTATTTGCCCATGGCTGCGCTAGTTCCTGTCTTGTCTCAGCCCTGCTTCTGTCTTTTGACTCCAGATAACCTGGTTCTGATCTTCATCTCTCATTTCTGACTCTGGCTTGACTTTTGACTCTGGCATCTGTTCTCTGACCATGAGGCCTGACTCCTGCTCTGTTCACTAGGCCTGACCACCCATGTGTTGTTCACTAACCATCTGGTACTATTAAATATTTTCATTATTGATTTGGATAATAGCTTCTATGCTAATAAAATTTGAGGGACACCAAGTTGGGAGGGGTTGCAAGGCCTTTGAAGGACAGAATAAGAATTCAAAACAACCTTGACAAATTAGAGAATTGGTCTGAAATCAACAAGATGAAATTCTATAAAGATTAGTGCAAAGTGTTATAATTCAGAAGAAAAAAAATCAAATGCACAAATATAAAGCGTGGAATAACAAGCTAGGTAGTGTTCTGCCAAAAAAGGATCGGGGGGGGGGGTATTATAGTGGATCACAAATTGAATATCAACAATCTGATGCAGTTGTGTGAAAAAGGCTAATATTCTGCAGTGTATTTATTAACAGGAGTGTTTTATGAAGACATGGGAGGTAGTTGTCCTGCTCTACTCAGCACTGTTGAGACCTCAGCTAGAGTCCAATTCTGGGCACCATACTTAAGAAAAGATGTGGATAAAATGAAGAGCCCAGAGGAAAGCAACAAAAATAATTCAAGTTTTAAAAAACCTGACTAATGAGGAAAGGTTAAAAAAACTGGGCATGTTTCTTAAGAAAAGAAGACTCCAGGGGGATCTGATAAGTGTACAAATATGTTTAGGGCTTATGTTTATGTTTATGTTATAAAAAGGGGAGGTTTAGGTTGGATATTAGGAAAACCTTTTTCACTAGGAGGGTGGTGAAGCACTGGAATGGGTTACCTAGGGAGGTGGTGGAATCTCCTTCCAAAGAAGTTTTTAAGGTCAGTCTTGACAAAGCCCTGGCTGGGATGATTTAGTTGGGGATTGGCCCTGCTTTGAGCAGGGGGTTGGACTAGATGACCTCCTGAGGTCCCTTCCAACCCTGATATTCTATGATTCTATGAAGATGATCAATTGTTTTCCATTTTCACTGGAGGTAGGACAAATAGTAATGGGCTTAAATCTGCAACAAGGGAGACTTAGGTTAGATACTGGGGGGAAAAACTTCCCAACTGTAAGGATAGTTGAGCTCTGGAATAGGCTTCCAACGGAGATTGTGAAATCCCCATCACTGGAGGTTAAGAACAAATTGGACAAACATCTGTCAGGGATGGTCAAGGTTTACTTGGATCCTGCCTCAGCCCAGGGGGCTGGACTTCAAGACTTCTTGAGGTTCTTTCCAGCCCTACAGTCCAGTGATTCTATGAATAATAGCTTTCTACAATTGTTTCATCATTTAGATCTAGTCTCACCCATGGACTTCTACAGTAAAACAGTAAAGATAAGTCAGATGAGGTTTTTAGTAGTGGCTGAGCTGGGTTTAGGGGTTGGGAGATTGATAACAAGAACAGCAGATGAACATTCTGTAGTCAGGCTGCATATTATAGGTAACTCATATCACAGGAGGATTAAATTACTCTCTAGCGCCAAACTTCATTGCCCACCATTAGTATGGCCACAAACCTGAAGCTGAGCAGCTTTGCATTGCTTTTGAAGCAAAGATGCAAATTAGAATGATGTTCTAAAAGCAAGCCCATTCCATGTTAAATAAAACAAAAGGCAACATTTTTATGAATAAATGAGACAAAGCCTTGATATAAGTAAACATATCAATACTCAGTCAAAATATTTCATGACTTTTCTATAACAACAACAAGTTAGTGCATGCAGGGATGGCAGGTTTGTAGAAATTTTGGTGGTGCCAAGAACCTGCCCCCAACTCTGCCCCCCACCTGCCTAAGGCTCTGCGAGGAAGTTTGGGTGGGGGAAGGAGGTCTGGGGTGCAGGCCTGGACTGGGGCAGGGGATTGGGATGCAGGACGGGTGAGAGGTTGGGCTCTGGGAGGGAGTTTGGGTTGAGGAGGGAGTCTGGGCTGCAGGCTCTGGGGGTGCAGGTGGGGGTGAGGGGTACAGGCTCTGGCAGAGGAATTTGGATGCTGAGTACAGGCTCCAGGCTAGGGCAGGAGGTTGATGTGCAAGAGTGGATGCGGGGTGCAGGCTCTGGGACAGAGTTTGGGTGCTGGCTCTGGGCTGAGGGTGCAAGCTCTGGGAGGGAGTTTGGGGACAGGAGGGCATGTGGAGGGAGGGGGTGCAGGCTCTGGGAGGGAGTTTTGGTGTTGTGTGCTGGCTCTGGGCTGGGGGTGCAGGAGGGGATGAGAGGTGCAGGCGCTGGGACTGAGTTTGGGTGCAGGTGCAGGCTCTGGGAGGGAGTTTGGGGATGGGGGGTGCAGGCTCTGGGAGGGGGTTGGGGGTTACCTGGGGCTCCTAGGCAGGGCAGACTAGGAGTCTCCATGTGCATCTACCCCCAGGCACTGCCCCCACAGCTTCCCATTGGCTGCAGGGGCACTTGGGGCAGGACGCAGACCCACCCAGCCCATGGGCGGCAGGGAGGGGCCGGCAGCCATGTGGAGCGAGCAGGGAGGAAGCCGGTGGTGAGTGAGGGCCCCAGGCTGTTTTAAATGTTTCCAAAAGTTTAATAATGAAAATAAAATGGAAGGAAGGAGACCATCCAGTATTAAATAGCCCATCCCAGGATGGAGATAGGGGAGGGTACAAACTGTTGTCTCTTAATTCCTGCACCAGGACAGAGATGAAGCAGGAAACCATGGTATCCAATTGATAGAACATGAGTAGCAGTTAACACTTTATCCATTGTATTAAACTCTGTATAACTAGTTAAGGTACTGGGAGTTATTTTGGCTTCCTTAAATTATCTGGCACAATTGATTCATAATTACTGGTGCTCACTGGAACCCAGAATCCAGTGACTGAATTGTCTAGGCAGTTCTCTAACCTGTGTTTCAGTCAAGTGGGTGCTCATTGGAAAAGGCTTCTGAGCCTTAATTCTAAAAGAGCTGTTAAATTCACATGCTGTGTACATGCTGCATGTTTCTGGGTCTTGGATTTTGTGGGGGTTTCTTTGAAATATCCTTTATGCTGCTATTTTGAATCCAGCCCAAACTAAGGCTATGCCTAACAGGAGACCTTACAGTGGCACAGCTGTACCGCTGCAGCTGCGCTGCAGTAAGATCTCCTGTGGAGCTGCTCTGGACAGATGGGAGAGAGCTCTCTTGTTGGCGTAATTAAACCACCCCCAATGAGCAACGAGAGCTATGTCAGCTGGAGAGCATCTCCTACCAACGTAGCGCTGGGCCACATCGGCGCTTCTGTCGATGTAACTTACGTCAGTCGGGGGTATCTTTTTCCACTCCCCTGACCGACAAAAGTGCTAATGTAGACATAGACAACTACTCATCTGAAGTTATTACCATTTGATGGGGCTATGATCACTTTTGTGAAATGAGCTTGATGGTCCCAATGCAGTTCCCAGTGAGCAAGTGACCCTATCACAAAAAAGTCACCATATTTGACAATAATTGGTACCTTTGTTGGTAGTACCACATAAACCAAGAATGGAAACGGATTGAATTATCTTGTTGACCCAAAAGGGTGTCAGGACTGATGACATTGGTGGGCCAGTGTAGATGACTTAGGAGTCTAAGGCTCAATCTGGACTTGAAAGTTATATTGGCATACCTAGCCCTTCGGTCGCTGTAAGTTGCATCTATGCTAGGGGACGATACCGGCTTAGCAATGCTGACAGTCTCTGTAGCATAGACATACTGTACATGTCATTTTCAATGACTTTCAGTGAGATCGAAGCGCCTCAGTGCCTAAGTCACTTTTGAAAATGAGACTTAGGCTCATCATAACTCAGGAGTTGCTTTGCTGAGGGAGCCATACTTAAATATCTTTTTAAAATCTGGGTCTTAAGCTGTGCAGCATAGCCATAGCCTACAGTGGCATAGCTGTGCCCCTAAAGCCTTGCTGCTGTTAGGCACACAGTGTATCTGTTCTTTGTCAGCAGGAGAGAGCTCTCCTGCTAACAAAATAAAAACCAACGAGGGGTGGCAGCTTTGTCAGCGGGAGAGCATCTGCTGCCAACAAAGCACTGTCCACACTGGTGCTTTTCTTCAGTAAAACTTTTATCGTCGGGGTGTGTTGTTTTTTTCACACCCCGAGGGACAAGAGTTTTATTGATGAAAGTGAAATGTAGATATAGCCTAAAGTGTAGGTAGGCCTGGTTTGACAGAAGTAATTAACTAAACATGGGAGAGGCCTCACTTCTTGGAAGACAAGACTAGGGGGTAAATAGGTCAGCGGGCTGAATATGGGATGTTTGTGTTAACTAAGGATATGTCTACATTAGCAAGTTTACAGCAGTACCGATTTCTGTACTGTAAGATTGCTCATTTAGCCACTCTGTGCCAATAGGAGAGCCCTCTCCTGTTGACATAATAAAACCACTTCAACAAGCGGTGGTAGCTATGTCAAAGTGCGGTGCACACTACCACTTATGCCTGCTAAACTTCTGTCACTTGGGGGGGGAGGTCTTTTTCACAATCCTAGCGACAAACTTTGCCAACATAAGTGGTAGCGTAGACATGGCGTAAGAGACAGAAGGGAGAATATCCAAGTAACCATTTACTACCATCAAGATACCAATGGACAAGATAAGTCAGGAGGTAAAGAATAGGCTGGCTGAGCATGGATAGTACATGAACAGAGCATGCTGTACAGGGATTGGTTCCCACAAAATAACCAAGCCAAGCCAAAAATTTGTAGTGCAATATGTAGTAAATGCAATGAGATGTGTAACTGTATATAAAGGGAGAGGGTTTCGGTGTCAGTGTAGATCTCTGGTGTACCCTGCATCCACCCTCAGTGTTCAAGTCTGATCAACTCAAAGAAGCATTGCTTTATGCCAAATAAAGATACCTATGTGATAAAGTCTGAAGTCCAACAGAGTTCTTAGAAGCTGAGTGGAAAGAGGTCTTGGGGGGAATCCCAACATTTAATCCCTTTGTGAACAATGATCTCTGTGCCTTAGTTCCCCATCTATAAAATGGGGATAATATTGCTTCCCTACCTCACAGGACTATATGTTAAAAAAATGTGAGGTGGTCAGATACTACGGTGATGGGGTGGGGCATACAATTACCCAAGATATCTAGATAGTGGGTATTGTGATTTGGTTGACACGTGTGTGTTTGCCTTGATTACGTACAGAGTACTTTCCAAACCAAAGGAAACCACATTCAGCTAGCATGGAGCTGCCTTATTCTTGTAGATCTAATTGTTTAGGATTAACTAGAGTTCAAGGTCTGTTAAGCCTTCCAGTGTAGGGTTGTTCCTGATCTGGAAGATTCTATACATGTTCAGGTTACTCTGTTCATTTTATAAAAAGGTAAGTCTAACCTTGGTTATGAAATGTAAGGGAGCAGTATGACTGCTCAGAGCTCCGGTACGAAACTGTGGAAAAACCTGAGTGTCTCTGGATTAAGTTTAGAAGTGTGTGCAACAAGAGTGATGTCATGGTGGGAGTCTGCTATAGACCACCGGACCAGGGGGATGAGGTGGATGAGGCTTTCTTCCGGCAACTCACGGAAGCTACTAGATCGCATGCCCTGATTCTCATGGGTGACTTTAATTTTCCTGATATCTGCTGGGAGAGCAATACAGCGGTGCATAGACAATCCAGGAAGTTTTTGGAAAGCGTAGGGGACAATTTCCTGGTGCAAGTGCTAGGGGAGCCAACTAGGGGGAGCGCTTTTCTTGACCTGCTGCTCACAAACCGGGTAGAATTAGTGGGGGAAGCAAAAGTGGATGGGAATCTGGGAGGCAGTGACCATGAGTTGGTTGAGTTCAGGATCCTGACGCAGGGAAGAAAGGTAAGCAGCAGGATACGGACCCTGGACTTCAGGAAAGCAGACTTTGACTCCCTCAGGGAACAGATGGCCAGGATCCCCTGGGGGACTAACATGAAAGGGAAGGGAGTCCAGGAGAGCTGGCTGTATTTCAAGGAATCCCTGTTGAGGTTACAGGGACAAACCATCCCGATGAGTCGAAAGAATAGTAAATATGGCAGGCGACCAGCTTGGCTTAATGGTGAAATCCTAGCGGATCTTAAACATAAAAAAGAAGCTTACAAGAAGTGGAAGGTTGGACATATGACCAGGGAAGAGTATAAAAATATTGCTCGGGCATGTAGGAAAGATATCAGGAGGGCCAAATCGCACCTGGAGCTGCAGCTAGCAAGAGATGTCAAGAGTAACAAGAAGGGTTTCTTCAGGTATGTTGGCAACAAGAAGAAAGCCAAGGAAAGTGTGGGCCCCTTACTGAATGAGGGAGGCAAGCTAGTGACAGAGGATGTGGAAAAAGCTAATGTACTCAATGCTTTTTTTGCCTCTGTTTTCACTAACAAGGTCAGCTCCCAGACTGCAGTGCTGGGCATCACAAAATGGGGAAGAGATGGCCAGCCCTCTGTAGAGATAGAGGTGGTTAGGGACTATTTAGAAAAGCTGGACGTGCACAAGTCCATGGGGCCGGACGAATTGCATCCGAGAGTGCTGAGGGAATTGGCGGCTGTGATTGCAGAGCCCTTGGCCATTATCTTTGAAAACTCGTGGCGAACGGGGGAAGTCCCGGATGACTGGAAAAAGGCTAATGTAGTGCCCATCTTTAAAAAAGGGAAGAAGGAGGATCCTGGGAACTACAGGCCGGTCAGCCTCACCTCAGTCCCTGGAAAAATCATGGAGCAGGTCCTCAAAGAATCAATCCTGAAGCACTTAGAGGAGAGGAAAGTGATCAGGAACAGTCAGCATGGATTCACCAAGGGAAGGTCATGCCTGACTAATCTAATCGCCTTTTATGATGAGATTACTGGTTCTGTGGATGAAGGGAAAGCAGTGGATGTATTGTTTCTTGACTTTAGCAAAGCTTTTGACACGGTCTCCCACAGCATTCTTGTCAGCAAGTTAAGGAAGTATGGGCTGGATGAATGCACTATAAGGTGGGTAGAAAGCTGGCTAGATTGTCGGGCTCAACGGGTAGTGATCAATGGCTCCATGTCTAGTTGGCAGCCGGTGTCAAGTGGAGTGCCCCAGGGGTCGGTCCTGGGGCCCGTTTTGTTCAATATCTTCATAAATGATCTGGAAGATGGTGTGGATTGCACTCTCAGCAAATTTGCGGATGATACTAAACTGGGAGGAGTGGTAGATACGCTGGAGGGGAGGGATAGGATACAGAAGGACCTAGACAAATTGGAAGATTGGGCCAAAAGAAATCTAATGAGGTTCAATAAGGATAAGTGCAGGGTCCTGCACTTAGGATGGAAGAATCCAATGCACCGCTACAGACTAGGGACCGAATGGCTCGGCAGCAGTTCTGCGGAAAAGGACCTAGGGGTGACAGTGGACGAGAAGCTGGATATGAGTCAGCAGTGTGCCCTTGTTGCCAAGAAGGCCAATGGCATTTTGGGATGTATAAGTAGGGGCATAGCGAGCAGATCGAGGGACGTGATCGTTCCCCTCTATTCGACACTGGTGAGGCCTCATCTGGAGTACTGTGTCCAGTTTTGGGCCCCACACTACAAGAAGGATGTGGATAAATTGGAAAGAGTACAGCGAAGGGCAACAAAAATGATTAGGGGTCTAGAGCACATGACTTATGAGGAGAGGCTGAGGGAGCTGGGTTTGTTTAGTCTGCAGAAGAGAAGAATGAGGGGGGATTTGATAGCTGCTTTCAACTACCTGAAAGGGGGTTTCAAAGAGGATGGCTCTAGACTGTTCTCAATGGTAGCAGATGACAGAACGAGGAGTAATGGTCTCAAGTTGCAATGGGGGAGGTTTAGATTGGATATTAGGAAAAACTTTTTCACTAAGAGGGTGGTGAAACACTGGAATGCGTTACCTAGGGAGGTGGTAGAATCTCCTTCCTTAGAGGTTTTTAAGGTCAGGCTTGACAAAGCCCTGGCTAGGATGATTTAACTGGGACTTGGTCCTGCTTTGAGCAGGGGGTTGGACTAGATGACCTTCTGGGGTCCCTTCCAACCCTGATATTCTATGATTCTATGATTCTATGAAAACATAAGCTGATTGCTAGGGCTCAGAGATTGTAATGATGATTCTTCTAAAAAAATTTAGAAAAAAAATTTCTCCTCCACCCTTTCATAGCTTGCTTTTCAGGCTTGGAAACCCCATGGCCGTGGGTCTTAATGTATGTGGGAGCAGTTAAGCTAATGTAGAACTGGTTGAGTGGGATGACCTAAGGCTGATTGATGCTCTGCCTTTCAGGCTTTTTATATGTCAGCCACTCTTCATGAGCTTCACCTCTGGTTCCAGGGATGCCTCTACCCCCCTCGACTTCAATAGGTGTACTTATGTAATGCCAATACCCCAGAGTGGGTTGTCAGCAGTGGGGATCAAACCTGGGACCTCAACACATGAGCCTCTACTGTCTGAGCTAGAAGAAACAGCTCAGTTAATCAAGGCTGTAACAGGCTTATCAATCTCTAGTTGGACTAGCCACCTTTAGAGGGGAACAGAGTGCCACACTAAGTAGGCAGAGATTACACTTAAAAATTAAGTACATACATATAAGTTTGGCTAACAGTCTGCTCCTGCAGTCATTTTTAAAGTTCATGTTCACAGTAGGAACCCAGAAAAATCAATATGCCTTACTGAATATGCTAAGATACTTATTGCATGGCAATAATGTTAAATTTCACTTTGTTGTTTTTCAAAGAAATGCACTTATCGTATTCCCAACCCCCTACAATTATTTTAATAGTAAGTCTATTTAGTAGAATCATAGAAATTCTCAAATACGAGATAAAGAAGGGAAAAGCTCTAGATCTGATATTTCATGGTATATCTGTTGAATAATTCAGCATCGGATCCATCTTCTTTCTGATAATTTACTGCATGCGCTCCACATACTTCATCCTTACAGTGCTTATACATATGCATATATTTAGCTACCACATCAGAAATGAAAGAGGATTAGTAGGGCATTCTAAAGTACTATATCACACACACACCAAGATTCATTGCTTTATATTTGATTGGTAAACATTCTCTAAAAGCATCCTTCCATTTTATTTCCTTCCCTCTCTCATTTACTGCACTTGTCTCCGCACTGTCAGTACAGGATTTACAGGAGAGCCCTCGAATAACATTTTTCAAGAGAGCCCTAAAACTATTTCTTTGCTGTTCAAGCAACTAGTCCCAATTACATTGCAGGGAAGATCAAAATAATCCAACAAGAGTAAAATTTAAGAGATGACTGATTGCCCTTTAATTGTAATTTCTGGTTTCAGAGTAGCAGCCGTGTTAGTCTGTATTTGCAAAAAAGAAAAGGAGTACTTGTGGCATCTTAGAGACTAACAAATTTATTTGAGCATAAGCTTTCGTGAGCTACAGCTCACTTCATCGGATGCATTCAGTAGAAAATACAGTAGGGAGATTTATATACATCTCCCCACTGTATTTTCCACTGAATGCATCCGATGAAGTGAGCTGTAGCTCATGAAAGCTTATGCTCAAATAAATTTGTTAGTCTCTAAGGTGCCACAAGTACTCCTTTTCTTTATTGTAATTTCTGTTTTCTCAAATTTGATGTAGCTCACTATAAAATAAGGGGCAGATTTTAGCAGGTGTAAACTGTCATAGCTCTGACTTCAATGTCACTCTGACAGTTTGTGCCAGCTGAAGACCTGCCCCTCAAAACGTTTCCTGAAAATTAGCCTGGACTGTATTCATACATTTTAAAGAAATCAAAATTAGTTTGAGGATTATTCCTAGTAACAAGCAAATGCCATTGTTGGCCAGGGACTAAAATGCTGTTTAAGAAGCTAAATTCTGCCCAAAGTTAGCACCTTATAAGTCCAGTGTCTTAGATGGGGTGGCACAAATCTAACTGAATAAAAAAGCTTGCTCAAAGTACTTACAGCTTAATGAGCATTTCCATATAAGATGAATTATGACTTCATGCTGACCAGCATTCTGAAACAGCATGACAAAAGATGTACACAATGGATAATATTGTAATGTATATGCACCAGGAGGTGAATTTTGAAGGTGGAAATTAAGGCTGAGAATTTTCGTAAACACTGACTGATGGGGATTAAAAACACCAGCCTGTACTTTTTATTTTAACATGGCTTTTTTTAGTTGGAGGGAGAAGGAAGTAATCTATAAATAGTAAATGAAGCTAACAGACTCATAGGGGGTAGCAGGGGACAGAAAGAAAAGAAAAAAGCTTTCCCAACTCAAAGAGGCTGGGGGTGGGAAATTGCTCTCAGGGTGAGAATCCAGGCCAGGATTCAGCCCAAAGCAAACTTTTGCAGCAAACATTTGAACAACAGATTTTTAGTAAAGGTTGTTAACAAAACCTTAACTATACCATCACAAATAGCATTTCTGCTATTATCTTCCACCATTGAAGGAAGACCTACTGACCTGCTATACACAGGTTCCGACTATCTATTCAGACACCTTACAACCTCCATCACTATAGTCTATGCACTGCTCAAGAACTTTACAAATAGAAATGACATCCCCATCAGAAAACGTGCTTAATAAAGGCTGTAGGAGATAATAGTTTAGAATATCTTCTAAATTGCCTCTTGTTTGTTTGTTTTTGTTGGGGGTGGTGGAGGATTACAGTTAGTCCCAATAAGCAATCCCAGCTACATGCTGAGACAGGCCAATAATTGTCTAAGTGAATGCTTTTTGTACTGGGGTTGGGGGGGAGAACATCTTTCCACAAGTATACTTTTTATTAAGGCAGAAAGCATCTAGAGCTGAAAGAGCATTTTCTTCAAGAAAACTTTATTCCCAGCTGTGAGGATTTGACAAGAAGGGTAATTTCACTGTGTATATACACTGTACAGTAACTGACGGGCATTCTACATATACTTTTCCTTTACAGGACTTTTGACATTTAGATTAGCATCCATTGACAAGGCACATCATGTCTTCCAATCCACGTCCCCCACTAACAGCCCCTCTACTCCTTTCCCTAATATTAAAGTCACTAAAAAAGCTTGACCAAACAGATTAGTCTTACACTGTACTGTAAAAAGTTCACCCAACTTGGACACTCAGATTTCACCCTCTATTCACAGTTCAACAGGCACTTGGTATACTAAGCAGGGATTCCCAAGGGATGGGCCTTCTGCTGAAAGTGCCCTACTATTGACCTTTTGGAGTTTAACTCCACAAAGAAACCTAGTGGATTGTTGTTTTAGGGCTGGATCCAAAGTCCACAAAAGAAATCCCATGGACTTTAGGTGGCTTTGAAATCAATCTTAACTGCACTGAGCGAGACAATGAAAAGCTTTTGTTCTAAAAGCTGCAGTTCTACCAGGAGATTCAAAACACATTTATATTGGTGAAAGATGCCAATTAAGGGCCCTTGAGACTCAAGTCCTCTGTTTCACCACAGAACAGGGAAGAGTAGAGTAGCTTCCCTGTATCTCAGTTAGTGTTTCAACCCTATTAGAACCATATCTAAAACTAATATAGCCAGGAGTCTGGTTTATGTCTAGATCTTTAGTTCAAATCCAGACCAATAGTGAACAAAGGTTTGTAGCACTGGACAAATTTGCAATCTGCTGAGAGTCTAAAATGGATACCGATCTAGTGAACAAAGACCCATACCTGACAACTTCATTGGCAATCTCAGAAAAAAATGCCAGTCTCCTGAATCAACATTGTATATATTTTAAAGACTGTACTTATTATGTGAAGAATCAGGCAACTACTAATATGAAGTATTTTCACATGCAAGTGCTGGAGATCTACTCTCCAGCACAGGGGTTTCAAACTTGTGGGTTCTAAGCCCCTCGTGAGAGGGGGTCCTGCCTTCCATTTAAAACAAAAAGTCTCTAGTCTTTCATTGCAGGGGTAACTTTGAAAACACAAACCAGGCATAAACTGATGCAGCAGTACTTGCCCAAACCTTCAAGCACAATAGCTCTAAGAGGTGTCAACTGTCTCATTCATAGCCCTGTGAACTCGGTGGTTCTGCTGCCATGGAATAGGACACTTTTCCAATATGCTACAGAAATCAACATTTTTCACTAAATTCACCATTCTATGGCAACCAGATGCCCAGCATTCTGTTTTGTCTCCCTTTCCTCCCAGAGCATGCCTACAGCAACGATTGCTCTTCAGGTATTCCACAAGAAGAAATTAATTGCATTACAATACATATTCCCTGCATTTTTCCAGGGAGTCAAGCAACAGAGCACTAACAAGCATTACCTTGCTTCCCTTTTCAATGGATCACGTGCCACCCTCTGGCAAACTCAGACCAAAGCATTCACTGGAAAGCTTGCCCACTGTTGCAGTACTTTAAAGGACTTGTTGCAGTAGTGTGCAATGATTTTTTCAGAGAAGCATATGGCCAATGAGGAGGAGGGAGGTCTGTGCCATTTGGATACCAAGTGTCCATAGTTACAAAGGAAACCCAATAAATTCTTCAAACAAAAGTTACAGGTTTACAAAACTAAGTGTTATTGAGTGGCAATATTGGAAAGCCCTCCAAGTATCGTACTTGGTGTCACTGCAGATTGGAAAGCCTTGCAAAAACTGGGAAAATGTAGTTGTGCCCTGCCTAGGATGTTGTCAATGTTACATTGGTATTTGCTGCTGCCAGTCAAAGCAATTCCCCTCTCCAATGACTTGATCAGCTGTCAATTTCGTGGGATGACTGTAGATGTTTCGGAACAGCTGGTTAGAAGAGTTCTGGAAAGACAGTATAGTATTTCTCAGTACAACTGGATGAAACTACAGGTGTCTTCTGTCTAACTTAATATTGTGAGCGGGAAGGGTCCATACATAAAGACTTGCTGTACACTCATGATATGCTACTGGAGGATGAAGCTCTTTGAGGCTTCCCAGCAACTAGTTCTTCACAGTGGGTTGGACTGGCATCACTATTTGTATTTCCACTGTAGGTGGCCCAGCCATATCAGGGAAAAAAAAGTCACCTTATGACTTGAATGCAATGCCACTAACAATGATCAAGTTACCAAGAAGCTTTGGAGAATAGCAGTGAAACAAATTTACTTAGGTCTGGGCTACACTTAAATTATATTGATCTAGTTACATTGCTGGTGAAAAATATCATGCCTTGAGCACCATAGAGCAACACAACAACGGTGTCCCTAGCCTCTGTTTGCCAGAAGCTGGGAATGGGTGACTTGATGGTTCACTAAGGGGATGGTTCACTTGATGATTACCTGTTCTGTTCATTCCTTCTGACGCACCTGGCATTGGCCACTGTTGGCTGACAGGATACTGGGCTAGTTTTGGTCTGACCCAGTATGGCTGTTCTTATGTTCTTAACCCCCCGTGCTGATGCAGCTAGGTTGATGGAAGAACCTGTCTGCTGTAACACAGACATAGCCTTAATACTGCTAAAATGTTATGACTATTAATAAAGTTAAGTCCACCAGTGCATGTCTCTTCACTCATTTAGATGAAGAGTGTGCCTTTAATATCAGCAGCTCCTCCTGCACCCTGGAGTCCCTGGGCTTTCATATGGCAATGCTTTGAATCACTTGCTCGAGCTCAGGGGAGACCAGGATTTTCCTTGCTGCAGGTGACTCTGCCTTTGTTGAATACATCAGACTAGCACTGACTTGTTCTATGCTTCTCTCTAGGGTGGAATAGAACATTGATTTTCAACCTGGGGGGTATGGGGGGGGCAAAAACAAGTACCAGTGGTCACATCCATCCTGCCCTTCTCGTATTGCTAAATTTGTGGGAGTGGGGGCATGAGGGATCCCATGGCAATCCTGGAGTAGAAGGGCTCCAGATAGGAAAAAGATTGCAAAGTACTGCTGTATTACTCACAGTAGCATTTGCTAATGCTTATCTCCATTGCCCTCACCTCACAAAAAAAGCAAGTGATCATCAGCTGTACAGCACTGCGTTGCCTCAGAATACATAGAACCTCTCTAGGTTTATTTGAGCATAAGCTTTCGTGAGCTACAGCTCAGTTCATCAGATGCATTTGTTAGTCTCTAAGGTGCCACATGTACTTCTTTTCTGTTGCGAATACAGACTAACTCGGCTGCTACTCTGAAACCTCTCTAGGTTTAGTAGCTGCAAATGAGTGTGACAGCTCTCTGATGTAGCCCCTGAGGTTCACTAATACAGCGTTGAGTTTGGTCATGCACTTTGGAGAATTAGTAAAGGTAGTATTTTTAAAATCAAGCTGAGAAGTTAGCACCATTTAGAAAACCTTGAAAACTTAAGTACAGGAGTCACTATTAAAATGTCAGAATCTGCCAACCATTACCACACAAGTATGAGATTACTGTGGTAGCAGTTGGCAAATGATAACTATTCCAATAGCAATGACTGTATCATCGACTCAGATTTCTGGTAGGCTGCTCACTGTAAACATAGCTAACATCCAGAAGAAGGGATGAGTGATAATTCTCTCTTGTAACATCAGAGCTCTCTCCATTTCTCTACATGTGAAAGCTTTGCATTTTGCTGTTCAACAACCTTATCAGATAAGTCCTAGGGGAGTAACTGTAACTTACACAAGTACCAGTTGTGACTGGACCATGTTGCTTGCAGCATCCAATTTGCTGGACAAGTTATGACTTTGCCATGACATTGCAGCAACCTGATTTCAGTACACCTTTTTTTAAAACCCCGTGTAAGCATTTTGTATAACATTCCATACTGGCTGTGGTGGAAGACACAGTTCCATCCCTCTAGCTAGACAAAATGAGTTTCAGCAGCAGCCAGTAGATAAGGAATAAAAAGCTAAATACAGACAGCATCTGTTTGAGCAGAAACCGCATTTTAAAACAAGTCACAACCTTATGTTAAAAGTAAGGGAGACCAAAAGCATAAACAGCAGGGAGAGCAACATAACTTTAGTCACCTTTTAATTGCAATATTTCAATGGATCAAAATGAAATTTCTGCAATTTAATTTAAGAAACTTTCAGGGATTTTTGGAAAAGAAATAGGTCCAGGCCTGTCTATCTAATCTAAATTCAGATTCTTAACACCCTGAAGCGATGTAAGAATTCAGAACTGAAATATACATCTCAGCTGATTATCTGAAAGCCTCAGAGGATATCTTCATATAACTGGGGAGTTACTGATTATCACTTGATCAGTTGATGAGCAAGTCAAAGCCTTTCTTGCATACTGAGTCAGTACCTTGAATGCATGTGGTTAACTGAGGCTACATTTCACTCCAGCAATCATTAGACTCCTCTATATTATTTAGGTCAAGGGAAAAGAAGCACCTGTTTTTTTTAAAAAGCAGCAACTGGTTTTTAAACTGGTTCCCGTTATTTCTCATGAAATTGAGAATCTGCCCTGACTTTGTTGGCAGAGATTGTAAAGTGGCAGCTCTTCAGTCTACAGTGCTTACAAGCTCCCTTTAGTGTGTTTCCATGTAAATCATAACTAGTCATCTGACAGCTGTTACAGCACCCGCTTGGTACACCACAGGTACGCCAGGTCCTTAAGCACTCTGTGCCCTGTTTTGTAAGGGGTCTAACCATCAATGTGGAGCTTACATTGTGGATACTGTGATCTCAATAGCCAGTCCTGGTAGACTCAAAGGCTACCTATGCAGAAATAAGAACACAGCTCTTAAGCAGGTGCAGGTGAAAACTAAACAAACTTTTTCCTAAGAGCCTCGAGCCTAAGGTCACCCTTCAAAGTTGGAATATATCCCAGTTTTCTCAAGCATCTTGTCTCACCCACACAGGAATCACAGTGGGTTCAGAGCAAGGAGGCGGTTAAAGAAAAATCTTGGGGGGTCAACATTAATAACATTAATAAGTAATGATACATCCCTGTTACCTTAAATATTATAGAAGCAAATTATCAGATTTCTATTCTGCTAATAAAGAACAGCCTAACAATAGGTGCTGGGACGAGTCACATTGCATAACACAGCACACCTAAGAAATCATGACTTCTAGAATTAGAAGAGGACTTTTGCAATTAAACTTCTTCTTACTTCTCACAAAACTGGAGTCCTGAACTACTACATTTTTGTTTTGTTGCCTGGTTAATCAGGGCAAGAATTACCTTCAACAAAAATCTTTATTGCTTGAATGGGCTGCCATTCAGTGGGAAGTATTTGTTAAAAGCAAAGCTTTCCTTGGAGTCAGTGGTATAAGTAAGGGGGATGTAGTGAAGGGTTTTTAGGACTTGAAAACACAGCACAAAACTCAATCCCTACTAACTATACTGATTCCAAATCTGTTACATTATAATCAGGATAACATAGGGACAAGTTTCAATGCAGAGTGCAAACTAATAGGTTTTCCTGAGGCAATAGTGTCTGACAGAGAAGGTCAGACAATTCATGCAATAATCAGACCTCTAAGATGGAAACCACCATGTAATATATGGATGGTAACAAAAAATGTATACTAAAGCATTCTGTAAAGTCACAATCAATCCTTCTAACATTAACATCAATCTGGCTTCAAAATGATGGATTATGATTTATTTTGGGAACTTTCAGCTATATCAGTATAGGTGTTCTGGGAATTGTAGTTCAAATGACCTCTCTCAGTTAAAAGACAGTTTCAGAATGACTTTCATTCCTATAAATGGGTACTACTTTCACCTCAAAACATGTGTACAACTCCTAATAATATGAAGGGGAATTTCACTAAGACCTTGAATAATTAAAATTTCTTCTAATTAAGCTATTTGTATTCTTAGAACCTTCGCAAAAAATCCTTCATTGAAGTCTATTACCAGTTATGAAAATTCAGTCCTCTCCAAAACTCAGAAGATAAAATACGGAAAAACTACATTGAAGGCAGACCCTCTTTGTGCAGGGTGAATCTCCTATTACTGCCCACTGTTAGGGTCTAATACTTGAGGGATTGCGTACCCCTCACTCCTACAGGCATCAATGGGAGTTGGGGGTATTCAGGATCTCAATGAAAAAGGAAGAGGTGCAGCAGGAGGAAAATGGTCTCCCTCATCCACTAGTGAACAGTGTTTTGAGCCATCCCAGAAACAAAGCTTCAGAGCCCCTTCTGTACAAAGTGGCACTAATTTTAGATATTCCAAGTGGTACTCTAGAGAGATCTAATGTTCTCACTGTTTGTGGATGATTGAACATATCACCTGTACTTTAAGATCCCTACATTGGCTTCCCACTGAAGTATGCATTAATTTTTAAGTGCTCTTACTCACGAATAGTTGTGGCCCTCTATATCTAAACTCTTATTACTACCCACTTTATCCTGTCCATTAGGGGTCATAATCAGTAGCCTATTTGCTTTGTCCTAAGTACAATTTAATCTCTAGGAGGAACACACTTCATTTCTATTCAGATACGAATTTTTAAATTGAAGATACATAACTTTTAACATACAAATTATAGGTGTACTGTGACAAAGCTCTGTCCTTGTCTCCATGGGTCCCATGTCTCTGGCAGATTTCGCTAGCCTCAGAGGCTCACTGTGACCCTCCATGTAGCCCTTCTCTCTCTAGAGGCAAGGGTCACAGCCTACTGAGCCATTTTCATTATAAGCCATCAAGGGAGGTGAGGAGAAGCTACCCTCCCTTACACAGTCTCTGTAGCCTCCCAGTCTCAGTGATTAATCAGGGGGGAGGGGGCAAAAGGGAGAGCCCAGGCCTGCCCTCTACTCCAGACTAAGGACCCTAATAGTATCAGCTATGGTAGCTGACTTTTTTAGAAACAGGACATGTACAATTCCCTGTGCCACTTCCCCACAGCAGCCCCCACTTCCTCAAGATCCACTTCACCCTTATCTCAGGGCCTCCTTCCTTGTGCCTGATATGGTTTGTATTGCTCAGTCTCTCCAACAGTACAACTTCCTCCTACAACTCCTGACAACACACCCACCTGACTAACTGGGAGGCTTTTAACTAGTTTCAGCCAGCCTCTGATTGGCTTCAGGTGTCCCAATCAACCTAGCTGTCCTCCCTGCCTTCTGGAAAGATTTTAATTGGCCCCAGGTGTCTTAATTGACCTGGATTATGGAGCAGCAGCCATTTGCTTATCCTGGTAACAGGGATTTGTTTAGCTTGTGGCTAATATATCTATCTCCCATTACTTTACTATAGCGATCTGGCCTTGCCCCATCACAGTATTTAAATATTCAGAAATGGCAAATCCAAAAGGAAAGGAGGATGAAGCAGAGTTGAAGGTATGTTATAAGTAGGAGATAAGATACTGTTTTGATAAAGTTACTTTGAAAAAAATCTGTTCATCTCATTTGGCCCATCTTTAACAACTAAACTATTTGAGAAATCGAAGACAGGCACCAAATTGTCCCGTATCTCTTAATTCTTTTATCCTCAAACCACTTTTTATGATGGATAGCTTTTTATACTAAAGAAATATTCATTTGCAGCTGCCTTTTTGAAACATTATTTTGATCATGCTTTTATTGGAAAGCAGCCTGCAAAGACCTTTTTATAACTACAAATGCGTATGCTTTGAAATTTAAGCACAATGATCTTAGGAGAACCACCACTAAATTTAGTGTGTGTAAAGTTCACTTAGGGGATCTCATCATTTTTACATGAGATCATCAGAACTCTTTGATGACATGAGAATAGGGGCAATAGAATTTTGGCAGTGTTCAACTGAGAGAAAGATCAGACCACTTGGTCTAAGGAACAAGCCCAAGTATTATTTAGTGTCATATACCTGAAGCAGTAACTTCCCACAGCCATCCATGATTACAAGAAAATAAATTACTATAGGCCACCTGTTGTGTGGTAATCTGTAGTCACCTCTTCAATTTTCAGTCTTCCTAAAATGGAAGGATAGTGGGTGCAAATGTCTTTGAGCACTTTGGTGCAGGGGGGGTTCACTCACCCAACTGCACTAACAAATCTTAGCATCAGCAATGTGATGACTGTTGTTCTACATTCCCCAGAAAAAAAACACTACAGCTGGGAACATTTTCAAAGCCTTCAAATGCCATCAGCATAAAAGAAAAGGCAAAAATACATTCTTATATCGACACACTGGATTTGAGTATAGTCTCCCATTGTAATAATAAATCATTCTTATGTGTGTACCAAGGCACATTGAAAGGAAATTATCTTCTGCTAATGCTTGATTAATACCCTCTCCATTCTTCAGTGTTCAATGTACAGTATACAAGTCCCTAATGATATAGCATCAAATGTATAATTTGATGGAAAACGTTCTGGTCACTGAATGACCATAATTATTGCAATTTGCCTTCTCTTGTTCCTGTCTAAAGTTAAACTTTAAACTCTTTAACTTTAATAAAGTTAAAGAGCTCAAAGCCATTCAATAACAAGCATATTCACACTAAAACAAAGAATTGCCCTTACGTCTAGTGTATTAGACATTTCCTGTATTTAACTTCATCTATTTTGGAAGCAAGAAACAAGTATGTATTCCCCCTTTGTCTAACTTTTCTGCTTTTATTGTTTTGATTGCACCATTGCTTACTACAGCTGTTTAATGACAGGTTTCAGAGTAGCAGCCGTGTTAGTCTGTATTCGCAAAAAGAAAAGGAGTACTTGTGGCACCTTAGAGACTAACAAATTTATTAGAGCATAAGCTTTCGTGAGTTACAGCTCACTTCATCGGATGCCATCCGATGAAGTGAGCTGTAACTCACGAAAGCTTATGCTCTAATAAATTTGTTAGTCTCTAAGGTGCCACAAGTACTCCTTTTCTTTTTACAGCTGTTTAAATTATTTATTGCAAATAATATTTGTTTCCCTTGCCCATGGCTCCTGACCAGCACTTAAATATCAGGTGTTGGAACTTTGCATAGTAATGGTGACATTCCTGTTGAGTCACTGTGGCCCGTTTGGCTCTTCAAACCCCACCCTGCAAGTAACTGAGCAGCTTTCAGCTGTGAGGAACTGTGGTCTTCAGCAAATTGGTTCTGGAGGGAAACTCTAGGGCCAGGCCAACCCAGATTATACTACCTGCTAATAAAAGAACTTTTACCTCTTCACGCATTTTGATCATTGAGTTTTGAAGTGTTCTCCCACCCCCACACTGGATCATTAGAACATGAGACTAAAGAACATACCTCAGGTGGTTTTGGGCAGACAACCATTCACACTGAAACGCTGGCATTCATAGACATTTTCAGATAGCCTTAGGGCTTACTGAGCTGCAATACGAATCCACAATCCGCAAATCACATTTGTCTCACTATTTGAGCAGCTGTACCATTTACTGTGATCCGGTTACAACTTGGTAAAATGTGGGTTTGATGATGTTTTAGCTGAGGATTAGTTTAGAGAAAGGCAATCAAACCAAGAATCCCTTGATCGTTGTTTGGTGCATTCATAGTTTCACTACATTTAAAAAAAAATCTTTCAGAGTACATGGGAAATACTTTAAAGCAGTGTCATTCATATTAATGTACATAAATGGCAGCTTTGTGTTACTGGCTAGCAGGAATTCCACTTCAGCATTTGTGCATGGGTGCATAGAAAATAATCCATCATCCATGCAGCAAGGCACCTAAAAATAATTTTTCTAGAGTGACAGTCTTTTTACAGCACAGTTTCTCACGAGGATATAATTGAGTTTTCAAAATGACCTATACAAGAACATCTCGGATAACCACTTGTGGAAAGTCATAAATCTATTATCACAACACTGATGGTCATACCAAAGTTTCATGGTTTAGTAGTTGCTGGCAATATTATAACACACACGGGTCTCGGAAAAATATCAGAACACTTAGGAAGTCCCAGGTTACATTCTGTACAGTGTAAAGCACAGTACAAACCTGGAAACTAGCTCAGCCTTTACCCTGCTCTAGTACAGAGCATCCTCATTCTGGCTTAATACTTAAACTCATCTGCCTTTTTGGGGACTTTCTATTACTGGGGCTTTATGTGCTAGCAGTGACTCCAACCTCTCTTCCCCCACCTATAGCCTTAAGGGGATAAGGAATCAGTCTAATGCCTTTATCAGCAGACAACCAGCCCAGGTATTCCTATTCTCACAGGTGGTGCAAGCTCATAGGTTATGTCTACACTGTACCTGGCAGATTGCCTCCCAGCCCACGTACTCAGACTTATGCTAATGGCGCTTGAGCTACTGCACTAAAAATAGCAGTGTGGACATTGTAGCATTGGTGGAGGCTTGGGCAGGTCCAACCTTGAGTGACTAGCCCAAGCCTCTGCCACAACGTCCTTACTGCTACTTATAATGTGCTGCCTCAAGCTGAGCCACACACAATCCATAGTGGCCACATGTAGGGAAGCTGTTCTCTGGGCCTTTCCCCAGCCTCAGACTCTTAGCCTACTATCAGGAAATAGAAGTGAGATAGCCTGTCAGCTCCCCGTGGTTCTGGGCTGGACGGCTAGCCCTTTCACCTGTTGTAATGTGGTGCTAGGGTTCCATAAAGGCAATTCAAACACCACCACCCATTATCTCTGTCTCACAACCTGTCTATCCCAGACTGTTTCTTTCTGGCTAGAAAGCCACTCCCACCTCCATTATCTCCTGGCTGGAATTAAGGAGCTCTGGTGAGTGAGAAGGAATCAGTCAGCATTTCCACTCAGGGTTCTAACACCTGTTAACAGCATAGGTCAAAGGCACCTTTGCAGTATTGCCAACCCAAAGGATTCCAAAAATATGAATCAGGCCTCCCCCAAATCATGATATTTAAAGAAAATACATGGGGTGGTTTTTATTTGCCTTCTGGTTCCTGAATTTTCACAGTTCACTTGGGTCACATTTTCAAGCTTTTCCCACAAACATGATAGCTAGAAACTTACTTTAAACAAAACAAAACAAGACTGAGATTTTTACCTAATCCCAGGTTTTCAAGAACAACATCCAAATTTGCAACGTTGCCAGTGGTGGGATAAAAGTGAGCTTATCTTTCTATAAATACAATAAAAACAATGCAGGATCAGTGCCTGTGAGGAATCGCGTCTCCCTAAGAACGTTGCGTTCAATGGTTTCCTTTTTTGGTAAAATGGAACAGCCTCTGGCTAAATCCTTATGATTTCCTGCACTGTGTGTGAAAGTTAACAGCTCTAATGCAGTGAGGATAAAATAATTGTAGATTGTTATGATGTCACTTAAACTTGAATACATGGCAAGTTTCATATTGTAGGTGGGTAATAGTTTTAAGATACATACACGCTTTAGTCTCTGCTCCTTGATCAAAGACCTGCTGGCATAAAAAAAGTATTTCAAAGAATTTGCTTGATTTCAACTTATTTGGAAAAAAATTTCAACACTAGATATGACGCATAAGAAGAATTACCATGTCTTTCTCATATTTCCTCTTCATTTTTAATGTATACATTAGGGTCAAAGTGCAGCCAACACCCCTATTCACTGTAGAGGCAATGGAAGCCATGTGGTTCCACTGCACGAGTTTGGACCTCTGTGCACTGAAGAGCTCAGTTTGGCAATCTACAGAAGGAGACAGAGTGGGTGGAAGGCTGGATTTCAGGAAAAAAGGAGTCATGGAGGAGACTGGGATTGGGATAAGGAGGCGGGGGTCCTGTGTTGAAAATAGTAGATGATTATGTAATTAAAGACTGTACCATAATGCATATGCACAAGGGGGCTGAATTAAGATTGCAGTGTGACTTCCCCTGGTGTTATCTGGGCTGGTGATCTGCTAGATCACTCCAGTCCTCGACTTTGGGAACCAACCTTACACTTCTCTGCTTTGAAAACCCCCACTCCCGGGCTGTTCATGCACAGCCTCTAGCATGTAAGCTGCTCCCAGCTATGTCAGTGAGCACTTTTGGCCAGCTGCTGCTTGGATTGTGCAACCGAATGACACTAGCCAATATCTCAGGTCCCAGACACAACCCTAGCAACCTGTATCTTGTAGTGTCCAATTAGGCCCACTAGATGCTGCAAGCTTATACAAGTTCATCAACTTAACAAAGAAAATTATATGTACCAGGCTTGTTATCCCAAGGGGAGTCTCTAACATGCTTCAAACCAAACTCACTGCTTCAGGTAGAATAAACAAACAGATTTATTAACTACAGAGATAGATTTTAAGTGATTATAAGTCAAAGCATAACAAGTCAGATTTGGTCAAATGAAATAAAAGCAAAATGCATTCTAAGCTGATCTTAACACTTTCAATGCCCTTACAAACTTAGATGCTCTCACCTCAGGCTCGATGGTTGCCCTTCAGCCAGGCTCTCCCCTTTGATCAGCGCTTCAGTCACTTGGTGGTGGTGTCTGTAAATGGAGGTGGAAGAGTGAGAGTATGACAAATGTCTCTCCCTTTTTATCATGTTCTTTCTTCTCTCCTGGCTTTGTCCCCTCCTCCTTCAGAGTCAGGTGAGCATTATCCCAAACTGACCAAAGGAACAGGGTGACTCACTCGAGAATCCAACAGATCCTTTGTTGCTGCCTAGGCCGGTGTCCTTTGTTCCTGTGAGGCTGGGCTGGGTTTGTCCCGTACATGCCCTGATGAGGTGTGAACTGCCTCTCTGCTCCTGGAGAGTTTTGTCTGGGCTTGTTTTAAGCCATGAGGACACATTTTCAGCCTCATAACTATATACATGAGATTACAACCTATAACAACAATGCTCAGTGCATCATGAGCCTTCCAAAGACACCCGAGATGACAAACTTTGCATTGGATACCACACAATCATATTTTAAGGATGAACATGAGGGTGCAGGGTGTTCCCCCTTGGTACCAACTGTCACACACAGTCAGGCTGAATTCTGGCATCTCCTAATTTCTGAGTGCTTGACTTTGCAACCTTAATGTTGTTTAAACTGATTTGTGTGTGTGTGTGTGTGTGTAATCATATATTTACAGTGTCTAGCACTATGATAACCAGTAATGGTGTCTCAGATCCCACAGGGTGAGCTGCCTCTGCCAGCTACAGTCTCTCTGGGAGCGTCTATCTTCTAGGGCTATGTCCTAGGCCTCCACTTTTTGCAAGAGGGAGCTCCGCAGCTGCATTACTCCAAGACCAGGCACTGGCTTCAGCACCACTGGTTTTCACCAGGGCTTCTTCAGGGAGTCCAAACAAATTCGAACTCCTGATGGAGGCTTTACCTTTTGGAAGCAATGCAACCAGCACATGTTTGCAGCCTTTTCAATACAAGACAGCACTTTTTAGGCAACTGGAATACAGTATTTTAAGGTCTTTAGGTTAGAATTGCTAAGCAAAGCTTACACACATGTCCATGCTAGCAGCACAGCTTGCCTCTCTGGGCCTAAGAAATCCAGGATTCCATCTCTCCCACTACACCGGGAAGCAGAGTTCTTATCACAGTCTCCATCTCCATCTCCCAGAAAGGCCCATCCCCCTAAGGGCTCTGCATCTCCAGTTCCTGTTTCATCTGAAAATCTCCAACCAGCTTTTCTCCTGACTCCTCCATTCTTTGTTTCAAGCTCTAGACCATACTGATTTCACATGTCCAGCCATCATTAAAAGTTAATGTCCATTTGTTAGACTTTCTTTTTATCCCTCAGGTTATTCCATTCACATGTTGACAGTTCTTGATAGTTCATTCACACCAAGCCAGGCCTGGCCGACACTAAAAATTTAGATTGACAGAGCTACATCACTCAGGAGTATGAAAAATTCACACCCGTGAGTGCTGCAGTTATGCCAACCTAATCCCTGGTGTAAACAAAATGCTTCCATCAACCTAGCTACTGCCGCTGGGGGAGGCGGTGTTTCTACAGTGACTAAAAAACCCTTTTCAACATTGTAGGATGCATCTATGCTGTGGAATTACATTGTCATAGCTACAGCGCTGCAGATATGTCACTGTAACCGCCCCCCCCCCACACACACACACAGTGTAGACAAGCCCCCAGACATGCCTACCTGACCAGTTCCCATCTCTTATGCTTCTGTCCCAGAGAACAAATTAACCCCTTCAGTCCTGACATATAATACAAAAGTGAGTGGGGAAACTGAGTCATACATATTTTGTCATAAAAGTAATGCAGAAATTTCTCATGTTTTCCACACATGGTATTATAAAGTGATTTGACATCCCCAAATGTAAGACGGTTGTAAAAAACTGGAAATGGAAAAAACCAACCACTGAAAATGGAGGGCATGTATGAACAGCCTCATAATACTTCCTTGGATAGTTTCAAAATGGGGGTCAATGGCGAGGTGTGGGATATCATATGAACATTCATCTAGCAGTTCAGACAGCCATAGAAATGGCTGGGGTCCCAAGCCAGCCCAAAAAATCCATTCAACTCCCTTTCGAATTATGTTTCTCAAGTCCAATGCTTAGAAAATGTAATTTTTTGCTTTTTGAGACACATAAAATTATTCATTTCACAGTAACTTGATCATGAGCCATTAAATGGAGAATGCATTTTACTCTTCTAGTTTAAAAGTGGTTATTGTAATATTTTCAACCACACAAGAACAGGGTAAGTGGTACAGTGGAGGCAGAGAAAAAGATATTTCATCTGTGTGCATTGTTCAGGAACAAGCTTAGGTAACTGACTAAACCCTTTCACACAGACAATGAAGGAGACAGACAAACAAGAATACAAAAAGCTAATGATGTGGCAACAGGACTTTAAGATTTTCATAGGCAGGTACAGTAATTTGCTTTATTTTTTTCTGCTTTATTGCTTTTGTTGAAATCCTTTATTTTTTTTAATATCTTAGTTGTGTGTCAAATATCTTATTCCCTTTGTGAGCCCGTTTCAACAAAGTTATTGGAAGGATGCACTGAAGCCACTCTATTTTAAATCAAGCTAAGAACCACAATTTTTAAAGCAATATCCCAAAGTGCAGACTTTTTAAAGAAGATAGTTCTCAAATTTGCATGTTGCCATAAATTAGGTGCTAAAATATTACTTTTGAGCAATTTTCAGCTGTAGAGTTCAAATTTCTAATAGTTTCAGAAATCCAGTGCTCCCAGCTTCTTACCAACCTCTCTCAACTTCAACCTTTCATTTTCTCCTAGTTCCTTCCTCTCCATGTATAGACAAACATTTCCCCTAGTCTCAAAAACACAATTCTAGGCACCGCTTGGTTCTCTGACTACCTTCCTATCTCTCATCTTCCTTTCTCTTTAAACTAATTTACAGCCAGTGCATTAACTTATTCATTGCCACTGCTGGATCCATGCCAATCTAGTCAAACTACTCTCACCCAAGTTTTTAATGATATGTGCCTGATCAGATCTCAAGTGGGTTTTTTTTTTGAATCCACACTCTCATCTGCCTTGACCTTTCTGCTGCTTTCAGCTGCATTATATTTCCCTCTTTATTTTTGTATATAATGTTCATGATACTTTCCTCTTCTGGTGCAATCCACCTGCTCTTTTTGGTCTGGTTTTGATAATTTTCTCCTCTCCATTCCTCATCTCTGTAACTGTCCTGCACTGATCTTTTCTTAGTCCCACATTTTCTCCCTCATCACCTTTTTCATAGATCTCATCCACTTGCTTGGGTTGAAGTATCACCTCTGTGCAGACAGCTCTCAGGTCTACTTCTCCACACCTGGTCTCTATCCCATTGTCTCTCCAACACTTCATCTTGGATAGCTTGCTGTCTTGTCAAACTCAAGATGGCTAAAACAGAGAGCCTTTCCTTCTAAATCCTCCTCCCCCACTCCACTCAGACCTCATTCTTCATCACAATTGAGAACACCTGTCATTTTCCCTTGGCCCAAAACCTAGGGGATCATCTGTGACTCCACACACCTCCTCTACCTAAAGGGATTTAATCCTGTTGCTTCTGCTTCCAAAACATCTCTAAAATATATCCTTTCATCTCTGGCTCTATGGCTAAACTAAGTCTCTATGTCCTAAACATCTCCTGGAATGACTATTGCATACCTTCTTTTCTCTGGTCTTCTTGATACCCTCTAGACTGTCCATTTTATGAACACTGCCAAAAGCCTCTTTCTTCTCATCTACTATAGCCATTTCACCTCCAATCTTTGAATCACTTCACTGACGCTCCATTATTCTGTGTAACAAATTCAAACTTATCCTTGTTTTCAAAGGCCATCTTTTGCTATGTGTTTGACCTTTTTGCATTCTTTTTCCCCCCTGCTCCTGCAAAGAAACCAGCTCTGATATTCCTTTAGTTCTCTCACACACCAATCTTGCACACTGCCCTCCACTCCTGGCATTCTCTAACCCAGGGGTTCTCAAACTTCTCAAACCGTGACCCGCTTCTGACAATAAAAATTACTACACAACCCTAGGAGGGGGGACCGAAGCCTGAACCCACTCAAGTCCTGCTGCCCCAGCAGGGGGACAAAAGGCAAGGGGACCAAAGCCAAAGCCCAACCTGAGCCTCGCTGCTCAGGGCTAAAGTCCTTGGGCTTTGGCCCCGGGCCACAGCAAGTCTAAGCCCTGGCAACCCCATTTAAAATGAGGTTGTGACCCACAGTTTGAGAACCGCTGGTCTAACCAATCCACATGATTTTATTTATATGACACTGTTCTTCCCCTTCCTCCCTACACCCAGGTTTGTTCTCTCTGACCCTTATGCTGCTATGTCTGAAGATTAGATTTTCATTTTGAGGCAGGCGCCTTCTCTATTTGTTTTGTTGGGTGTTTAGCACAACTTTTTGTGCACAATACAGATCATTGATAAAATCATGCCTTAAGGAGATGGAAATCAACTGGCTTTTCAGGTGCTCAGCACTTCTCAGGCTCTCTAATGCAGATGGTCTTATACTGCCAATACAGTATATAGGCATATACTTGATGTAATTTTATTTTAAAAAGCCAGAGAAAGAGAGTTGGAATGCCAGCTTTTCACCTCTGCAGTCACTGTTTAAAATGCAAAATTAGCACCCTTCTAGGCAGAGGCATTGAATTGGCATGGGGATTGAGCTATTTTTTCACCCCTCAAGGTTAACACCCCTGGATTAGGAGTTGGTGAACTCTGCTGTCATCCATGTTGTACAAATTCTTTGGAAGGGTAGAAATCTTCTGCCTCAATGGCTGTCAATTTGAAGCCTGCCAAGAACCTTAAATTCCCTTAAAATGTAAATCAGAAATGTGTCACCTACACAGACTACAGATCCAAATTCTCAAAATCTAGTGGACAAAATTAACCAACAACAATATAATTTGGAAATCCTTATCTATTAAAATTAACTCATTAAGCTACTTTACAAGCTAACTTTCAACTGGCAAAATAATTAGCACAGCAGAACCTCAGAGTTACGAAAACCTTGGGAATGGAGGTGGTTTGTAACTCTGAAATGTTCATAACTCTGAACAAAACGTTATAGTTGGTCTTTCCAAAGTTTAAAACTGAACATTGACTTAATACAGCTTTGAAACTTTACTATGCAGAAGAAAAATGCTGCTTTCCCTTTATTTTTTAGTAGTTTACGTTTAACACAGTACTGTACTGTATTTGCTTCTTTTTTTTTTTTTTGGTCTCTGCCTGATTGTGTATTTCCAGTTCCAAATGAGGCATGCAGTTGACTGGTCAGTTCATAACTCTGCTGTTTGTAATTCTGAGATTGTACTGTTTATGATTCATACTGTTGAATTAGTAAGCTGTAATAAAGTTTTAACAAAGTACACTTATCACTCTACTCTTCCCCTTTTACTTTTCACTGCAGTGTGTAACTACCCATACCCTACACCCCAGTGCCAGTGGTATATAGTGTAGACATAGCCTTAGTCTCCAAGGATGCTATTCAGTACCTGTAATGGAGGTTCATATTTACACATCTATGTGATTTGTCTCACTGTACATCACATCTTCAGAGTAACAAGAGTACATTATTCTGTATGTGAAGGGAAACATTTGTGGTGGGATTGATTTATGATTTAAACTTCTTATAGAATATTAATTTAGTCCCTGTTTCCAGATTACAGGTGACATACACACTGTATGTGATAAAATTTGTGCTTTGCGGGTATCAATTTATGTCTGTCATTGCCAATGGCTGAAATCTCTTCTGTAATATCATTCTTTTAGTCTGCCTTCCTCTAAAGGTATTGTGCTAAGATGGGAAGACCTCTGCGGTTTTTCAATTTATACTATGGCTGGGATATTTTTTTCTCCTCTTTAATCCTCGGACTAATGGGAAGCTACCGTTATGTTCATTTCCAACATTAGGAATTACTCTATGATGCCATTAAATATTCAGTTGTGTACTTAGGGGAAGAGATCAAACTGGATTTATTGGAAGCATTGTGTGTGATCAGACTATTAACCTCAGGATGATGAAACTAGGAAAGAAATGCAGTAAGACACAAGAAAAGGTTCTGGCATTTCCCAGCAGCAAATCTGCCCAATATTCAGTACATGAAAGAACTAGGGGCCCCTCCTCTGATCTATTCCTTGAATGTGGATGGTGATGGGAGGAGAAAGGTCAGAGGGTGCTCCTCCTGAGAAAAGGGATAGCAAGAGCTAAGTATGGAATGAAGAATGATAGAAAAATGAGGAAAAAACAGGCAAAGATAATGAAATATGGGCTAGGGATACCATAGGCTAAGGATTCTGTTTCCATCTTCATCTCCCCTCCTTCCCACAACAAGGTTATTCCAAAATTCTGCTATTAGTGTTCATGATAGGTCTAGGAGGAAGTGGAAGGAATTCAACAGTTCAGTACTGCAACAAAGGATTAGAAGAAACGGATTGAACCAACTAAGACCATGTCTCCAGTAAGAAAATAACCTGTTGTTGACAATGGATGTCAGCCATGGATCTAAGCCTTATCCCACACCCAACTATGGTGGAAAAAAATTAACATAGGCTTGGCCAACACCCTTATAAAGAGCTAAATACTGAACCCCTGCTAGACACTCTTGTGCACCAGGGATGAAATCCTGGCCCTACTGAAGTCAAAGGGAATTTTGCCATTGATTTCAATGCAACCGGGATTTCACCCCGTGTCTAGTTCCCTTCTGTTTTAATTTCAGTCAGTAGTTTGGCCAATCTGTTTTCAAGCCTGTTGAGGGCAGTGCCATCCAGGGAAGGGGGGAAGCCCAAGGCTGACTCTACTGTCAACAACAGGCTGTATTCATCATACAGTTTTTGAGTTCCCAAAAAAGGAGGACATTTCCACAGCTTTCACACCTTTTATTCAATCAGGAGGAATCAGGAGTTATATTTGCCCTCCCTGCTCAGATCTAGTTTCTTGGATTTGGGGGCTTTAAGGGGAAAGATTGCATTTAATGAATTGGTTTTCCAACATTCTTTCCACATCTGCACTCTGACCAAAATAGTCCAGAAGACAAGTCAATTTCAAAATATAAAAGGAGTAGTGGTGAGCATTTTGTATGTCTGATGGCTTATAGGCTCACCGCTATAGTATCTAAGCACTCAAACAGGTGAATGCAGAAAATTAATAAAGCAGTGGCTAAAGCAATTGCCATATTACAGGCCTCACAACTGAAAAAAAAAATTTTAACCAACTGGCACCAGGAAAATCTGGACCTGAAAGCCTAACAAATATCTGAGCTGATGAATACCCACAATTCCAGTTGAAGTCACTGGGAACTGCATGCTCAGCACCTCTGAAAATCAGACTCACAAGAGATCAACCTCAATGTATTCTACCACATTGGAAAACCCTAATTGCAGAAGTCAACAGGTTAAAAAAAATACTAAAACTGAGCAAATACTACACAAACAGTATTCAGAAACAGTCACTGGAATAACAACCACAAATTCACTTCAAGAGTATTTGCAAACCTCTTTATTAATTTTCTATAAACATTTATACAAATAGAGGGGAGGGATTTGTTACAGGAATGTTAATGGCAAGTGCAAGTCTCATGAATACTTATATGAATGTCCTTCGTGCGACAGACGTGCACCTGAAGTGTTCATATAGCCCTCATCAACATACATGCTTTTCACACCTGTTTATGAAAGTTTTATTCATGTAATAAGAGAGCAGAAACAATGTCATGAGTTAGATAACTAGTCACACATCACAAATAATGAATAGCAAATAATAAATCACATAGCTGAGTAGAATAATTTGTGAATAACTCATAAGCAGAAATATTTTTTCATAATGGGTTTGGCAACAATTATGAACAAATTCATAAAAATAGACAATTCAAAAATAATTGAGTGGGGGAAAAGAGAGGCTACACTAATCAAGAGCATTCTCTGGAAAGTTCACCCCAGCTTCCACCTGTTTTGTTTTGTTTTTTTGTGTGGCAATAATAGCCCTAAGGAGACTAAAGGCTTTCGCCTACTATACACATCAATTTGGGCACCAGTTTCACCTATTTCCCATGTTTGGTCTACCGAAGCTTTAAGACATCTCTCTTGAGCTCTGATATGTTCATACACAAAGCAGTGCCCCTAAGGATTGGATCCACTTGTTTCTTTAAGTGTGTACCTTATCTATGAAGGCTATCCCACGTTATTACTAACAAGGTTTTGTTTTACACTAATACTAAAATCTTTATCAAAAGTGTACATGATGGGGAAAGGGGGTTATGGGCACAGACTAGAATACACACAGCAGAAACTGTGATTTGCAAGGACAGCTGGACTGCCAGTCATTTTGATGCCTTGGGAGAAAGCTACCAAAGAGCATGAAATAATACTTCACTGAAGGTAATCTTATGCAAATTCCAGTCACTAACAGTTTCTTGTATGGGGAAAAATAGGGTGAATAATCACAGTTTATTCAGTCTGTACAAGCTTCTGTTTGTCCAACTCAGCATGTGTCATTTTATACATCATACTGAAATGAGAAGGGAAAATAAAAAGGATGAGGTGATCACTTCACATGCTACCTGTCTGGAATGCCAAATACACAACAAGATTTGCAGAAGATTATGTGCACTACCTGGGAGCTTGAAATAAGAATAAAGGATAAAATGAGAAAGTGTCATGTCTGAAATTTGCTGCAGTGCTTATGGCATAGGTGTCGGGAAAAGTCACTGCATTAAAATCCTCTTTGGGACAGTTTGTTTCCAATTCCATTGTTTCAAACAGCATAATCCTTGGAAGATAGTCAAACTGCAAATTTCAAAAGGAGGCAGGGAGTCACAGCTCCAGTCAGTCATCATATATTTCGTGGCTGTAGAAAAAAAAAATATTTTAAGCCTGAATAGTATGTCTGCCTTACAGCCTTATAACTCACTACTATCTCCTAAAGTAGTGAGGAAAGAGGGTCTAAATCTATTTGCATTACTGTTATATCTGAGATAGTGGAAATTACCAAAACTCAGATATAATATATAGGGAACTTGGCACAGCCAGATTACATGCAGTTTCCAGTTAGCTTTAGCAGCCATGCATTTGGGGCAGGCTTATAAGACCAGAGAATTGATTTCAGTACAAATTTATGGTGAAAGAGGGATGGAACAACTGCTTGTATCCTAATTCCAAAGCATTCATTGTAGCCTGAGGTTAATTTGTATTTTAATAGTCAAGGCTACAGAATGAAACACAAACTTTAAATCCTCCTCCCACTGAATTGTAAATTTCACTGCTTGAGAAATCAAGGCAGCATAAGTATAATTCATGCATTTTATTTAAAAATGACTCCTAGATTGCAAAATGTTACCAGTGAATTAGTACGGGTGGGTGTAGAGCACTGAGCCTGCTTAGTACCAACTGTGATAGATTGAAGATCCAATTATAATGAAGTACTCCAGAAAGAAAATCCCCAATTGTTCCAATGCGGTGGAAGGTCTGAACTATAGGCGGGCCTCCACCTATAGTCTAAATTTACAGACATCCATAGGTAAGGAGCTTACGCTAAATAGAGATCAAATTCTACCCATGAGAGGACACCATGATGTAATTTAATTGGAAGGCACCTACACATCTGAGGACAGACTACGAATTTTCATGGAGTAATGTCGGGGAAATTTGAGTAAAAGGCTTTTCATTAAGAGCAATCTCCTGTACAAGGTCTACTCAGTGATGGGGGTTTTGAGGGGTTTGCAGAGGGGCAGGTGTTGGCACACTATCAACCTTTATATTCACATTATTGAGAATGCAGCTAACTGTTTGAAAAGTGGGAATAAGGAAGTGTATAACATGGGAATAGGATTATTCATGGGAATAGGGAAGTGTATAACAATGCATACATTTTACATGCAGTCCAATAGGATTTGTGCCACTTACCACTCTTTGAAGATGCAAACAAGATGGCAAGCTGTGATGATGATGCTGGTATCAAAACAGCTGCATGCTAGCACTGATCTGAGACTGCATGTGGAAAACTGTGGCTTTCCAATTCAGCCTCCACTCTGTCCCCTACAATGTGCAAAACCACTTACAAAAGGTCAACATGAAAATTGACCAGGAAATTGTAAAATCCCATTGTCTTATCACCAAATCCACTTCCAATATGATGTCACATTAAGATATTATTATTGTATATTTAACATGTTCATTTTGGTAGTGCCCAAAGGCTAGGTACTGTACAAACAGAGTAGTAGACAGTTCCTGCCCCAAAGAGCTTACAATCTGACAGGCAAGAGAGACACAGGGTGAAGGAAGGAGTAGAACACACCAGCAGAGCAAACAATGCATTGGCAGCAAGCAACATGATAGTGCTACAGAATAAATAAATAAAATGCTATTTATGGGTTTAGTTAGGAGGGGATAAGCTAGATGGAAAGAAAAGGGAAGAGGGACAGGGCAGGGGACAAGATGGTAGGAGGATGTGATGTGAAGCTGAGGGGGCAAAGACTATGAAGGAGAGGAGGAGGAGGATTGGAGCAAACAGCCCATCAGCACAGGGCAGAGAAAGTCCAGTCAAAACTGTAGAGAGTTCTCTGAATGTCCAGAGGTCCCTGCTTTGGCTGCTTCTGCCCCTACCAGCTGGGATCTCTGGCTGGTTCTTCTCTACAGCCCACATTACGGGGCGATAGCATCTGGGTCGTAGTGCCCCCAGCATGAAGGAACTCATCTCCTCTGTACAGTATTGGGTAAAGGGTGATGCTGGACAAAAAGGTGACCCTGGTTGGGTCCCCCTTTACCTCCCTCCTCAGCACAACATTCCCTGCTTTGGCATATGTAGTTGTATACACTACTAAATCTTTTGCTTCTGTCCCCCACACACATTAGTTCCTACAAAATACAGTTAAACATATAAATGGCAGGGTCTGTACAGACTTGTATAACCAAAGAACATTAATCTGAACAGCATCTTTTGTAACAGGACAAATTCTGGTTCTATTCCCAAAAGCAGTCTTCTGCTCAACCCCACACTAACACAGAACCTGCGGAACTCTGCCATAGACTCATGCTACAGCATCCTCCTTTCACACTCTTTATTACACATTTAACGAACAATATATGAAATCAGAAATATACATCTAGCCACACATTTCTATTACAAAGAAAAAAAGAGACAAAGCTGTGACTGGGTGGGTGGTGGTCAGATGAGGTCAAAGTAACAAATGAATAGTTATAAAACCATAGGGAATTGACTTTGTCCCTTAATTGTTCATTTCCAGATTTTTTTAAATATTGAGTTTTTCTTAATGTAAATTTATCTTATTTATTTGCAAAAAAAGGGCAGTTATGGTTGGATCGGAGGGAGGTTGTAGAACTCCAATACTACACATATTTGGTCTGAACCTGTTTTGTTTGGAAATAATTAATAAGCACTGTACACGGACTTGCTCTCTCATGGCTACATTGATTTACAGTACTTCAGCTTGCACTGAAAAATAAATTAATAATTTGAATAAAGAATGTTACTTAGTCAGTTGGTTACTACCATTTTTCTTGCTGATTTTATTTTAAATGAGCTCAGCTGTTTTGACAGATTCTCAGCATCAAGAATCCAGAGAAATGAATATAATTGGAAATCATCCATATGTAGAACAAATGTAATGTTAACCACTGGTCTCTGATCAATACTTCTGATTTGTAGTGCATGTATTCCCTTCTCAATGGGTCTGCACTTTCAGACTTTGTAAAGCTCTGGTGCTTTGTTTTCCCACAATATACTTTTGAGAGATGAAACGTCAGTCAACTCCAGGGTCCAAGCTCTCCAGTTCCATCTTCTCTCTGTGTGTTTACAAGCCTTATAGTTTTCTCCTTTTATTATAATCATCTGTATTGCCAGACCTGCAGTAAGTACGTGTCTCTGCTCCTTCTCTGCAGACATTTTAGAGCTGCTACAAGATGAGAAAAATCCTCAAGGGGATTTGACCAAGTTTGAAAATGAGAAAAGAACAAGTTAAACACATGCCTGAGTGTCTAAAGAATCAGAAGCAGAAAGATTTTGATTTGCACAGCTCAGGAGGAAAAGTGTAACAAGATAGTACTGTACATAGTATTTGTAATGAGTTTATTTCCAGTAAGCTTATGGTATTGAGAACATTGTATGCATTGTGGAAGCAGATCTGGCGCTCTCTGTAACTACTGCAGAAGATGTAGTGGGAGAACATCTGGGGGGGGGGGTAAAATGAAGGGAGAACACCTTGGTCCCCAGGCCACACTGCAAAGTTCCAGTGACCTGCAGCCCCTGTGATAAGTGCTCTGAATGAAAAATGACTGAATAAAGTACTGAAATGTTCCACCTTGATATTTACTGTTAAAATTAAGAGGGACAAATCCTTAGCTGGAGCTGTGTAGCTCCACTTATGTATCTACTGTTGTTGTAGCTGTGTCAGTACCAGATATTAGAGAGATAAGGTGGGTGAGGTGATATCTTTAATTGGACCAACTTCTGTTGCTGAGAGACACAAGCTTTCAAGCTACACAGAGCTCTTCCTCAGGTCTAGAGTTCTGTGTAGCTCACAAGCTTGTCTCTCTCACCAACAGAAGTTGGTCCAATAAAAGGTATTACCGCACCCACCTTGTGTCTCTAGCTCTATTTGAGTCAATGGAGTTACACTATTTTATACCAGCTGAGGATATGGCACAAGAGAATTTATTCATTATTCATTAAAAGAACTAAAAATCAAGGAGGTCATTCTGCAGCAAAATGTACAAAAAACCAAGACCATAGGACACAAATAAAGTAATTTATTTATGCAGTAGGCCACCAATGACAACAGCAGAGTTAACATTTTGATGTAGCTTTCTTTAAAAAAAAAGACAAATTTCTGAATTGCTACAATCATTTTGGTTAAATCACTCTTTCATACCCATTGATCCCTTTTCAAGGCAATTTAAGCTCATTACATTAAATGAACACTATTATACATGTAATAAAATAAATATAACTACTGTTTTTATGCTTGCCTACCAGGTAAATTACCCTTTTAAAACATAGTAGTTAAATATACACACTTAAAATTGTTGGCAGTTTCTCTTTTTCACTTACATGAGTTTGTCTTTGAAAATGTATAAAAACAAAAAATTTTCTTCATTTTTGGATTTGCTTTAACTTACTAGTAGCAATAATATGTCATAGAGATTGCCACAGCAGATCAGACTAGTTGTCCATCTAATCTAAGCCAAAAGCACAACTCCAGTACCAGATGCCTTAGAGGAAAGTGCAAGAAACAACATAATAAATAATTATGGAATACTCTGATTTATGGTCTCTGTGTCAAGCAAGCATTTTTATGGATGCTGTCTTTCCCGCTCACGTGGTTTCTTTTGCCTGTCAGTTCCCTTTGGTTGTTTAAAAGATGACAAGACATACAGAGGACTCTAAGCCTGATTTCTCCCTACCATCCCCTGTAACTCTGCATAGGCTGGGAGGGTACAAGAATGGTTACTGAATAAGGAAGTATTATTTCAAAATAATTTTGGCCTTTGATTTTTGTCCCCCTTTTAACTGCTGATGCTATTTCCCTCATATCCCATTGCTCTTAATAGAGCTTCAAGATAGTGTTTTTTTACTTTTACAAAACAGTAATATGCAACCATATGAGGAACTGAAAAACATGGAAGCTCCTATCAGGCAATATATACATCATTACAGGATCCAGTTCATGCAAGCTGGGTTTGATTCTGTTGCCAAATAAATCAAGAGTAACTCCACTGAAGTCAATAGTTACAGCAATGTAAAACAAATGTAAAGAGAATCAGGCCAACCACAGGCCCATTAATAGGAGTGCATATGGAAACTCAATCTTTGCTTCCAGAGTAAGGCCATCAGCCATTCACTAAAAACTGACACTCTGACAATGTACAAAAAATAGTTTCATGACCATATATATCCATGTTTCTTTAGAAGGTGTCAAAACTATTGTTTGTATAATATGCACTTTTTAAACATTAAAAACAATAAAGTAGAAATATCTTGAGATGAATTTTATTATTCATGATATCATATTCTTGGATGCATATCCAATTTATCAATAAATCTACGCTTAAAGTAAATATTTAGGAATAACTGTTCTGTATTTTTGGACAGACAAAATCGAGCAACATACTGCTGCCACATCTAGGAGTGACTGAGATATTTATTATGACTGTTATGCAGCCACCTCTTTGTAAACTTTAAGTTGGGTTTGTCTCATACTGCTAAGAATCAAGATCCCCAAACTGCCCTTTTCTTTGATGGGGGAGGGATAACTCAGTGGTTCGCGCATTGGCCCTCTAAACCCAGGTTTGTGAGTTCAATCCTTGAGGGGCCATTTAGGGATCTGGAGCAATAATTGGGAATTGGTCCTGCTTTGAGCAGGGGGTTGGACTAGATGACCTCTAGGGTCCCTTCCAACCCTGATACTCTATGATTGAGGTGAAGAGCAAACCAGTGAGGTCTGTCAAACCAGCCTCCTTTTTTCTTCATGCCCTCCTCTCCCTTGGTGCTGTTTATAGCTTTTCTATCCACCATCAGAGTGAAATCAAGATGATCCTTGACAGTTTTGTTGCTATCTACAGGGTTCTGAATAGCAGAGACATAAATGGAAATGATCAGAGTGTGTTAATTTAATTCTGTTGCTAACTCAGTCCTGGTCTACACTGGGGGGGAGAGGGGGAATCGATCTAAGTTACGCAACTTTAGCTACGTGAATAACGTAGCTGAAGTCGACAACTTAGATCTACTTACAGTGTTGCCCTCACCGTGGTAAGTCGACAGCTGATGCTCCCCCATCGACTCCGCCTGTGCCTCTCGCTCCGGTGGAGTACCAGATTCGATGGGAGAGTGCTTGGCAGTCGATTTATCGCATCTAAACTAGAAGTGATAAATCGACCCCCGCTGGATCGATCGCTGCCTGTCGATCCAGCAGGTGATGTAGACAAGCCCGCATAAGTAGTAAGAAATGCACAGGAGTTGTCGGTCTGAAGACCCAAAAAGACAGCAGGACTGCATTGATTTACATTATTCCTAACATCTTCAGAACCCTAACAGCTAGGAACACAATTTTTAAAATTAAGTCAGTTAGTTTAGGGTTAATTCTGTTCCAACTTTGCTGTGGGTAAGTGAATTTGTCATGCCCTGGAAGAGTTTTGAACAAAATTGGAATGGAAAGTAGTTTCTTTTGGGATTCAACATTTGTAGAGACCAAGTAGCTAATGAGAGTTAACCTATAATAAAAGTGTTCCCAGTTTAACTGTTATCCACTTCCACTGTGTGCAAGTTGATAAATGATAAGGCTATTAAAGACTTGTTATCCCTTTCCCCATGGGCTCCCTTAATAAAACAAATGGCAGATCATTAGATTTTTATCAGTTTTTAGAAACTACAACAAGTATATTTTCTTGATCAGTTTTTATTATGCTGTTACATTGTGTTTGTTACACTGTTTCCTTTGCATAATTTAGCATTTTTAGTTGAAAAGTCATTTAAATGAATAAAAGTTCTCATGTGTTTTACACTGGAAATATAAAATATTAATACAACAAATTCATTTCAAGTCAGTACTGATAGAAGGTTGTAACCATCCACTGGCTGTTTGGTGGCCAGTGTAAAATGAGTTTGGTGGTTTCACACCAGGTCTCAGAGGACAAGTGTGTTCATATCACAAAGTTGCCAATGCAACCTGATCTAATCTGCACCCTAGTAAAATGAGGCCAAAGGCTGAAAGGATATGGAAGCTGAAGTATCCTTTCTCCACTAAACGTGGTCCTTCAAAGACAGACATGAGACACACTGGTAAAGCAGTTTAAGCTGCTGCTGCCCATGCAGTACTTGTCTGTGCATAGAGCACTTCAGGGTCTGTCATTCCAGCACCTTTCACACCACACAGTTTGCTAAAAAATGAAGGTTTCTATTTTGTCTTTAAGTCAAAAACACTACCAATGAGGATATTAAACTCATGCTTTGAAATGATCATTTAACCTATTATTGGCAAACTTGCTTTTTTCCCCTCCAAGAGTTATGTAGACTCATAGACTTTAAGGCCAGAAGGGACCATCATAATCATCTAGTCTGATCTTCTGCACATTGCAGGCCACAAAACCTCACCCACCGACTCCTGTAATAGACCCACAACCTCTGGCTGAATAACTAAAGTCCTTAAATCATGATTTAAAGACTTCAAGTTACAGAAAATCCACCTTTTACACTAGTTTAAACCTGCAAATGACCCCCATGCTGTAGAAAACGGCGAAAAAAGCCCAGGGTCTCTACCAATCTGACCTGGGGGAAAATTCCTTCCCAACCCCAAATATGGCAATCAGTTAGACCCTAAGCATAAGGAGCAGTAGATACACTGGAGAGTAGGGATAGGATATAGAGGGACCTAGACAATTAGAGGATTGGGCCAAAAGAAATCTGATGAGGTTCAACAAAGACAAGTGCAGAGTCCTGCACTTAGGATGGAAGAATCCCATGCATTGCTACAGACTAGGGACCAAATGGCTAGGCAACAGTTCTGCAGAAAAGGACCTAGGGGTTACAATGGACAAGAAGCTGGGTATGAGTCAATAGTGTGCCCTTGTTGCCAAGAAGGCTAACAGCATTTGGGGCTGTATAAGTAGGGGCATTACCAGCAGATTGAGGGACATGATCGTTCCCCTCTATTCGATATTGGTGAGGCCTCATCTGGAGTACTGTGTCCAGTTTTGGGCCCCACACTACAAGAAGGATGTGGAAAAATTGGAAAGCGTCCAGCGGAGGGCAACAAAATTGATTAGGGGACTGGAACACATGACTTATGAGGAGAGCCTGAGGGAACTGGGATTGTTTAGTCTGCAGAAGAGAAGAATGAGGGGGATTTGATAGCTGCTTTCAACTACCTGAAAGGGGGTTCCAAAGAGGATGGAGCTAGACTGTTCTCAGTGGTAGCAGATGACAGACCAAGGAGTATGTTCTCAAGTTGCAGTGGGTGAGGTTTAAGCTGGATATTAGGAAAACCTTTTTCATTAGGAGGGTGGTGAAGCACTGGAATGGGTTACCTAGGGAGGTGGTGGAATCTCCTTCCTTAGAGGTTTTTAAGGTCAGGCTTGACAAAGCCCTGGCAGGGATGATTTAGTTGGGGATTGGTCCTGCTTTGAGCAGGGGATTGGATTAGATGACCTCCTGAAGTCCCTTCCAACCCTGAAATTCTAGGATATGGGCAAGACTTCTCTGTAGTAACTCAGAGCCCTCCCCATCTAGAGTCCTATCACTGGGATTCTTGCTGGTGATATTTGCTGCTTGCAGTCACAGATCAGCTACATGCCATTGTAAGCACTCTCATGACCTCCATACATTTATCAAGTTCAACTTGAAGCCAGTTAGATTTTTGCCCCACTGCTCACCTTGGAAGGCTGTTCCAGAACTTCACTCTTCTGATGGTTAGAAACCTTCATCTAATTTCAAGCCTAAACTTATTGATGTTTATATCTATTTGTTCTTGTGTCCACATTGGCACTTAAATAACTCCTCTCCCTTCCTGGTATTTATTCCTCTGACATATTTATAAAGAGCCATCATATTCACCCTTCATTTGGCTAGGCTAAACAAACCAAGCTCTTTGACTCTTCTCCCATAAGGTAGGTTTTCCATTCCTCTGATCATCCTAATAGCCCTTCTCTGCACATTTTCCAGTTTGAATTCATCTTTCTTAAACATGGGAGACCAGAATTGTGCACAGTATTCCAGATGAGGTCTCACCAGTGCCTTGTATAATGGTAGTAACACTTCCCTGTCTCTACTGGAAGTACCTCACCTGATGCATCCTAGGACTGCATTAGCCTCTTTCATGGCTGCATCACATTGGTGGTTCATAGTCATCCTGTGATCAACCAATACACCCAGGTATTTATCCTCTTCTGTCACTTCCAACTGATAAGTCCCCAGCTTATAGCAAAAATTCTTGCTGTTAGTCCTTGGGTGCATAACATTACACGTTGCACTATTAAATTTCATCCTATTTCTATTACTCCAGTTTTCAAGATCATCCTGTTCTTCTTGTATGATATTCTGGTCCTCCTCCGTATTCGCAATACCTCCCAACTTTGTGTTAACCACAAATGTTATTAGCACACTCTCACTTTTTGTGCCAATGTCAGTAATAAAAATGTTAAATAAGATTGGTCCCTGAGGAACTCTACTAGTAACCTCCCTCCAGCCTGACAGTTCAACTTTCAGCATGACCTGTTGTAGTCTCTCCTTTAACCAGTTCCCTATCCACCTTTCAATTCTCATATTAATCCCCATCTTGTCCAATTTAACTAATAATTTCCCATATGGAACTGTATCAAATGCCTTACTAAAATCCAGGTAGATTTCTTTGTCTAAAAAATCAGTTATCTTCTCAAAGAAGAAGATCAGGTTGGTCTGGCATGATCTACCTTTTGCAAAACCATGTTGTATTTTACCCCAATTACCATTTTCCTCTACGTCTTTAACTACTTCTTTTTCAAAATTTGTTCCAAGACCTTCCATATAATTGAGGTCAAACTAACAGGCCTATAATTTCCCAGATCACTTTTTCCCCACTTTCTTAAAAATAGAAACTATATTATCAATTTTCCAATCATAGGGTACGATCCCCGAGTTTAATTACAGATTCATTAAAAATCCTTGCTATTGGTTTTGCAATTTCATATGCCAGTCCCTTTAATATTCTTGGAAGGAGATTATCCAGACCCTCCAATATAATTCCATTAAGATGTTTGATTTTGACTTCCGCCTCAGATGTGGTAATTTCTACTTCCATATCGTCATTCCCATTAGCCACCCTGCCACTCTTATTAAAAACTAAGGCAAAATATTTGTTTAGGCATTGGGCTATGCCTAGATTATCTTTAATCTCCACCCCATCCTTAGTGCTTAATGGTCCCGCTTCTTTCCTTGTTTTCTTTTTATTTATATGGCTATAAAATCTTTTGCTATTTATTTTAATTTCCTTTGCAAGATCCATCTCTGCTTGGCTTTTGGCAGCTCTTGCTTTATCCCTACACTTTCTGACCTCCAAGTAGTAGCTTTCTTTGCTGATCCATCCCATCTTCCATTCCTGGAATGTTTTCTGCTTTCTCTTAATCACCAGTTTAAGATGCTTGCTCATCCAGCTTGGTCTACAAATCTTCCCTATGAATTTTTCCCCTTACTTGGGATGCAGGCTTCAAATAGTTTCTGCAAAGCATGTTTTTCAGCAGCAAAGAGCTGGATTAATCAGGATATCTTCCTTTCCTAATCCAAATCATGCAGTCTGTGTTGCAGAAAATGCATTCAGAATACGACAAAGATTCCTGGCTGGACTCTCAGATTTGTGATTTCTTATGGTCAGGTGCCCACAGTGTGATAAGATCCATTTTGTGGTACATGATAGACTGTAAAGTCCCACTCCTCCAAGATGCCTCATGCTATAAAACCAAATGCTTTATTTTTAAACTAAAACAGAGAATTAAACATTTCTTTCAATCTAATTTCATTTTTATATCCCAGTGCAATTTAATACAGTATCTTAAAGAAACTTCTCTTTGTGTTGAAGAAGTAAATGACTGTTTCGCCTCAGACAGACAACCCATTGGTGTTAGCTTGGAACATTTTTTGAGGAAATGAAGTTTGATCAAAGCTGAAATGTTTTATGAAGATGTACCCAATTTAACATACAATATTTATAGGGTGGTGGGTGGGCGGAAAGAGAGTCCAATGCTCTCTGTCTTGCTCTATAGCTTGGTGATCACGGCGCTGGCCTGGGATGTGGGAGACCCCAGGTCCAAGTCTCTGATCTGCCTGATTATAAAGTGATCTGGGATTAAAAATTCTGCTGTGAATCAGGAAGAGCAGGGACTTGTGCCTCAGCCTCCTAGACCCAAGCCCCCTAACCACCAGGTTATGGCTACATCTGTAATACATACATACCTACATACACACACACACACCTCCTCTCTACCTTCCCCAATCAAAAAGCTCAGGTTTTGAAAAAATAAAAAAACCCACAGACACTTGGACATAATTCTGTTTTTGAGAAAACATTTGAAAGCTTTTGTTATTCCACTGCAAAACAAAAACAAAGGTCAAAATCTCAAGAGTCGCCACAGAATGGAATTGTTGTCCTCCAGTCGGCTCCAGTTATCAGTGATCTTCTTGAACATGCTAAGTTAACAGGGTTACAGGGCCCTCCCCAGCCCGGTGCAAATGAGTGAGGGGGAGGGATTGATAGAGGGAGGGGGGAGGGAGTGAGCAGGTCGGGCCTTGGAGAAGGGGCACGGCAAGCGTGTTCAGTTGTGTGTGATTAGAAAGTTGGCAACCCTAGGTGTTCCCCGTCTTCAAGGGCGTGCGCAGGAATTTAAATGTGACTACTTTGAGGGGAGCACTTTAAACACTAGCCCCCCACCCAATGCCTCCAGGCCCTGCTGCTTCCCCAGGTTCCCCACCTATCCCAGTTCCCCGCTGCCTCCCCCACGCCATTGTCCCAGGCTTCAAATACTTACTGGAGGCTGCAGGCAAGGAAGGGACGGGGCTCAGCAGGCTTCCAAGGCCCCCTCTCACAGAACTCTGCTGCCAGCCCAGCTTCCCTGCTCTGGGTGCCATCGAGTGGAGCTCAGCAGCAGCGCTAGCTGGAGTGCCTTTCCCAGGCACATCTCTTCAGCCGAGCTCAGCCTGACTCCCACCCCCTGGCAGAAATGGGGGTGGAGGGGCTTGGGGGAGGGAATCCCAGGGCGGGGGTCAGGGCAGAAGCTGCGGACAGTGGCAGAGATGATTATTGGGGAGTTCCATGTTCCTGCTTACACCCCGTTGCGTATGCCCCTGCCCATCATCATTATAAAATAGCCAGGAAAGGCAACGGCAGGGGAGTGGGATGGGGAGGGGGAAGGAGAATAAGGATATTGCTGGTGTGAAGCAGAGAAGCAGAAGTAGTGTTGATTGGCCATTAAAAATGCGCAGACATTTTGTTTCTTGATTAGGTGAGGTTACACAGACGTCAAACTGTAAACATATTGCTGAACCAACCCACCTTTTCTATTTTCTTTACTTAGTATCTTTGAATTCAAAGAAAACAGTAAACAAATTTAAAAATTAAAGTAACAAAAAGAATCACTATATCTGTAGTACAAAGACAAATACTTAAACTCAGCAATTGTTTAAATAACTGGCTCATATATGCAAGTGAATATAGAGACAGGAGGCAAATAAACACATATTAAAGCAAATCACTTTTGCCACAGTTAAAAACAAGTCACAGAAGACAACAAATAAGTAATTATGGTCTGACAACCTCATCTGTAATAGAAAGTACTTGGAAACAAAACAAAATGTATCTATTTGTAACAAACTATACAGGAATGTTATCCACATTACTAAAAAGACACAATTGTGCCAATGCCACATATCTCCCTCACGCAAAACTCCCAATGGATTTCAAGGAAGGCGTACAGGATTGGACTCCAAAAAGGTACAACCAAGTAGCCTGAAACATTAAACATACAAAACAAAATTTTCAAACAAATGCCCACAGATAGATACTAAAAGCCATATTTTAGGTACCCATCATCTATTTAAGTAACTGAATCTTAACTATGTCACTAGGAGCTGATGACGCTCAGCTCCTCTGGGGAAAAAAAAAATCAGACCCCTTATTTAGGGGCCAACATAAATCACTTTCAGTTCCTACCTAAGGGCTTCAGTGCTTTCAGACATGGACCACAATACATGCCACCAAATTAAAACAACTGCATTTTCTCCTCTGACCCAACACCAGTTTAGCAGTCAACTTTTAAGAAAAGGGTCTATAGAAGACTTTCCCTTGGCAAAAGCCTTCTTCCCCACATTGGTCATCGTTGTGTCTTTCAATCTAAATCCTTAAAGCCGCTACCACAGTGAATTTTAAATGATAAATTATGATTAAAAATACCTCCTCTGCATAAATTTGGTCATTTAGCAATAGTTTCTCATAATTATCTAAAGGAGAGTAGCACAGAGGCTCACTCAACAACACTCTGGCATTGTTTTGTTACTTCAGACTTCATGGAGTTGAGTTTTTCAAGGTAGTTTTTAAGTTCTTAGAAACAGTGTAGAACATACAAATATGGAGAGAGAACACAGTCATATTTACAGTATCTGTTTCAGAAGCAGCATTACATATCTGACTGTGCCAAATAATACTGTATCGAGTGACACTGATCTTTTTACCCTGATCATGCCCAGTACTTGCAACAGAGAGTAGCACAAATCGTGGTGCTTCACAGGAAAGCCATTACTTTTTATGTTTAAACTTCCCTCCCCAATAACAAAAGTGAAAACAATAATAAAAATAAAGAAGTGATTACACTTCTTAGTTTTCAATAAATAAAGCACAAAACAACTTGGAGCACCTGGACTGTGGGGTTCATTTCAACCTTAATCTCCACTCCCTCCCCACAAAAAATCAACTAATTACCAGCAGGGAAAGTAACTGCTCAAATTATTAGAATCAGTATTTTGTTCCAAACCAGCGGTTAACTTTTTCAGTGCTTAGATAAAGAACCAGATTGACGATATAGTATTCCTTGGTTTCTTCTACCCAAACTAGCTCAATGTGGACTTTCCCCTCTGAATCCACATAGTTTAAGTCATAGTTTTGGCCCATATAGTCATAAAGGCAGGATGCCTTGGAAGAAAGTTTCATGTAGACTGGGGCACTGAAACACCAGAAGGGTTTTTCTGTTTCATCCAAGAGGGTCACATCCATCATGTAACAGTTCTAAAAACATAAGCAAAAAACATTATTTTTCTATGTGCAGCATATATCATAATTACCACAGAGCTACATCTCATGGTCCTTGCACTGTTAGGCAGAACTACAACCAATGTTAGGGGGGATTCTCCCTGCCTTAGGGCTGTACAGACTGAAAGACTTGGCACATAGGTAGACAGTCAAAGTAAAATTCACTGCATTTCAACGGCCACTGTAAAAGGACTGCAATCTATTTAACTGAAAAGGTTTCCAACCAACAGGATTGTAGCCTAAGCATGCCATTGGTAGCCTCCCGCCAATCACATGGTGATACCAGTAATACCATAAGCAATGTTTTAAACTTTTAAAAAATATTTAAAACTATGTCTATAAATAATCACAGTTAGTGTGCTATTAGTTAAAATGGCAAGATGCCCTCCATTATGAGCAAACATATGGAGTTTAAACTTCAATGGACCAGGCAATATCCCAAATCAGGTGCAAAGAGTTCCATAACTGTAGAAAAATACAGATGTGCACAAAACAGAGATCAGACTTTAAACTAAAAATACTGCAAGACATCCCCCTGCTTAACCTTCTAGGAATGGGCAGAGGCTGTAGAGGTCTTTGATTCCCAGAGTGACAAATACAATATTTTAATCTTCCTTTTAAATTATATACTAAAATTAAATAAAATACTTAAAAATTATTCTTTAAAACAATGTATGAAAATATTACCCAAGACTATAAAATATCAAGGTGTACATGAGTCAACATATAGAATTATTGCTTGTTTTGATGCAAGAAGTATTTACAGGCTTGTACATTATCATTCTTCAGGTATACAAATACTGGACAGACATACACACCAGGTGATGTGTCACTGCCCATTGGCAATGAGTTCAGAATTGTTAAAACTACTCCTGTACACTGAACGAGAACATGCATTTTCATTTTTATGGATCACACCATATTAATTATGTTGGGTAGACAAACTATCTGATGTTTCTCAGCCAAATGTACAAAGTAAAAAACAAAGCAATTTTTCAAAACATAAGAGAAATATCCGATTCACACTTGTTTTTTCATAGGATAATCAAGTCAGTGCAACGTTTCACATACAAGATGTCATGAGGGAAGTCTCAGCAAATTTTCCTCTCTCATGCCCTTGATTTCTAACCCTTCTTAGGTCTGGTCTACACTACGAGGTTAGGTCGAATTTAGCCGCGTTAGGTCGATTTTATAAGTAATGCAGTTACACAACCAACCCTGTTCTGCCGACCTAAAAGGTTCTTAAAATCGACTGCTGTACTCCTCCCCAAGGAGGGGAGTAGCGCTAAAATCAACCTTCCTGGGGAGGGCTGCCTTATTTTGTCCTCCATACACAGCAGTGCCACGTGAAAGTTAAAGAGCTCAGTCAAGCCTACTGAAAGACAAAGGAGGGAAACGGTCACTCTGGGTCAGAACCCCATACATGCCGATTCTATGATCAGCTGCATGCCATTCTAGGGGGGGACCCCAGCACTGTCCATGGACATGTGCAAGGGGGGAGTCTCATGCAACACGGAAGGATTTTGTGAATAAGGAAGAGGAGGAGGAGGAGAATGTGCAGCAGGCAAGGGCAGAATCCGTTCTCCCCAGTAGCCAGGAGCTTATCCTCACCCTAGAGCCAATACCCTCCCAAGGCATATTGTTCATGGACCCTGAAGGCGGAGAAGGCACCTCCGGTAAGTGCACATTTGTAACTACAGTACAGTAAAAGCAATAGTGTTTAATGTTTGATTTGTCCTGAAGAATTGGGGTGCATTTGCGGCTACTACAGCTACTGGAAAAGTCTGTTAATGTATCTGGGGATGGAGCGGGAATCCTCCAGGGACAACTCCATGAAGCTCTCCTGGAGATACTCTGAAAGCCTTTGCAGAAAGTTTCTGGGGAGGGCTGCCTTATTTTGTCCTCCACAGTAGGACACTTTACCATGCCAAGCCAGTAGTCTGGAATCATTGCAGCACAAAGCATGGCAGTGAATGGTTCTGGGTTTTGGTTGCATTCATGCAACATTTGGTCTTTATCTTTCTGTGTCAGCCTCAGGAGAGTGATATCATTCATGGTCACCTGGTTGAAATAGGGGAATTTTGTAAGGGAACAGTAACAGGACCCCGTTCATGCTGGGCTGTTTGCGCTTGGCTAAAAGGGATCATCCTGGGGAATAGCCACGCGGGGGGGGAGGGGGGCGTGAGGGGTGTGCTGCACATCCACCCCAAAACTACAGCCCCTCCTTTTAAATGGCAAACCCAACCGGCATTGCTTGCTATGGAAAAGGAGGGCACTGCAGTTTGAAACCATTGCCACATGTTATGAAGGCGGAATAAGCCAACCCTGCATACCCTTTGGCTTACCATGGCTGCCTGGAAACCAAATTCTGTTCCCCAGCCGTGTCTGATGTGTCACCATACTGGCAGGTGCTCAATATAAAAGGCAAAATGTAACCTTGTACCTAAAAGCATGTGCTGTCTGCTGTGAATTGCTTGATTCACTGTGAAAGAGTCTCCCTTTTTCAGATATGTATCTTCTTAAATTGTACTCTCCCTTTTTATCCCCCCTGCAGGTGCAAATGTTTCTATGCTCCCTGTCAACTCCGTCCATGAAGTTATCACAGATTAGAAGGTGGGAAAAAAAAGCACTCGTGATGATGTGTTTTCAGAGCTCATGCAGTCCTCCCAGACTGATAGGGCACAGCTGAATGCATGGAGGCATTCAGTGGCAGAAGCCAGGAAAGCATTAAGTGAGCGCGAAGAGCAGAGGCAGGAGGCGATGCTGAGGCTAATGGGAGAGCAAAGGGACATGATGAAGTGTCTGTTGGAGCTGCAGGAAAGGCAACTAGAACACAGACCCCCGCTGCATCCATTGTATAACCATCTGCCCTCCTCGCCAAGTTCCATTTCCTCCTCACCATCTTCCATCAAGACCTTTTTGCCCTGATTCAATAAATCATATAAGCATGTGCTTACATCCCATTGACCTTAAGTCCATGAATTATTCCATGAAGTTAATGAGACTTATACACGTGCTTAGGAATTCTACATAAACAGGGTATAAACTCTAGGCTGACAAACTCAAGAGCCAACACTAACTTTTAAAAAGCCTCAAAGAAGTTTAAAAGTCATCTACTGTGCATAACATTTCTGACTTAAAATGATCATAGCTCTAGAACTATTAAATGTGGCTGTTTTCTAACCACAACATTTCAGATTGCTTGATAAAAATGGGAAAAGTGTATTTTTCATATATGTAAAACTTAAAAAAAAACCCAAAACCTCAGCCTGATCTTGCAGATACTAGAAGAAATCTCACTTCTCGGTCGGGTTGCCAGGAATCCAGTTTTCGACTGGAACACCCGTTCAAAAAGGGACCCTGGCAGCTCTGGTCAGCACTGCTGACCGAGCTGTTAAAAGTTCAGTCAGCGGAGCAGTGGGGCTAAGGCAGGCTCTCTGCCTGCCCTGGCTCTGAGCAGATCCCAAAAGCAGGTGGCATGTCCCTGCGGCCAGAGAAGCTCCATGTGCTGCCCTCACCTCGAGCACCGGTTCTGCAGCTCGCATTGGCTGGGAACCACGGCACGGCACGGGCAGTGCGCACCATGCAGAGCCCTCTAGCCTCTCCACCTAGGAGCCAGACATGCCAACGGCTTCCAGGAGCAGCATGGAACCACGGCAGACAGGGATCCTACCTTAGCCCTACTGCGCTGCCAACTAGGAGCCACCTGATGCAAGTACCACCCGTCCTTAGCCTGCACCCCAACTCCCTGCCCCAGGTCAGAACCCCCTCTCACACCCAAACTCCCTCCCAGAGCCCAAACCCCCTCCTGCGCCCTAGCCCCCTGCCCAACCCTGAGCCTGCTCCCGCACTCCAAACCCCTCATCCCCAGCCCCACCCCAGAGCCTGCAGCCTAGAGGCCCCTCCCACACCCTGAACCCCTCATTTTTGGCCCCACCCCAGACAAGTGAGAGTGAGTGAGAGTGAGCAATAGAGGGAGGGGGGCCAGAGTGAGTGGTGGTGGTGGGAGGGGAGCCTCAAAGAAGGGGCGCAGCCTCAGGAATGGGACAGGGAATGGGGCGGGACAAGGGTGTTTGGTTTTGTGCAATTAGATAGTTGGCAACCCTACCTCTGGGCAAAGACCAAGCATAAGAAATTTCAGTCAAAAAGGAATTTGAGAATGTTATAAACAACTGAAGAGTGAAGACGCAATGGAAGTTTGAATTCTATCTTAACTGCAGTGGGTACTGCCAACAGCAGCAGTAGTAAACCATTAAAAATTAAGCTGAATTTTACACTCACTGTTGCACAGGACAACCGATTAACACTGTAAAGCATAATGCAGGTAGTTTAACATGTATGAACCAAATATTAACTCACTCATCATACAGTACTTCTTTCTGCTCAGCCTGCCTAACTGCAGAATGGCAACTCCTATTAATTGTATTTGTTTATGTCAAAATAATATTATCAAAATGTCAAATTCAAGCATAAACTCTTTAGTATATATTCATTTTTAGGACTGTTTGAAAGATTTGTGTAGAGATTACTTCAGATATGTGCTCATTTAAAGGTTTCCAATCTACAAAAGTTAAATGTGTTTAAAATGTATTTTTAAACACTGTTGCAGTACTGCAGTACATTACTTCAATCTCCTTAATAAAAATATGCATGTTTGTACTTTATGGACAGCCCTCTTTTAGGAATTTAGTATAACAGAGTCCTCGGCAGGCATTTCTCAAGAACAGCATTAGCTTCACAACCTCCATAACATCTGGATTTTATGAGATTTTTTACAAGTTAAACTACCCAAAATAACTTTGTAACATATTTAGCATGCATATATCACTCCTTTTTTTAAAATAACTATTTCCAGAAACAAAACATTAGTGATTTACCTGTATGCTGCCTTCAAACACATCAGTTCTCCAGAAGAAGCCAACTTTCCCAGCAAGAGGTAAATGTTGTGAATTATTTTTTAAACTTATAACTGTTAGCCTCAAGTATCCATTTTGAATGTAATCTGAAAAGATTAACAATACATGCATAGTTAGAGCACAACAAATCAAACTAGGTCAGCCACTCAGGGAATGTTCTTACCTCTACGTTTCCTTTCTTTAAGCCCTCTATTCACTTCCTGCACATTAATGGGATACTTTCCTCAAGAGCCAATAATTCTTCATACCCAACCAGCTGAAAAATTCAAGCCAGCATGTCTCAAAGATGCAAAGGATTAGTTTATTTTCTGAGGTGACAAAAGATGGGGAGGGGTAAGGATTTTCATTTTATTCAAATACTGAAATCTGAGGCCAACCCAGTAGAGTTAAAAAGAATGCAAAAAAGAGAGTCCCAAATTAAATGTTGCAATCCCTACAAAAACATCAGGCTTTACATCAGAAAGGAGAAGAGAAGCGGTGCTTCATTATCACTCTTTTGTCCACTTTGTCTGATGTAAGGTATCATGCTGAACCAATATCGATTCCAGGGTGCATTTATTTATATCAGCAAGTGGAAAACTTTGATTTAAATAAATGATTTATGTTTCTTGCCTGTCCTGTTATTTTTCCAAAGAAAGATTCATTTTCATTGGTTAGTACAACCATTAAAACATATTGTTTTAATTACGTACAATTAAATATAGCCTTTATATTGGATCTGGTACATCTTTTTGCTAACCAAGAGGGAAAGAATTCCTGTGCGTTTTTTCTCCCCAAATAGGAAGAGTTTCTTTCTAATGGACATGGAATATTCTGAGGCCTGATTATATTTTGGTGTTCATCTTAATAATCCATAGATATCTGACAAGGACAAACTATCACTTCATAAAATAAGTGAACTTCTTCATAAGTGAACTAAGTCTCCTTGAAGCAGAGATATTAAGGCTGATAAATCACCATGAGCAAGAAGGGAGGAGGGAGTGTCATTGGAGTTCTTTACCATACTGACGAAGGAAAAGGAAACATCAGGTCTAGCCTTCCATAGATGATCTCAATAACTTACGAATACAGGGTTGGAGTCACTCATGCTGACACAAAAGGTGATGTAAATTATCTTCCCTGCATGAGCCTGGGTCCACTACACCAGGAGAGTAGGTGTTTATCGTACTGGCTGTCTCCCTGAAGGTTGTTGCTAGTGAAGGGAAAGTGGGGATAGCTTTAAATTCCCCCAGCGTCTCCACAGGACACCACCTTTCTCAAACACAGCAGGGAAGTGCTGAGGCAGTGCAGTCTCTATAACCTAGCTGAACACTTTTGGGGGCTCCGATACCTACCTGCAACACCCCCCCCCCCCACACACACACACACACACAAAACGGAGACAAGGGTGGTCAAATGTTTTTTGGGCTGCAACCTCCCCGACGGACTCTTCACCTGGCACCTAAAGTTAAGCCGACAGAAGCGCAGGAAACCCATCCCTGAATCTAACCTACAGTATTTCCACCAATAGTTTAGCAAACTGTCGAACTATATATACACAGTATGTTACCCAAAAGCCATAAGTGCAAGGAAAATTCCACTATGGTTTGGAAGTGGTAGTGGAATTCACCCACAAAATAATGAAATGGCTAATGCATGTGTGTACCACTACTCTTTACTGAACACAAAAGGAACTGATTGACTTTGGCATAGGTCCTATGCTGAGGATAACAGAGATTTTGCATGAGCTCCAGTGGTAGGGGCCTGCTTTAGATTTTGGAGCAAAACTATATGACTTCTATCATAGGTGTTGGAATTACGGGTGCCGTACCCCTAGGCTTGAGATAGTTTCCATTATATACAAGGTTTACAATTTGGTTCAATGGCTCTCAGCACCCTCAATAAAAAAAACTGTTCCAGCATTCCTGACTTCTATCCTCGACGTCACAGTGCAGTTCCAAATGGCTATGGTATCCCGTATAGTGACAACCACAGAATTCACAGATGGGAAAGGATTTGTTATAGTACCCAGGAGCTGGGAGTCCTGGTGCCACAAGTGAAGAACACAGACCACACAATCCTCACTCCAAAAGCTAGAACCATGCTGGAGAGGACCCTGAAGGATGCCATCCGCTGCCAGTATGTGGAAAACCTGAAGCGGAAGCCAGACCAGGGCAAAGCATTTGAGGTGACCTGCAAGTGGGACACTAGCAACCACTTCTTCCCCAGGGGCAGCTTTACCCGATTTGCTGATTGGAGGTTCATCCACAGGGGCTGGATCAACTGCATTCAACTGAACGGAGCTGTCCACCACGGGAATCGGGACAAGTGATGTAGGACATGTGGCTATGCCAACGAGACACTATCCCTGTGTAGCTGCAAGCCCCATTCACAGTCTGGCACCTGTGACACAACACCATCCAAGATCGCCTGGTCAGAGCCATCCCACCACCCGTAGGGAAGGTTGCCATGAACTCCACCATCCCCAGAACCGACAGCCAACTGCGACCAGACATTGTCATCACCAGCGAGGACCGGAAGAAGATCATCATGGTGGATGTCACAGTGCCCTCCATGAACAGGACCCTGGCCTTCCACGATGCTCGAGCTTGAAAGGTGGAGAAATACGCCCCTCTGTCTGAAACCTTGAGAGCTGGGGGTTACAAGGTTCAGACACACACACTTATCCTCGGAGCTTTGGGTGCATGGGACCCCAGTAATGAGCGAGTGTTGCGGGAATGCGGATTCATTCAGCACTATGCTCGGCTAATGCTGCAACTCATGGTGTCGGATGCCATCAGGTGGTCGAGGGACAGCTACATAGAACGCATCACTGGACATCGGCAATACCAGGACGGAGGAGCTGGAGTGCCAATGAGAAGGGCAGTCAGGAAACTAACTGAAATAATTTCCTCATGGATTGTATTTTCTAAATGGACAACCTACCCTAAATGCTCATTACTGAGGGACAATCTTCACTCATTGATATATTTTGCTTTCCAAAACCAAATCTCTATACAACTTTCATGAGTGATGTACCCAAATACTTGGAAGTTAATATCGAAACTGTATTCTTAAATTTATTCACCTAAATTTGGGTTAATGTTGATTATGTCTAAATGGGCCATCTTGATTATCACTACAAAAGTTTTTTTCTCCTGCTGATAATAGCTCATCACAGTTTGTATGGCAACTTCCAACTTATCTGTGTGTGCGTGTATATATCTTCTTACTATATGTTCCATTCTATGTATCCAATGAAGTGGGCTGTTGCCCAGGAAAGCTTATGCTCTAATATATTTGTTAGTCTGTAAGGTGACACAAGTACTCCTGTTCTTTTTGCGGATACAGACTAACACAACTGCTGAAACCTATGTACTATCATATGACTTTTAAAAACAAACTTTGTATTTGTGGATAATCTAAGCACTATATCCAGATGTACAGACATGTTTCTCAACCTATGTATTACATAATTTTTTTAACATTAGCTTTAATAAAATTTTAAAATTTGTTTTTTGTTTTTATAAACAATGCTGCTCTCTCTTTCCCCCCATATTGCAACAAAGTTGAAAACAAACTGATTTAATGTACTGCACGACTGTCTGGCAAGCTACCAAAATGCATATTTGTATTAGCTCACATCTAAAACTTTATGCCAATAAAATCCTCAGTGAGAAGCATATGGTATGCAGAAATAGAGCAGTGAGAGACAGAGAGGGGAAGTTCTCTCCCTCCACTTACAAATGTTTGTAAAGTGCTTTGAGAGCCTTCATTGAAAACAATTTAAATTAAACTGACAAAGTATTATTACATACTATTTTAACAAACTATACTCTAGTTCTACTATAGAACAAAATAAAATACCAATTCCTTACGTACAATGGCCAAAAATTTTAAACTTTGGTGCCTAAAGCTAGGTGCAATAAGTGAGCTGTAGCTCACGAAAGCTTATGCTCAAATAAATTTGTTAGTCTCTAAGATGCCACAAGTACTCCTTTTCTTTTTACAAAATTAGCTGCTTACCTTTAGAAACCATCTGAAATTTTTGGTCTACATTGTGACGCTGCATGGAATCGGGGCACACTTGAGAATATTATGAATATTAATATTGTAAAACTGTAATGAGTTATGCCAGATATGCCATGTGAGGTATCTGCAAAAAATGTTATAATTTGCCAGACATGATAATCTATTTTTTCTGTTTGTATCCCCTTTGTATTATCAGTTAAAGATAAGTATGTATGTCTATATTTCAAACTTGTGCTATGCTTCTGGGTGACACCCCCAGACAGTCTGGCATCAGCACTGCCTAGTCTGCTTGATGGCCCATTGAGGACCATCAGCTATATAACTGACCCATTGAGAGAGAAGGCAGATACACCTTATGACTCAGCAAGGCATGCAGGGGTATGCCTGTGGACAGAACTCTAATGATTTCAAGCCATGTGCTGGGCCGCTTGTGTTTGAAACAAAGGACACACAGGCCGCATGGCGAAAGACTATAAAGGCAGCTGCATCTTCTTCATTTTGTCTTCAGTCTTGCTTCTTACATCTGGAGGAACTTTGCTACAAACCGAAGCCCTGAACAAAGGACTGAATGACCCATCCAAGCTGTGGATGTACTCCAGAGGGACTTTCAAGCCAGCAAACTCACGAATACTCCTAGGAACCTGATATATGGACTTTGAAGTCTTTGTATGTATGTGACGGCTTTACCATTTAATGACAGGTTTCACAGTAGCAGCCGTGTTAGTCTGTATTCGCAAAAAGAAAAGGAGTACTTGTGGCACCTTAGAGACTAACAAATTTATTAGAGCATAAGCTTTCGTGAGCTACAGCTCATTTATCGGATGCATTTGGTGGAAAAAGCAGAGGGGAGATTATCTCTCTTCTTGTTTTCTTTTTTCTTTATAATAAAAACTTTAATTTTAGATACTAAAGGATTGGCTGGCAGCATGGTATTTTGGGTAAGATCCAAACCTATGCTGACTTCGTAACACGGCTGACCCTTTGCGGTCAGAAGAACATTTTGTATAGGTGAGCAGAGTTTTTTTAAATATCTTCTCACTGTACTGGACCTAGGTGCTGACTGGGGTCCAGAGAACTGGAATGAAATAAAGACGGCTGTGTGATTTCTTTTTGTTTGCTTCTTGATAACCAGTGTGGGGGATCAGAAGTGCAGTTTGTGACTGGTTGGGGAGTTTAACTTCAGTTTTACTCACCAGTTCTGGGAGTATCTGCTCTCTTTTGCAGCCTGCCCTGACCTTGGCATTTCCAGTGAGGGCTACCCCAGGCACCCCGGGTCACATATATATTTTGGGAATCCTTGCTATGATGTGTTATACTATGAAAAAGTTTTCATTTAGGGTTAAAAATTTTGCTGCTTTTTAAAAACATCATACATTAAGCCAGGCTGAAGGTAACTTATCTAAGGATTTATTTCGTTTCTCTAGATCTGAAAGGCTAATGGATATTTGAAGAGGTCAAATTCCAAACCTAGGTAATATAAATCCAGTACAACAGAGTTTAGATTAGGATAAATACCTACTGTTAGCACAGAGAGAACATTAAGAGTTTCCATTTGAAGCTAAGCTTTTGCAAATGAGACTTTAAAAGACAAAACTGGGTTAATAAGCATTTTCCTCAAAGGAATGATATTCACTTATCCATAAGTCAGACTCTATAATGGAACTCTATTTCTGCGCTCATAACCCACTCAGGATCATCACATTTAATGGAAATAAAATAAAGCAACTGAAGGAACCAAGCCACCAATAAAGAATGAACATCCAGGACACCACAGTTATTACAGGATATTAATAAAAGGAATCCCCAAATCCTTGATGGACCACTTGGGGAAGCTATTCTGCATGTAATACATTTCCTCTTAGAACTACTTCTCTACTTTCTAAGCTAGAACTGATAAAAGGAGATCTCATACTTTAAACACTCCTTAAGTGTGCATGCACACGTGAGAAAAATTAAGCTTTACACCATCCTGGAGGCTATAAATGCATCTTTGAACTAGAATATTGCATAAGGAATACTTCACCCATCACCTGGAACAGTGAGGTCCAGCCAACAATTGAAGAAAAAATGAAAATACCTTACTATAGTATTTGGTTACTGCACGTCTTTTTAAATATGAAACTTTTACCCTCGCCTCCTGAGGGAGGGAAGTTCTGGCTATAGACAATGCACTTAAATTCCAAGGACTCAGCAGCTCTTTTAATTTACAGGACTCTGTAGAGCTCTGACCATTTCAAACATCAGTTGAATCATTTGATGCAAACAATAGCCACTGGGAATTTATGCTTTTAAAAAATGAACTCCTCATTCATGAATAAATCAATTCATTAATCATTAAGATCTACCTTTTACACTTCTTCCTTCATTATGGAGACCCCCAAGATACACACACAGATGTATAGAAGTGTTAGCATTTTAGAGGTGTCCAGCCTGGCTAGAAATCCCTATGCTGACGCTGTGGTCATTGACCACAAAAGGCACCCCTCCAAATCCAGACATAGTCCCATTCCCCATGCATCAAAACTCTGTCTCCCCTCAAAATAGATTCCATGTGTCCAAATCTAAACAATTATGCAATCTCCTCCCCACCCTTTTCAGGGCTACTTCCCCTTCTCCTCCTGGGTGTGCAGAAAACCCTTGGGCCACCCAACTTATTGCTTCCTCATCCCTTCTGTAGCTTGCAGAATTCATGATCTGCTCCTCATTCCCCTCCAAGAAAGAACACAGTGGCTCCCCCCTCACTTTGTTGCCCACACCACCTCCACACCTCAAAAGAATCAGTGGTACTTCTGCTGCTTTGTCCTGTACCTTCCTCCTCCTCCCAACAGAAGGAAATAAAGGCTACCCAACCCCACCCACACTTGTGCAAGCAATATTTCCATCTGCTCTAGGTGAAGAATGAGTGGGTTTTTCAAGCCTCAGTATATAGGTAGACTAGAAAAATTCTTACTGCCCAGAAGCTCAGGACAAGCAGAGGTAGTATGTAGACAAGTGTATGGTTTTTTGCTTTCCAGATAAGGAAAGCAGGAGACACAACAACCATAGCAGCTGACTGATGGACATCTGCACAACATCTGGGAAGGCAGTTGAGATTCAGGCTTCACAGAACGGTGAGAACCCATCTCTCTCTCTCTCTCTCTCTCTCGATATAGCCTTCTGACCCTGACTTGTGTGATCAGTTTTCTAAACCTGACTTTTATAATCAAATTTAAGTTAGATTTAATATTATAACTGTTTCGTTTGTTTGGCTCCCCTTGTATGATTATTACCTGGCAATAAATAACTTTCATGGTTAAGCTGGTTGCTTCTTTCTCTCTTCTCTCTCTTCCCTACCCCCCGTGGTGTTTTTTGGCTTCCCCATTTGCTCTGCAGCAATGCTCCTTGTACCTAAGCTAAAGATCCCTGCACCCAAAAATCCTGTGGGGTTTGCTCATCAAGTGGGTTACTACCAAAACAATTGTAATGTGAAAGTGGGGATAGGGACGTCCAGAGTCCAGGGGCATATGAGGGTGACAGCTTAGAAGTGCTGCTCGATCCAGCGTACTGAGTCCAGTGACATATATGGGGTCAGCTTGGGAGTGCTGATTAAACCGGTCCTCTCAAACGCGCTCTGTTAATATATGTGTGTGTGTCCGTCCATCCGATTCTCGAGCTAGAGGAACCCAGTCCTGGGGAACCTAGGTCATGCAGAATAGCTTCATTGGGAGGGAACTTGCAGAAAGTAGAGCTCCGTATGAGAACACAAGTGACAGCTGTACATTGACAGAATTACAGAATCCCAGCTACCAGAAAAGTAACCCTAATAAATGAGCGTATCCCAAAGTAACGGGCAAATTTGGTAACAAAGCATCAGCATTAGCCATTTATTGGAAAAATAATATGAAACTGTAATAATTTCTTACCTCAGTTTGTAAAAAACAACTGTTCATAGGGTATAGATTTTGTTATAGATTCATAGATATTAAGGTCAGAAGGGACCATTCTGATCATCTAGTCTGACCTCCTGCACAACGCAGGCCACAGAATCTCACCCACCCACTCCTGCGAAAAACCTCTCACCTATGTCTGAGCTATTGAAGTCCTCAAATCATGGTTTAAACACTTCAAGGAACAGAGAATCCTCCATTAAGTGACCCATGCCCCATGCTAAAGAGAAAGGCGAAAAACCTCCAGGGCCTCTTAAAATTTAAAAAAAAGTTTCCTTACCTCCTACATCCAACATAAAAAGGAAAGCATATTTTTCATCATGTAATTTGAGAGGGGCTTGCGGGTGCGGGGAGAGGAAAGGATGGGGGAGAAAAAAAGGATTTTCTGATTTTATTTGTTGGCTGGGGAAATTGTTATCTGAGTTTAATTATTTAATGCTGCCAGCTGGCAGCATTTATTTGTATGTTATTATTTAATGCTGCTGGGTGGTTATTACTGCAAGTTTAATTATTATTAGGACACTCAGAGCTTCTGGCAAGGGCATGCTTTATTGTTAAGCCTAAACCTAAATAAATAAAAGTAAATAAATATTGTTGTAAATTATTTACAAACACTTATGCAATTTCTCACAACTTTGTATTGATTGCCATAACAGTATGTATCTCAATCTAGAGAAGCAGACCAAACAATTATACTTTGTCTGAATCACAGTATGCTTATTAAGTTGCATTGTATCTGAACAATAAAGCTTTGTTAAAAATCACATCTAGTCAAAGCAAACTTAAAGTAATTGAAGAAGAGCAATAAATTTAAAAAAACATACACACTGAAATCCAGTCTTGGTTATTACATTTGTTATAAAATTAATTCTGTTTTTGGAAATGCTTTGTTTGTTACCAAGATGCTTTATCCTAATTTCTGCCTTGAAACGTAAAGAACAGTTTTATTTTTAATCCAGAAGCCTGCATTTTAAAAAACAACAACTGAAATTACAATATCTAGACTGTCAATTTGCCAGCAGTAGCCATCAAAATAATTCCACAACAAAAATGCAAGGAAAAAAAAAAGTTTATCCTAAAAGCCAATTCTATTTTCTCCCTTGAACAGAAAGAAGTTGAATACAAATGGGGAGAAATGAACCCAGGAACCAATTTTAAAGGAACATCTAAATTCCATTAACTCTACCTTTTCTGCAGAATAGATTGCGAAATGTACCACACATGTAAGTATGTCCTCCGCTGTGCATATCAATATGTAGTTGGTAGCCATGCAGTCCATATTCTGGGTCAACATCATCCAGTATAGGTTTATGAGGGGGCAGGATATATGGGCTTAAATAAAACCAAGAGAAATCGGGTGGGGAAAAAACAATTTAGCATGGCAAGAAATGCTGAGTAGTTTCAACAGAGGAGGCATTTTAAAAAGATTCAAAAAAGGGCAAACACAATTAGCAGTCAAGGTGTTCTACTTTCCTACTAAAATTTCTGAATCTCTAAGTTTCACTACAGTTTACCATATTCATTACAAGGTTTATTAATGTGCTGTAAAGACTAATCTTACAAAGGCTGCTAACTAAATTTATCACTAAATACACCTAAAGTGTGTACATGTAAAACTTCAATAGATGGACTTGTCTGCATTATATATACGGGCAAATTAACTCTGAATCTAACATCCATTGGGCCACCTAACACAGTGGTTCTCAACATATTACACATTGTGGGTGCATATGAGTGGGCCGCCACCACCCAGACCTCGGGGGCCAGCTGGTTGCCCCATCCCCCTACCCGCAGCCATGCGGCGGCCCCAGCTGCCCACCTGGGTCCCCCACCACGTGACTGCCCCAGCCCCCAGAGCTCGCAGGACCAGGCAGCTGCCCCAGGCCCCGGACCCTGTGGGGCAAGCCAGCAGCCCTGGACCCTTGAACTGGTGGGGCCAGTCGGCTGCCCCGGACCCCAGAGTTCACGACCCTCTGGGGCCAGCAGGGAGCCCTGGACCCCGTCTGAGAGCCCAACCCCCTCACACTAGGTGGTGGGGCAGCCTGGACCCCTCTCCCCAGGCAGCAGGGAACCTGGGGCACATCCGCGGTCTTTAGCACTGTCATAAATATAAAGGGAAGGGTAAACACCTTTAAAATCCCTCCTGGCCAGAGGAAAAACCCTTTCACCTGTAAATGGTTAAAAAGCTAGGATAACCTCATTGGCACCTGACCAAAATGACCAAGGAGGAGACAAGATACTTTCAAAAGCTGGAGGGGCGAGAAACAAAATCTCTTTCTCTCTGTCTGTGTGAGGCTTTTGCCGGGGACAGAACAGGAATGGAGTCTTAGAACTTAGTAAGTAATCTAGCTAGATATGCGTTAGATTCTGTTTTCTTTAAATGGTTGAGAAAATAAGCTGTGCTGAATGGAATGTAGATTCCTGTTTTTGTGTCTTTTTGTAACTTAAGGTTTTGCCTAGAGGGATTCTCTATGTTTTGAATCCGATTACCCTGTAAGGTATTTACCATCCTGATTTTACAGAGGTGATACTTTTTCTTCTATTAAAATTCTTCTTTTAAGAACCTGATTGCTTTTTTCATTGTTCTTGAAATCCAAGGGTTTGGGTCTGTGTTCACCTATGCAAACTGGTGAGGATTTTTATCAAGCCTTCCCCAGGAAAGGGGGTGTAGGGTTTGGGGAGGATTTTTGGGGGGAAAGACATTTCCAAGCGGGCTCTTTCCTGGTTATATATCTGTTAGATGCTTGGTGCTGGCAGCGATAAAGTACAAGGGCAAAAGTAAAATAGTTTGTACTTTGGGGAAGTTTTAACCTAAGCTGGTAAAAATAAGCTTAGGGGGTTTTCATGCAGGTCCCCACATCTGTACCCTAGAGTTCACAGTGAGGAAGCAATCTTGACAAGCACACAGCTGACCTGGGCCACAGCTGTGTTCTAATTGGCCCACATGTCGCGGGTTGAGAACCGCTGTTGAGAACTCCCTGTGCCTGAACCCTAGTGGAAGGAGCAGAGTATTGAATCACTGGTGTGGGGTAACATTTTCCAAAGCACCTAAGTGACATAAGTCCCAATGAAGGTCAATGAGACAGGCTCTTAAGTCACTTATGCTTAATAAACTAAGTCACTTACACATACTGGAAATTTTTACCCATATAAATGACTGTCCCAGTGGAGTGAAAGTTATTAGATATTGCCTGTGTGAAATGAATCCCAATGAAGGGGGCTGGGAGAGGGGGAAAGAAAGGGAGCATATCTACGCCAGATAAAATGCTCCTTCAGCCTGGGAGGAAAGGGTATGAAGAAGAAGAGAAAAAGAGCTGCTCAGGGAGGCTAGTTGACATAGTAATCATTGTAACCATTATTTTGACTATTTTAACATGTGTGAGGAAAAACTCACACATGAATATATTGCATTAATATACAGTGTTATATATACCTATTTAAAGGACACTGTCTACTAGAAATCTGATAACTTTTTCAATAAGATTTAAAAGTAGATTTAGGTTCTAAATTAAATCACCCTGCCACTTTTTGTGGATTTACAATGACATTTTCCTGTTTTTTAAAATGTCCCTCTTCCCTGTGGGTCTGTCACACATCAGGAGAAAGTGACGAAAATAAACAAAGAAAAAAAAATACAGAAAAATTTCTTATTTCTTTCAGCTAAGGTGAAAGGTTTCAGACACATGTGTAATTAAGTTTACAGGGTCTCTTTAATATATTACTTCACCACAGTACATTTTAGCATGGAAAACATAGGCCTCTTTCACGCCATTTTGTAAACCAGTTATTGCAACTCTAGTGCACAACAGAGTTCTTATTCTTGGTTAGGGGGAACTACAATTGTTACTGAACTTTCTTTATCACCAATCAATTTTAATTTTCAAACTCAATGCTTTATTTAAAAGATCATCTCTAGCATCCACAGGCAAAGAGAAACCAGTACTTACATAGTGGCAGAGCCCAAAGTGCTTCTCTCAATAAGCTGATGATGATGAAGACTTGCCGTAACAAAAGCAATTCCATTTCCTTTCTGAAAAGTTAATTACAATGAATACCTTTCTCACCTGGAAATATTGTACATTAAAGACCACAGATAAATGCTTCTTCTTTTGCTGCTGCAAGATTACCACAACGCATTAGTACAATTTTAATAATAGTTATATGTGGGCCACTAGTCGCATAGAATGCTACCATAAACATTGTCCCAGCACAAGAACACAGGATAGCTACCCATACAGGAAGACTCTCTGCAGTATCAGCAACAATTCATTAATCTTATTTTTCTACCTTATAATTAGCACTGTCACCTGAGGAGAGCACTCATAAAGGACTGTAAAGGGGTCTAAGGCACTTCATGCCCTGTAACTGTGACAGTACAGTGAGAATAGATGGTGTTGTATGTAGCCTGGTGATCCAGTCTAAAGTCAGGGGAACCACAGAGTAGCACTCTGGGAGAATGCAGATCAGGGCCTGTCTCTTGGAAAGAGTGCCCACAGAGAGTCTGGGGGAAGGGATCACAGGTGCAGCTTGCCCTTGAACTGTGACACTATGTCAATTAAAAAAATCCCGGGCACATCAAAAACTGGAAGAGGAAAATAAACCGTACAATGCCATCTGAATGTTACACTGAAATAATTAGAAACCTATATTTTTTAAAGCATAAATGAAGGCGTTGCGAAATAGTACACGGGGCTTGACTGTGGATTCCTATTAGGCTATGGAAGTCATTTGCACACATCTTCTTTATCTGCATATATATGTCTGAACTTTACAAAAGAAAAAAAAAAAAGGAAAGATGGAGGAAACTGTGCCTTCCAGGCTACCATAATGAACAATATACTGTAGCTGAATGTAGTCTTACCTTCCAGAGACCCACCAAGAGTCCCGGATTCAGACGGAAAAGTTGCACAAGCATGTCAGAGCCAATCATTGTTGTCACTTTAGTGAGGTTAGTAAGGTTGAACTCAGCAATTAAGGAACGTCGCCGTGGTCTTTGAAGAGACATAGCAGAGTAAAGAAAGACACGAATGTGCCATTATTAATATGAAAGTTCAGCCACTTTTCATTTTCTGCCTGGGCATTAAAACAAATTGTTCTGAAACCGTGCAGTATGAGAAGCAGTAAAAAGTCTAACTAGCAGCTAACCAGCAGGACTGCAAAGCCTAGTGGGAAGAGAATCTCCAATAAGGATGTCTACCAAAATCTATCACAGGCTGGTATTACATATCCACTGTACAGTTCAACAAGAGGAACTGACATGCTCACTAAATTTCTTAAATGCCCAGAGGGTTCTTTTATTAACAAATGTGTCATTATAAAGAAACTGTTTCCATAGCAAAGGGAATCATGAAATATTCATCAATATTAAACAGGCAACTTAGGAAGGTAAAGCTTTCTCAGAACAAGTGAAATTTGAACCAAAAGGTCATTTACTATACAGTTGTATTTTTCAGGTTTTTTGTACTCTACCAATCTGGGATTAAAAATTGGTGTAGAACCACAATGGTAATATATATTTAATACCACTGACTGCTGCCTTGTTGGCTGTTTGCAGGAATGTAAGTAGTGGCTCTTTAGTGTGTTCAATCCTTCCCATCAGAGAAGTTTCACAAGATATTGTTTGGCAATTGCTCACTCTCCACAAAGACCTTTGTAAAGATCCATAGTATCACTCTTCCGATGCTTTTTGTGTGTGTGTGTGTGTGTGTGTGTGTGTGTGTGTGTGTGTGTGTGTGTGTGTGTGTGTTTTAAAAAAAAAGCAGGATGCCATCAGCAGGCGATTGCAGCTGCAAACACATCCCAATCACATCAATATGCTTGTAATACTCAATTCTTCATTCCTGGAACTTCAAAAGCGTAATTTTTAGGATATAAGACTACATGTCCTTTAACTGAAATTCAGATTCTTTAGGTGCAATAACTCTCCCACTATGTGACCAAGAACAAGGATCTGGATGAAAATGAACAAGCAGCAACTCATCCAAATAAGGAAGAAGGGATGCTTGTTGGCAAAATAGACATTTAGGAGGAACACGTAGTAGGAACAAAGTCTGTATTATCAATTGAGGAGAACTAGCTTCTGCTAAAATAGTTCACAGCTTCAGAATCCTAATTAGATCCAAAATGGTTCCTGGATCTCCTGATAGTAGCAGTATTACCTTTCTTCATCTAGCAATACAGCAGTAGGTGAAAAAAGGTGAACCTTACAACAGTTACTCACACCTTTGCAACCTCCAGCTTGCCTATTGCCATGGTCCACTTACAGCTTCCTGTGATGTCCAGGAAGACAGGGAAGAAAAAAAAATACTTCCCAGGCAGCCATTTTGAAATAATGTTTTAGTTTTTCTTTTATGGGGTGCATTAGGACTGCTTCTCTGTGTTTTTTCCACACATGCTAACATTAGAAGATTTTCAGAAGAAAACAGGTTTTTACGCATTTTAAATAAAGTTTAGTAAATACAGATTAGTCCCTTTTCCAATAATTTACAAAAGAAAGTGGATTACTGCATAGTGAGAAAAAGGAAAAAAGAAAGTTTTAAAACTGCAGGAAAGGAAAAAGTACACAAACGTTTTAAAATGGCAAAAAAGGAAGAAAAAAAAGAGTTTCGGAACAGCAGAAAGAGGTAAATAACACTTCCTTATTCACTTTCTCCACACCAGTCATGATTTTATAGACCTCTATCATATCCCCTCTTAGCTGTCTCTTTTCTAAGATGAACAGTCAGAGTCTTTTTAGTCTCTCCTCACGTAGTAGCTAATCATTTTTGTTGCCTTTCTCTGTACTTTTTTCCAATTCTAATATATCTTTCTTGACATGGGGCGACCAGACCTGCAATGCAGTATTTGAAGTGTGGGTGTACCATGGATTTATAAAGTGGCAATATGGTATATTCTGCCTTATTTTTTCTCCCTTTCCTAAGGATTCCTAATATTCTGTGAGATTTTTTGACTGCAGCTGAGCACTGAGCAGATTTTTTCAGAGAACTATCCACGACTGCAAGGTGTCTTTCTTGAGTGCTAACAGCTAATTTAGGTATCATTTTGTATGTATAGTTGAGATTATGTTTTCTACTGTACATTACTTTCGATTTATCAACATTGAATTTCATCCTCCATTTTGTTGCCCAGTTTTGTGAGATCCTTTTGTAACTCTTCACAGTCTGCTTTGGACTTAACTATCTTGAGTAATTTTGTATTGTCTGCAAAGTTGGCCACCTCACTGTTTTCCCCTTTTTTTCAGATCATTTATAAATATGTTGAACAGCACAGGTCCTAGCACAGATCTTTGGGATATCCCACTATTTACCTCTCTCCACTATGAAAACTGATCATTTATTCCTATCTTTTAACCAGTTGCTGATCCAAGAGGAGACCTTCCCTATTATCCCTTGACTGATTACTTTGCTTAAGAGCCTTTGGTAAGGGAACTTGTCAAAGGCTTTCTGAAAATCCAAGTGCATTATATCCACGGGATCACCCTTGTCCATATGCTTGTTGACCCCCTCCAAAGAATTCTAATAGATTTATGAGGCATGATTTCCCTTTACTAAGGTCACACTGATTCTTCCCCAGCATAGCATATTCATCTGTGTGTATGGTAATTCTTTCTTTACTACAGTTTCAAACAATTTGCTTAGTACTAAAGTTAGGCTTATTGGCCTGTAATTGCCAGGATTGCCTTTGGAGCCCTTTTTAAAAAATCCTAGGGAACTTGATGGTGCGGACTACCCTATGAAAAAACAACAAATTTCACAATCACATGTACTTTTTCTTAAAAATCAGAAGTCTAATTCGTTGTGATTTGTTAACTGGAATACTTTGTTAATATAGTTCCAGCCAAGGATTTGTAAGTTACCCAGGGAAACCAAAATAAGCCAACATTTTCCAATAAGAAGGAAAACACTTTACTTTTTACATGCATACGGTCTTCTTTTAATCATAGCCAAACACCTCTCGATGGCTACGGCTAATAAACTAAAAGTGGAAGTTCCTAGGGCTACAAACATACTGCCTTCCCTAATAAACCAGATTGTGTAGGACAGGATCAAAAAGTCTTCTTTCCAGACATAATAACATTTACTTTGTAAACTATTTCAGTTAACAGATCACAAAGAGTTAGATCAGCAATTTTAAAAAATACATGAGGTTGTTGGGGATAAAGAAAGTCAGTGGGCATGTTACCAACAACATCAAAGAATTTAAATATAATTTTCTCTTTTTCACATACATCACTCACTCTTCCTGGACAATGACACTAGATCAACATGTTTGTGTTCCAGGTCTTATGCACTACCATACTGTTGTGTGCAATTTCACAACTCACACAAACATTTAAATTACTAACACGCTGAAACCCTTCCACTTACACCAAAGAAATCCTATCATGGATGTTTTTAAGAATTTATTAAAATCTCCCTTTTATTCATTTAGGTTTTCTAAACATACACACATTTGTTTTAAACAAAAGAAATTCAGGTTAAAATATATTTTAACAACATTTCCTTATTTGTGTAACAAATGCCTTAGATTAATATATATGATTAAATAGAGGCAAAGAATTGTTCTCACTGGATTTTTAATTACAAGTTTTCCATGGGTCTGGATTTACCATCCCATTTTATTTATACCTATGCTTAGACTGTCAGTTTTCCAAGACAGGAAGTGTTTTTATTTTTCTGTATTGTACATGGCCAGTCACTATATCACACCTACTCAGTTCATAAAATAATGTAATAATAAATAAATAATATATGATTTTGTTAAATTCTCTATTTTCTCTGGAGCCAATGAAGAACAAGAAATAGATTTCCTAGAATAGGCTGAAGAAGGACTCAAAATAATTCACTGGTTGGGTCAGTTTTAAGTCAGGCAATTTCCACACAGACAATTCCAACAATATTTAATTGTATAAAAATACTTTAATTTAAACTCACCCATTCTTGGTGGGAACTTTACATTGGTCAAGAAGCAATGGTGTCACTCCACATAATTCCAGAGTTGACAAGGTGTCTAAACATGGCCAGTTTGTACCATACCAAAATACAGTAATAGATGTGTCATTAAAAGAGATGTCCACCTGCTCCATTACATGTTCCTTTCCATTTCTGTCCTTCAGTACAATCACCCAACTCAAACTAAATATTCTGTTATCGAGGAAGTAAAAACAATAAAAAAAGTTTTTAAGACAACCTGCCAGAAGTGATAAGAACAACGTATGGAACTTTAGAAATTCAGTCAGCAATGTCCCTGGGGATTCCTTGAAGAAGGCATGTATCCTTCCTATTACTTTCAATGGAAATCACCAAGGTAATTTCTCTTAAAGTATCTTCTTCCCTGCAAGCAAAACTTAAAGAAATGTCTTATTTCACTTTTATTTTCATTAAATTTTATCTTGTGACTAAATCACATTAATCAGATCATGATAGCATCTCCCCATCATGATCTGAATTCGCATCTCTATTTCTCCATACACAGATACCATATAAAACCACTATGCCAACATTCTGAATGTAGCTTGGGAGTAAACACACTTTATGACAAGACATTACTTACTTGATAGCCTCTTTGGTTTTAAGTGGAAGGCCAGTGTAAGGGTTTATAGGTTTCAGAAGCTGAATTATTCTAATTTTGCCAGCTGCTATTTGTTTCATGATATATTCGTTCTTCCAATATCCCAATTCTCTGTCCTGAATCATAGCATGGCTTACGAAGACAGCTGATCTTTCAACAGAGTTAGTTTTCCAATTTGTTCTTTTAGGTGGAAAAAAACTGGAGTAAATTTTGAACCAGATCACACTGGAAAAAACATTGAAGAGACAAAGTGAACCCCATAAAGAGTTATTACCAGTGAGGGCACAGACCAGTAATGAACAGACCCACCAGCATCAGAATTAAAATATACAGTTGCATGTGCATCTCAGGCATTATTGAGAATCTTATTAAGAAAAAATATATTAACCAACTTTAAGAACAAGTTGGGTTTGTTTGATTTAGGTGGATAAAGGGAATACAAATTATTTCTAGAAAGTCCCAACATCTAGGTTTTGCCTCAATGGTTGTTGTCCTTCTGTATTCATAATTTCCCCTTCTTTTAGTTTGTTGTTAAACCCCATATTCTGTATTAGTGCAGATATGCTAGAATTTACATAGCTGGGGGAAAGACAAGTCACAAAATGAGAACCAAAGGGCATTTATACACATCTTGATATTTTTGTTGGATATAAAAAGTTTTACCTGACATCATACTACATGAGATACATCCTACTTGTTACTCATTACCTTCTCAATCAATTATCACTAAGATCTGTGGGACTGTCTGAACAAAAACTGAGGAAGGACATCATAATAATAACCAACAGGGAGATGCAAAAGTGTCATTTGTGCTGCATTCCCCCACCTGTCCTCAGCCAACTCAATGTCAGGGCAGCCACCTGGTACAAATTAGAAGGCTGCTTTAAATTGTGCTGGCTGTTAATGTCCCCGAGGTCTAATCTAGCAGCTAGGGCATACCAGGGATGTACTGAACATGCCCTTTTTGTCCCAAGCACATCCCTTGCACCATGGCTAGAAGAGGGTACCAGCAAAGCTGCTACAGTGGCTCCTCACCACCCAAGAGTTGCCACTTTTCCACATCAAGAGGGTTTTATAAATGTGATCTAGTTAATCCCCACTATACCCCAGAGAGGTAGATAAGTATCACTTATGTATGGGAAAAATGAGACAGCAAGGTTAAAGGATTGCCCAATGCCTAAAGAAGTCCGTTTCAGGGCCAGAATAAGAACTCAGGACTTCCCAATCCCTAATCTCTCTCTCTCTCTCTCTCTCTCTCTCTCATGCATTAAAAAAAGCATCCTTCTTTCCTGATGTTCTAATTCTGTTCCTCTGGGGCTGTCCTTTCCTCATTAAAATATGTTAAAATCATACAAATTAGGGACGAGGGGAAGAGAAAGGGGGACAGTATGCAATAAATATGTTACCATTTATCCTCTGAATACAATTTTACAAATGATGAACAGGATGTGCTACCAAAATATCAACCACACAGTCCATAGTAATTATACCAAAGACACATTATGGTGTTTTATTTCACGCTTAGAAATTAGCCTCACCACAGGATTTTCACATCTACCGGCCAGTCAAGTCTTCCTTACCAGTCCCTGCTTTTTCCCAGATGAAAACTATGTTAACCTGCTCTAGTATGTTTCTCTGGGTCTTTTGCCTAAAATATTCAGGGCTTAGATGGCTCCCAGACTGACCTCTGTCCAAGAGAACTGTCAGTCTCTCTCATATCAGCCTGTTTCCCATGCCCTCAGTGGTTAATGTAAGTCACTACACATCACTGCCACCAAGCTCCCTCTTCTTAAGAGTACATCATTCCTTTTGTATGGGATTCTCTGGGAAATCAACATTAGTCTGATGGTCTAACTCATGTAAGATTTATGTGAAGCTTCCTCTCTTCAACTCTTTGAGCTGAGGCTGTGTAAAGCACACAGCCTGGGAGGCACAACTGGGGAGCTGCGGAGAGGCCCCTTGTAAGAGGTTGCAAAGATCATACCACCAACAGCCCAAGTTTTCAAGTCTCCTCCTCTTCCCTCCCACTCCTAGATTCTGATTTGAAAAAGGAATTCAGGATGGAGAAGTTAGATTTCAGAGAAAATCCCAGAAGCAGGACAGAGAGCTGAAAATGTTTAGCACTGGAGGCTGAGATAGGAAAGGAGACCTTGTTCTCAGAAAGGTCCAAAACATCCCTGAGGTGTCTAGTACAGCATTTGCCAACTAGGAGGAAGGCATGCACCAGACTAAGCTATTGCAATCTCTCCCACTGGCATTAGTTGCAGTCATTCATGGTGAGCAGAAGAAAGTAGCTGGGAAAAAGCAAAGGAATTATTACAGGCCACAAGCTCCATAAACCAGGGGTGCCCCCTTGCATTTATATGGCCTGTGTGATATAATCACATTTTAAAATTAAATGAAATCTGAGGTTATTTATTTCTAGCCCTCACGGTTGCAAAGTAAATCTACCGTACGTGAACCAAATGCAATCAATGCAGTGAATATCAGCAGATGCAAGCAGTCATTTCGGACCGTAACTCAGAGGTGTGGAGTTCCCTGACTCCTTAATCTTACTGGAATGTCTGCTCCAAAGCCCAATGATGACACTTCAATGACAACAGTAACAATTTCAGTGGACATCATTTTACCAGATGGGGTAGGAAATGGAGTGGGAGAAATTGGAGAAATAGTGGTGGGTCTACAGGGAAGCATATTTTCTCCCTAAGTGATGCTAAATACAACAACAAGGTACTGAAAAAATGATACCTAAACATTTTAATTACTACATACAGGTTGGCCTCTCCATTTGATCCATCTTCAAAGCTCTCAGTGACATCAGTGGGAGATCACTATGAATTGAGTCTTAAATTTATTCTCTGTCCCATGGACCATAATTAAACATGGAATTTAGTCCTTTGAACTGATACCCCTGCGATAAACCTTTTTCTATTTGTTTTTTCCTCCTGTTTTGATAGAAAATAAATTCATTGCACTGTGACAAATGGAAGCAGCTGAAACCACCACCAGAACTGCCTGGCTACTTAAACCCCTTGCAACAAAGCAGGAAAAAACTGGAATGAAAAAGAAGGAATTGAAAGGAAGGTGTGAAAATCCCTGCCTGTGAGGAGGGAGCCCGGCATCTTGTGCTGGTTTATCTAAATCAGAAAGAAAAGTATAAATAGATCTTATAAAGCAATAAATGCAAACGGGTAAGTTTTCAAAGCAGCATGCTTGGTTTTAGCCACGTAAATCCCATTAACTTTAATGGAACTCACACAGCTAAAACTGCATGCAATATATTGAAAATTTACCATACAGATTGCAATACAACAGAAAAATAGCTGCTGGGTACTTACATCAATTCCCTGGCATCAATGAAACTAAATTAAAAAGTCTCATATAACTCAGGTTAATTTGACTGCTGTGAGATTGAGATTACTATGTTTCCCCCCTTCTTACTTGTCACTGGCCAGATGATAGAAGCATTTATTCACACAACCAATACACAACAGGGATACAGCATCCAAATAAGAAAATATCTTCAGGAGTATCTCTGATGGCATACTGAAAACAAAAAGAAAGGGAAAATATTACTGGACTTATGTGCAAAACAGAGTTGACAAGTGACTAAAACCTTTAACCCCTCAGCACAGGAAAGTGATCAGGAGAGAGAGAGAAGCCACCACTTCATAAATCCACATGTCAAACCTGTCTTTGTAAAACGTCCTGTTCTCACATAGAGTGTTAACCTGCAGCCCTATCAGTTCTGATTTGTTGCTTTGATCTAAAGCCTTTGCTTACTGCAGTTCACAACAGCCTATTGAATGAAGTGGCACAAGATGTTAACTGCAAGCTTAAAGAAAAGGATTACTTGTGGCACCTTAGAGACTAACAAATTTATTTGAGCATAAGCTTTCGTGAGCTACAGCTCACTTCATCGGATGCATTCATCCAATGCATCTGATGAAGTGAGCTGTAGCTCACGAAAGCTTATGCTCAAATAAATTTGTTAGTCACTAAGGTGCCACAAGTACTCCTTTTCTTTTTGCGAATACAGACTAACACAGCTGCTACTCTGAAACCTGTCACTGCAAGCTTAATTCCTCATGCATTCATATTACTTTTTTTTTTTGAGCTTTAAGCCAATTTAGTTTTGAAAAGTAACAGAGAATTAATTCAAATTATGTGAAATTATTCTGTTCACCCCTCCCCTGAGATTCACAGTCTTTTTTCATATCATGGCTCCACGTTCAGTCACTCATCACTAATACCTCTCAAATGTATCCCAGAATCTTGTGGGTTCACTATCACTTTTCAAATGTGATGTCAGGTCCCAAGATACTTTACCAACAGTGCCGACTCCAAGCCAAACTTTGGTGGGCTGCTGTACCTCTCCTCAGCTCCATGCATACTCATAAAAGGTCTAATCTAACTGCCATTAAAGTCAATGGAAAGACTACCGCTAACTTCAATAGGACTTGCAGGCATCCTCAGAGCACTTCCAAATGCACAAATTTGTCTTCCACTGCGGCTGTCAGGCTGTTCAGTGAAGTGCAGGTGCCTTCCCTGAAATCCCGTTGCTGCTGTTGCTTTGCAATCACCTGCTGGAATGTGCAAACCACAGCCTGGGGCATGAATCCTTTGTCTACACTCTAGAGATTGGAAGCCACAGGCCATTAGATTAACAGGTATATGGTACAAAAGTTTGAAATAAACTTTTTCTATTGTCCTCATTTTTCTGAGTGTTGCAGTACCCTGGTGTCAGTTACCACTGAACAAAGGAGCTACTGTGGGAATCGGCAACCTTAAGGTCTTTCCTGATGTCTATGTCCATTTGCAAGTGACCAAGCAAATCAATTATGGGTCAGAGCAGGTCAGCTGTGGTTCTTGTGAAGAAACTGCATGTTTAAGATTACTGTTTACTCCAGCAGTTTGTGATCTTCCTAACACAGGTTGATCAATACCACTAAATACTATGGGAAATATGTTAAAATCTCAACATCTAAGGCTATGGTCACTTGCAACCACGGAATCTGATTGAAACTCATGCTCACTTTAATCCTGCTAGCTCAGATACCGAAGCAGTGAAGCCGTGGCAGCATGGGCTTCAACATGGGCTAGCCACCCCACTAATTACCTGGGGTCCCAATACAGCTTCATACCTAGTAAGGTGCAAAAAGAATTTAAAATAGTATCAAGTAGTTCCCTTGCTCTAGAATCCCATCCACCAGTTTTGGATTTTATAACAACATTTTCCTTTTTTTTTCCCCCCCAGAAAATGCTTTTCCCTGTTGCTGTGTGAAAGACAACTGAGAAAAGTGATTAAATAATTAGCTACACAGGGAAATGCGGAAAATGGCTGCACACAAAGTGCTATCAAATGCACAAAGTAAGCAAACTCAAAGAAGTTTCTCTAATCTTCCTTATAATAATCTCAGACGTTACTTGTACAACAATAGGTTCAGAAAGAAATGTGATTTTTCTGTCGAGGGTGTCCCTCTAACATTACCAGGCACAGCAATACAGTTCCGTCTTCAAGACCTGTTCTGAAGGAAGAGGCCACCCATTTTACATACCCCATCATTCTAAAATTCCCCGTGCTAAATATACTTCTCGCCATGAAAAGTATTTAAAAGTTTAATTACAAACTGCCATTTATTAAAACTAACACTGTAACAACTTTGATTTTAAGAAGTGATATACCTGTAGTTCATTCATCAAGACCATAGGGTTGCACACAGGTAACAGAGACTAACATGGCCAGCAGAAGGGTGAAAATATACAAGAAAAGACCCAGTTTAATACTCAGGGCCCAATTTGAAGCTTCAAGGTAGGCTGGTATAAACCATTCGATTCACTTTTATACTAAGAATATTGGGTATGGAAGTCACTGAGATACAAACATGGAACTCCACTAGGCTATTTTTAAACATGATTATATTTCAGAGCAGAACAGCCTCTTTAAAGTTTGATTATCACATTGAAGCCACAGACATACTCACCTCTCAATGCATGGACAAGATTTTGATTTCATAGAAGTCTTCTGATAATGCCTTTGAATGCAAATATTTTGGGTTTCAGATAGTTTCGCAGACATGGCAGTGAAGATTCCTGACCTCTTACTACAGACAAAGATAAAGCTGTTAATAGTCACATGATCATTAACTGGAACAAAAAATATGTAGCAATATGCACTATGCCTCACAACAGAAACAAGATTCAAAAGGACATGTTATATATATATATTCACTTCATAATCAGCACTTCAGTAATGTGAAATTAAATGATAAGAAATCAGTCCAAATACGAGAAAAACTTTCATGACAAAATAGATAAGGCTGGCCTGCCACTTAAAATCTAAATGCCAGATGTTGATCCCACACACACTTTTTTCAGAAGTGTCATATATCATTATATTAAGAGGCTCAAGCTCAAAGGCACGTAACCTATAGCATATGCAAAGTGGAGACAACATTTTCTTAGAGAAGAAGTAATCTAGTCTGTTTCAAAGAACATAGCAAGTTGTAATTAAAGTTGTGACAATATTGATTCTGTTTCCAAAATTTTAAAATATATCTAGTCATAAACAATGACAAAAATAATTTAAATGGCTATTTCTCATTTCATCTGATGATGTCCAAGTGCTTTACAAGGGAAAGGGGTATTACGAACCCTCTTTTACAGGTGGAGAAACTGAGGTGAAGAATGGATAAGAAACTTGCCAAAGGTCACACAAAAGAAGGGTTGAGAACACAACACAAAAGTCTTCTGACATTACTACTAGGCCACCGTTTCTCAAACCTTTGGAAGCTGAACCCCACTCCAGGAAAATGAAACCTGACAAACCCCCACACTGCAATCACAGAAGATGTATAAATTATACATGGGGGAAGTATGCACCACTGCACATGCACAGAATTTATATTCCCTGTAGATTTCTTTGCTTCCCCACAGAAAAATGACTCTCTCATGGAGAAGCAAAGGGAAGTCACAAGAGTGGTGATGCGACCCTCCCCAGTAGTATGTTTCAGGGGCCCAGGGCAGGCAGCAGAGAGGTAATACACTGTGGGCCAGGAGGAGGGACTGGGGAAGACCCACCTGGTGGCTCCTACCCTGTACCGGGCTCAGCTGCTTGTCCCAGACGGGCTGGGGAGGATGGGACTTCCTCTTCCCTTGCACGGCATCCAGGGCCGGATCAGACCCACCCCCAGATTTCTCCCCCGGCTGAAGGAAGTTCTGCAAACTCCCCCTCTGTCCTCCCCCTCCCTCCCCACTTACTGTACCCATCGCTCCTCAGCTGCAGGCGGAGGGACCCTGTACAGCAAGCTTCTCCCCCATCCACCCAACCCCTGTGCATCCAGATCCCCTTATACCCAGATCCTCCCACCGAGCCTCACCCTCCCGCATTCATAACCCCTTCCCCCAATGAGCCCCACTCCCCCTGGACCACCCCAACATGCCACCCACAGCCAGATCCACACCGCACCAAGCTCCAACCAGCTGCACCTGGATCCCCCCACTGAGCCCCTCACACCCATACACCCCTGCCAAGCTCTATCCCCCATACCCAGACCCCCAATGCTGAGCCCCAATCATCTTCACCTAGACCCCTCTGCAGAGTCCCATTACCGTTGCACCCAGAACCCCCCAGCAAGCCCCTGTGAATCCAGATCCCCCCTGCACCCAGATCTCTGACTGAACTGCCCACACCCAGATTGCCCCACACAGAATCCTCTCGACCCACACCTGGATCCCCCCACACTTGGATCCTGCCTTGCTGAGCCTGCCTGTCCACACCTGGCGCACCTATATAAATATATAAATCAATCAATCAATCAATCAATAAATGTGGAGGCTCCAGCATGGCAGTAGGGAACACAGGCCACTGGCTGCACTGAGATGGGAGATTGCCCTGTAGTCCCTCCTTGCCCTATCCCCTCCCCAGACACGGACTCAGTGGTGAGGCTGCACCCGACCCTGACAATGCAAGAGCTGGGCCTGCCCCAGAAACATCCTGGGGTTCTGCCCCTCGATGCCAGGTACACAAAGATAGCAAGTAAAAGGGACGAGTCTCACATGTATGCCCAACCCTGGCCCCACTGCCTGTTTGCTCGGTGATGCATGCAGTGGTCTCAGTGCGTCTTTCCAGGTGGCCATGCCTGCTCCACGAACCAGGTGATCCCCCGCTTGGAGCAATGCCGAGCTGCTGGACCTCATCCGCATTTGGGGAGAGGATACCTACAGACAGATTTCATGATGCATGACAGAAAGGGGCCATGACCGGGACACATTGCAGTGAACGGTCAAAGTGAATGAGCTGTGGAACGCCTACCACAAGGTGCAGGAGGCAAACAGTCGCTCCGGTTCTACAAAGAGCTGGATGCGATACTCGGCGGCAACCCCACCTCCACTGCAAAAACCACTGTGGATACTTTGGTGGCTTGCATGCCAGTTGAGAGTAGACTGAGCCAGGAAGAGGAAATCTTGGACGAGGATGGGGAGAGAGACCCTGAGACAGAGGATGACTCGGAGTCCAGAGATGTATGCAGCCAGAGGAGGTTAGCCGTCACAGCTGTCGGAGTTTGGCGAAGCGCAAACAGGAGAGGAGGCCCCTGGTAAGTGGATCTGATTTTGGAAATTGCTGAAGCAAGTTGTTGGGGGCAGGAGGGTTGCAGAAAGCAGGCTTGTCACCCACTGCATGCCTAGTCTGAGCGTTGGAACAGGTTGTTGATTGACTCCCGCACTTCACGGGAATCTCCCTCAGAGATCTCCAAGAAACTCTCGTGGAGATACTGGACAATCCGCTGCCACAGATTCTTCATCAGAGCTGCTTTTGTTTCTTGCCCCATTAATGGTAACTTTCCCACGCCACAGTGCCGCCATAACGATCACATCCTGTGGAAAGTGTAAGGACAGGAATGACTATCAGGCACCCCTACAGTGCTGGTTCTCCCGAAGAGCCACGTGCCCAGTGTACAGCAGGATCCAGGAAGAGAGATTTACCCTGCCCCTGCGGCTACTCACCATTCTGGAGGTCTTGTGGCTCATGTGTGCTTGCCTGGGGTCAGCCAGTTAGTGTCAGGTGTGTGAGTACTGGCTGTGTTTTAAATCACTGAATCAGTGTTGTCTGTGTTGCAAACAATGCTGCTTCTGTAAAATGTTGTGTTTAAACTTCACAAAGATGACCTTGGGAGCTCAGCCTCCCTCTTTGTTATTGGCGGCCGAACAGCTGCGCAGAATTAGAAAGCGGCCAGAAGAACTAAGGAGGACTTTCTGCGTGATGTTATGATGCACTCTGCCACCAAGAAACAGGAACTGAAGGAGTGTTGGGACAGCAAGAAGAGGGACCGAAAGGAGAAAGTGGCACGCCAGAATTAAGCCACAGAGCAGCTAAAGGTGATGGAGCACCAAGCAGACACGCGCCAAGCGATACGAGTGTGACGCTCTGTACCTTGTGGGAACACCTTACACCCCCATGCTATCTTTATAAAATGATTGTATGGTATCCCATGCAAAGTTTGTCATGTTAGGTGTCTTCGGAAGGCTCATAATGCACTGAGTATCGTTGTTATAGTGATGTTATAGTAATTGTTACAGTAATGTTATAGTAAGGTTACAATTTCATGTATATAGTTATGAGGCTGAAAATGTATCCTCGTGGCTTAAAGCAAGCCCATGCAAAAACTCTCCAAGAACAGAGAGGCAGTTCGCTCCTCGTCAGGCATGGATGGGACAAATCCAGCCCAGCCTCACAGGAACAATGGCCAAACATCTCCATCTATTTCACAGCCTTTTATAAAGAAGTTTTAGAAGGGGGGGGGGGGAATCACAAATGGTTTCACATAGAAAGTACTAGCATGCCATAATCAGAATGCTCCATCTAATGCTGTCCCTTTTTCAGACGCAGGATTATCACTTACTGACATCACAAGGAAAGTACTCTAGGCAAAGAATATTGCAATGCTGTCTACTGTAGAACAGTTTTTTTAAATTATGATAATAACAGAACAGTACTAAGTTATCAGAAGTGTCTAAATTATCATACTACAAAAAGTTGAAATTGATGTAAATGGCAAAAGAAAAATAATAATTATATTGTGTTCTGCTTTTAATACCGAACTTATTGTATAAAATGCAGAATATATCATTTCTTCATGACTGAGAGCTGTTACACTGCTTCCAATAGAAAACAAATGTACTAGCTTCCATCATTGTATAATAATCCGCTTTAAAATGCCCACAACTCTTGGATGGAAAAAAAAAAAACTAACACCTGGCTTAGGCAGCAACAAATGAATCTGTTAGACCAGTGGCTCTCAAACTTTTGTACTGGTGACCCCTTTCACATAGCAAGCCTCTGAGTGTGACCCCCCCCATAAATTAAAAACACTTTTTAATATATTTAAACACCATTATAAATGCTGGAGGTAAAGCAGGGTTTGGGGTGGAGGTTTACAGCTCGCAACCCCCCCACGTAATAATCTCATAACCTCCTGAGGGGTTCTGACCCCCAATTTGAGAACCCCTGTTTTAGACCCTCAAGGGAGTCATCCCCTTCCTTTGGGCAGTTTGGGACTGCGATGAGGTAATGCTCACCTGACTCTGAAGGGGGTTGGGGGGAAAGCCAATAGGAAATAAAGGACATGATAAAAGAGAGACATTTTGCCATGTGCTCTCTCTTCCACCTACATCTACAGACACCACCACCACCAAGCGACTGAAGCGCTGATCAAAAGAGAACACCTGACTGAAAAGTAACCAGCCAGCCTGTGGTGAGAAGCATCTAAGTTTATAAGACACTGAAAGTGTTAAGATCAGCTTAGAATGCGTTTTGCTTTTATTTCATTTGACCGACTTGTTATGCTTTGACTTATAATCACTTAAAATCTATCTTTATAGCTAATAAATCTGTTTGTTTATTCTACCTGAAGCAGTGCGTTTGGTTTGAAGCATGTCAGAGACTCCCCTTGGGATAACAAGCCTGGTACGTATCAATTTCTTTGTTAAATTGACGAACTTATATAAGCTTGCAGCATCCAGTGGGCATAACGGGACACTGTAAGATGGAGGGACCTAGGGTTGTTTCTGGGACTGGAGATCTTGGCTAGTGTCATTCACTTGCAAATAGCTGCGAGCAGTTTACATACCAGAGGCTGTGCGTGAATAGCCCAGGAGTGGGGATTCTCACAGCAGAGCAAGGTAAGGCTGGCTCCCAGAGACAAGGATTGGAGTGGCCTAGCAGATCACTCGTCCAGACAACCCCAGAGGTGAACGACACAAGTAGCTCTTCAAACCGAGCAGCTCTGGCCCACCCTCCCCTGCAGCCACTGTTACAAAACTCTTTCCCATGCGCCCTTCAGACACTGCCAACACACTCTTATCAACTTCCTGGCTCCAGTCTGTACCTGCTGCATTCCATTCCTGCCTCATCACAGTCCAGCCCTGTGGACTCCCAGTACCCACTGCACTCAACACCCTCCCTCTGCAGTTTGGCCCTGCTGAAGTACAGTACCTGCTATATTGTACTCCAAAGGAGAAGGCTGGATATGATCCCTGGACATACACAAATCTTTAGCTGCCTGGGACCCTCCCTTCTCTCATCCCCCTCACTGCTGATGGGTTTTTTTTTTGTTTGACTCTACTCTGGTTGTTGTCTTTTAACAAAAGAATTGTGTTTATTTGAAAGCAATCTTTATTCTATTAATTGAAAGCAAAAAGAGCACTGCAAAGCAACATACAATTATATTAAACCCATTTATTGCATCATGTGCACCAATTACCTTCTAGGATTACAAGCACTGCAATCCCAAATATTACTGGCTTTCAACTTCAAATTGCTGCCTCAAAGCATCCCTGATCCTTATGGCCCCACTCTGCACCCCTCTAATAGCCCTGGTCTCAGGCTGTTCAAATTCAGCCTCCAGGCGCTGAGCCTCTGCGGTCCAGCCCTGAGTGAAGCTTTCACCCTTCCCTTCACAAATATGATGGAGCGTACATCACGCAGCTGTAAGCATATGAATATTGTCATCAGCCACGTCCAGCTTCCCATAGAGGCAGCACCAGCGGGCTTTTAAACGGCCAAAAGCACACTTAACAGTCATTCTGCACTTGCTCAGCCTGTTGTTGAACTGCTCCTTGTTGCTGTCAAGTTGCTCCGGGTATGGCTTCATAAGCCACAGCATTAAAGGGTAGGCGGGGTCTCCCAGGATCACAATGGGCATTTAGACTTTCCCTATGGTGATCTTCTGGTCCGGGAAGAAAGTCCATGCTTGCAGCTTCCTGAACAGGCAAGTGTTCCGAAAGATGGATGCGTCATGCACCTTTTCGGACCAGCCAACGTTAATGTCTGTGAAACGACCATGGTGATCCACAAGCACCTGGAGAAATATTGAGAAATACCCCTTGCAATTAATGTACGCAGTGGTTAGGTGGTCTGATGCCAGAATTGGAATACACGTGCCCTCTATTGCCCCTCCGCAGTTAGGGAAGCCCATCTGTGCAAAGCCATCTACAGTGCCACACACGTTGCCAAAGTCACGGTCTTTCGGAGCAGAATGCGATTAATGGCCCTGCACACTTCTGTCAACACAAGTCCAGTGGTCGACTTTCCCATTCCGAACTGGTTAGCGACCGATGGGTAGCAGTCTGGAGTAGCCAGCTTCCACAGTGCAATCACCACGCACTTCTCCAATGACAGGGCAGCTCTCATTCTCATATCCTTGCCCTGGAGGGCTGAGGCAAGCTTATCACACAGTCCCATGAATGTAGCTTTCCTCATCCAAAAGTTCTGCAACTTCTGCTCATTATCCCAGACATGCATCACGATGTGATCCCACCACTCAGTGCTTGTTTCCCAAGCCCAGAAGCGGGGTTCTACTCTGGTCAGCACCTCCGTGAATGCCACAAGCAATAGATACTATGTATGGCGAGATCAATGTCGCACTCTTCTTGACTTTGTAGTTTAAGGAATAACTCCACTGCCACTCATGATGTGTTGGTCAGAGCGAGGAGCATACTAGTCAGCAGTTCAGGATCCATTCCTGCAGCCTGAAAAGGCAGGGCGCACAGTACACAAACCGTTGAAAGATGGCACCAAATGTGGATGGAAGCACAGGGATTGCTGGGAAGCGAAGCAATGCATCACGGGGCATTGGGACAGGACCCAGAATGCCCTGCAACCCCCTCTGCCTTCCCACAAGTCTTAGTGGCAGAAGAGAAAAAGGAGTTCTGTGGAATAGCTGCGCTCCTAATACTGCTGCAAGTACCACAAGTGTGAACACGCTATTGCACAGGCAGCTGACAATGTGAACACACAACAGCGGTTTCCCTTCAGCACTCTCTGAGCAGCGCTGTAACTGCCAGTGCTGTAACTCTGCCAGTGTAGACGTGTCCACAAATATGCTGTGGGTTTGGGAAGTGCCCGGATACTAGCTCTCCAGAGATAATGCCAAGGAAAGTAACCAACATCCAAGTGGGTGTCAAACAACCATTAACAGCCATTGTCCTGCAAGGAAGCTACAATTCAATGACTCACCTGCATAAGGCCACACCAGGGGAATTGCTCAACCTTGCCTAGGGACTCAGCAATGCCCACTCCAGAAAAGCCTGAACATTGGACCGAGGGTATAAAACAGAACACAGGGGGCCCATGCTTTGCCTTTCTCTTGTCCCCACATATGCTATTCCCTCCTTCCTTATCTTAGCAATCATGCACTTGGTTGAACTTGGAAAACCTCAATTTTATAAATGTTACAGAATGTGAATGTTGGATACGGGACTAGATATTAATTTTGGAGATTCCAGTATTCGATGTTTGCAGTTTACCTTCATTAGAAATGAGGAAGGAATGGGTCGCAGCGTGTCTGTTAGCAATTATTATGGGAAATCTTGTTTAACTGACGTATTTTTTCCTTTGTTTCCCATACTTCCATTGGTAAATACCAGTTAAGCTTCTGTTCACTCAGATTTCTCTTTCCCATTCTTTTCCTGTAGAGTTCATTCAGTAATGCCACAATCTATCTTTTGTGACAATTTCATGGAGATGGCCTCTGATGTCAAACACACTGGACTCTGTCGTTGCTGAATGAATCAGGCCAAACAGAAAGGAGAAAGCTTGTCCCAAATATCACAGCAAATAGCACTTTGAGAAAAACAATATCGAAGAAATAAATAACAATTTAATAGAATTTTATCCAGTTACGATTTACACGTCCAGACTTCGTAATTTTAACTGCGCAACTTTACTGCTGCATAACAAGTTCAGTGCAGTTTTGTCAGTTTGTTCTTTTTAGAAGTGCCATTGACTTTAAGTCTTGTTTAATATTAAGCATACTTGACAATTGTCACTCACACATTTGCCCCTGCTGTCATTCTTTCACCCTTACCAGCTGAAATGTCATAAGCAGTGATGCAGGAAGTGAGAAGCTCATTTTTTCTGACTACTAGAATTTACTTCCAGGGCTTTGGCATATGTAATCTCCCCTACTCCCCCTTCTGGATTTCTTGCCTCCACTATGCCTCTTAGCTATTCAGGAATGTAACAACATTAAGTACTCAACTACTTAGAAAGGCCAAGAAAAAATTTCAAGAACAGCTCGCCAAAGGCTCAAAAAGTAATAGCAAAAAAAAATATTAAGTACATCAGAAGCAGGAAGCCTGCTCAACAATCAGTGGGGCCACTGGACGATCAAGATGCTAAAGGAGCACTTAAGGACGATAAGGCCATTGCAGAGAAACTAAATGAATTATTTGCATCGGTCTTCACAGCTGAGGATGCAAGAGAGATTCCCAAACTTGAGCCATTCTTTTTAGGTGACAGATCTGAGGAACTGTCCCAGATTGAGGTATCATTAGAGGGGGTTTTGGAACAAATTGATAAAACAGCAATAAGTCACTAGGACCAGATGGTATTGACTCGAGTTCTGAAGGAACTAAAATGTGAAATTGCAGAACTATTAACTGTAGTCTGTAACCTATCATTTAAACCAGCTTCTGTACCAAATGACTGGAGGATAGCAAATGTGACGCCGATTTTTTAAAAGGGCTCCAGAGGTGATCCCAGCAATTACAGGCTAGTAAGCCTGACTTCAGTATCGGCCAAACTGGTTGAAACTATAGTAAAGAACAAAATTGTCAGACACATAGATGAACATAATTTGTTGGGGAAAAAGAGTCAACATGGTTTTTGTAAAGGGAAATCATGCCTCACCAATCTACTAGAAAACTTTGAGGGGGTCAACAAGCCTGTGGACAAGGGAGATCCAGTGAATATAGTGTACTTAGATTTTCAGAAAGCCTTTGACAAGATCCCTCACCAAAGACTCTTAAGCAAAGTAAGCTGTCATGGGATAAGAGGGAAGGTTCTCTGATGGATTGGTAACTGGTTAAAAGATAGGAAACGAAGGGTAGGAATAAATTATCAATTTTCAGAATGGAGAGAGGTAAATAATGGTGTTCCCCAAGAGGTCTGTACTGGTCCCAGTCTTATTCAATATATTCATAAATGATCTGGAAAAAGGGGTAAACAGTGTGGTGGCAAAATTGCTCAAGGTACTTAAATCCCAGGCAGACTGCGAAGAGCTACAAAAGGCTCTCTCAAAACTGGGTGACTGGGCAACAAAATGGCAGATGAAATTCAATGTTGATAAATGAAAAGTAATGCACATTGGAAAACATAATCCCAACTATACATATGAAACAATGGGGTCAAAAAGGGCTGTTCCCTACCACTCAAGAAAGAGATCTTGGAGTCATTGTAGATAGTTCTCTGAAAACATCCACCCAATGTGCAGCGGCAGTCAAAAAAGGGAAAAGAATGTTGGGAATCATTAAGAAAGCGATAGATAATAAGACAATATCATGTTGCCTCTACATAAATCCATGGTACGCCCACATCTTGAATACTGCGTGCAGATGTGGTCACCCCATCTCAAAAAAGATATATTGGAATTGGAAAAGGTTCAAAAAAGGGCAACAAAAATTATTAGGGGTATGGAACGGCTGCCGTATGAGGAGAAATGAATAAGACCGGGACTTTTCAGCTTGGAAAAGAGACGACTAAGGGAGGATACGATCGAGGTCTATAAAATAATGATTGGTGTGGGAGAAAGTAAATAAGGAAGTGTTATTTACTCCTCAGAACACAAGAACTAGGGGTCACCAAATGAAATTAATAGGCAGCAGGTTTAAAACAAACAAAAGGAAGTATTTTTTCACACAACGCACAGTCAACCTGTGGAACTCTTTGTCAGAGGATGTTCTGAAGGCCAAGACTATAACAGGATTAAAAAAAGAACTAGATAAATTCATGAAGGATAGGTCCATCAAAGGCTATTAGCCCCTAACCTGCATTTGCCAGAAGCTGGGAATGGGTGACACGGGATGGATCACTTGATGATTACCTGTTCTGTTCATTCCCTCTGGGGCACCTGGCATTGGCCACTGTTGGAAGGCAAGATACTGGGCTAGATGGACCTTTGGTCTGACCCACTATGGCTGTTATTTTCTTAGTACAAAAAAAATATTATTTACAAATATGGCCAAGACAATGTAGAAGAGTTCACAACAACAACAACAAAAGTCAAATGTTAGGCTAGCCATCAAACCATAACAGTGACCCTTTTTATCTTAGGAGGAGGGAAGAAATAAACAAAATAGTGCTACGCTGAGCAAAAATAGATTGCAAGGTCCACAGCAGGATACCAGAGACCATGGCTGGTTCAAATAATTCTACCAAACTTTCAGTGTTTTCCACACCTTCTGTTCAACAGGAAACCTCCATCTGCTATAACCACAGCTCCGACAAATACATGCGCAAGTTCTGAACACGGTACGTATTCTCTTCTTTTTCAACCCCTGGGACTCAAACTTATGCAATTGTGTGGCACGAGAGTCTGGACAGGTGGAGGGAGAAAGTCACTCATCAAATCTCCAGCCTGGCAGACAAAGGCCTTTATCAAGTTACTTTTTTGAAAGTTCCTCAGGGTGTGGTGGTGAATTTGTTTTTTGGTGCTTGTTTGTTTTGCAGGGGGTCCCCAAATTTGTTTGAACTGGCCTTGCCTGAGGCTCCTGTCTCATGCAGTACAACAGTTACGTCAGTACAACAGTTACATCATACTATCTTTATATCTGCAGCATGGAACCTGGATTTATGCATTTAAACTGGCTTGGCATCCTGGAGACACTGCAGTTTTATATCACATCCAAGAATGGCACCTCTAGCAACCAAGTAACCCAGGGATCGGCAACCTTTGACACGCGGCCCGCCAGGTTTGTTTACCTGCCGCGTCTGCAGTTCGGTCAATCGCAGCTCCCACTGGCCATGGTTCACTGCTCCAGGCCGTTGGGGGCTGCGGGAAGTAGCGGCCAGTACATCCCACGGCCCGTGCCACTTCTCACAGCCCCCATTGGCCTGGAGCGGCAAACCGCGGCCAGTGGGAACTGCGATTGGCTGAATCTGCGGATGCGGCAGGTAAACAAACCGGCCCGGCCCACCAGGGGGCTTACCCTGGCGGGCCACGTGCCAAAGGTTGCCGATCCCTGAAGTAACCCATTCTGAAGCCTTTTGTTCAAAGGCAACTCTCTCTCTCTCTCTCTCTCTCTCTCTCAAGTATCACCTACTAAATCACCAGTATCACTTCCTACAACACCCTGCGTTTTCCCTTAGAGGTATTCCATCCAAAGTTCTCACCACCCAGGCCTGGAATAATGTCTTTCAGGGCCAGAGGAATTTGAAGTCCTACCCCATGCCCTTACCCGACCCAGATCCTCTTCTGTTTTTCCAATATAAATTAATTAAACTAATTGGACATAACCTCACAGCCTCTTCCCCGCTTCATATTATTTATATATAACCTTAGAATGTACTTTACTCCCTTTCTTACTCACCAATTTAATATGAAACTATACGTGCCTCTTCTGGAGGCCCCCTTGACTACCATGTCCCATCTAAGATATCGCCTCAACCAAAGAGAAGCTGAGGTGTTCCTTAGCAACACTTATGTGACTAGCAGCAGTCATCCTGAACCTGCTTCAGAAATGGTTTGATTACACTGCCTTGGCTTTCCATGTAGACAGCTTTCTTGGACCTACATTTGCCTGTAATGGAAAACTGCAGTTATGGGAAGTAGGAAGGAGAGAATTACATCAAATACATATTTAAATCAGGAATAACAATATATTCTCTGTGTGAAGTGAATACACCTTTTTTGCAATTTGCTTGGCCTTTCACCTTGTTTAGTCCTTTACACCCCCTTTAAATTAAACACCTCCGTCAGTAGAAGTGGAGAATTTTGATTCGTTAGCTTTTTACAACTACTTTACAGAGATGTAAATAACTACACAAGACAAGTTATTATGTAAATAACTACACAAGGTTACCCCTACATTTTATTCAAGATCACTTTCACAACTGAAGTGTCACATATCCTTATGGTCATCTATGATTCACTTTCCCCATCTGCAAAATAGGGATAATGATATCATCTTTGCAATATTCCCTTGAGATAGGAAAAAATAATAATAAGTTTGTGAAGCGCTCAGATGCTACAGTAATTAGAGCCACCGGAAAGACTTTAAATAAATATGTCATAATCTCAGCATGAAATTTTCAAATAGCCATATTTTGTTAAATCAAACCAGATAAAAGCACATCTTCTTTAAGTACAAAATCCATGCCAAGATTCAAACTTCTGCCATTTTTGCTACAGGCATTTATAAGAGTGGTGTTAGCAATTTTCTTTAATAGAAAGGGGGTTTCATTTTCCATAACCCAAAAACAGTTCACGGAATTTTACTTGAGCTTTCAAATCAAAAACAAACAAAACATCTTTGTGCAATGAACAAACATGAAAAATGCCACCCTTGAGAGAGAATATTCCAGAAAGATTTAAACACATGAGAAAAGAGGCTTGACTTGTGCAGGAGGTATTCACTAGATGATCAAGATGGTCCCTTCTGACTTTAAAGTCTATGAGTCAATGAGACTTGCAATATTAAGGCCCAGTCCCGCAACCATTTATGCATGTGAGTGTTTGTAGGATTGAGTCCTCAATTATTGCAGATACCGGTACCAACCAAGATAGTTTTGACTAACATGAAAAAAGACAATGATTCCCAACAGTAAGTAGCAGCAGCCAGTACAGTTTCTTCACTTGTATTTCTAGTCCCAAGGGATCAAAAAATCACAAGTCAGGCCTTCCCAAATCATCAAATTTTTAAAATTACTTTTGGATGGGGACTATGGAAGAGGTTTATTTGCTTCTGTTTTTGAGTCTTTAAAGTTCATGTTTTCAAGCTTTTCTACACACCAATTACGGCTGGAAACTAGAAATTTTCACATAATTGCATGACTCCAGGAGCTATGACTTTAAAGAAAACAGCATATATTGACAGGTTTCAGAGTAGCAGCCGTGTTAGTCTGTATTCGCAAAAAGAAAAGGAGTACTTGTGGCACCTTAGAGACTAACAAATTTATTAGAGCATAAGCTTTCGTGAGCTACAGCTCACTTCATCGGATGCATTTGGTGGAAAAAACAGAGGAGAGATTTATATACACACACACACACACACATAGAGAACATGAAACAATGGGTTTATCATACACACTGTAAGGAGAGTGATCATTTAAGATAAGCCATCACCAGCAGCGGGGGGGGGGGAGGAGGAAAACCTTTCATGGTGACAAGCAAGGTAGGCTAATTCCAGCAGTTAACAAGAATATCAGAGGAACAGTGGGGGGTGGGGTGGAAGGGAGAAATACCATGGGGAAATAAGAAAAGGAGTACTTGTGGCACTCTCCTCTGTTTTTTCCACCAAATGCATCCGATGAAGTGAGCTGTAGCTCACGAAAGCTTATGCTCTAATAAATTTGTTAGTCTCTAAGCATATATTGAGAGATTCATGATGAAACCACAAGATCCAGCAATTCTGCTTCACTAGTTTTACAAACCTTAGACTACCAGACCCAAAAATACCAGCTCTAGCTTCCTCCTTTATCCCTTTCTAAAAAGCTTTTTCACTAAAGATCGATTAACCACTGCAGCCTATCCCTCATTGACCTGTGGTGTCCTAGCCCCTGATGAAGCTTTGGTTTCAAAATGGCCCAAGGTACAACAGGGGCAGCAAGACCAATGCATGACATAGTAGGATTCTGAAGCAGTAGAGTCCGTGTCACAATGACTGAGAGGAATTTTCCTCCAGGGCAGATTGGAGAGGCCTTGGAGGTTTTTCGCCTTCCTCTGTAGCATGGGGCATGGGTGACTTGAGGGAGGCTTCTCTGCTCCTTGAAGTCTTTAAACCATGATTTAAGGACTTCAATAGCTCAGACATGGGTGAGGTTTTTTGTAGGAGTGGGTGGGTGAGATTCTGTGGCCTGCGCTGGGCAGGAGGTCGGACTAGATGATCAGAATGGTCCCTTCTGACCTGAGTATCTATGAATCTATGAAGGCACTGTTCTTCCTTTCGACCATCCTACTGGAGTCCCTCCCATGCACTTACTTCCCTGAAACTTGTCTATGCAGTTGCAGTAATGGGTCCAAACTAGGCAGCAGACAAACCCTGGGAACAGGGGCTCCGATCCGGGCACTGAGCCCACTGGGGACAAATAACAAGTGGCCACACTTTCCCCAGCTCTGCCCACAGGTGAGGTAGATCTACCAGCTGCCACTCACGGCAGACTTTGCAGCTCTCCTTCCCCTGGCACCTCGCGCACTAGTGGGGACGTCATCATTAGGGTTCCGAGTCAACGCTCCCCTGAGCGACCTGGGCCAGGGGGAAGATCGAGAGCAGGCCCTGACTGCAGGGGCACCACAGCACCATGAAACAGGGCGCCTGGAGGTGGAGGGGACTGGCGTGACTCGGCTCTGGCACCGGTGCTGAGGGAACCCGAGTGGCGCTCAGCCGGGGGTGGGGTGGGGCGGGGGGCGGTTACCTGCGGGCGAAGCTGCCGCGGTCCGGGCCCGGAGGAGGAGCCGCGGGGGACAGGGGGCTCCGGCTGGGGAGGGCGGGCGGCGCCAGGCGCTGGGGCGCAGCCGCTGCCCACGCCAGCCCCAGGCCGTGCTGCTGCAGGATCCAGCCGCGTCCGGTCGCCATGGTGACAGCGGAACCCGAACGTCCCGGCCCAGCGTTCCAAGCCCGCCCGCGTGCGGCTGCGGCTGCGGCTGCCTCTGCCTGGCCTTCCCTGTGCAGCCGCGACGCGCGGCCGGAGTTGCCGCCGGGGAGGAGGTGGCTGCAGCCGACGGGGCCGCGGCGGCCTCTTCCCAGCCTGAGGGTGCTGGTTGCAGCCCATTGAAGGGCCTGGCTCTTCCACCCACGCACATCCTGGTCACAGGCGTTCAGATGCGCCCCTCCCCGCCACACACCAAATTTCAGCCCAGAAAAAGGCCCCAGTCTAGGGTTGTATCTGGTAACCAGCCCCGCGCTCTGTAAGGGTTGCAGTCCAGTGCCGAGCGCCTCCACCCCCAGCTGCACCCTACAACATCCCTGGATTCAGTCACCCCCATAGTGGGCAACAAAAAGATAAGTGCATTCCCCTAGCTTATTGAACTTTTCTCCAGAACCCAATTCACTGCTCCCACCATTGCTTCCCCCAAATGCCCACTGCCTCGGGCATCTCTATGCTCCCCTGCTCACGCTTCCTCAGTTCCTCCTCCCTCCTATCCTCCACTTTCCACAGCATGCACAACCACCAGTTTCCCATCTGCACCCCATATTCACCTGCGGACACACGCACAGCCCAGCTCCCTCTCCCTACAACACCCCACATTGTCCTATACACACACACACCAGTTTCCCCCTCTTTCCTGTCATCCCTTTGGAGCAGCTTCGGTGCAAGGGATAGATTTTTGGAAAGAAGGCTATCGGATTAATAAGGGTCAATTCATTTTTGCCATTTTCATCACTGAAAGCTTGTCTGCAAAGGCTGCTGCATCAAACTTCTCCTTCAGAGAAACCCCCAGAGAAGTGTCCTCTTTCAAACTGGCCATTTGTTCTGATGAGAGTAAAACCAAGAAAAATTGTTTTCCCCACACCCCTTTAGAAGGCATAGAGTGCTATTGAGAATGGGCCCCAGAGGACAACCCGCGACTTCAGGCTCATTGAGAACAACGGGAGATGGCAGTCGTTTTGAAAGAGGGCAGCTCTGGGTGGAATTCTCTGTAGCAGAACTTTTTTGTTCAGCCTCTGCTGAAGGAGAAACTTGCAGTTGTGAAGACTAATTGGGGAAAAAATTATCATCAGTCCTTTAAAACCCACCAAAAGAGGCCCACGCATAAGATTTCTGCGAATTGAAACTATGTGGGGAGTTTGAAGCTTCTGTGTATTGTTATTGAGCTAATCTGGGATAAAAAAAAATCAGTTTGCCATCAATTAAATTTTTAAAAGGCCAAACTTTTTATTAATTTGAATTCCTAAACTAATTAATGGGCTTACTTGTAAATTCTCAGAAAATTCAACCTATTTTCAAAGAGTAATTGAGTAAAAGAGTAATGTATAATTTTTATAGATTACAAAAGGGTTGAATCTCAGCTTTAAGTGCAAAACTCCTAAGCTACGGAGCTGCGGTACCTCCATAATAACCATGGTGGGGGTTGGGTTTTGTGACCACTTCACCAAAGTATTTTTATCAGTAAATTATTTTGGTTTTGGTGATCTTTTTAACTTATTTATACAGCAACCTAAAGTGTGCTAGGTACATGATATGGACTGGACCAAAGAAAACCATTACATATGTAACAGAGAAGGGAACCTTTGGAGCTGTATACATAAATACATAGGGATTTCAGGGTAACCATGGTATTTCAGGGTATTCAGACAGGCACTACCTACTACAGCCACCAGCAGGGAGTAAATTCAGTGTGAGGTTATTTGGCAGAAGTAGAGGAAGTGTGAGGGACAATAGGTTAGTATAGTCGTTTTGTACTCGCCCAGTAGAAGGAGACAAAAGTATGAGCCAATATATTATTATGTAAGGTGAAATGTAGTTCTTATCACTACACCTAACTAGAGATAGATTCAGTGAAAGACCAGAATCCAAATTTAGAGCTGTCCCCTCATCACTATATTGGAGTAAACCAAAACTCAGCATCTGAACACCTTGTGGCAGGGTACCTGCTTCACCTCATCCTGGGAGGGGGCGGAAAGTCCTTTAGCCCACTTCCCAGAACCCAACAGGACTGCTCTTTTATGTCCGTCAAGACAGACTTTGTCACAACCCCCAAATTTTGGAGAAATTTGGATTCAAATTTTGCACCAAAAGTCCCATCTACATGGGATTTCCAACTGAGTTTAACAGCAAGGCTGTAAAGTGCTTTGAAAATGTAAAGTACTACAAAGATGGTAGGTATTATTAGTTATTAAGCACTGGATTTAAACGCCAATGAAAGTTTATGTAGATAGGGCCTAAAGAAAATATTAAATACATTTAATATTACAAAGAATTTATAAACAATGAACCACCATCTCAATAGTCCATTGATGTAGGTTTGGACATAAAGGATTGCAACTCTGTTATCAACGGAATAGCATAGATTCTTAAAGATGTTTTAAAGTACACTTCTGTTATTGTTGTATTATCATTATCATAGCGTCCATGCTAGAGGCAGCAGAGTCTAAAGTTGTGAGTGAATTTCCAGCTGTCATTATGACTCCCGCTTTTTCATTGCTCAGAACTTCCTTAAGCAAATTCCTGTTGGGTGTGAATTTTCCTAGAAAGTTTGAGTAAAATCTTTACAGCTGTTTTTGAATGTGGCTTCTACAGTTATTTACTGACCGACTTTAATTAATAATATGTACATGATTGTGTACGAGTTTTATGTACATGCTGACCACAAAGGAATTATTCAACTGAGGAAAAATAATGAATAAAATTTGAACCATAGGGGCAGAGTTACATCTATGCTGACCCAGTTGCCTGGATCAGGGCCTTTTAAAATAGATTTTTGCATCCACCAGTTTCCATAAAAAAATGACAATCTTAGATCCTGCAAAGACAATGAGACTAAAGCTGTACGTAAATCTTTGTGGGATTGAGGCCTTAATGTGATTAATTTTATTCACCCTGGAAAAGGAAGAAACTACTTACAAATTGTATTTTACCACTTTATTTGAAAAAAACCCCAAAACAGTTGGCATTATTGCAAGGTGATAATCTTTTCCTAAGGAGAAGATCGTGGAAATATTAAAAAAAAAATCAAAAGATAAGAAACACTACCAAAACACGCTGTTTTTCATTCACAAGCCTTATAGTAAAGGAGGTAAAAAAAAGTCCAGCCTCCCCCTACCACTTCGTTATGTGCTATATGTACCCGAACCAGCGGATTGACAGTACTGTAGTTTTGTGTCGGGTGTAATTTGATTTCAACAGCAGGGGTAGCGCCTTTGCATTGTGGTAGTTGTAGTCATTTTTCTTTTAAGCCCTTATTAACTGTGGACGGGAAGAGAATTTCTGTGAACTACAATGCCCAGGGCCTTGTGGTATTTTTTTCCAGGGAACTTTGCAAACGCAATGGCGAGGAAGTTGCAAATGTCAGCGAGCAAAGGTAATGTAGGTTCTCAATTAAAGTAAATCAACAAGGTAAAGTAAAACTCAAAGTGAGAGATTGCTCTAATTCTGTTTCATTATAAGGGCTGCGTCTTCCGTGCACACACTATGCATGTTGCTTAGGTGCAGACTACAGTAGGATAGATCTATGCAGCAGCAATCAAGGGACGCTTTAGTTCAACTAATCGGCATAGATCTTAGTCGTTGGTAACATAGTAAGACTTGTTTTGCCTCATCATGTTTTCTGCTTCGTTTATGCGAGTTATTCAGTGCAGCGAGAAGTTACAAGGCTCTCCAGGAAGGTGGTTGCTTGCACCCCATGGGAAGGTGTTTCTAAGGACTTGGCGGTGTTTTAGGTGGGGGCAGGAATTTGCTCACAGAGACCCTGTGTTGCGCCCTCGTATGTTTTTCCAAGGTGCTAAACAAAATATCTGGACCCAGGAGGGGTCCCTCAGAGCTGGGAATAAAAGCAAACAAGTATCTGTGCAAAGAAGTCAAAAAGGAGCAGCACCCGTGTCGGCTGCTCAGAAAGGTAAGCGGGCCTATGTCCAGTATTAGTTAGTCGCAACTTGCATTGTTTTTAGAGATTGTTGCTGCAGGAACTAGCTGCACCCTTACGATTGAGATTTTAGGCAACCAGAATTGAGGAATTAAAAACTGTGGTTCCCACAGCTGCAACTCATTCTCTGGTGTACACATTGCATTGTTTTGCATGACTACTTCATACAGTGTTAACTTTTTACTTGTATGTGTAAATTACCTACACACAGGGTAAAATTTCCCTTGGATTCCCACTTACAGCTCTTCTTGATTTTTTTGGGAGTGGTATCTGTGCATATGAGGAAAGAATCTGATGCATCAAGTGTTTGAGGAGGACTCTGAATATGTCTACATTAGAGGAAAAAATAAAGTCCATGAGTTGCTAATTCAAGTTCAACTTTAATGATGTTGTAAGCAATAGGGATTTTGGTTTTTGGAAAACTTCCCTGTTGTGTATGTTTGACAAACTGCACAGCACTGCTCCAGTTGTGCAAATTTTGGCTTGTATTTTGCATGCCATCACACGCTTTCTAATGCATACTAAACAGCTAAGTGGCTGGCCTCTTATATTTAGACTAATTGGAGTAAGCCTAATATATTTTGTAGGATCCTTTTAAGTAACACACAGTACCTCTCCATCTATCTACCCAGTTATGGCTTGACATCCCCCTTCCCCCCCGCCCCCTCCCCGCTTGCATAAGTTTACCACTACATTCCCATTCCCTTGCCTTTTGCCTGTCTGCAGTCAGCTTTTGGTTCCACCCCAGCCCTGGTGCCCCCACATCCCCATGGAAGCCAGGAGGTGAAATGAAAGTACATTTTCCAAGCAGAGTGTCCACATTCTGCTTCTACAAAGTGCCACCAAAGTCAGATGGGGTCATAGATGGGAAAACAGGGGAGATACCTGGTTCAGAGACCCTGGAAAAAATTGCAGCAACCCTTAGGTTGAAGGCTGATACAAATTCAAATAGACTGTTAATTAACTCTTCTAAAATCATTTTCTTCCTCCAACGGACACATGAAATTTTCTTATTGACATAAAATATTTTTTCTTTTAGTTCGGTGGGAAGAAAGGCTTTGTATCTAATAATTTCCACATCTATATAGTAGATTGATAATTTATATCAGTTTCATCAATCCCTATTTAATATGGAAATTGTAACTCACTTTTGTGGCTTTCTTCCACGTGGCCACAATGATGGTCTTAGATTGAACATCATCATCTATCAGTTCAAATAGGAAAAATACTGAATGGAATGTAGAGGTGACTCAAACTCTTCTGAATTGGAATTTGTTGTCTATAAGTGCCCATATAAATTCTATATATGCTAATGTATATATGTCCATGTCATTTCCTGAAGATTAAGACTGGCTGGGTTTAATGACCTAAGAGACAGTTTCCAAACAGTGGTCCGTTTGCTGGTTGCCAGCAGAGTTGGCTGATCACATGGTACTAGCTCCTATTTTACAACTGGTACATCTTTAAAATAGTGAATGCTTTCCTAATAGTGCATTTCCATGTGCATAATTAATGTACTGTAGTTGCCACCAACCTTGTCATTTGATCACCAATGGAAGGGGAGGCAGTCCATGTTGTTCCAAATGGGAAGAAAGATGGCCATAAGAGGCTTTGATGTGGTCCATGTTTGGAGATCCCAATTTTGAGGTGTATCAAATAGGTATTAATCCCCAGGAACTGCCTTGGGCATTCATAATTCTTTGCATAAATTGTTAATAGAATAAATAAAATGCTAAACCATGTAATTTTATTTCTCTGAGGCCAAAGAGATTCCACTTTCATTGATAGACATAAGTGAATATCAGAATGTAATGTCTTAAGATCTTGAATGCTTTGAGCATCCGTCAAGCAGTTACAACAAGTAGCTTTTATTACAGTAAGCCAATTTAGTTCCTTAAAGGCTCTAGCAATTTTTTCTGTTTAATTCCACTACTAGTGAAAAAAAATGAAATACTTTGCTTAGAGGTAGAGTAGGATGAGAGGGCTTTTCTTAGAATTATAGTAATTCAGTTATCTATTTCTAACATTATTAATTTATTATGGTTGTAATTATGTAATGTATGGTGACAGTTCCATAATATGATCCCTAGTTCCTTCCATTCATTCCTTTGAGCAAGAAGTGATTGTTACACAGCTTCAGAAAGTGAAAGGACTTTTCTTTGGACAAAACCTTCTCAGGTGATAAGGCAGCTGTGGAAAGTGGGAGGAAAAGAGGTTATTAAAGTTTCCTCACTAATTTGAACTTTGCTAAAAAGCACACCTTATAATCCACACAAATTAGTGATCTCTTCCCACTTCTCAAGAAAGATTTTTATAGCAGAGGTTCTAATGAGGTCTCATAATAAGACTTCTTACTCTTGTACATGATGAAATATTCTAAATAAATTACGATTGACTAAATAAAGGATATGCATTTGTGGCATCTTTGCTTTTTATTGTTCACATACTTGATAAGTCCTCATTCGCAGTCTTTGTCAGTAGTGTTGACTCTTTCCCCCATACTTTTATTAAAAAAATTGCTATAAATGAATGTTATATTGTAACTTGAATACTTTGCAGCTGCAAAGTAATTACTAAAACTTAAAAGAAAATGGCTTTGTATGTCAACATGAGAGCAATAGCACAGGTTGTTCTGACTTTAAACTAGTTGAAAGGTTTAAACAAAATTCTGCTGGAACTGACAAACTTTTCATGGTCTCTTTATTTTACTGCTGAGGTGTAACAGAAGGAATGGACTAAAAGCTGACTTTTTTCCCCTTATCAATATGAGTAATATCAATATTACTTACCAAAATGCTAATTGAATCTTAGACTGGCACATAGAAGAGAAGAAAATTATTTATATGATACAATTATGCTAATCTTATTAACTGACATTGTAACTACTATATTTTTCTCTCTATTACAGTGAAAGAAGCTGGAAGGGATTTTACCTACTTAATAGTGGTGCTCGTTGGGATTGGTGTTACAGGTTATATAAAAAGCCATATGCCCTATAAATATTTTGTATTCATTATTGTTCATCAGATTAGTTTAGTTCTCATTTTATTTGCCTTTGTTTCCCTCTATTTCAGGTGGTTTGTTCTATGTGATTTTTAAAGAACTATTCTCTTCCTCCAGTCCCAGTAAGATCTATGGCAATGCCTTGGAGAAATGCAGATCTCACCCAGAGGTTGTTTTTCAAACCTAAATTACAGTTTCACAGTTGAACAAAAGAATTTCTTATTAATTGCTGTTTTCCATGCTCTTTGAATGGAAGATTTGAACCATTAAGCTCCAAAGAAAATTCCGTTGACTCAGTCACATACATAATTCCACTCAATATAGTGGGAATTGAAGCCGCCCACTAAAGTACACAATGTAGTTTCTGACTGCTTTCTTCACCAAATGATAAACTCTTATTATTTATACTGTGGTACTGCACAAGAGTCTCATTAAGATCAGAACACCATTGAGTTAGGTGCTGTACAGATATTCAGGAAGACATGCCCCCCCCACCCAAAAAACTTAGTGTAATTTGAAACAAAGGGATTTTAGTAAATAGAAGGGATGGAAGGATGAAGTTAACAGTAATAAGACCATGCAGTTATGTAGGATAGCTAGATATAAATAAAACTCAAAGCTAGACCTTAAAAATCCCATTTTCAGACAAAGCCATAAATGTGTGTAATAGCCTTCCAGACAAGATTACTAAGGTGTCAGTGGGATTCATCTAGAAATAGCAAAAATATGAAAAAAAATTAGAGATATTCACTTTGGAACTAGGCTATAAAAATGATAACCTCATTCTGGTGCCTTACCACAAAATCATGCTTCCTCTCTGATCTGACTAAACTAAGTTGAAAACGTGGCTGATTTTTTGCTGTGCTTTGGAACTGGATTTATAGAAATGAGAAAACCTTTTGTTTGTAGTTTTTAATAAAAGGAATCATTGCTATTTAGATTATTAGATTACGTTTAAAACTGAAACTTTGAAATATTCCGAGACAATGTCTCTAATGAGATGGGAGTGCATTTTTGCTTTTTCTTTCTTTGTATAGTGTAAACCTGGGAAGACTAAAGTAAATAATATACATACAGTACAAGTAAAAGTTATAATTCTGTCAGCTAAGATACATGCTCATAATGCAGATCTTTATAGGATTTTAAGGATAATTGAGTTATCTAGTTGATAAAGAAATCCATTGAAATATAGAAATACTATTTGATATGAATCTGCTGCTGTCTTCTAGTTTGTTTCCTAAATTCTTGGGTTGTCACAATCAATAGTATAAGAGAAGCATTTGGTGAAACAAAAATGTTCAGATGAGGAGGTGGGATGACACTGGAGTATGTGTTTGAATGTGACCCTTTAGACATGCTATACCTCATCTCTGTTCTTTTCTTAGGTAATAGGTGTTTTTGGTGAACCCATTAAAGGTTATGGTGAGCCAACGCGACGAGGAAGACGACAGCTTGTTAGGTACTTGTTTGCATTTGTTCTGTACAAACGCCTATTTCTGCAAAGATGCTTTGGGCCAAGATTTACATCTAGACTAAATTAGCTGCATAGGATATATTTGAGCTCTGTCATTTATAAAAAGAACTGAGCAACCTTTTTTATAGGGCTACTTGCATGGCACATAGCTATCAAGTTTTTTCTAGGGTTAAAGAACATTTGAGAACAATTTTAGATGGAAGATTTTTTTCAAGCTCATCTTTCTGAGGGCTCAGAATTTGAGTTATTAGGGTTATAAACACAGTGGCAATATTTTTCATCTTCTGTTTATAATTGTGCTGATCACTTAACTCACAGAATTATTTGTATAAATTGTAAAGTATTATGGTGTGGTCTCTTTTGTTTAAAGAGTAGCTAGACCCTGTCCTGAACTGCCACCTGGAAGAGCATTTTATTTTTAAAGGAAGAGAGAAGGCTGGAAAAGGGTCGGGGTTTTTTTTTTTTAAAGTCAGTCAATGAGAGGTTTAGTTTCCTTCTCCTAACTGTAAAGATGCACGAAGGTCCTGTGTTCCAGTTGGTCTAATTCCTTCTCTTGTAAGACTGGCAGAAAACTAAAGAAACACCTTAGTGGTAGGTTTCAGAGTAGCAGCCGTTTTAGTCTGTATTTGCAAAAAGAAAAGGAGTACTTGTGGCACCTTAGAGACTAACAAATTTATTAGAGCATAAGCTTTCGTGAGCTACAGCTCACTTCTTCGGATGCATTTGGTGGAAAAAAAAAAATCCGATGAAGTGAGCTGTAGCTCACAAAAGCTTATGCTCTAATAAATTTGTTAGTCTCTAAGGTGCCACAAGTACTCCTTTTCTTTTTACCTTAGTGGTAGAATACTAAAATGAACGTGCTTTGTAAAAGCTTTAATATGATACAGCAGAATGTCTGTTTATGTCCAGCACTGACCACTTTTCAGTCATATAGTTCTTCACAGTTGACACTACGCACATACTACAGTAATCATTTTGATCTCGCACAACACTTTTGAAATGGATGTAGTCCTTTGAAAGTGTGAGAATTATTACATTCCCACTCTCTCTTACTTGTCATATTCACTTGCTCTAGCTCTTCTTAAATTAAATTACAAGCACTTTGGGGGCATGGACTTCTTATGGCTTAGTACGGTGCTCAATGCGCTTAGATCTCAATCCTCACGTGGACCTTTGGGCTTCAGTTTACCAAAACGGATTTAGTGTGAGGCAGAGTGATGGGCCTGCATAGAAAACTGAACCCCAAAATTGAGGGATTTTTTGTTTTTGTTTTTAAAGGAAAAGAATTCTTCTCCCAGTTAAAGATTAATTTTTTTTACCAGATTGTGTGTCAGAAATGCTGTTCACAGTTGAGCTGCTGAATACTAAATTGTAAAAGGGAAGTTTTAAGCATCTGTTTGTAAAAACAGGAACTGTCCTTCTCAGGCCATAGCTGACTGAAGAGGTAATTGGTTCCTGTGATTTCAGTTCCAACTTTTTGCTAGCTGTGCATTTTTTTTAAAAGTTATTTTTGAGTCAGGACTTTTGAGGAAGGTTGCAATAAAGTCTGTGGCCTGACCCATGATCTCACGTGTCTCAGAATACCTATGGGCCTGCTCACTGGGTATAGTTTTGGATCTCTGGCCTTTCTGAACCCAAAGTTACCAGAATGGGGAAGTCCTTCATTAGCATAAAGGAAATTAGCATCTCCCAATGGGATTTAATTAGTGGCCTCAAGAGAAGTAGTTCCAAGCAGGAGAAACTAGCTATATAGTGCCACCATGCCTGACAAAAAGTCCTGGCTTATTCCACACTGCTGATTGGCTGTTGAGTAGTAAGAGAGTCCAGCAAAATGAAACTTTAAGATTTGACATCTACAAGCCAGTAATCTTTAATCAGCCACCAAGTCTATCAAAGTTAAACTTCAGAGCCAATAAAACCACTGGCTTTTGTGGTGGTGGTGGTTTTTCTTCTTCCCTATGTACCGACTTCTGAAGCTGAATAAAACTGGAGTCAACCACCATTATGCATAAACATTAATTTGTTTTGTTTTCCAATCTTTAATAGTAGAGCAACATCTACTCTGCATTCTTGCTCTTGATTTTAACTCCCAACGGATGACTGATATTGACTGCACATGTGTATGGCTAGAATCCACAGAATTTATCTGAAAATGGAACCTACACAGTAGTTGCTCATATACCTAGAATGGGTCCTATCTTAAACAACTTTTCTGTCTAAAAGATCATGCCAGTGTTTCTTGAGAGCACTGAACTACATTCTACATTTCCTCCCAACATAGCTAAGCAACTTTAGGTGAGAGTTTTAACTCAAATAAAATTTATTAAAATATCAAGGCAGCCACACAGTTTTTAAAAAAGTGCAATCTGGCACCTTTATCTTGTATCTGACAAGTGAGAGTTAAGACCTTCTGTCCATACAATTATAATTTGGCATTGACATGTAGGTAAGATCACACACTGAGACAAAATTACTGCTAGTACAGCTGTTTCACTTCACATAATCATGCCTGCAATGTACATGGTTTCTCAAACTGCAATCCACAGAATGTGTAACATGTTTTCTTGTTACTTTTTCTTAGTCACATTGAGTATGTAAAAGATGGATTGAAATACATGCGCTTGAAGTTCTACATTGAGGGCTCAGAACGTGGAAAGCAAGGGACAGTCCATGTGGAAGTGAAAGAGGTAAAATTGTCTCAGTTAGACAACAAGCATCACCTGATGCTTAAACTACTGAAGGGGGAAAAAATAACCCTTGCATGTTTTTCCCTTATTACAGAATCCTGAAAGCAGAAGATATGAGTACCGTTACATATTTGTGGACATTGAGGCCTACCCTAGAAGAACTATTGTAATTGAAGATAATAGATAGTAATTTGGCTCTTTCACTATTCCAGTTCTTGAAGAGTGCTGAATGATGCACAGTCTGTACAAATGAATGCCGAGTGATGCAGCATACCATCTACAATTTCACAATCTTACTCCCTTACTTACATCTGTGGAATCTCATTGAAGGCAGTGGGGTTGCACGGGTGTAACTGGGGCAAGAAGAGAGTTGGTTACTATCAGTATTTATAATGGAAGTATAATAGGATTTGAAGTGAACCAAATTTTAAAATAGTGTCATCCTTTATGGCAAAAAGACATGAATCAGGAAAGAAGAGTTATACAACTAATTTAATGCTGGATAGTATTTCTACTCACAACCCCTAATATAGTCTTCCAACATTGCAGAATTGTTTTTTGTTAATATTTAACAGCACTTCAATAAAGAATGACATACAAAATATAGAAAAATATATGTTCATTTATGTGCAACCTGTGTTTGATAGTGAGATAAAATAACAATGCACAGAGACTTTGTTGCAGATGCAGCTATGAATATGCCTCTCAGTATTGCATGGCCTGACAAGATGAATTCAGATGAAAAGCAATAAAATTTAGTAGTTTCCAAATAGTATGAGGGAGGTACAAACTTCTGAGCTAGTCAGACATCTAGGACCTGGTCCTGGAACTAACCAAGCAGAGGGGACTTGATTGTAGTACTCAGTACTGTGGGGATTTTGGGCTGCAAAACAGTCCCTACATAGCTATGGGGAGTAGTTGTATGGCAGAACTTCATATTGCAGCCACTGTGTACTAAATGGAAAATAATGTCAGTTTGGTACCGGGTGTGTCGTTGATTGTCAGGTGCTTTAGAGACCAGGCCAAAATGACTAATAACAAACCTTCAGAGCTGCGGGTCTTCATGCTTTAGTTGTGGTGCCCTTAGATGTGAATCTCTTTCCTCTATTTGATGAGGCAAATATCTCCGTTCTTCAGCAAAGGGACACTTTTCTTTTTTGTTTAAATGACCAAAGAAAAGCCAAATTGATTCCTCCGCTCTTTGCTTCACTTCTGTACAATGCTCTGTGCCACAGGATGTGTTATAGGCTAAGGAAGAGAGTGGTTTTTTTAAATGGGAGCCTGTGTATAATGAGGAGGCACAAACCCCATACTGGTGAGATGAGGGTTAAGGAGTTGCTCTGGCCACAGGAAGTCATGCCCCTTTGCCCCTGCTGGCCTGATCCCAAAGGAGGGAAGAGTTCAAAAAGGGAGCAGCTGAGTCTAGGCTGACTGAAGGGAAGCGCGGTTGGGTGCTGCAGCCTCCAGCAGAGAAGCCACTGGGGCTCCAAGCAGCCAGGCCCAGGCCTCAGTCAAGTTGCTGCAAGCCTTTCAACAGCGGAGGCCGAGGGTGACGAGTTGCTGCAGATAAGGGAAGATGCTTTAGAGCATGACCTAAAAAGACAGTGAGGAGAACCCCAAGACAGACCTGTGGCACAGATGGAGGAACAGAAACGGGTAGGAAGTGACCCAGGGAAGAGGTGTAAGGGCATCCACCCTTAGGCCATATAACTGGACCATTGTTTGAAGGGTCCTGGGTTGGAGTCTGGTGCAGCAGGATGTGCTCACATTCCCCTACCCCCAACCATCAGCTTTCCCCCTTGGGCAACAGCACCATTGGCTCTAGCTGCTAAGCCAGGCAGCCAAAACTCTTGCCGTTGGATGACATCAGTGGCTCTAGCAACTAGGCAAAGTGGCCACAGACTCTCGCCAGCAGTCTGGAGTATTGCCACTGGACAGTACTGCTGGCCTGAAACAATGCCCCCACCATTGTGTATATTAGTGGTTTGTATAAAATTAATGTTGAATTTTTTTCATGGTTGATTTTACTAGTTGGAGTACATCACAGAATAAAAACCACATGAAGATGACTAAGAAAGTCTAAACGTTATATCCACATCGTACTACAGAGTTCAGACCAAGTGCACAAAGGGAATAGGGCAGTTGTGTGTGTAAACAGTACCATGAGCTCACTAGGTTGATGGTCCCTTGGGAAAACATAGGGAAATAATTCCAATGAAACAACTTACTGCCCCAAATATACTCCATAAATGCCAGTTTATTGAACTCAAGTGCAGGAAAATGTATCCATTTTGTCCAGCATAAAAATGTATTACCAAAGCAGCATTTAAAAACTAGAACATAAAGCTAGGCTCTGAGGGATTCCATACTTGTGCAAAGGAAGCCAAGAATGCACCCTGCATATCTTTAAAGCTGTACTTCATGATTTTTAAAGTCCAAAAGTAGTTTAATGAAAAAAAAATATCAGAATTTACTAAGTGGTGTGCTTTTTCTTAAGATTTATTTTAACAAATTAAATCAATGGTTATACCTCAACCCCTAATGTTCTGTTTTTTTCCCCCTACAGAAGCTGTATATATTCTTTTGGCATGACTACAGGTTGAAAGTCTCAAGTAAATAAAATAGAAAGTGATACTGAACAAATCTATTGACTGATGTGGCTATTTTTATGAAGTCCACAGCTAACAAAGGGAGGATTTAATAGTCATGATGTATAAACTCCACAGCAAAACAAAACCTCAGGCAGGACTACAAAAAATATCTCCATGTTCATATCTTATTTATTGACATATATACACTTGTCACAGTTTCAGGGTTAGATGTACCCTGTCCCTCTCTGGGTCTCAGTGCACCCCAACAGGTAACAAGCCTCAAATTTCTCTCTCTCTAGCTATAGTTATGCTATTCTCCCACTTCTAGACCAGGACCTGTGTACAGATCCTGTTTACTAACCAGGATTAGCTCAGCAACCCAGTTTAAATTCAGTTCCTGTGGTATGGGAGCTGTGACCAGTGGTACATACACAGTGACCATACAATCTGAACATGGATTTTAAAATTTATTACCTACCTCAAGCATACTATTCCTGTATTGGTAGCTAAATAAGACCAACTTCTTCAGATTCCCTTTGTAAAGTGTCTTTGGTAGCCATTTCCCTGAAACGGACTCCCCGTCCCACTTCTCATTCTAGAGAGTGACTAAGGATGGGATTCAAAAAGGTATTTAGGTAATAACAAATGGAAGTCAAGTAGCGAAATACCTTGCGAATCCCAATTTGTAGGGTCCTTCTAGTCCTTAAACTTAGGCATGAGAAGTCGCTTAACATAGAGCTAAGGCAGATAGGTCTTCCCAGTTAATAGCCCAGTCCCTGTTCTCTTAACGATCCTGAGGTGGTTTACTGGGAGGTATCTTCTGTCTAGTCATAGCAAAAACAAGCAGGAAATGAAACTAATAGCCCCTTTTGACTAACACCTGTCAGACAGAAAACATCCCTTACAGCAACTGCTCAGCCATATAGCAAATACAGAATTCATGATAATAATACATAGCAACCCCACAACCATCACAACAATATATATTGTACATTGCTAATAGAAAATAATGAACCACAAATCATGGGGTGCATCTATTGATACAAATCGATTAACACTAAACATTTTAGTCTTTACTTAGTATATGAAATAGAGTTTGGTTATGTTGAAGACAAGAGGCAGATTACAAGGTTAGTAATATCAACCAAGACTGACCAAACTAAATTCACATCCGTGAACTTCAGTGGAATGACAGAGAATAAGTTGTTTGCAGGATTGTTGTAGCCATGTTGATCCCACAATATTAGAGAGAGAAGGTAGTTGAAGTAATCTCCTTTATTGGACTTATTCTTAGAAGTTGAACTCATTTCCTTTGTTCCTTAAAGGAAGCTCGTCAAGGCTAAGAACCCCACAATTCAATTTTACCTACAGCAGAAGCCATTAAATTGAACTTTTGCCAGCTGTTTCTACAGCTCTCCTATTCAAAGATAGGGGATAATTGTGGCAGCTAAGATTCCACCATGTGGTAATTTTAATGGTAGGTAAAAATACATGCTTTTCAATCTTGAAAGGGTCACTTTCAAGAATAAAGGCAATGGTTCAAATTCATCTCTCATGTCGCTTCACTGAAAGCAATGCAATCAGCATCTTTCACTCCATCTCCACAACTTTTAACATTCTGCTTTATTTCAGAATCTTCAAATCACTCTTACATTATCACGAGAGCAATAAAAGGTAAACCATTAAGACAGTGTTCATGTGAAAGCTTCAGAATTGCATATGTTTCCCTGTTTGTGCCTATCTGTTCCATTCTTGAGCAGGCACAATATTGACATTTACAAGAGACCTGCTCTCCAAGGGTTTTATTGTCAGTACAAGTACAGAGCAGTAGCCACAGCAAAGGAAAACCAGTAGGCACATGCAGCTGGCTATCTAATTTTAAGTCTGCTAACCTCGACTGTGCATTCTACCTTGAAAAAGTACTGTAGGGACGAACCTTTCTCTTTACAAAATATGTCATGTCAGTCTAGTTAGTAAAATGCCATATTTTTGCAGTAGAGTCGCTGTATTAATGTATTTTCTTTAAGATGTTGTCTCAACACTCTTCTAAATTTCCATGTGAAATTCTGATAGGTTAGTTCTTTGCCCTTATCTCTAAACTGCACTTCAGTTCTCTGTTTCTCTGACTGAGGTTGTTTTCAATGGGCTTCATCGCTGGAATAGCAGCACTTCCTAAAGCAGAGCAGGAAGAAACACACACACCAAAAGTCAGTGTTGCCAAACCCAAAACTTTGAAAAGATCTAGTCAGGTCCCAAAAAGTCATGAAATTGGATTAAAACAAAAAAAGTTGGGTCTTATTAGTCCTTCAATTTTGAGCCTCTTCAGTGCACTTAGGTCACTTTTTCAAGCTTCTCTCTTGCACCTATAAGGGCTAGAAACTTGGGGGCGGGGGAGAAGAGAGGAGAAAGGAAGAAAGTGGAGATTCTCACCTAAAAACAACACTTGTCTGCAAGAGCTGAGGTAAGTTAAACATCAGCTACCACAAGACTTGCAGTAAGATTGCAAGACTTGTCAACACTAATTATTGGCTTTAAATTCCTTCAGTTAATTTGATAAAGGCAACCTCAACTTATTCTATTCACAATCAAGGCCCTTTATCCTGTTCTAGTAGTAAAGGAGTCCTAAAGAAGGAGTAAATATTAACATCGAGAGATCAATGTAAGAGAGCCTTTGTGTAGTGAGAATCAGGCCCTGGGTCTTCTGAAGGCCCTTTAAATTCTCTAAGTATCTCAGCACCATTGGCCGGAGATGCAGAGTTAAGGCACCTACATTAAGTTGTAGTTACTGACACTCCTACTCTCCTAATTCATGGTCTGGACTGGCATTGGTATTGCCTCCACGCCCAGTCACCCGCCCCTAGTTAAGGATGAGTGCTTTAAATACAGTTGTCAAAAGAAGTACTTAAAAAGGTAATATAGTTGTTTTGTATGACCCTTCAATGGGCAGCCACATTTGGCCCAGAGGGTACACAGACAGACCATACCTGGTTTCTTAGGTACTGGGGGAGGGAGACACACTTCTAAAATATATGGATAAGTGCTTTTTGAATTTGACCTTAATGCTAGTCACCTATTGTAATTTACTGCAAGAATGTGTTTAATACTGAAGTGCAGAGCTTACGTACGTACTGCTTTCAGGGAGCTGTAGAATACACAAAGAAAGGAGGGGGGGGGTTCCAAACTTTTTTTGGTTCAATCCACCCCCCCGCCCCCAACATGATCGAGCTGTATTCTGTTGCAGCTGCCACATCTCACCTTTTCCTGGGCAGAGATACTCAGAAGTTGTGGGGGCTGCCAGAGTGACATTGGGCTTCACAGCAGCCTGGCTGCTCTTTCCACCCCATCACTCGTTCTGAAGGGGAAAACGGAGGCATATGCAAACATGCCCTAAGCAGCAGCACTTGCAGCTAGGATGCACATGCAACCCTGCACGTGCGTACACACACACCCCTCACATTTCCTGGGCATGGACACATCTCACAGGTTGGGGAAAGTTGCAGTACAGGACATTTTATACCCTATTCCGCATCCTCATTTCTGCCTGCTTTACAAACAGCAAAGAGCTGCAAGGAAGCAAGATAATATTTTGCCTTTTATGGAAAAAAAAATAGTAGAACAGTAACCATAGGCATAAAAACTACTGGTCTACCTTTTGCTGTTTTCTAATTACAGCCTAACCCACCTTAATGTTGTTGGAGTCTGTGAGGAACATGGCAAGACGGTCAATTCCTATCCCCCAGCCAGCAGTAGGAGGAAGTCCATATTCCAATGCTGTGCAGAAGTTTTCATCAATACTCATGGCTTCTTCATCACCTGCTGCTTTAGCCTAAGGCCCCAAAACAATACGAACATACAGTATTTCAAATACCTGTTCAGCAAGCCTCTAGGCACTTGTAACTCAGAGGTAAAAGATGTGCAGTACCGGCTATATTTAGTGCTGCTGAAGGTCCCAAGTAACACCCTGACATTCTACTGACAAGTGCTGCTGAAGCTGCAGCATTTTCTGTCAGCAGGGAAGAGGCTGGTGTTTAGTCATTCAGTCTGGGTAGCTGTCTGCATCTCTCCTTGACCGAGTCACAGTTGAGTAGCAGAGCTGTAGTCCTTCTGCAGCTATATAAAAGTGTTCTCCAAATAGACCTACAATTAGCTTCTCCCCATGATAAAGAAAATCCTTAAAAAAATGTAAGTAATATCACCTTAGCAGCAGCTCAGAAGGGCAGAGATTTGGTTGTGACTTATGAGTGAATTATTCCTTAGGCTGATAATGGCAGGATACAAGATGGTCATTCACTATAGGAAAACCTGGGCTTAAATTCAGCTGGAGCTGTCTGGAGCGGAGCTCTGATAAACATTTTCAAACCTGTGGGGTCAGAAGCCCCAAGCCTCCAGGAAATACTCTGAGAATTTAAGCGCCGAGGAAGGCCTTCTGCTAGACAATTCACCATGTAATACTAGTTACTTTCCAGCTGGTTAAAAAAAAAAAAGTGTCCTTGGTGAGGCTGTTTGAGCAGGGAGGATTCTTAATCCCTGGATGTAAAGTTAGGAGATACTTCAGGCACTTCCATAGAGCAGACACTACTGAGGAAATAGACAAGGCATCCAAATGGTGGTATGCTCAGTCAGCACACTCCACCTCCAAGTCTCAGAATTGAAATGTGAGACAAATGCAGCATCATGTGGGAAGGTCACACAAATACAGTATGGCTAGGAAGTCTAAAAGCTCAATACGATTTCTGCTGTGGACCCCTTAAAAAACAAAAAAACAAAACAAAAAAAACACACACACACACAACTGGTAATGAGTGTCATGGGCCCAAAACATTTTGAAGAAGTAACTAAGCACTACATTTAAACCTTCCCTTTGCAGCCAATCACTAACTAGAAAGAAAAAAAAAATAGAAATTGAACAACATTTCTCTTTATAATTTGGGTTGTTAGAGAAAACCACTTTCCTGCCTTCTGAAAAAGCTCATAACATGCTAAATAAATGTAGACAAAATGTCTGTGGATGTGAAAAGAAAACCCATCTTTAACCATGCTTCTGTAATACCACAGGGTTTTAAAAGTCAGACAGATGACAAATAAAAGATTCAAAGGATTTTTTAAATTATATCTTACCCAAACCCAATTGAAAGCAGATGAACGTTTAGATGAAAGCCTCCTCTAAGTACAGCAAATTTAGCCCAAACAATAATTCAGTTGCAGTGCAGAGAACAGATCAGTTCAACAATATATTGCCTTGTGGCTGTTAATATTCAAGGCAAGAGCTTGCGTTCATTGCTCTTAAAATGTAATATTTTAGTTCATAGTTGGTTGTAATTTTGAAAGATGTTACCTTCGATTGGTCCTTAAAAAGCTCTCTCTGCCTCACTGGATCATTGAGCTCAGTGTAAGCATTGCAAATCTCCTTCTCCATCACAAAGAGTTCAAAACGTTCACTCAGGCCTATCTCTGAACGATGCCTGGTTAGAAAGACAAATCATGAGACACAATTTAACATTTTGGTGTCCAGCTGCAAATTGGGATCAAAAATTGCAATAAAGAGTTCAACCCATACAAACAATTTAGGGCTTTGACTTCATTTTCAAACATCTTTCCTCTAGTTCTGTAGAAAGCCACTTAATTATACCATATGCCACTTATTTTCTGAAGTAAAACTATTTCATACTTATTAGAGCTGTGACAAGAAAAAAAAAAAAGCTCACTACCAGCAAATCAGAGCCAAAACAGTGAAATTGTCATGGAAATTAAACATTTTTTTCTTCCCCTGAAAGAGAGAAAAGTGGTTGTTGCAGGGATGAAAAAGTGCTTGTGAAAATGGTTGTTTCCTCCAGGAAAAAATGTATCATGGATTATTTAAAATGGACTTTAAGACAAATTTGCATCCTGGCCTTAACCAGATTTCCACTTTTGTGCCCTCAGTTTTGTAGGTGCAAATAAGTGTGAGCATAGTACAGACAGACATCTATGTAGCTGGTTTCTGGGAACAATCACCTTACTTTGACATATTAATGCCCTAAACTGCATGCACATAAACAATTGTTTGAAAATCTGAGTCCTATGTCCTTACGTACTGTAATTGTGACTGAGTGTGGGTCCATGAAACTAATGTATCTTGATGGGATTCATTTTGCTGGAACTCAAAAACCTCAACTATAGCATCAGCAGCTGACTAGCTTTTATACCATAGTATAACACAACAATAATGTGAACAGAAGTCGTAATTTAGCTTTCAATAGAAAAAACACTGTGATAAATAGATAGCTTTACTGAACCCTGAAATGAATTCAATACATGGTTAGCTCAAGTTTAAAAATCCAACACTTGCACTGAAGTTACATACCATTTAGCCAGAGGACTCATGATCTGGGGATGGTTGCAAATGAATGTGGGGTTGATGCAGGAAACTTCAATAAACTCACCTACCAACTGCAAAGAGACAGAGACTTCTGTTTTTCCCTTTTACTTGCATTTCATTTTGTTCTCAGTGTCATCTTATTATCCCAGATGGCACCAACAGGATTTCCATCCATCCCAATGTTTGAGAGATTATTCCAATTTTGTCAGGGCCAACTAGTTTCAGGGATATTGGCAGGTCCTAAAACCACTTTGGAGGTATATTGGGGTGGACATTGAGCCCAAGCCCACTTTTGGGTCTCATTGGGAGAGGGAAGCTGACAGAAAACATGAGAGAGGATGAGGAGCTATGGAAGTTAACACTGAAAATACATTAAAGCTGTAGTAGAACCAGGAGAACCCAGAGTTCAAAGACTATTGGGTAGAAAGGCTCAAAGATAAGAGTCACTTCACTGTATCGAAGATGGCAGTAAATCTTCAGAGGATGAGAATGGAGTAAAGACCACACAATTTGATCACTGTGAATACAGCTGAGGAGAAGCTAAGCTTCAGAAGAAGAGAGATCACTATTTCTCCTCAATAGTGGGAACAAAAAGGAAAAAAGAAATCTATAATCCATTCTAATATCTTGAAGTTTTCAAAGTGATCTCAGGCAGTTAAGCACACAACTCACATTTGAAAAACCTCATCTTTAAAAACCCCAGCTCTAATCACTCTAGTTAGTTAGTTTCTATATTATAGCATATTATATGCACTATGGTAAACCACAATGTACACACTGTCTAGGCTACTTGGAATGTTGTTAGACATACAGTTGAATACACCAGAATAATTCTGAAGTTATTGACATCTATTCAAAGCTAACTAAAACACCACTAAAAGATCTTCTAGAAGAATCATATGATGAAAATATATCTGATCAAGTTTCAGTAAAATCTCAGCCAAGCTTTTAAATATAAGATATACATCTGTGATTTATATATATATATATATATATATATATATATATATATATATATATATATATATATATATATATATATATATATATATGTATGAAGAACCATACAGAAATATGAATTGATGTCATCCCAATACACACAGCCTAGCATATTAAGATTTTAAGTATTATGTAACCAAAAGTTGGAAAATGTAGCAAAAATTATACATAAGCGGGGAAAAAAAAATACAAGAAAACCTTATCTAGAAGTCTTGCTGTAGTCCGAGGAGGAGAACATTGGATTCCCTTCTTCAAACATAGCTGGTCAAGGAACTGTTGGGCTTCTGTAAATGAAAAGAATTATAACTGTGTCAATAAAGGAGCTCAGTTATGAATGAAATTTTGTTTGCAGTGGAACAAAAGAAAGGTACATTTCCTCTCAACATTCAGTATCAACTGCTGCTTTCAATTTAAATTTTGACAAACAGAAAAATACAAACTCTGGAAACCGCCCAATAAATAAGCTTGTAATTGTCTGCATAAAGAAGATAGGAGCAGGAGCTAGAAAAGGATAGCGTCAGGAAATTTAAAGGTTTCAGAGTAGCAGCCGTGTTAGTCTCTAAGGTACCACAAGTACTCCTTTCCTTTTTGAGGAAATTTAAAGTTAGTGGAAAAAAGTGTCAGATTTTCAGGCCAAATCTGTCATGTACAAGAGAGATCTACCCATCCATCCACAGACCAAGTAAATCATGGGCAACAGCTTCCTCCAATTCCCCCTTCCCCACCCACCGCCCCCAGTAGACCTCAACCCCAGCATGGAGGTCAGGGGAGACTGTGTAGGTCAATCTCCACTCCTATTCACTCTTTGTTGAGGATCTCAGCTGAAAGGACAAAGGTGCCAATTAAGATAGCAGTTTCTGCAATGCCATAGCCTATCCAAAAAGGCTCCAACTTATTCAGATAGAGACAACTCTCTTCTGTCACTTGGATTCCAGGCTCCCTTTGAATCTGTGACTGAGCTGAATGACCCTATACCACATCACTAGTTCCCCGAGACAACTGAATTTCAGGTTTGGTCTTCCCTGCAGTGTTAGCTTGAGCTATAAACGTTGAGTGTTGCCCCTATCTGACTCCTGCCTATAAACAGAAATCTTAAGCTCCTGTTCTAGCTGGCCCATCAGTGGGGGTGGGTTGAAGTCTGAATGCTGCTGATGCTGGTGCAAGTAATGCTGGGAGGCGGGGAGGTAGAGAACAGCTACTCTGTGCTGCTAATACCAACTGTGCAGTTCATGTGTTATTTCACAGTGAGGCCATTCTCACTAGAGCTAGGCTAACTGGAGAGGCATTAACACAAGTGTAGATAAGTGGAGCTGTCCTTGCACAATGAGTTAATTCCAATTCTCCTCTAGTTCCAGCACATGCTCATGTTTCTGCTCCCTCATCTTAAAAAATCACCTCACCTGCTAGATTCTTGAACACCTTTACAGAATAATCATGTTTGTCCAACCTCCATTTAAATCACAACTCCCTTTTATCTGAATCACAATTATTTATGTTCCTCAGCATGAATTGCTTTCTTAAATTGCTGCCCTAATTTACTTGACCTCCATTTATCCAAATGTGTTGTCCTTGCACTTTTTTGGATACAAGCCAGGTTGTACTGCATTTGCAATCTTAATTGTACAGTGATACCTCTGTGTTCCATTGAAAACTCTAACTTCAGTCATACTGATGTGTTCTAATAGCTCCGATGCATAGACGCTAAAGACATGGCTGAATTCATCCTCAGTTCTGCTGTGCTTCATTAGCGTTATGTCAGGAGAGGAGCTTGAGAGACCTGTAGCTTTGTATTCAGTCTGTCCACTAGTCTGCATTTCCTAACACAAGCCAGTTGCAAACGGAGAAATATATCTATCCCCTAGACATGGCCAGTTGCTTTCCTTGCATAACGATAGACATTTAGATCAAGGGCTGTGTACAATTCTTATGTTTCCTTTTACACCACTGCTAGGTCAGAATGTGGGAGAACAAAAGCTAAAAAAGGACAGGAAGCAATGTCTGAGAATCCTAAGACCCCAACTAGAAAGGAGTTCTTCTGTCAGCAACCTTCCTGTACACCCCACTTACAAGAACCATCTGTACAAGCCATGGTTGTTCCTCTCCCCCAGCGTACACCATGTAAAGTATCTACAAAGACACTTTTCTCTTGTTCCTTATACTCTTCCCAACCACCCCTTCTTTTGCCTGAAGTTCACCTCTTCCCCACTACTCCAGGATTTCTGCCACCTCTCATCATTCCCCACCATTCTCTAACAGCCACACCTGCATTTCTCCTCTCTCCCCCCTCATCCAGTGTTCCACCCGTTGTTGGTCTTTTCCTTCATCCTTGGCTCACTCCTCTTATCTGTATAAACTTTTATTTCCCTCCCCACCTTAAATCTCATTGCATGCGTGTTTCTTTTATTTTATTTTTTTTGCGCTTAAAGAGTTAGCTCTTAACAGAGAAACCCATCCACCAAATGATTCTAATAGAACGAGGAAAGCAGCGTGAGCAAATAGCAGAAACTATTAACACCTCCTCCACTGGCTGGGGTCTAGGAACTCTTAGCAGTATTCACCAGCATCTCAAAATTTGTTTCACAGGACAAGTTCCAAGAAGAATTGCTATTCCCTTTAGAGCCAGAAGCATGTGTCAAATAAGATGCACTGAGGCAGCTCCTCTTTCTTTCCCCTTTATTGGGGTATGAGATCCCTGCCCAAGAATATCACCTCATTCCTACCCAGAAGTTAGACTCCCCTGGCAGGAAGCCAACTACTTCTTCATTCCTGCCTTGTGGCTCCTCTTCCACAGGGCTGGAATAAAGAGCCCCCTAATCCAAGTCCTCATATAAATATAGATTACTTCACATAACATACGCTGGTATGTATTCCTGATGCTACACCCTGGAGCTGGACAGGAAGTAAATCATGCTAATATAATCATGCAATTAAATGTGTGCATTTGTGCAACCATATAAAAACCTTTTTACATTACTAAATCACTTTTCTTTAACACCAGAATAGCAACTCATCCCCCACTGAGGCTTATTCGTATGCCAGGCCTGGCATTTTTGTAGTCCATAATTTTTCACTGCAACACAAAAAAGTGTTCTCACATTTTCATCATCTAAATACAGTGGAACCAATTTTGCCCAAACTTTAAAAAAAATCTTTGGGCTGAAAGCAGATAATAGAACATTCCTGTATCAAAGGAATATTCAAGAGAAAGGCGTAAATAAGTGGGGGAAGGGGACTCTAAATGGAAAACCATACCCTTTATGATAAATATTGGTATTAAGGTAGAGATACACACAGACTTCTTTCCTTACCATAGAGGTGAAACTTAACCAGGGTGTGAAATATACTGTTATAAGAAGCGAGAGAATATCATGCAATTGCAAATCCTGTGAGACAAAAATTTCTTTAGTGATCATTGAAATGTCAAATAACTTTAAAATGAAAAATGTCTTGCTACTTAATTCATTACACCATTCAAACCCCAGAGACAAGCCCTGATAGATTTAATGTACCCTTAGTATCCAGACTTTCTGGTGCTGGCATTTTTTCTCCAATGACTTTCTCCAATTCTTCCATCATTCTCACTCGTTTAAAAGGAGGACTGAAGTCAATTTCTACTGCCTTTCCCTCAGGGCCATCCGGATGGTAAGTGATCTTGTAGTCACCTGTCACATGTTTCACCATGCCTTAGGGTAAGTAAAATGTGATGTGTCAGAGAAGTCATCTTAACCTGATTGAATTCCTGGACATTTACACAAGCAGCTGCAGTATAACTTGCAACATATTATCTGATCTCTTGATCAGAACAGAGATTACCTGATAATTATATTCAGCAATTTATTTGCAAGAGAGAAACCAGGGAAATGTTTCTCCTGTCCCCTCAGATCTTGTTCCCTGGGTCTAATTATTCAATATTATCCAAGCAAGAATGTATTATCCCCCTCCTCCCCTTTATATTTGTCAATTGCTTGCATTTTTATTTGGGAAATAAAAGTTATGTACCTTTTCCCACACCTTTATTGTCTTTGAGTGGCTCTCACCCAACCCAAACCATTGAAGTTACTCATTAACGAATGTATACAATCATTACCCAAGGACATACCTGACAGCAGCTTTTCAGTGATGTCCATGAGATCATTGTAATCTGCATAAGCCATGTAGAACTCACACGTAGTGAATTCTGGATTGTGGGTTTGATCAATTCCTTCATTTCTGAACTGACGTCCAATTTCATATACCTTCTCCAGACCTCCAACTACTAGCATCTGGGAAGAAGATCCAGATATTCCCTATTGACTTTCTTCTCCAGGGTGATAGGGGGAAGAGGACGGTGGGGAGAGGGGAAAATAATTCTACATTACACATGTCTAACAATGGATGATTAGCCATACTATTCACCATATGTTAGGTGAAGCAGTATATATGGGGATGTGATCTTCACCAGTTTTTCCTGCCAATTCTGTATAGCAGTCCTTCATTGAAATAATAAGAGCCAGCCAGTCTTGCAAGCCCTCTGTATATGCAACTCCCAGTGACTGCCTATTGCTTTCCAATGGCTGGTTTGCTGTGGAAGGGGACTTACAGAAGGGGAGTCCTTAGTATTTGGGACTGAGAACCAATATATAAAACACAGTCTAAACCCACTTTTTTTAAGAGATGTTTTGCAATTGGCAGGTATTTGCTTTTCTTAAGTATAAATGAACTGCAAGTGTTACAGGCAGATCCATGAAGACTTAGGTAGCTTTAAATCATGCTGCAGCACCAATGTGAGAGATATGATTCAATAACTCCTACCTATCCACAGAGGAATGACACTGATTCCTAAGCCAAATGGATATACTTAGTCATCACAGAACAATTAGTCATTGCCAGCAGTACAATTTTTATTCATTTACATATATATTAAAAACATTAGTAATCTACTTACCTGTGGGAACCTCTTGATATCTAGAAAATGAAGGCTATGTAATTCATATAGCAGAGTCCAAGTTTTTGGGCTTAACCTGTTTATAGTATTATACAGACAACACTAGAATGCAAAAATATAGGGACAATCTTGTTCTGTGAGAAAATGAGAGCATTGCATATCATTGTTAGACACATAAGCTGACATTATACAGTTGCTGTACCTTGTGGTATAGTTCAGGAGCTATCCTCATATACAAGTCCATGTTGAGGTCATTGTGATGCGTGATAAAAGGTTTGGCTGCTGCACCACCTGCTACCATGTTCATCATGGGAGTCTCCACCTTTAAAAGAAGAAAGAGCTTGGATGTCTTTCTAAAAGATATTCTGTAGCTCAAACAGAAGTTACTGGCTTGATGCAGGAAATATTGGGTGATGTTCTACGGCAGGTGTTATATACAGGGAGTTGCACTAAATGACCATAATGGTCCCTTCTCGCCTGAAAGACTTATGAAAGAGCAATTCCCCTACAACACGCTGAGCAGATAAGAAGCAGAGGGATGAACTAGAGACAGCCAGCCATTTAGATTGGAAACACATTACATTTTTCCACATGGATGCTTTAATGGGAGTTTGAGTTCAGCCTATTATAGTCAAGAAATAGATTAACTCTTCTAAACCATAATCTGTAAAGAGAGAAAAAGTACAGTAACATCAGCTGTACAAAATGATTCTCACCAATATTGTCACTAGTTTGTAATAAAAAGCAATCCTCCCCCAAAATGATTTGTCCTAATCATGACTTTTTTTATTCACAGAAGTAAAAGGTGAATTTCTCACCCACAGAAAGAAACTGTTCATATTTTTTCTATAAATGTGCCAAATTTCTGACAGCACAAATCCACATTTTTGAATTTTGCACTAAAAAAAATGGTGTTGAAGGCCAAGATGTAAGAGGGCAGGAAGTAGAGAGACTTTTCAGTTGCAAGCACAATAGTCTAGAACACTGTCACAGATGAGGACAGGACAAGGCCCAGCTTCACTCTTACTCTGATCCAGTACATTCTTAAGTACATGTGTAACTAAGCATTCAAGTAGAAGTAAGTATTGGCTTCAGCGGGACTACTCACAAGTTTGAGTTTACACGTGTTTTTAAGTCTTTGCTGGATGAGGCCCTATATTCAGGTAACACTATAAGATGCATCTTTTTTGTTATAACATCCCAAAAAGAATCAGAATGGAAGAAAATTCAGTGGCACACTCAGAACTATTATCTTGGTCAGGAGTGGGCAAACTTTTTGGCCCGAGGGCCACATATGGATATTGTATGGCAAGCCATGAATGCTCATGAAATTGGGGGTTGGGGTGTGGGCTCTGGCTGGGAGTGAAGGCTCTGGGGTGGGGCCAGAAATGAGGAGTTCACAGGGTGGGAGAGGACTCCAGGTGAGGCTGGGGATGAGGAGTTGGGGATGCAGGAGGGTGCTCCGGGCTGGGACTGAGAGGATCGGGGGAGGGGGGGAAATCAGTCTTTAAACCATGATTTGAGGACTTCAATAGCTCAGCCATAGGTGAGAGGTTTATCGCAAGAATGGGTGGGTGAGATTCTGTGGCCTGCATTGTGCAGGAGGTCAGCCTAGATGACCTTAGTATCTATGAATCAGGGGTGCAGGCTCTGGGTGGCACTTACATCAAGCAGCTCCCAGAAGCAGCGGCATGTCCCCCTTCCAGCTCCTACATGGAGGCGCAGCCAGACAACTCTGCCCACTGCCCTGTCCGCAGGCGTTTGGGGTGGGGGCAGTGTACAAAGCCCCGTGGCTGCCCCTACACGTAGGAGCCGGAGGGGGGACATGCTGCTGCTTCCGGGATCAGTGCAGAGTGGACCCTGCTCCCCAACGGGAACGCGAGGGCTGGATAAAAACGTCTGGAGGGCCGGATGTGGCCCCCGGGCTGTAGTTTGCCCACTCCTGATCTTGGTGATTAGAGCTAGAAAAAGATACAGACCTGTCTTGGGGTAACATTTTCTGAAGTGCCTAAAGATATGTCTACATTGCATCTGGGAGGCATGATTCCTAGCATGAGTAGACACTAGAACCCTAAAAATGGCAATGTGGATGATGCAGCGCAGGCAGTGACTTGTGCTAGCTAGCCAAGCTCGGAGCCAGGGGTTGGGAAGGCTTGGACTCAGGTGTCTAGCCCAAGCACATGCCGCAACTTCCACATTCCTATTTTTATTGTGCTAACTGGAGCCGAGCTAGTGTTACTTTTACTCTCTAGGAATCCCACCTCCCAGCTCTAGTGTAGACGTATGCTAACTGATTTAGTATTAGAGCTGGTTCGAAAGTCTAACAGAACATTGTTGCAATCGGAGAATGCAGATTCATCAAAATGTTTCACAGAGAAAGTTTGATTTTGATGAAGTAGCAATGGTACTCAGGTATGGTTCTGTCAGAACTGGGGCCATATTCTGGGTCTAGAATGGGAGAAAGCCCAGCCCAGTTCTTCTGATTTCCATTGGCACGGATCACAAAAGACCTCTGAATTGGCACAGTAACTAGATGCGAATTCAGCATAAACTAACATGTACAATAATCTTCCAGCAACTAAGATCTCTGTATATTCCATTGTGGTATGTTCATTTGAATTAACATGCTGCAAGACAACACTGACAAGATTTTATGTCCATGTTGTTTGAGTATGTGTCCATATAAACAATGGAGGCACTTGGTGGGACTCCTTAATTGGAGTAGGTGTTGAGTTTTTAAACATATGCACATGCACACAGTGTCAGTTGAGGGGCCCTAAAAACTTGGTGACCCCGTGGGCCACACTGGCAATTTGATGGCAGCCTGGAGACTACATCCAGGCCTGCCCCTACAGTCTTTATTGATTTCAATGTGAGCTTTGCCTGGTAAAGGACATGAATTACAAATAAGTATTTTAGAAACCAAACATATCTACACAATCATAACAGTAACTTGCACTTTAATAAGCAATATCTAACCATATGTCAAGGAAGATTGGTCTTTTTTTTGCTTCACCACCAAAGAAAACAGAACCATTTGAAATGAATTTGCATCTGGCTGGGGAAATCACTCCTCTTCATGGACCTCTCTTCTGTGTACAAGACATAGCGAGTTGGAGGGAAGCTGCAGGCTCCATTTTAGAACTCTGTAGGCCACGCATAGCCTTCAGGCCACACTTTAGGCTTGCTATATATGGCACTATTACCTGCCTTCAAATTTTAAGCACCAGGAACAACATGCATCTTTATGGAAGATATAACTGCCTATGAATCACCAATCAAACATACTTTGATTAATGTAGCACGTGAATGTCTTTCACTTAGTTATTCAGATCAGGGCAAATCAAGCCTTTTCCAGTAATGAACAGGATACTTTTTATACCATGTAAGATGGTGTGATCTAGAGGAATGAGGACAGAAATGGAGTCAGGAGATACTGGCCTTGGGCGAGACATTTAATCATTCTTTTAGTTTCACCCCCTAAAGCATGGAGAATAGTACCCACCTACCTCTGAGGAGTGTTGTAAGAATTAATGTCTGTACAAGTGCTTTGAACACATATGCCAAAGTCTTCAAAAGCAGCTAATGATTTTGGGCACTCAACTTCACACACCTTGTGAGAGATTGATTTTCAGAAAGTGCTGAGCATCCTTCAGCTGAAAACGAGACACATTAAACATGTCTCAGGTTGAGTGAGCACCCAGAATCATGCATCACTTTTGAAAGTGATTGGCCATTAAAATATCTGAATAATTATGAAACATGTCATAACATAATGCAACCATCACATCTTCTCAGGCCGTACCTCAAGAAATCCAAGATTATCCAGGAACATTCGTAAGTAAGTTATAATTTTACTCCTGGTAATAAACTTCTGCCTCACATAGTCATTCATGATCAAATCTAGGTAACGTTGACGGTATCTGGTTTCCTACAAAGGACCACAAAAAATGATAATATAGATACTGATGAAGCACAATATCCAGCTATTAAATCAACATTCAAAATTAAATCAAATTACTACATGGTATGCATTTCTTTTGATTCAGATATTTCCCTCAGTAGGAAGAATAACCTGCATTCCTATTCCAGAAAGGAGCGAGAAGAAAGCAGATGTTATGACCTGCCAAACAGAAATCCAAATTAAAAAATAAAATCCCACTTTTTTTAAAAAAATGAAGTTTATGTTTCAGTTTAACTGTCCCAAATTCCTTCCTTTTGAAACATAACATTAACCCAGTGTAAAAAAAAACAAACACAGGGACGTATTTGTGGTCTAAGCATCAGCCTTGGCATACCTAGACTCCCTTGAACTGTAGATTCAAATTAGGCAAGTCTGACTCAGCCTTCACAGTAAGTATATTGAGTGCCATGAAGAACTCTGAGATGGGATCTTCTGTAGGGTACTGTAGCAGGCTTCATCTGGGGCCATCAGGCCTAGTGGCCAGGCCATGACACCTCTCTCTCTCTCTCTCTCTCTCTCTCGACTACTCTTCTGGGCAGTCCAGAGAGCCCAGCTGCCAAGTCACAGTTCATTGTCCCCTGAAGTCCTCTGCGATTTCTCAGGTGGCTGAGGGAGAAGGCAAGTGTAGGGGGACCTAGGCCCTCGTTCTCCACCAGGTCCCATCTGGGAGCTCAAGGGGAGAGAGAATGGGGTGGCTCTGGCTGCCAATCCAGATTAGCCTCCCCTGGGCTTCTTTCTACCTTCGCTGCAAGCAGAAGGCTGGGGCCATGCCCCAAACTGAAGGGAAAACAAAAAGTCTCAATAATTCAGAGTCCCAGATGATGGGAGATGGGGGCTTCTCAACTCACTCAGAGTCCAGTTGTTGCTCCTAGTCAAGGAAAAGGGAGGAAAGGTGGGAAGGGGGTGCCAGGCTTCCAGCCAAGTCTTAGGACAGTTTGGTCCTTTCCCTGTTAATTGCTCTGCCTCAGTGGATACAGTCTATCTGCCTTCCTTCAGGCTGCCCTTGGCCCCCACACTATCAGCTTTGTTTGGAAATAACTGCCCAAATATCCTTGTATAAAATTGCCCCTTCCCTGTCTGTGCAAGCTGGCTTCTGCCCTCCCGCACTGGCTGAAATTCAGTAATGGTGTTTGCATGCATATTCTTCATAAAGCACTTTGTGGCAGTTTGGGCTGAAAAGTGTTATATTAATTCAAGGTATTATATGAGATCCATAGCTTTGTGTTCAAACTATACAGACAAAAACAGGCCAACATGAATTTACTTGTACAAAAGAACCTAAAGTAAATCCCATGGAACAATTGCTTCCAGGCAGCTACAGATGGGCTCCCCAGCCATTGTCCCTGATTGAAGTTACCTGATCTTTGAATCCATAATGAAGATGAGGCAGCATATGCAAGCATGGTGACAGCAGCGTTATTTCTGTAGCTATGATGCTAAGTTCTCCATGCTTGGTTCTCCCAGGATATCCCAAAACTCCTATGATGTCTCCTCGCCGCAGCTTATCTATGGTCTTAGTGAAAAGGTCTTCAGACTTAAAAAATCTGACAAAAAGAAGCAGCTGACTTACAAATGTAGAATCCTTTCCAAACCATTAGCTTTCTGTCTAAGGTAGAAAATAACTTTTAGCACAGTTAGGATAATTTTTTTGCAAGGATGGTTTTAGTTTAAGATTTAAGTTTAGTTTCTTTCTTGATTGAAATATAGTTATTTATGATTATTGAGGGTAGACTATAATGGATTACAATAATAATTTAAATAAAAATTCACCTAAGTGAAGTGAAGTGCACTGTGAATTTACACTAGTAACTAACTGCTTAAATAAAAGAAAAGAAGTACTTGTGGCACCTTAGAGACTAACAAATTGAGCATAAGCATCCGATGAAGTGAGCTGTAGCTCAGGAAAGCTTATGCTCAAATAAATGTGTTAGTCTCTAAGGTGCCACAAGTACTCCTTTTCTTTTTGCGAACACAGACTAACATGGCTGCTACTCTGATAACTGCTTAAATGTGATTGAAAAGATCAATCAACTTTAACTACACTACCCAAATTCGAGTTATATTGGATTTTTTTGCCCCTTGATACTATAACTATTCAAAAAAAGGATTTCTCCACTAAGCCACTGGGTTGGTTAATAGAAATTAAAATCATCATTTTTGGAATGTAAGCAATCAAATAAATAAATAAATAAATAAATAAATAAATAGACAAGTACAGCAAATATCCACAAAGATTCTTTCAGATTTTCACATGCATTCACTTTGACTATGTTCACATCCCTTTTGTATTTGCTTTCTGGCCAATAGTCTAACATGTTTACTAGTAGGAATATTTGCCCAAATTGAACATTTTAAGGGAATATTGCAGAAAGCAAATTTCAAATTCCTATTCCCAAGCACACACCAGAAAACTGGATTTTATAAGAGTCACACTTGCATTCAGGAAACACAGCCTCAGTTGGGGTAAACCAGCATAGCTCCTTTGACATCCAATGGTTGATTTACCCCAGCTAAGGCGCTACCTCCCCTCTATGTGTCCAATCAAAATAGAAAATCACAACAAATAGTTCAACAACCACCAACAAGTTGAAATCCATTAGAAATTATTTGCTGAATGTTTGCATGCTAAGTGTGAACAAAGGTATAGACCCTAATCTGTTGCTGTAGAATTCATGAGCAGAAAAGAGACAAATATGACTAACAATTATTCACAACAAATAGTTTGCCCAGCCAAAGAGTAAAAATACTTAGCCTTTAATTAGGCTATGTTAGAAGCCTATTGAAGTGAGTGGGGAGACTCATCACATCAGTGTGCTTTGGGTCACCCCTATAGAATTTGTTTTGAAGCATTGTGCAAATATTAACTAATTAAGCTTCCTAGGAGCTACTGAGCAGCTGCTTGGAAGAGCACCATCAATAAGGGGTTAAAACCACAAAGTTCAGGGTAGTTTGGATCTGGATCAGAATTTTAGGTTTGGACCACAGAAAGGTTTGCTTCCTTCTAAGACTGAAGGAGGAACTCCATTAGAATAAGGTAAACAGCTTTATTCCTAAAGCTACTCTCTCTCTTTCTGCTTCACTGCACAGCTTCTGCCAGCAGCCTTCCCAGGCTCCCTGCAACAGATTTAAAGAAGCAGTGTGTATGTGTATATATATAGGCTCCACATTATTCACAAGTAACATTTACTCACTTAGCATTGGCCATAACTTGTAATTTAAATCCATTTCCCCGGAGATCATAGAAGAAGAGCTTTGCACCAGCAGATCTCTTGGCATGAATTCGTCCTGTAAATAAATAAATAGGGGTTTTTTTGATCATTTATCTACAAACAACATGCTGGGAGAATTCCATGTCTAGCGACTAACCTGACTGCTTCAGACCCCAGGTGTATGGATGAGCTGGGGGTTATCCATCTTTTTCTTTCTTTGGACTATTTGATGAGAGAGACCATCTCATTGACCCATCTCCCCATCCCAGTTTGGACTACCAGAAAAGGCTCTGTTGAGCACTGGCTATAATCAGAATATAGTTTAAGAACCTATGATGTAGAGTTGCAAAGCCTGAAAATAATCATAGGAGAAGTGCATGCCTAGTGCCACATTTTATTAGACATTGGGATTATTCATAATCACAGAGCAGACTAAGTGCACTTTCCAATCAAGGTGCAGGATTTTGAAATTCTCTGTTCTAATATAGGGCTTGATCTATTTCTTGGATAACTTCAAAGCAAGAGACAATTACAGTGGTTAGCAGCCTCCTGGGAGAGGACACCTGCATGCTGATAGAGAGTTTCAGAGATTCCTTGAAAAACGAAGACGATTGATATCAGTGACAGACTGGCAGGCTCATGATTTAGAACAAATACACTCTTCCGCACGATACAAAGGAGGCAATACTAGAATCGGTACAGGTGATGAATGCAGGAATAACTAATCTGCTTCAGATATGACTAACCCAAACCTTCAATCAAAACTGAAGACAAGTTTTTGTTTTGTTTTGGGGCGGGTCTTTTTTTTTTTTTTTTTTTTTAAAAAGGAATTCTCTCTTTTTTGTACCCCTGCACTTCCTGCAGCTGCTGTTAGTTGCAGGGAGGGACCAGTCCGCATGACATGACCAGGGATTGAGTGGAGGACAAAGGTGGCTTAAACTTACTTTTGCATGCCCTTGACACTGCTAAACTGAGTACTCCTCAGTCACAGTTCAGTATTTTGACCTATAAATCCAGGGAGGGAGGTCAGGTTACTAGGTATGACTCACACCTCAGCTTCAACTCAGAAGCCCAGGTTTGGAAGGAGTTATAAATCCTCCAGCCTCAGGACATAAGGCAACCCCTAACTAAAGTTGGCCATGAAGGAACTTTCCCTGGGGCAAATTATTCTGTAACCATTTTCATTACCATTTTTGCACCTTCCTCTGAAGCAGCTGTTACTGCCAGAAACAGGATACTGACTAGATGGACTACTGATCTCATCCAGTATGGCTCCTCCTATGACATTATACTTTAACCATCTGTGCTGACAGCCATGCTTCCCTTCAGTACACAAGCACAATCAAGATGGCAAGTAACACCATGGGGCTGATCCCTATGGGACCATCTCAAAATTCCAGTATCAGTTTTTAGTCACTCTCTAGTTAAGATATGCTGTGTAACGTTGGGCAAGTCCCTTAATCTTTCTTTGCTTCAGTTTCCTCACCTGTAAAATCAGTAGAGTTATATTTGCCTACCTCAAAAAAGTTTTATAATGCTAAATGCATTAGTTTGTGAAGTGTTCTGAGAGTCTCAAATATTATAGAGCTACATATTATATATTACTCTAATTAATGTAATGGTTTAAGATAGCGTTGCCAGGCATCCGGTTTTTGACTGGAACACTGAGTCGAAAAGGGACCCTGGTGGCTCCAGTCAGCACTGCCATGGGCCGCCAAAAGTCCAGTCGGCGGTGCTGGGGGGCTAAGGCAGGCTAGTCCCTACCTATCCTAGCACCGTGCTGCACCCTAGAAGCGGCCAGCACGTCCGGCTCCTAGGCGGGGGGGCCAGGGAGCTCCACACACTGCCCCTGCCCCAAGCACCGGCACCACAATCCCGTTGGCCAGGAACCACAGCCAGTGGGAGCTGGGGTGGGGCGATAGCGTCTGCAGGTGAGAGCAGCACCTGCCTACGAGCTGGATCTGGTGCTGGCCACTTCCAGGGTGCAGCGCGGTACCAGGACAGGCAGGGAGCCTGCCTTGGCCCCGCTGCGCCACTGACTGGGAACAGCCTGAGGTAAGCCTGCTCCCCAACTCCCTGGCCCAGCTCAGAACCCCCTCCCATACCCTGAAACCCTCATTTCTGGCCCCATCCCAGAACCTGCATCATCCCGCCACCCAGAGTTTGTACCCCCTCCCTCACCCAATTGCTTGCTCAGCCTGGAGCTCCCTCCCATATTCTGAACCCCTCAGCTCCACCCCCCAGCCTGGAGCCCCCTCCTGCACCCAAAGCCCCTCATCCTTGACCCCACCCCAGAGCCCAAACCCCCAGACAGAACCCTCACCCCTTCCCGCACCCCAACCGTCTGCCCCAGCCTGGTGAAAATGAGTGAGTGAGGGTGGGGAGAGTGAGCGACAGGGGAGGGAGGGGAAAATGGGGCAGGGCCTCAGAGGAGGGGCAGAGCAGGGGTGCTCGGCAAGAAGGAAGTTGGCAACCCTAGTTTAAGATTTCTGCAGACATTGTCAAAGAACACTTTCTACTCAGCCTTATCCAAGGCTCACTTAAATATATTTTGACAAAAACCTGTTGTAGCATAAGCCAGAGACCTCCTGTCAAATTCAGATAGGATTTTGGTTATCTGCAATTTGCAGTATCACCTAGATAGCACAGAAGAACATTAATTTCAGAAAAAGAGAGTCCTTATGAATATAAGGAGTACTTGTGGCACCTTAGAGACTAACAAATTTATTTAAACATAAGCTTTCTGAGCTACAGCTCACTTCATCGGATGCATATATGCGATGTTGTCACCTGCAACAGTAACAGCATGTCTCTAAGGATGAAAGACTTAGTAAACTTAACTTCTATTTAAAAGGAAAAAATACTATGTCCAAGTTTATGTTGTTCCCTAGCTCTCTATCCATTTGCAGAGATTTTCAGATGCTGGTTTTTACAGGCTAAGTCCAAGCTATCTCAGAGACTGCTTGATGCCCAGAACCAGATAGCTTAATGGACATTAGCATTAGAGAAATAGAGTAAAAAGCATGTGGTCCTCTCCGAAATCAGAACAGATGACATTTTGTTTTACTTTTGTTGTAGAGTAGTACATAATCTGAAAAGACACACAATATGACCAAGTAACTGGATCTCATTCAAATGTATGCTCTACTGCAATTCACCCTTCCATATGAACAACTAATAAATAAGATGGGGGCTTTGGGAACAATTACTACCCTGTCATGTACTAACCTGCCAGAGATAAGCGTTTGTCAGGAAGTTGCTCTCCATTTCCGAGGTAGCTGAATTGGTCAAGGAATTCAGCAAGTGTAGTATTTGTATAGAATTTGTGTGGGTAAGGCTGTTCCCCTTTTTCTTTCAGCTGCTGGACAGAATCGCTTCGAATCAGATGGTATTGCTGCAATGAAAATTTGGAGCAGAGTGAAGGACTTACAAATGATATATAGTCCAGTGTCAATAGTATTACTTTATATTATGTGCTGTAATATGAACTATTATTCTGAGGGGGGCTGGTAGCACCTCCTATTATTAAAGTTCCATGAAACTTCTCATTATAAGACCTGGTTTTCAGTTGCTTATAACTTTGCCACATGTTAACTGTTTGGGCTGCAGTTTTCCCATGCCAAGCGTCTGCCTCAGGCTGAATTGTTTTTTTAAAATTTTCAGCCAGAATGGTTTGGCTGTTTCTGAGAACAAGGCTAGATGTTGTTTGGCTAAAACATGTTAAAAAAGTCAGAAGAGCTTTTCTTTGAAAAGCTATAGTACCCCCATGCTTGGGAGCAGGGAACTAGAAATCTGGCTGCGGGAGGCTTGTGTGTCAGGTATGTGCTATTTGCCATCCCCACAAAAGTCTGCCAGAGTGTGGCCAAGTTATAAGCCCTTGAAAAGTATTGCCGTTTGTGCATGCTGCTTAGATTTTAGCAGCTACAATTCCCTGCTGTTGCGGTCTACACTGGGCATGCTGCAGCCTGGCATGGAGCAGGGCTTCCTCTGAACATGCAGCTCTGGGCTGCCGTGGGCTGTGCTGCATCTCAAGTTCCAGATACTGGAACTGAGAACAAGGAACCTGTCTCTCCTGTGCTCTCAGCAACCCCCCTGCATGGCCCAGGCAGCATAGAGGAGGAAGCCATCGGAGTTGATAACACAGGGGGAAAAGCTGAACCTACAGGGAGGAAAGTGCAGATGGGGAGGAGAGACTGGCTTGTCTAAACTTAAAATGCTACAGTAGCGCCGCACAGCACTTCAGTTTAAACACTACCTACGGTAATGGGAGGATTCTTCCATCAACCTAGCACTGTCTACATGTAGGAAATAGGTTAGCTTAATTTTGCCACTCAGGGCTATGGATTTTTCACACCCCCTGAGCGAGGTAGTTACGCCGGCCTACTTACGTAGTATTGACTAGGCCAGAGACTCAGAACCAGTTGGAAAGATGTGAGACACGACAGAACTGATGAGGAGCCAGAGTAGACGGGGCCTGATTGAATCAGGAAATGAAATCAACAATGGATAGCGAAGAAGGCTGACTATAGGATCCATGTCTCATTTGCTGTGGACGTTGGAAGGTGTTTAGTGAATGAGACAGGAGACTTCAAGAAGAGAAAGGACAGTCTCATGGTTAAGGCAGTTGAATGCTGCCCTGGAGGATTGGATTCTAACCCTGCCTCTGCCACAACGTCCCTGTGTGATTCTGGGTGAATCACTTAAGCCAAATTTTCTCCAGATCAGAAATTCTTAAGAGAACCTACCCAACAGTCAGCAATATTCAAAAGCAGGTAAACAAGGAGCAGTTTTTTTCGTCAACTAAAGCTTGACATGCGAAAAGAAGGGTAAGCCCTTTGGAGCAGGGATGGTCTTTTATTGTGTGCGCGCATGCGCACACAGGGCCCAAAACAATGGGGCTCCAATCCCTGACTGAGGCCTGTCAGTGCTACTGTAACACAAACAAATAATAAAACCTGTTATATGAAATTGAGAATTATATGGCAACAAGGAGAACTGGTCACCACATGCCTTTTTCCTGCATATGCTACCAAAAACAGGAACTTTCAGCCATCAGCCTCACCCTCCTTGACCAAATACCAAACAAGAAGGATGAGAGCAATGTGTTAACTCCACTTCTTTCTGATTCAGGGGCTTACACTAGATGATTCCATGGCCAGTCCCACTTTACATAGTGGTTTCCAAAGCAGCACAATCAGAAATAATTCTGGGTCCTAAAAACGACTGCTTCTCATATGACAAACTACAAACATTTCAACAGGTGTAAGTAGCTAATCTTGGCAAACTTAACACTAGGGGGTGCTGCTAGCCATTTGTTCTAATACAGGCACAGACATTGACCTCAATTGAGTAATGTCAATTTACAGCAGCTGAGAATCTGGCTCATAGTTTCTTAAATGGTAGTTTCAGTTTGGGAGCAATTGAATAATTTATCTTGACATTCTATCTAGATCTATCCATCCTGCTTCTCTATCCTCATGCTAACTGGAATTTGAAGTGAGACAATATTTTGAGACACAAATTGCTCAATAATAGGGTCTCCATACCACTGAGAAACTCCTTGGCATATATTGATTCAAGGTATTTCTAATTCTGATAAAGATAAGGGATATTGCCATCTACTGGTCTCTTAAGCAAGCAGTACCGTAGAATCGCTTTCCTCTGGTAGGTATCTATCCTTTGATCATCATTATTAAACATGTACATTATAGCCTATTTCTGTTTCTTACTTATTTTAGTAATAAAAGGCCACATTCTCAGCTGGTGTAAAGCAATGGAGCAACACTGATTTAAATCTGTCAAGGATCTGGTTTAAGAGAGAGAGAGAGAGATGTCTGAAGTTGATCTCTGTGTTTTATATACACAGAGATGAGCATACTATTTTGAGTTTAGAAACACACAGGATTACCCTTTTAGCATGCTGTTTTTCCCATATTTTCAACAATTACAGGCTCCCACTCCTGTAATATGCTTGAGCTAGCATACGTCAGCAGTTCATCAGAATAAAGAACAGACTGTTTTGCTTCAACAGAGGACTTTGGAATTGATTTATAGGCTGGATTAAACTTTTCCCTTTGATGGCTATTGACTTGATGCCCGGCTATAAATTATATGTGGAATCACAAGATTGCAGTTTATACAATCGGTTGCTAATTTGTTAAGAATCTACAGCAGTGGAAATGGAAGTGAAACCCTTTATTATTAAGGCCTCAACAAAGAGAGACTTCACATGTTAAACTCAAAATACTAGGATAATTGCAATCATTCAGCTGGCCTACTGTTTGATGTTACCTGAGAGTTGCTGCTTAAATGTCTCCTGTGACATCAACCATCTATTTCGCAGTAAGGAACACTGGACAATCTATTAAACGGCAGTGGATTCAAAGGAAAGGATAAGAGCCCTTTTGAAGGTTTTACTTTTGAAACTCCACGCCTTTCCTAAAAACTAGTTAAAAAAAACACAATATAACAGGGAGTATGCAGTGTTGTTGTAGCCATGTTGGTGGCAGGCTATTAGAGAGATAAGGTGGGTGAGTTAATATTTTATTGGACTAACTTCTGTCTGAGACAAGTTTTTGAGCTTACACAGAGAGGAACTCAGTATCACCTGAAAAGCTTGTCTCTCTCACCAACAGAAGTTAGTCCAATAAAAGATAATGGGGAGTAGCTGCTCTTCACAGTGCTTTTATGTAGTGATTAAGATTTTAATTTAACTCCCGTTCATGATTCTAAACTCTTCTACAATCCAAAAAACACACCCACTATATTCAAACAGCAAAGTCAGCTGAGCAACTGACCACAGTAAATCAGCTTTGGCCATTAACTTCAGTTATGTTACTATAAAATCCAGCCTTGCTCTCAAAGACATTGATGGTTTAAACAAAAAAAAAAAAAAAAAAAAAAAAAAACAAAAAACAAAACAAAAAAAACCACTACTTTGTTCTAGGCTAGCTTCTATAAAAATGAAGAGCCATATGTTGCTCTTGGGGAGTGAGGACTCACTTCCATAGGAGGAGGTTACATACATCTCTGAGGCCACACAGATGTCAGAGGCCGCTTTGGATTAAAGTGGATCTATAATATCAAGCTTGAGCAATGGGCCTCAATTGCTGAGCAGATTCTTACAGATTGTTCTAACACAGCTATATCCTTTGTTCTTAAACCAAAAACCATTCACCATGCAACAGTACATTTTGTTGATGTAATTCAGGTGTAAATCTTAGTAAATTATATCCCTCATGGTTATTGTACATTGGGCTGTATTCACCTTCTGGTAGAGTTCTAACTAGCCTGAGCACTAATTGGCATGAATTTCAAATAATTCACAAGGATAAATGGGGAAATCTGAAATATTTGGAGATGGATGTCTATTCTGCATCAATGGAAAAAATTTTCATTTGAACAAAAAAATACATATATATTTGTTCTATCATCTGTTCCAAACAGCTAAAATGTTAAAGAGCTAAAAGGCAAACATCAGAATAGGATGGCCACCATAGCAGAGCCAATCACAATGGGACACAAATACCTTCTGTAACATATGAATAAGAACTCTGAGCTAATATTCCACACTTTACTTGATATTCCATCAACTACTGTGTCCTTTTGAAGCCAATATACAATCAAGGGGAAGGAAAAGAGGACCAAAGAAAATATGTTGTGATATACAGATCTGCTCATTATCTCCACATATTGCTCATGAGCAGCAACATTCTACCTTGTGATGTTACTAATTTCTTCACCTCTGCAAGGCAGCTGGCTTTATTGAATGAACCAAGGGTGTTTCCTTCCAATGTTTACATGTGTTTACTCTACAGAGTAATCACTTGTACTATCACCTCCTTCACAGGTACCCATATGCTGGGGTGGAAAAACTGGTTTCCCCTCCCTTCTTAACTTCCTCCTGCAATGTAACCTTTGCAAACACTTCACAGCTAAACTGAAAATGATGTACTCAAGGTTACATTTAATACTATTGGAGGCCAATTAAGGAACAGAGTATTCAGGACTTGTTCTCTTCACGGATGTGGAGTCTCATCATTAGGAAAGTGAAGCTGTATGTCTCAGTGCTACTATCTCCATTGCCTTGCTATGCTACAATTTGTATAGCGGCTTATAATAATCTGTATATGAAATGCTGACAGACCCTGGTCGTCAGCAGGTGGGATCAAATCAGGGACCTCTGGAGCTTAGTGCATGAGCTTCTACCACATGAGCTAAAAGCCAGCTGGCTGTTTGCTAAGGCTATAGAGCAGACTCATTTAACTCTCTCTCTCTCTCTCTCTCTAAGGGGTCTTGGTGCCACTAGATGAAACCAAGCATCACACTCAGAAAGTGCGTGGGTTACATATAATCAACTTTACTATATAAAATGTTGGCCAACATTTTCAAATATGGGTACCTAAAGTTAAGGTGAATTGGTAGTGGACTATAGAATCTATTTGACATAAATTAGTAGTGGTCTCAGTGTAACCAGCTTTCTTCCTGCTTTGTACCAGGACAGCGGAACAAGTAGGAACAGGAGTCAGAGTTGGTACTGTGGTGATTGACCAATTCTGATGTTAATATACTAGAGATAGAGATAAACATCTTGTGAGATTCAATTAAAACACACTGAATATCAAAAAGTTGCCTCTGCGTTATATTGTTTGTTTTAATAGTGAAATGAGTTTTTATACGGTACCATAATTTACCTGTCACTTCACAGACCGAGCGGGGGAGCAGGGGGGAATAAACCATGTTTACGTGGATTCAAGGATGTCCATACAGGGGTTTGTACCAGTTTAACTAAACTGATTTTGAATTGTAATTATACCAGTCCAATTGTGTATAGACTCTTTGGGGTAGAATCCCCTAGGAGTCAAATTAAAAATTCTGCGTATTTTGTGTGTCAAAACAACACAATATAATCACACCAATTTCAATTATTTTGGTAATTTAAAAATACCTGTCAGCAAGTATGTCTGTAACAATACAGACAGTGAAAGAGAGTGTCCCAGGAGTAGAGCGTTAAAGAAACGCTTATGACTACCCCGTTCCTGTTTCTCGGTTATGCTTTTGTTGGGCGGCTCAGTCTGGCTGTGTCACGTGTGCCAGCTGGGCACATCTTGGGGGGGAACTCTGCCCCCCTTGTCTTTTAGTCAATTCTCCTTTTTTTGCCAGACCCCCATAGGGTTTACCATATTTCGAGTTTCCAAATAAAGGATACTGCCAGGAGGAGGGGTGAGTGCTTGGTGGGTGTGTGTATGTGTGCACGTGTGCATGTGTGTGCACACACAGCAAGAGTGTATTTGGATGTGCTGGAGAGGGCTGCATGGGTCCCCACCACACCAAACACCTGCAAACACACACACCCAGAGCCCAGCCACAGAGCCAGATACCCAAATCCCCTCCCACTCAGGGCCCAGTTGCAGGCTCTGCGCAGCTTCATTATTGGCGTGCTGGGCAGATGACCTATACCTCCTGAAAGCGGGAGGGGGGAAGTTTGGGGAGGGAGAGGAGAGGAGAGAACCACCACAAATTTAAAGTTTTGGTCACCCGCAGAATAGCTTGAATCACACCCCCTCCCAGCTGTCCTCCCCGCCCTTACCCTCAGTCTCCCCTCCCAGAAAGCAGCAGCCCCCTCCCTGCTGCTCCCAGGTGTTGCTGCCTCTCCCCGTGGGACACAGCTCACTGGTTCTGGCATCTACCATGCAGAGAGAGGGCCTGGTTGCACATGTGACCAAGCAGGGCTGGGTTCTGCTAGGTCCAGCGGCCCCTAACAGCAGCCAGAAGCGCCAATTCTGCAGGGAAAATTAAAGTCTGTGCAGAACATTAGTTCTGCATTATGCAGTGGCACAATTCCCCCAGGAGCAATAGACAAAATCTTCTTTGAATGGCCATTAGCAGCACATCTCGAAAGATTCAAAACAGTTTAAGTCCAGTCCTGCTTATACTCAGTTATAGCTCAGCAAGGAATACTCACCTGGGGCCCATATTCCTCTTCAGGGTCTCCTTTTCCCTGGTCAGACACAGTCTTGGGCTTAGTTGTTTGAAAATCCCTGCAAAAGAAGAATCTCCACAGTGAATTCACACTGAACTTTCAGAGGACACTGCCAGTTCTTGTAGGCCCAATATGCTGCATCCTCCCCAAAAAAGCTAAATATATTTTTAAAGGAGCTTGGTTACAAGCCTTAATATGAATGATATAAAGAAATTGGGGGCAGAATTCAATGAAACAGCAGTGCCAACCCCAAGCTTTCAAAAAAAATCATGATTCAGGCTCCAAACTCTCATAAGATTTAAAAAATAATAAATTTGTGGTTCTTTTTATTTGCCTTCTTGGTTTTGAGCATTTATGTTTCATGCTTGCAAGCTTTCCTCCACAACAGTGAGGTTAGAAATGTGCTTTTGTTTGAAGCTGAGATTCTTAGATAAAAATCATGAGAGCTGGCAACAGTCAGAAAAGTGTATTTTATTTAGGGTCAAACACAGCAGCATTGTTCATGAGGATCAAAGTGAAACTGAAAAGAATAGACTATAAACAAAAGCAAATTACCTGTAATAGTGTGACTTAAAAATCAAGTTTTTGTTTTTAGTCATATTGAGGGGATTTAATCAAATGTGTTACAGATCATTCTAGATATCATCTAGATATCTGAGTAGCTACACAAAGACTACATAGCAAGTGAACCAATGCCCTAGTATGCAACTAGGGGTGATATATTTCAGACAAATCTGAGGTCCTGCCCTTTGTGGTCATTAAAGATCCAATGGCAACTGCTATAGAAATTAGAGTGTTAACTCCAGGCAGGGTTCTGGCCAAATTCAGATCAGATAGTTACATTCCATTCACCTAAATTTCCCCTGAAGTTTCAAGTGGAAAAAAAGTTATTTATCCTGGCCAGGCATTTATGTCTTAACTGTTGGTTGTTTTTTTTGCTGAGAGTGGGAGGAAATGGGGGGTGTTTTAAATGTTGCTGTTCACTGTATAATGGCTGCCTTCCCACAGAACTGGCAGCATGTCATTGGGATCTGAAATTCAGTTCCTGCAGATGTGGTTTGTTAACTTCTTTGGGGCCCACTGATGAAAGGTGGTAGAGAAAGATCAGTCATGATGTTTAGTAACAATGGGCCTGATCCCGAGAGCCAGGAGTCAGTGGGAGCTGGGTTGCTCTTATCAAACCTCAGGATTCCAGCTCCTTAATGATTAAGAGTTATTAATATAAAATGGGCCCTGATTTATCCTTGCCCTGTGGCCCTTTTACTCCATGAGGCTAGCACAAAGGGAACCTAGGGCAGGTGTAAGGCCCCCACCTTTGAGCAATACCCCGGCACAGAAAACTCTACTAGCACTGTCTCATAATAGCACTCCATTCCTATTGAGTATAGGCTGGGCACAGCAGGTATAGGGTACAGGTGAAGGAGGAAAACTGGGGGTGGGAAGGTGTTGCTGCGGAAGATCTGTTCCACTGGCAAGTCTATGTCCCTGCAAAGCCCCACAAGGGCCTTTGCTAAAGGGGTGCAAGTTACAGTAGCACGGTCCATTGCACTGGTGCCTGTGCAGGGATGGATCTGGCCCTGGTCAGGTTAGTGGATTTTCAGGTGACTTCAGGTTGCAACATCCAGTACCGTTCACTAATGATCAACTAGTGGGTTGATCATCTAAAAAGTTTTAAGTGTTGAGTTTTCTGGAGAATTCATCCCCAACTGATTGCTAGCCACTATTGCCAGGGCTATCTTGTCCTGCAGGACTCAAAGCAGAATTTCCATAAATATCAACTGCAAATTTCTGCCTGCACTGAAAATAAATCAGCTACCTATGACACTGACATTGGCTCAAAACTCTGCAGTGTCTCAACCACAGACTGCCTCTTCACATCAGCAGCCTTATCGGATCCTTGATCCCAAGGATCCTTGAATCAATTTGACCGTGAATAGAAAACTGAAGGGTAAATCCACTCTAGTTTCAGATGCAAAGAATACTCCAACATAATAGCACTACATAACAGCTTGATGGTGCTATTATGTTGGATTTCAGAGTAGTGGATTTTCAGAGCTATTTTGTTGGAGTATTCTTTGCATCTGAAACTAAGCAGAAAACTTAAAGTAAATCCACTCTAAAGAAGCCATGCAGAGAAAATTGATATTAAACTCAATCCTGTAGGACTGTCTTAGGGACTATGAAATGGACTCCCTCACCGTCAGTGGACTGTCTCACTGGGACTGTATCATCAGTGAGACAGCATACCATGAATAAAAACCACACACACAAAAAACAGGTGATGATCTAAGACATCCACTACATGGTCACATTCCACCATCCAAGAGGCAGAAGTCCAGAAAGAGTTTTGCCTCTGAAAATCCCTTACCCCAAAATACCACCGTGGTAGGCTACAGAGTTACAAAAAAATGCCAGTGATCCTGGAGAACCTGTTTCATTCAGGACAATTCTCTCCAGGCACTGACCTCAAAGAAAAAAAAAAAAAAAAAACACTGGTGTACTCTAAAATCGAGGGAGAGCTGGGGTGGCAAAGACCTATGACAACATGATCAAGTGGAAGATGAGGAACGCCTCAGAACAGGAATGCAGAGAGGCTAGAGAAACACTTGATCACTGCTCCCATCAACATCCTATACCCCTGAGGAACTATTTATGATAAGTGACAACACCAAGTCTTTGCTGTGGTTTTAGAGCAATGACCTATTAACCACCACTGGTATATAGGGGCCAGATCCTCAGCTTCTGTAGATCAGCTAATCAGTGGAGCTATGTTGGTTAGATATACACTGATTTATGCCAGTTGAATCTCCATCAATTTTGATGGAGTTATGTTGTTTGACATCTGCCGAGAATCTGGCCCTGAAAATTCTTAATAGCTACCACAAAAGAGACCCATAACTAGAAATCAGATAAATGGGGAAGAAATTTCTAAAGCAAGCATATAAAACTGATTTCTTCACAATCCAATGAACGTACACAACATCCTGCACCCATGCACTGCTGCCCAGAACCAACAGGTTACATGTAAGGAATGGACACATTCTTATCTACCAAGAGATAATCTTGGACACTGTTCTAATTCATTCCTTCACCAGGAATGGAAAGTTTCCTTGTCTTTGATGATTCCTCTAGAAATCAAATATTGTAAAAAAACACACCAATCCAAAACTGCTTGAAATATGTGTGTCCATTGCCACCCTTAGGATTCACAACATAAAACCCAATATCTGAAATCTGATGTTGCTCTACTCTCTTCGAAAACGCATTACTACAGGTGATGTAGTATCATCCCTGTGAATTGAACCTTTGGCCTCTGAAATGGTTTTCTAACCATCTAGTGTGTCTTCACACTATGTTACAGTATTGTAACACACAGGCACTTTATCCTAAAATTATGGCAAAGGAAAAAACAGATGAAAGATCTCTGTGGATTTGTTTTCTCAGTCTTCCTAAACCAGAAACACCTTCCATCCAAAAGTTAACTACTTGTAGCCCAGCTAATCTTTACGAAAAAGATTATAACAAAATTATAGTTCTTCCTTCATCATATACATTTTTTTTTTTTTACTATAGTGACATATAAAACTGGAATAATGGGTTCCATCTAAAATTGTCATACTTCCATAGTTATGCTAGTAATCAAACCAGCTGATTTGGGCAAACCATTGATATTTTTACTGGTGTATCTGAAAGGACCTTTTAATACACTAAGATGTACTATTAGGGGAAAGAAGCAGCTGCTTCACTGGATACACCTGACATTGCTAGGTACAGTAACTCCTCACTTGCAGACTATGAAGTGAGCTGTAGCTCACGAAAGCTTATGCTCAAATAAATTTGCTAGTCTCTAAGGTGCCACAAGTACTCCTGTTCTTTTTGCGAATACAGACTAACACGGCTGCTACTCTGAAACTCCTCACTTAAAGTCGTCCCAGTTAACCTTGTTACATTGCTGATCAATGACGGAACATGCTTGTTGAAAGTTGTGCAATGCTCCCTTATAAGTGGTTTGGCAGCTGCCAGCTATGTCCACTGCTTACAGGAAGAGCAGCCCGTTGCAGCTAGCTGGTGGGGGCTTGGAACCAGGGTGGACCGGCAGCCCCCATCAGCTTCCTACTCCCTTAAGTTCCCTGTGCAGCAGCCATCCAGCAGGCCAACAACTGCCTGCAGTTCAGCTGTCCATCCCCCCACTGCCCTGTGCTGCTCCTGCCCCCTGCCTTGGAGCTGCTCCCGGGAGCCTCCTGATTGCTGTGCAAGGGAGGGAGGGAGGGAGGAAGTGAGGGGCTAACGTCAGGGTATCCCCCTCTCCCCTACTCCTGCCCTGCGCTTGCCCCTTCTCCATATAGGGCAGGGTGGACACAGGACAGGAGGGAGAGACCACAGCTGCTGTCTCAACTTCCTGATCTTTTTAAAGGCAGTGTACTTAGAGTGGGGTCAGCACACTTAAAGGGGCAATGCACATCTCTCTCCCACACACAGGGTGCATTTCTCCGTCTGCCATGCTGTCTCCCCTCCCTCCATTCATGCTGCCTTGCAGAGCATGAGGCTACATTAACAACAGTGGATTAACCTTTGAGGGCTCAGCCAAGTGCTAGTTCATCATTTAGCAGCAAGGCATCCGCTGGGAAATATCCCACCCTCTAACTTCACCACCTCAACCAAGCTTCAGTCTTCATGGCTGTGTAGAGTATTAAATTGTTTGTTTAAAACTTATACTGTGTATATATATATATATATATATATATATATAATGTTTGTCTGGTGAAAAAAATTTCCCTGGTACCTAACCCCTCCTATTTACATTAATTCTTATGGGGAAATTGGATTCACTTAAAGTCACATTTTTCAGGAACATTACTACAACATTAAGTGAGGAGTTACTGTACCAGCTTGAAACTATTTCCCCCATTCGTCTATTCCTTCATGGACTGGGTCCTGTGTAAAACCTGGGATGGCTTCTTTGGAGTCATCACTACTTTGATTATTACAGAGTCCTGGCCCTATAATGGAAAATCTTCCAGTGACTGACTTTCACTCCAGTTGGCAGATTCATCCCATGACATTATGTAAAATTGCAGAATTGCCTGTAATTCATCCCTGAAAGTCAGTAGACAGACACTATTCTTACCTCAAGAGAAAGAAGTTTAAAATAGAAATACAGACAGCCATAGCAATTAATGTGTTGCAACATAAAGAGGTGACCACGAATCATAGAAACACAGTAAGTAGAGCTGAATGATACCTATCCCCCACACTAAAGCAAGAAATGGCCCATTCATCTCAAAACATGTATTTTCTTTCCAGAGTAGTTGAAAATATTAAAGTGTGGGGGGGAAGAAAAAAAAAAAAAACACACAGGATTTACTACATTTTCTACTGGCAAAATTAAAAAGAGAAAGATTTTCTCTTTTCCAGCTTGCAATCCCATAATGGATAATACGTAGCATTTATTAGAATGCTTTATATGTTAATGAACTGACAGCTAGTTTGCAAACAATACGTAAATTAGAACTGGAATATTTTCATGAAAAAAATTTAAAAAAAAATTTCAATTTTTTCACAACAATTCTCATAATGATGGCCTGTTTGGCAACAATGACTTACTCTGAAGAAACAGCTGAAGTCTTTCCAGGATCTGTCATCTTTGCAAAGCTGAGAGCAGATGAAGTTACAGCATAGAATGCTTGATCTGTTCTTTCACTTAGCTTTATATGGACACTTGAAGGTAGTCAAGTGAATCAGAAATTTAGAAAGTGAAAGTTAAACTTCATGCTCTACCCTAGATTTGTGACTGCTCTTTTTTAAAGACATTAAATGGGCACCTATAAAGATTAACGAATTGAAAATGAGGGGATAATATAAGATAAGAGGATTTTAATTGAGGCCCAACTGACTAAAGTTGCAGATATTTCCTCTTTCACTTTCCCTATCCAGATATAAATACTGTTATCTAAAGACTTGCAGCCACCACCCATTTACCAGAAAAGAGTCCGATTCCTTTAATTCAATACAATGTGGTGTCACAGTACCAGTTTGCGTTTGTTTGGTTTTTTTTAAACTTATTCAGCTCAGAGGAGCAGGAAGAAACATACTTGCCATTGTTAAATGCTTACAGGAATTGTTTTACTCTGACTCTTAGCCCTGGTCTACACTCAGGGGTGGCAGGTTTGTAGAAATTTTTGTAGTACCCAGAACCCAGCCTCCCCAAACTTCACCCCCCCCCCATCTGCCTAAGGCTCTGGGAGGGAGTTTGGGTGGGGCGAGGAGGTCTGGGGTGTAGGCCCTGGGCTGGGGATTAGGGTGCAGGCTCTGAGATGGAGTTTGGGTGCTGGCTGCAGGTTCTGGGCTGGGGCAGGAGGGGTGAAGGCTCTAGGAGGGATTTTGGGTGGGAGGGGGTACAGGGGTGAGGGCTGTGGGGCTGAGGATGAGAGGTTTGGGGTGTGGGGAGGCTCAGGGCTGGGGCAGAGGATTAGGGTGCAGGGGTGATGAAGGCTCTGTTTGGGGCTTTGGAGAGGCTCAGGGCTAGGGCGGAAAGGCAGCAGAAGGGCAGCCTGCTCTGCCACTACTTAATGGGGGGGGTACTAGGACCCTATGACAGCATTTGATGAGGGGAGCTGGGGGAGCAGAGTCAGCATGAGCTGCAAGTTCCAGGGCCTGGGGAGGACAGCTTCCCTCCTCCCCCACCCCTACTGGACTACCTTGGCAGTTATCCCCCTATTTGTGTGATGAATTAATCAAGAATGCATGATTTTGAAACAAATGACTTTATTCCCTCTGCAATTGGTGATCGAAGGCGGGAGGTCGGTTGGCTTACAGAGAAGCCGAGTGAACCCAGGGGGGTTGAGTTTTCATCAAGGAGAAACAAACAGAAGTGTCACACCATAGCCTGGCCAGTCATGATACTGGTTTTCAAAGCTTCTCTGATGCACAGCGCACCCTGCTGTGCTCTTCTAATTATCTTAGTGGCTGGCTACGTGTAATCAGGGGCCAGGCGATTGGCCTCAACCTCCCACTCCGCCATAAATGTCTCCCCCTTACTCTCACAGATATTGTGGAGCACACAGCAAGCAGTAATAACAATGGAAATATTGGTTTTGCTGAGATCTAACTAAGTCAGTAAACTGTGCCAGCGTGCTTTTAAATGTCCAAATGCACACTCTACCTCCATTCTGCACTTGCTCAGCCTATAGTTGAACAGCTCCTAACTACTATCCAGGGTGCCTGTGTATGGCTTCATGAGACATGGCATTAAGGGGTAGGCTGGGTCCCCAAGGATAGGCATAACATCCCAAACGGTTATTTTCTGCTCTGGAAAGTAAGTCCCTTGCTGCAGCTGTTCAGACAGACCAGAGTTCCTGAAGATGCAAGCGTCATGTATCTTTTCCGGCCATCCCACATTGATGTTGGTGAAATGTCCCTTGTGATCCACCAGTGCTTGCAGCACCATTGAAAAGTACCCCTTGCGGTTTATGTACTGGCTGCCTTGGTGGTCCAGTCCCAAGATGGGGCAATAGATGGCATGCATATCCCTACCACACAGTTAGGGAATCCCCTTGCAGCAAAGCCATCCACTATGACCTGCACATTTCCCAGAGTCACTACCCTTGATAGCAGCAGTTCAGTAATTGCGTTGGCTACTTGCATCACAGCAGCCTCCACAGTAGATTTGCCTACTCCAAATTGATTCCAGACTGACCAGTAGCTGTCTGGCGTTACAAGTTTCCACAGGGCTATTGCCACTCGCTTGTGAACTGTGAGGGCCGCTCTCATCTTGGTATTCTTGCACTTCAGGGCAGGGGAAAGCAAGTCACAAAGTTCCATGAGAGTGCCCTTATGCATGCGAAAGTTTCACAGCCACTGGGAATCATCCCAGACCTGCAACACTATGTGGTCCCACCAGTCTGTGCTCGTTTCCCCGGCCCAGAATCAGAGTTCTATGGCATGAGTCTGCCCCATTGCCGCCAGGATGGCCAAATTGCCAGGGCCCGTGCTTTGAGAGAAGTCTGTGTCCATGTCCTCATCACTTCGCTGCCGTTGCCTCCTCACCTGCCTTTGCAGGTTCTGAACATACTGCAGGATAATGTGCAAGGTGTTTACAATGCTCATAACTGACATGGCAATCTGAGCAGGCTCCATGCATGCTGTGGTATGGCGTCTGCAGGAGAGCAGAGTTGCAGCAGAAGTGGTGGCTGACGATGGATGCCACGAGAATAGATATTTATAGAGAACAATGAGAGGATCTGCAAGGTGCATTCATGAAAGCAGGAGAGCAGAGTTGCAGCAGAAGCAGAAGCCTATGACAGCCAACATGGAGAAATTCGCTATCAAGACAAGAGAAGGAGAGTAGAGTCGCAGCAGAAGCGGTGATCGGATGACCAGTTTTGCAGATCTACTCCGTCTGCTGCCAGCAGCACCACGATACAACAGTGGCAGTGGCAGTGAGCTGAGCGTGTTGCACGCTTGCCATGGTATGGCAAGACAAGAGCAGGAGAGCAGAGTTGCAGCAGAAGCAGTGGAGGACGACGGTCATATAGAGGACCTGCAAGGTGGATTCATGGCACCAGGAGAGCAGAGCTGCAGCAGAAGTGGTGGTTCAATGGCGGCAGTTAGCAGTCCTATTGCACCGTCTGCTGAAAGCAGTATGGTGTCCGCACAGAAAAAAGGCGCGAAACGATTGTCTGCTGTTGCTTTCACGGAGGGAGGGGCGACTGACAACATGTACCCCAAACCACCCACAAAGTTTTTGCCTCATCAGGCATTGGGAGCTTAACCCAGAATTCCAATGAGTGGCAGAGACTGCAGGATAGCTACCCACAGTGCAATGCACTGAAAGTCGACGCTAGCCACAGTACGGTGGATGCACTCTGCCAATTTAATGCGCTTAGTGAGGACACACACAACTGGCTGTATAAAATTGCTTCCTAAAAAAACCCCGAGTCCTATAAATTTGACCTAGTTCTGTAGCGTAGACATATCCTTAGAGATGCAACCCTGTGAGTTGCACTCTTCAAGCAGTATCCCCAGCTTGTTCTGGAATTAGACAAGTATTCACATCACAATACACTAGAGACGGGGGGGCTGGGGGAGGGCAAAAAGAGAGAAGAGAAGATCCTCAGCTGGCATAAATCAGCATAACTCCATTGAAATGCATGTAAACCAGCATGGTCAAACAGTTCCTATTCTATCCAGGTCAAGGGAATTAGAAAGATCTTCTGCATGAGCAATTGTTTCACTTAAGGGTAACATCTCCAGAAAAGCATCTGAGACTAAAATATCAGAGTACTTAAGTTATAGTATTCACAAGCAATGTACAAAGCAAAGTCATACAACAGCAAATGTTAAAGAGACGCAGACATAATAGGAATGTATGTAAAACATGGCTACCTAGCTCGCTTGATCAATAATTCAGCTGGCCAAAGATTTTCTAATTACTGAGGTTGGTATAAGTACAAAAGGAAAACTTGTAAATATACTTAGAAAAGAGATTGAAAGAATCATACCATTTCTAATTCCCCTCTCTGCTAGGAGCTGAAAACCAGGCCTGAAGTATGAAAGCATATACTAGTGCTTCCATTTGAATTTCTCAGGGCCCAGCCATCACATCTCCTTGTGGGATGTACATACATTTGAATGACCCCCTCCCTTATATGTAGATTCACGGTTGTGTGCTCAAGGTGATAAGAGCTGGGGATATTACTCATTATACCAGTTTAAGAGTTGGCTCATTTCTTCACAAGCTGTTTATGATAAGATGACCTTGTTTCCAGCTAATTTTCAATAGAAGTGGGGCCTGATAATCATCAGCTGGGCAGAGATTCTCTTTCCTATACCAGGTTTCAGAGTAGCAGCCGTGTTAGTCTGTATTCGCAAAAAAGAAAAGGATTACTTGTGGCACCTTAGAGACTAACAAATTTATTTGAGCATAAGCTTTCATCGGATGCATCCGAAGAAGTGAGCTGTAGCTCATGAAAGCTTATGCTCAAATAAATTTGTTAGTCTCTAAGGTGCCACAAGTAATCCTTTTCTTTTTTTTACCTTGTACCAGTAATTGATCTGTGACTAGCCTGATGCTAGTGAAACCTGGCTGAATCCATTTAACCAGTAATCATTATCATCCCTTCAGGGCCTTCCACCCAGCTAAACTTTCCTTCAGTCATAGAAATAGGCAGGTTTAAAATTTCATGTCTCACTGCAAGCAAACATAAAAAGGGAAAGGGCGTGTGCAAGCCGGAAGCTGACCAAGCAGCAGGAATTAGATAATACATCTCTTTACATATATAGCATGACACTGTAACTTTCCTCAGGAGAGAGAAAAGCTGGAACTTGCTCTTTAAGAGACCCCGTTAAAAGATCCTGTAACTAAGCTGACAGTGCCTTCACTAGTTTAGCTTATGAGGAGTATACAGGGGATACAGTAGCCATTTCTTTGGGTTTAGTTCCTTTTTCCCCTCTACTTTTAATAAAACCATGTTTTAAGGAATTCTACTATTGGGTGGTAGTACAATCACTCTGTCCAAGGAGAAAAGAATCCATCAACCTCAAAAGGAGAGGTGCTAAAGTGTGTTGGGATTCCTTCCCAAATGCTTAGTTTGACTCCAGATTTTGTCACTTATGTATTTTATTTGGCATACACCAAGGCTATGCTGAGTTGATAAGATTCAAACACAAGGAGTAGATGCAAAGTACATCACAGATCCAAAGTTACACACAAACCCTCTTCCTTTATATACATTTACACATCACATTGCATCTACTCTACATTGCTTTACACTAGGGCTGTCAATTAATCTCAGTTAACTCATGTGATTACTTTTTAAAAAATAGTGATTAATTGCAGTTTTAATCACAATGTTAACTAGAACACCAATTTAAATGTATTAGATATTTGAGATTTTTTTCTACATTTTCATATATAGATTTAAATTACACAGAATACAAAGTATGTATTTTTTATTTCAAGTATTTGCACTGTAAAAAATGATAAAATAGTATTTTTCAATTCACCTCATACAAGTATGGTAGTGCAATCTCTTTGCTGTAAAAGTGCAACTTACAAATGTAGATTTTTTTGGTTACATAGCTGCATTCAAAAACAAAACAATGTAAAACTTTTGAGCCTACAAGTTCACTCAGTCCTACTTCTTGTCCAGCCAATCGCTAAGACAAACAAGTTAGTTTGCATTTACAGGAGATAATGCTTCCCTCTTATTTACAGTGTCACCAGAAAGTGAGTACAGGCCTGAAATAGGACTGAGTGGACTTGCAGGCACTAAAATTTTGCCTTGTTTTGTTTTCGAGTGCAGTTATGTAACAAAAAAGTCTTCATTTGTAAGTTGTACTTTCACAACAAAGATTGCACTATGGTACTTGTATGAGGTGAATTGAAAAATACTCTTTCAGGTTTTTTTTACAGTGTAAATACTTGTAATCAAAAAATATAAAGTGAGCAGTGTACACTGTGTTTAATTGAAATCAATATATTTGAAAATGTAGAAAACATCCAAAAATATTAAGATAATGGTTTTCTATTAACAGTTTGATTAATTTCTTTAATCGCCTGACAGCCCTACTTTACACATTTGGGGATTGGCTTGGTTACTTTATAGGAACAAATCTCTGTACAGTGTGCTCTGTTCACATGTGTCCAGGTACATCTTTATGTTCCTGGCCTATCTTGTCCAATGTTATCTTGCTTTTTGTAAATCATAGAATAGAGTCATAGAAGTGTAGGACTGGAAAGGACCTTGAGAAATCTAGTCTGGTCCTCCCTTGAGTGCAGGGGGACTGTTCTAGACAAATGTTTGTCTAACCTGTTCTTAAAAACTTCCAATGAGAGATTCCACACCCTTCCTAGGTAATTTATCCGTGTTTAATTACCCTTACAGTTAAGAAGTTTTTCCTAGTGTCCAGTCTAAAACTTCCCTTGCTACACTTTAAGCCCATTGTTTCTTGTCCTAGCCTCAGAGGTTAAATGAGAACAATTTTTCCCTCCCTCCTCCTTTTATGTACTTGAAAACAGTTATGTCCCCATGTCTCCCCAAGTCTTGTCTTCTCCAGACTAAACAAATCCAATTTCCCCCCCATCTTCCATAAAAGGTCATGTTTTCTAGACCTTTAATCATTTTTGTTGCTCTTCTCTGGACTTTCTCCAATTTGTCCACATCTTTCCTGAAATGTGGCACCCCCAACTAGACACAATATTCCACTTGAGGCCTATTCTTCGCTGAGTAAAGTGAAAGAATTAGCAGGACTTCTCACGTCTTGTTTACAACACTCCTGCTAATACAACCCAGAATGATGTTCACTTTTTTTTTGCGACAGCATTACACTGTTGACTCATGTTTAGTTTGTGATCCACTGACCTCCCAGATCCCTTTCTGCAGTACTCCTTCCTAAGCTGTCATTTCCCATTTTGTACGTGTGCAGCTGATTGTTCCTTCCTGAGTACTTTGCATATGTCCTTATTTAATTTCATCCTATTAACTTCAGACCATTTAAAATTTTAATCTGATCCTCCAAATCACTTGCAACCCTTCCCAGCTTCGTATTGTCTGCAAACTTTATAAGTGTGCTCTCTCTATCATTATCTAAATCATTGACGATATAGAACAGAACTTGGACCCAGAACTGATCCCTGCAGGATCCCACTTGAGAAGTACTCTCTGGGAAATGGTTTTCCAACCAGTTACGCACTCACCTTACAGTAGCTCCATCTAGGCTGCATTTCCCCAGTTTGTTCATGAGATGGTCATGCAAGATATCAAAAGCCTTACTAAAGTGAAGATATACTACATCTATTGCTTCCCCCCTATCCTGGGGAAAGAAAGCTATTAGGTTTGCTTGACACTATTTATTCTTGACAAATCCATGCTGACTGTTACTTACACCTTATTATATTCTAGGTGTTTGCAAATTCTTAATTTTTTGCTCCATTATCTTTCTGGGTACTGAAGTTGAGCTGGTCTGCAATTCCCCAGGTTGCCCTTATTCCCCTTTTTATTGATTGGCACTAGATTTGCCCTTTTCCAGTTCTTTGGAATCTCTCCCATGAGTTTTTGAAGAGCTCACTAATGGCTCACAGATCTCCTCAGTCAGCTCCTTGACAGGGGCAGTTGTTATATGGGCCCGTGGTGCTCAGGTTCCAGCAATATTCAGGGCCCCGGGGGACCAGCTCCACCGCCTGCTGCCCCCGCGCACCTCCCCTGAGTGTCCCCTGGCCCCCTGCGTGCTTGGCATCAACTGGCTCCTGGAATCAACTGCTGCCACAGGGTCCTAGTGCCCCCTAGCCACTAGCGCCAGAACAGGCTGACCCTGCCCATGCCCTTCCGCCTTGTACCCTTCTCTTTTCCTGTGGGACCGTCCGCCAGCACAGGGCTGCCCCACACTGGCCAAGGGACAGCCCCATCTCCGACCCCACAGTGAGGGGCAGCAGCAGGGGATGAGGCGCACATGTGATGGCAGCTCCCCACCCCAGCACCCACCACAGGGGAGGCGAGGGGGATTCCTGGACCTGAGAGGGGCCCTAGGAGCATGTGCAGTGACAGTGGTGCAAGGTGAATGTGCTGCTAGGGGTGGCGGAGAAGGAGGAGGAGACCCTCCCCTGAAGCTCCCTGTTGCCAGTGGGGAGATGGCTGTGGGGAGTCCTGCTCTCTGGCCCCAGCCCTGGGGCAGCCTGCCTGCTCTTCATCCCCACCCCAGAGCCCTCACCCCCCCCACACACACACACCCCGACCCTCTGCCCCAGCCCTGAGCCCCCTCCTACATCATAAACCCCTCATCCCCAGCCCCACTCCACAGCCCTCACCCCTGCACCCCAACCCTCTGCCTGAGCCCCTCCCACACCCAAACCACTCATCACCAGTCCCACCCCAGAGCCCTCAAATTTTTACGTTTTAAATATATGTCGGCTTACAAGGCATGTGTGAGGGGCAAGACTTGGACCTGTTCTGGGCATCACCAAAAGTTATACAAACCGCCGCCACTGCTCCTTGAGTATTCTAAGATGTATTTCATCAGACCCTGGTGACTTGAAGACATCTAACCTGTCTCAGTAATTTTTAACTTGTTCTCTCCCTATTTTAGCCTCAGATTCTACCTCATTTTAACTGGTGTTCTCTGTAATGGGGCATGCTCTGTTCCCATCCTCTGATGCACAGAAACCTCTTAGCCGCTCCAGTGAGTGGTACCTCCATGTTATTAATGGGCTTGGCCCATCCACTTTTTGCCAAGGGGCCCCACTCCTCCTCTCCCACTGAGGTCCCACTCAAGCCAGCAGCTGGAGCCCAGCTGGGGAGTCCAGGCAGCTGTGGGGTGCCACACCACAGACTCTCCACCTGCTTGGGGTGAGTGGGCAAGAGAAAACCCCAGCCCATATCCCAACTGCAGGCCCTCGCACCTGGCAGGTGGAGGGTATGTGGCTCCCCATAGCTGCCTGTGCAGCTCTTACCATTGCTGGGCTGCGCCCCCCTCCCCAGCCAGATTCAGGTTGGAGTAAGACACACGGGCAACAGTGGGGAGCCACAGACCCAACTGCCATGGGCAAGGGGGTCCACAGGGCTTCTCTTGGCTCCCCCACCCTGGGAAGATAGAGAGTCTGAGGCTCCCAGTCTGCTCTGACTTGGCCGAGAGTGGGGCCTCAAGTGGAAGAGAAGAGGCCTGGAGCAGTAGACGGGGCAGGACCCCCTCTTTTGGGAATGCTGTACCACCTCTTCACTGAGGAGTGATTGACTTGCTGTGATGGCGTATGCCTACTGTGGGGGTTTGTAATGAGGGGTTAAGAGGCTGCTCTCAGCTCATCCAGCCTTGATCTGCCACACCTGCAAAAGATGAACAAGCTGGAGGAGGAGTTAAATGGAGCAGAACAGCTCACTTGGGGATAGAGCAGAAAAGAGAGGGAAAGAAGGACCAAAGGACAGCTACCCAAAGGTCTTCCTCTCTAAGGAAGGGAGGACCTGCTGCAGATACACCCTGAGAGAGTGTCCCCCACACCTCCTATGGGTGGTTTGTTTGTGTTAGTTTCTCTATGTTTTGTTTGTGGACTTCCCAATGAGGGGAGAGACTGGGAAGTGACCTAGCTAGATGCCAAACCACAGGTGCTGCTCTGAGAGACAGAGGAAACTACTATGCTACACACAGCTACAGGGACATGCCAAGCGGTAAGCTGACCATCTGCACATCTCACCATAGAGAGTGAGCTTTAGACAATCCGGGGTGCTAGGAAGTGGCACAGGGAGAGCAATCTTAACGTGCCCTGTTCCCAGGCCTGCTAATTTAAAATAATTTGTACTCCTTCCAAAAGGAAAAGGTTCTGGCAGTAAACACAATCATGGCACAGAGTAGCTATAAAACTGAACAGCTGATTAGCTTTCAGTTTTGAAAGATAGATTGCTGTATTCATGGGAAAAGGGGAAGGTTTATTTTTAAACTTCTGCAATTTCAGAAGTTATCAGTTGATCATGAGTTGCTGCTAGCATGTCTTACTGCTGTATAGCAGATACAAACTGAGGTCATTGCCATTAGACACAGATGGCTTGCCCATGCCAGTTAACTCGGGCATGGTTTAATTGCAGGGTAGATGTTCAGGTTCAGGCTGCAGCCCAAGTTCTGGGACCCTCCCACTTCACAGAGTCTCAGAGCCTGGGCCTTAGCCTGAACCCAAACATCTACACTGCAGTTAAACAGCCCTGTGATGGGGCACTCTACTCACCACAGATGGCACCCCCTCCAGCTCCTGGGGATGAGTTCTGTGCAGCTGACACTCCTTCTGGCAGTTGCACTCCACCATGCTCTGTCTCTTTCACTGTCTATGGCCCCTCTCTTGCTCCAGAAACCAGTGCCTCCTCTTCAGGACTCTGGCCAGGTGACTCAGCACATATTCTCCTTCTGGCATACAAAAGTTCTTCCACACAATCAGGCAGTCTTCTCTGGCACTTCCCCAGTAGCTGGTAGGGGACCCAGGCCCACTCCACTATTGCCAGGTTCTAGTCCAGGGACTCTGTACCTGGCAACTGTGCACTGCTCCTTCCTTGGACTCATTCCTACAGCTAGTTACCCCCCCGCTGTACCCATTCAAACTCCCTCCTCCTATGGGGTAACTGCAAACTACTGAAGCCCATAGCCTCAAACATACTCCTAGATAGTGACTACAGCCACCCTTTGTTACCAGCTTCCTGGCTTTATAAATCCAGCCCAGCTCCTCCCACAGCTGGACTTCATCCACAGATTATGCCTTAGCACTGGCTTTCCTCCAGGTTCAGCCTATAGATTAATTGGCCTAATTCACCCCATCATAAGCCCCATAGCCCAAGCCCTGCAAGCCTGGGAAAGCTAGCATAGGCTAGTCACAGCTTTGTATCTACACACATCCGAAGCTGCAGCCTAAATTAGGTAATATAAGGAGATCTTTCAAATCCCACTGAAGTCACGCTCAGCATCTTGCAAGGAAGAGTTCAGCATCTAGCACCATTGGTCCCTTGGTGCAATACACACTCTGCAGCAGACATTGTATGATTTGTGCTATTCAGCTGTGAACAAACTTACTTTGCATACTAAATGTTCATGCCAATTAATGACGGACATCAACTGTTTCCTGGGAAATTGTAATTAGGCCTTCTGACCGTAAACCCCCTGCACTGCGTTCAGAGCTCTGATACCCCAAATAACTGTCTGCAACTGCAGGAAGAGAGATTCTTTCCTGCACAGTGAACAGTTTATTTCAAATTCACCATGAACTTCTATTGGCTAGCTGCTGTAAAAATGTGCCCCCTCTGCAGCTGAACCGCAGTTGTATGTGCTGCCAAATGACAAAGAAAAATCTGCACCATTTAATCTTCACTCCATTATGCTCCTTGGAGTTAAGCAGTTGCCTTGGTCCAGTACTACTAACTTCCTTCAAGACTCAGGAAGGCAGCCAGCTGACTGAGAGAGGAAAGAGAATAAATCTCGAACAAAAAAAATTGTGTGCTGTATCTTTTTACATTTGATTGACATGATAGATCTGGGCAGAGAAACATATTCCTCTTTGTATGTTTCTAGCACAAAGTGTATAGCCACTTTGGTTTGCTCCAAGGCCAACAGTGATTGATTGTCAGGCTATCTGGCAGTAGATAGCCTATCATATTTCTCAAGACTGTCATCTAAAATGACTTTAGACAAGGCTCCTTCTGGATTCTCTACCTCAGTTGGACTGGTCATGATTAATCCTTTCAGGTTACCTTCTACCCTGCTTCATTTTGCTTCCTTTTCAGAGAAACATGCTGTAATGGGCTCTGAGGAGGACCCATTCATCTCTGGAGTTGTTTACTTAAGTGAGGTTTCAGAGTAGCAGCCGTGTTAGTCTGTATCCGCAAAAAGAAAAGGAGTACTTGTGGCACCTTAGAGACTAACAAATGTATTTGAGCATAAGCTTTCATGAGCTACAGAATCTGGTGAAGTGAGCTGTAGCTCACGAAAGCTTACGCTCAAATAAATTTGTTAGTCTCTAAGGTGCTACGAGTCCTCCTTTTCTTTTTACTTAAGTCAGTTTTACATGCCCTACAATACCTACACAACCAACTATCCGTCGGCAGACCATTTAACAAAAGTATTCCTCTTCTTCCTTTTCCTAAAGCTTTTGTGGTCCATTTTTAGTCCAATCTTTTTCTAGCAATAGTCAGACAAAAGAAGCAAAGACGCTTTGGCGTCTTGCATCTAAAGTTTAAAGTTGAACTGAGAAAGGATTTTGAAGTCAGTGAGAGTTTGCCTGCGCAAGGAATGCGTGAGTGTGCTCTAAAGCAAAATTATTTTGATAAAACAGTTCTGTATTTTTTTAAATCATAACAGCATTGCAAATGTGTTTGTGTGTCTCTCTCACACAATATATTTGTAATATAATGTAAATATGAAAGTATATTAAAATGCCAACCTTCTTTAAAAAGGGACTTCGATAAATATACTGGAGATCTGTGATTGTCTCTCAATTGCCTTAGCACATTTGTTGAGTTTAAAAGGTCAAATAGATTTAATCTCAATTGTCAGCCCTGCAATTCAACCAGGAAGCTGAAAATCATAGTGGGTTCTTTCCTTCTCTTGCATCATCAGTACTTAATTTCTGCAAGACAAATTACCTCATTTTTATCTGTGTAAATCTATTATCTCCAAACTCTGCCCCCTGATGCCAGTAAAGACCATAGCTCTGCTTGGATGTATTTCCCTAGTATCATAATTGCAATTAAGCCTTGATTCTGTTCCCATCAAATTCAATGGAAAAAATTCCCCTTGACTTCAGTGGTCCAGGGTCAAGCCCTTAGCACTCAGTTCCGTTAATACATAAGCAAGGATTTCGGTCCTCTCTTTCTTTTAGACAGCAACTGCACTAAGAATTTTAGCCAAACCCATTGCATTGTTACTCTAACCATTGCAGCTCAGAGTAGGTTTATTTGAATGAGCTGCTGGAGCCCTGAAGCTCTCTATGTTAAGGCTGAAGGAGTTAGCATCTGAACCAATGATCTCATCAGAGGGAATATTTTGCTAAGATTCCCTAACTGAAATGGGACCTTTGTTATGTTGGTGTTGTGATTATGGTAGGAATAAAAAGCAGTGAGAATCTATTTCAACTGCTAAATTAAGCAGAATTGACTCTGCACACGTCCTAGGAGCAGATCTGTTGACTAAGCCCTGGTCTACTCTACAGGGTTAGGTCGAATTTAGCTGCATTAGGTCGATTTTTAAATGAATGCATCTACACAACCAAACCCGTTCTGTTGACCTAAAAGGCTCTTCAAATCGACTTTTGTACTCCTCCCCGGTAAGGGGAGTAGTGCTAAAATCGACCTGGCTGGGTCAAATTTGGGATAGTGCAGATGCAATTTGACGGTATTGGCCTCTGGGAGCTATCCCAGAGTGTTCCAATGTGACCGCTCTGGACAGCATTTTGAATTCTGATGCACTAGCCAGGTACACAGGAAAAGCCCTGGGAAATTTTGAATCTCATTTCTTGTTTGGTCAGCGTGGCAAGCTCAGCAGCACAGGTGACCATGCAGTCCCCCCAGAATCGCAAACAAGCTCCAGAATGGACTGAAAGGGAGACAATGGATCTGATTGCTGTATGGGGGGAAGAATCTGTGCTGGCCGAACTCCGATCAAAAAGAAGAAATGCTAATATATATGCCAAAATATCACACAGGGCATGGAGAGAGGCTACAACAGGGACACACAGCAGTGCCGCATGAAAGTTAAGGAGCTCAGGCAAGCCTACCAAAAGACAAAGGAGGTAAACAGTCGCTCCGGGTCAGAGCCCCATACATGCCACTTCTGTGATCAGCTGCATGGCATTCTAGGGGGGGACTCTGCCACTACCCCACCACTGTCCATGAACACCTGCAAGGAGGGGGGAGTCTCACGCAACAGGGAGGAGGATTTTGTGGATTAGGAAGAGGAGGAGGAGAATGTGCAGCAGGCAAGAGGTGAATTCGTTCTCCCTGGCAGCCAGGACCTTTTCCTCACCCTGGAGCCAATACCCTCCCAAGGCGGGATCCCCGACCCTGAAGCCGGAGAAGGCACCTCTGGTGAGTGCACATTTGTAACTACAGTACAGGGTTTAAAAGCAATACTGTTTAATGTTTGATTTGCCCTGAAGAATTGGGATGCATTTGCGGCCACTACAGCTTCTGGAAAAGTCTGTTAACATGTCTGGGGATGGAGCAGGAATCCTCCAGGGACATCTTCATGAAGCTCTCCTGGAGATACTCCGAAACCCTTTGCAGAAGGTTTCTGGGGAGGGCTGCCTTATTTCGTCCTCCACAGTAGGACACTTTACCATGCCAAGCCAGAAGCAAGTAGTCTGGAATCATTGCAGCACAAAGCATGGCAGCGAATGGTCCTGAGTTTTGGTCACATTCATGCAACATTCGGTCTTTATCTTTCTGTGTCAGCCTCAGGAGAGTGATATCATTCATGGTCACCTGGTTGAAATAGGGGAATTTTTGTAAGGAAATAGTAAAAGTACCCTGCTCATGCTGGGCTGTTTGCGCTTCGCTAAAAGGGAGCATCCCGGAGAATAGCCACACGGCAGGGTGGGGAGAGGTGTGTGCTGCACATCCACCTGAAAACCGCAGCCCCTCCTTTTAAATGTGAAACCCAACCGGCATTACTTGCTATGGGAAAGGAGGGTGCTGCAGTTTGAAATCATTCCCACATGTTATGAAGGCATAAGAAGCCAACCCCGCATATCCTTTGGTTTACCATGGCTGCCTGGAAACCAAATTCTGTTCCCCAGCCATGTGTGATGTGTCACCATACTGGCAGGCGCTCAATATAAAAGGCAAAATGTGACCTTGTACCTAAGGTCTGTCTGCTGTGAATTGCTTCCTGCTGTGAATTGCTGAGTCACCAAGAATAACTATTGGCATTTCAACATCCCCAATGGTAATTTTCTGGTCTGGGAAGTAAGTCCCTTCTTGCAGCTGCTTGAACAGCTCAGAGTTCCTAAAGATGCGAGCGTCTTGCACCTTTCCCGGCCATCCCACGCTGATGTCAGTGAAACGTCCCTTGTGATCCACCAGTGCTTGCAGCACCAGTGAGACGTACCCCTTGTGGTTTACGTACTGGTTGGCAAGGTGGTCCAGTATCAAGATAGGATCCCTCTATCGCCCCACCACAATTAGGGAACCCCATTGCAGCGAAGCCATCCAGTATGACCTGCACATTTCCCAGAGTCACTACCCTTGATAGCAGAATGTCAGTGATTGCACTGGCTACTTGGATCACAGCAGTCCCAACGGTAGACTTGCCCACTCCAAATTGATTCCCGACTTACCGGTAGCAGTCAGGCATTGCAAGCTTCCACAGGGCTATCGCCACTCACTTCTCAGTTGTCAGGGCAGCTCTCATCTTGGTATTCCTCTGCTTCAGGGTGGGGGAAAGCAACTCACAAAGATCAAGGAAAGTGGCTTTACGCATGCGAAAGTTTCACAGCCACTGGGAATCAACCCATACCTGCAACACTATATGGTCCCACCAGTCTGTGCTTGTTTGCTGGACCCAGAATCAGCATTCCACTGTATCAACCAGCCCCACTGCTGCCATGATGTCCCAATTGCCACAGCCCATGCTTTCAGGAATGTCTGTGTCCATGTCCTCCTCACAATCATCCTCGTGCTGGTGTTTCTTAGCCAGGTTGTGCACATACTCCAGGATAATGCGCAAGGTGTTTACAATGCTCACAACAGCAGTGGCGAACTGACTGGGTTCAATGCTTTCTATGCTATGGTGTCTGCACGGGTAACCCAGGAAAAAAGGCGCGAAATGATTGTCTGCCATTGCTTTCATGGAGGGAAGGAAGAAAGGGAGACCGACGGCATGTACCCAAAACCACCCACCACAATGCTTTTGCCCCATCAGGCATTGGGAGCTTAACCCAGAATTCCAATGGGCAGTGGAGACTGCGAGAACTGTGGGATAGCTACCCACAGTGCACCGCTCCATCAGTTAATGCTAGCCACAGTATTGAGGATGCACTCCACCGACTTAATGCACTTAGTGGGGACATACACAATCGACTGTATAAAATTGATTTCTAAAGATCGACTTCTATAAAATCGACCTAATTTCGTAGTGTAGACATACCCTAAGAAGGGACCATTTTTACATTCACCTTCATACAATTAAAATTTACCAGAGTTGTTTAAATATTTAATGGTGGAATTAGATGTTCAGTATTTTTCAGATTAAATAGATGTATTTATTGTGTTATATATTTTCACAAACATTTAATGAACATGAAAACGATCACCTTTTTCTTTTTGCCTCACAATGATTGCAGTGCAACATAAAGAAATTAGTGTAAGTGGTTACAAGGGGTACTATCAAGATATTATTGTCATTTTTTGATGTTGTTCAGTACAAATACTGTTTAATAATCACACTGTCAAGCACCCTGGAAAGATTCTAGAGTTTTTCTTTAAAAAAAAATGATGCATTGCTTGCTTTTTAAATATTTGTCTGTTTCTCATTTTTATATATTTATGTGCAAGAATAATGTAGCTCAAAGAAACACAGACACACTCAGAGAAAGAGGGTGGAAAAAGTGATGGGTGACTAAGGTCTGGTCTACACTACGAGTTTATGTCGGATTTAGCAGTGTTAAATCCGAATTAACTCTGCACCTGTCCACACAACAAAGCCATTTTTTCAACATAAAGGGCTCTTAAAACTGATTTCTGTACTACTCCCCAATGAGGGGATTAGCACTGAAATTGACATCGCCTTTTCGAATTAGGGTTAGTGTGGACGCAATTTGAAGGTATTGGCCTCCGGGAGCTATCCCACAGTGCACCATTGTGACCACTCTGAACAGCACTCTGAACTCGGATGCACTGGTCAGGTGTACAGGAAAAGCCCTGGGAACTTTTGAATCTCATTTCCTGTTTGGCCAGGCAAGCTCATCAGCACAGGTGACCATGCCGTCCCAGAATCGAAAAAGAGCTCCAGCATGGACCGAACGGGAGGTATGGATCATCGCTGTATGGGGAGAGGAATCCGTGCTATCAGAACTACATTCCAAAAGACGAAATGCCAAACATTTCAAAAAATCTCAGAGGCCATGAGGGACAGATGCTACACCAGGGACGCAACACAATGCCACGTGCTTAAGGAGCTCAGACAAGTGCACCAGAAAACCAAATAATCAAACGGACGCTCCGGGACAGAGCCCCAGACATGCCGCTTCTACGCTGAGCTGCATGCATTTCTAGGGGTGGCCACCACCACTACCCCACCCCTGTCCGTGGACTCCAAGGATGGGATACTCTCCGCCATGGCTGAGGATTTTGCAGATGGGGAAGATGAGGAGGAGGAGGATGAGCTTGAGGAGAGCACACAGCACACCATTCTCCACAACAGCCAGGATCTTTTTATCACCCTGACTAAAATACCCTCCCAACCCAATGAAGCCAGAGAAGGGACCTCTGGTGAGTGTACCTTTTTAAATATAATACATGTTATAAAAGCAAGTGTTTTTTAATGATTAAGTAGCCCTGAGGACTTGGGATGAATTCATGACCAGTACTGCTACTGGAAAAGTCTGTTAATGTGTCTGGGGATGGAGCGGAAATCCTCCAGGAATATCTCCATGAAGCTCTCCTGGAAGTACTCTAAAAGCCTTTGCAGAAGGTTTCTGGGGAGGGCAGCCTTATTCCATCCTCCATGGTAGGACACTTTCCCACGCCATGCTACTAGCAAGTAGTCTGGTATCATTGCAGCACAAAGCATGGCAGAAAATGGTCATGGATTTTGGTCACATTCATGCAACATTGGGTCTATATCTTTCTGTGTTAGCCTGTGTTCGCGTTTGGCTAGCAGGGATCTTCCCTGATACCAGCCAGGTGGTGGGGGGAGGGGAAAAGCGATCATCCCAGAGAATTGGATCGGGGGGAGAGGGTTAGTTTGGAACACGTTAACAGGAAAACTGCAGCAGTAAATGGCCAACTCAACGAGCTTTGCTTGGTATGGGAAAGGAGGGGGCTGCTGTTATGAAGGTTGCAGAAGCCGAAAGACTATGGCTTACCAGGGCCGCCTGCAAGCCGAATTCTGTTGCCCGGCCCTGTGTGTGTGATCTCTAATACCAAAGCTGTAGGCACTCAATATAAGATGCAAAATGCAACCTTGTACCAAAATCACATGTGCTATGTAATGTGAATAGTGTTGTTCACCGTGAAAGAGTATAGCCATTGTTCTGTAAAATGTATCTTTTTAAATACTTCACTCCCTTTTTTTCCTCCAGCAGCTGCAAATGTTTCAAGCCTCTCTCCTCCATCCCAAAGGCTATCTCAGATCAAGAAGAGAAAAAAACGCACGCGCGATGACATGTTCTCTGAGCTCATGCAGTTGTCCGGCACTGATAGAGCTGTGTGGAGGGACACAATAGCAGAGTACAGGACGGTGGCCGATGAATGTTGGGAGAGGTGGTGGCAGGAACATCAGAGGAGGCATGAGGAAACACCGGGGCTACTGCGGGATCAAACAGACGTGCTCCGGCGTCTTGTGGAGGTTCATGAACAGCAGCAGGATCACAGACTGTCGCTGCAGCCCCTGCTTAACCGCCCTCTTTCCTCCCCAAGTTCCATAGCCTCCTCACCCAGACGCCCAAGAATGCGCGGTGGGAGGCTCCGGGCACCCAAACACTCCACCCCAGTGGACAGCCCAAGCAACAGAAGGCTGGCATTCAACAAGTTTTAAAATGGCCTTTTCCTTCCCTCCTACCCTCCTCCCACACCCCACCTGGGCTACCTTGTGAGTTATCTCCCTATTTTTATAATCAATTAATAAAGAATACATTTTTAAACGATAGTGACTTTATTTCCTTTGCAAGCAAGCTGTGATCGAAGGCAGGAGGGCGGGTGGCTTACAGGGAATTTAGAGTCAACCAAGGGGGCGGGTTTTCATCAAGGAGAAACAAACAGAAGTGTCACACAGTACCCTGGCCAGTCACGAAACTGGTTTTCAAAGCTTCTCTGATGCGCAGCACTTCCTGCTGTGCTCTTCTAACCATCCTGGTGTCTGGCTGCGCGTATTCAGCAGCCAGGCGATTTGCATCAACCTCCCACCCCACCATAAACGTCTCCCCCTTACTCTCACAGAGATTGGGGAGCACACAACAAGCAGCAATAACAATGGAAATATTGGTTTCGCTGAGGTCTGAGCGAGTCAGAAAACTGTGCCAGCGACCCTTTAAACGTCCAAATGCACACTCTACCTCCATTCTGCACTTGCTCAGCCTATAGTTGAACAGCTCTTGACTACTGTCCAGGGTGCCTGTGTACGGCTTCATGAGCCATGGCATTAAGGGGTAGGCTGGGTTCCAAAGGATAACTATAGGCATTTCAACATCCCCAACAGTTATTTTCTGGTCTGGGAAGTAAATCCCTTCCTGCAGCCATTTAAACAGACCAGAGTTCCTGAAGATGTGAGCGTCATGTACCTTTCCCGGCCATCTCACATTGATGTTGGTGAAATGTCCCTTGTGATCCACCAGTGCTTGCAGCACCATTGAAAAGTACCCCTTGCGGTTTATATACTGGCTGCCCTGGTGGTCCGGTCCCAAGATAGGGATATGTGTTCCGTCTATAGCCCCACCACAGCTAGGGAATCCCATTGCAGCAAAGCCATCCACTATGACCTGCACATTTCCCAGAGTCACTACCTTTGATAGCAGCAGCTCAGTGATTGCGTTGGCTACTTGCATCACAGCAACCTCCACAGTAGATTTGCCCACTCTAAATTGATTCCCGACTGGCCAGTAGCTGTCTGGCTTTGCAAGCTTCCACAGGGCTATTTCCACTCGCTTGTGAACTGTGAGGGCTGCTCTCATCTTGGTATTCTTGCGCTTCAGGGCAGGGGAAAGCAAGTCACAAAGTTCCATGAAAGTGCTCTTACACGTGAAAGTTTCGGAGCCACTGGGAATGATCTGCAACACTATTCGGTCCCACCACTCTGTGCTTGTTTCCCGGGCCCAGGATTGGCGTTCCACGGCACGAGCCTGCCCCATTAATACCATGATCTCCAAATTGCGGGGGGAACGCGGTTTTAGAGAAAAGTGTATTCGTGTCCTCATCACCGCGCTGCCGTCGCCTCCTCATCTGTTTTTTCAGGTGCTGGTTCTGCATACACTGCACGATAATACGCAAGGTATTTACAATGGTCATAATTGCTGTGGTGAGCTGCATAGGCTCCATGCTTGCTGTGCTATGGCGTCTGCTCCTGCTCAGGCAATCCAGGGAAAAGACAGCTGCAGCGGCACAGGAGCTAGCAAACAGAGCTCTAAACAGGGGAGTTTGAGTGGGAGTTCTGTTGGAGGAGAAGGTAGTTGTACTTGGTTTTGTATTTTTAGTATTTGTGTATGTGTAGGGGTTTTGTGCTGGGAGAGCAGCTGAGCCTGATTAGGGGGTGGGGCTTGTTTGGGGCTGGGGTTTGGAAGGGGAGTTTGGCTTGTGGTGCTTGTTTGGGGTTTGCTTTTGCTGGGGGGGGTGGTCTTTTTGGTGTGGCTTGTGTTTCCCAGATTAACAGGATTTAGGTGGGAAGGAGATGACAGATACAGAGGCAGCTGTGGGAGTGACTCCTGTAGTGAAAGACACATTGAGGATGACTGGATGTGGAAGCTGTGGTATGTACATGATCCTGGAGGGGGGAACCGGTAAGAGTTTTTTCTGCATGAAATGTCGTCTGATAGAGCTGATGGAGGAAAAGATCCGAGGTTTGGAGATGCAGGTGGAAAGTCTGGTTGAGTTTAGGAAGGGGTTTGAGCAGATGATGGAGCAAAGATATGAGGTATCTAAAGGGAAAAGCTCAGACTCACAGATGGAAGCAGGGCTGGGGAATTTTGAGGAGAGACTGGATGAGGAAAGTGGTCAGTGAAAACATGTGACTCAAAGAACCAGGCAGAGAAAAAGACGGGCTAGTGAAGGAGAAATAGAGCTTAGGAACAGGTTTGCAGAGTTGGAAAATGAAGAAGGGGCTCAGCAGGTAGTCGCTGAAGGTGGAAGGGTAAGGAAGAAGAGAAGAGAGGCTAGCCCTATAGAAAAAGGGGAAGAGTCAAGGGAGACTACACCAAATATGAGCCCCAGGAGGATACAGGATGGGTTGAAGAGGATTGTAAGGGAAAATAGGAATGGAAAGAACTTGCAGCCAGAGGGAACAGGGGAGAGACTGGAGAATAGCACTGTCACCAGGAAAAGGCAGGTCTATGTGATCGGGGACTCTTTATTGAGAAGAATAGACAGGCCTGTAACTAGAGCTGATCCTGAGAATAGAAGGGTGTGCTGTCTTCCGGGTGCTAAGATACGGGATGTAGACCTGAGGTTGAAAAGGATCCTAAAGGGAGCGGGAAAGAATCCCCTAATTATCCTTCATGTGGGAACAAATGATACAGCCAGATTCTCGCTGGAAAGTATCAAGGGAGATTATGCTAGGCTGGGGAAGACACTTAAGGAAATTGAGGCTCAGGTGATCTTTATCGGGATCCTTCCTGTTCCTAGAGAAGGGCAACAAAGGTCTGACAAGATTATGACTGTCAACAGATGGCTTAGGCAGTGGTGCTATAAGGAGGGCTTTGGGATGTATGGCCACTGGGAGGCATTCACGGACAGAGGTCAGTTCTCTCGGGATGGACTTCATCTCAGTAGGGAAGGAAATAGACTTCTAGGATCGAGGCTGGCACAACTGATAAAGAGAGCTTTAAACTAGGAATTGGGGGGAGATGGATGGGAGATGTCCAGAAAATCTCCATGCCAGATTTTAGCATTGAGAGGGAAGAAGATGAAGTAAGAAAGGATACAGCCATGGGTAGGAGAATGTATATAAGGAGCGAGGGCGGTGTGGATACTAGTCTAATAGGTTATACTGGCTGTAGAATGACTGTGCCTAATAGGGTACAAAATGTGAGCGAGTCCAAACAGCAAAAATTAAGATGTTTGTACACCAATGCGAGGAGTCTAGGTAACAAAATGGAGGAACTAGAGCTACTGGTGCAGGAAGTGAAACCAGATATTAGAGAGATAACAGAAACATGGTGGAATAGTAGTCATGACTGGACTACAGGTATCGAAGGGTATGTGCTGTTTAGGAAAGACAGAAACAAAGGTAAAGGGGGTGGAGTAGCATTGTATATCAATGATGAGGTAGAATGTAAAGAAATAAGAAGCGATGCAATGGATAAGACAGAGTCCATCTGGGCAAAAATTACATTGGGGAAGAAAACTAGTAAAGCCTCTCCTACGACAGTGCTTGGGGTGTGCTATAGACCTCCGGGATCTAATTTGGATATGGATAGAGCCCTTTTTAATGTCTTTAATAAAGTAAATACTAATGGAAACTGCGTGATCATGGGAGACTTTAACTTCCCAGATATAGACTGGAGGACCAGTGCTAGTAATAATAATAGGGCTCAGATTTTCCTAGATGCGATAGCTGATAGATTCCTTCATCAAGTAGTTGCTGAACCGACTAGAGGGGATGCCATTTTAGATTTAATTTTGGTGAGTAGCGAGGACCTCATAGAAGAAATGGTTGTAGGGGACAATCTTGGCTCAAGTGATCATGAGCTAATTCAGTTCAAACTAAATGGAAGGATTAACAAAAATAAATCTGCAACTAGGGTTTTTGATTTCAAAAGGACTGACTTTCAAAAATTAAGGAAATTAGTTAGGGAAGTGGATTGGACTGAAGAATTTATGGATCTAAAGGTAGAGGAGGCCTGGGATTACTTTAAATCAAAACTGCAGAAGCTATCGGAAGCCTGTATCCCAAGAAAGGGGAAAAAATTCATAGGAAGGAGTTATAGACCAACCTGGATGAGCAAGCATCTTAGAGAGGTGATTATGAAGAAGCAGAAAGCATACAGGGAGTGGAAGATGGGAGGGATCAGCAAGGAAAGCTACCTAATTGAGGTCAGAAGATGTAGGGATAAAGTGAGAGAGGCTAAAAGTCGAGTAGAGTTGGACCTTGCAAAGGGAATTAAAACCAATAGTAAAAGGTTCTATAGCCATATAAATAAGAAGAAAACTAAGAAGGAAGAAGTGGGGCCGCTTAACACTGAGGAAGGAGCGGAGGTTAAAGATAATCTAGGCATGGCCCAATATCTAAACAAATACTTTGCCTCAGTCTTTAATAAGGCTAAAGAGGATCTTGGGGATAATGGTAGCATGACAAATGGGAAGGAGGATATAGAGGTAGATATTACCATATCAGAGGTAGAAGCGAAACTGACAGCTTAATGGGACTAAATCGGGGGGCCCAGATAATCTTCATCCAAGAATATTAAAGGAATTGGCCCCTGAAATTGCAAGCCCATTAGCAAGAATTTTTAATGAATCTGTAAACTCAGGAATAGTACCGAATGATTGGAGAATTGCTAATATAGTTCCTATTTTTAAGAAAGGAAAAAAAAGTGATCCGGGTAACTACAGGCCAGTTAGTTTGACATCTGTAGTATGCAAGGTCCTGGAAAAAATTTTGAAGGAGAAATTAGTTAAGGACATTGAAGTCAATGGTAAATGGGACAAAATACAACATGATTTTACAAAAGGTAGATCGTGCCAAACCAACCTAATCTCCTTTTTTGAAAAAGTAACAGATTTTTTAGATAAAGGAAATGCAGTGGATCTAATTTACCTAGATTTCAGTAAGGCATTTCATACCGTGCCACATGGGGAATTATTAGTTAAATTGGAGAAGATGGGGATCAATATGAACATCAAAAGGTGGATAAGGAATTGGTTAAAGGGGAGACTGCAATGGGTCCTACTGAAAGGCGAACTGTCAGGTTGGAGGGAGGTTACCAGTGGAGTTCCTCAGGGATCGGTTTTGGGACCAATCTTATTTAATCTTTTTATTACTGACCTTGGCACAAAAAGTGGGAATGTGCTAATAAAGTTTGCAGATGATACAAAGCTGGGAGGTATTGCCAATTCGGAGAAGGATCGGGATATTATACAGGAGGATCTGGATGACCTTGTAAACTGGAGTAATAGTAATAAGATGAAATTTAATAGTGAGAAGTGTAAGGTTATGCATTTAGGGATTAATAACAAGAATTTTAGTTATAAGATGGGGACGCATCAATTAGAAGTAACGGAAGAGGAGAAGGACCTTGGAGTATTGGTTGATCATAGGATGACTATGAGCTGCCAATGTGATATGGCTGTGAAAAAAGCTAATGCGGTTTTGGGATGCATCAGGAGAGGCATTTCCAGGAGGGATAAGGAGGTTTTAGTACCGTTATACAAGGCACTGGTGAGACCTCACCTAGAATACTGTGTGCAGTTCTGGTCTCCCATGTTTAAAAAGGATGAATTCAAACTGGAGCAGGTACAGAGAAGGGCTACTAGGATGATCCGAGGAATGGAAAACTTGTCTTATGAAAGGAGACTTAAGGAGCGTGGCTTGTTTAGCCTAACTAAAAGAAGGTTGAGGGGAGATATGATTGCTCTCTATAAATATATCAGAGGGATAAATATAGGAGAGGGAGAGGAATTATTTAAGCTCAGCACCAATGTGGACACAAGAACAAATGGGTATAAACTGGCCACCAGGAAGTTTAGACTTGAAATCAGACGAAGGTTTTTAACCATCAGAGGAGTGAAGTTTTGGAATAACCTTCCAAGGGAAGCAGTGGGGGCAAAAGATCTATCTGGCTTTAAGATTCTACTCGATAAGTTTATGGAGGAGATGGTATGATGGGATAATGGGATTTTGGTAAGTAATTGATCTTTAAATATTCAGGGTAAATAGGCCAAATCCCCTGAGATGGGATATTAGATGGATGGGATCTGATTTACTATAGAAAATTCTTTCCTGGGTATCTGGCTGGTGAATCTTGCCCATGTGCTCAGGGTTTAGCTGATTGCCATATTTGGGGTCGGGAAGGAATTTTCCTCCAGGGCAGATTGGAGAAGCCCTGGAGGTTATTTTGCCTTCCTCTGTAGCATGGGGCATGGTTGACTGGAGGGAGGCTTCTCTTCTCCTTGAAGTTTTGAACCATGATTTAAGGACTTCAATAGCTCAGACATGGGTGAGGTTTTTCATAGGAGTGGGTGGGTGACGTTCTGTGGCCTGCGCTGTGCAGGAGGTCGGACTAGATGATCAGAATGGTCTCTTCTGACCTTAGTATCTATGAATCTATGAATCTAAAAGGGCATGAAACGATTGTTTGCCGTTGCTCTGGTGGATCGATGGGTGACTGATGACATAGCTTACAGGGTTGGCTTACAGGAAATTAAAATCAACAAGGGGGTGGATTTGCGAGAAACAGAATGGCCCCCTCCAGGATAGAACTCAAAACCTCAAGGATAGAACTCAAAACTGGGTTTTGCAGGCCGATTTCACGGAGGGAGGGAGGAGAAAATGAATACAAAACAAATCTAGTCTATTTCTTGTTTTCAGCCACTTCATCTATCTTTATACATCTTGCTGGCAGCAGACTGTGCAGTATGACTGCTAGCCATCGTCACCTCCTGGGTGCTCGGCAGAAGACAGTGCAGTATGACTGCTGGCCATAGTCTTCTGCTGGCGGCAGATTAAAAGACTGAATTGCCATGAGACGAATCTTAAAAGGGAAATGACCTGGATGAGTCACTCCCATGTGGGCCCAGGCGCCCCTGACCTCATTGAGGTCGGTTAAAAGAGCACCCTGGACTATGTCGACAACGGCTACCAGTCATACTGCACTGTCTGCTGCCAAAAGGCAATAAACTGCTGCTGTATAGCAATGCACTACTGCGTCTGCCAGCACCCAGGAGACATACGGTGACGGTTAGCTGAGAGGGCTCCATGCTTGCTGTGGTATGGTGTCTGCACAGGTAACTCAAGAAAAAAGGTGCAAAACGATTGTCTGCCCTTGCTTTCACGGAGGGAGGGAGGGAAGGGGGGCCTGAGGATATGTACCCAGAACCACCCGCAACAATGTATAGCCCCATTAGGCACTGGGATTTCTACCCAGAATTGCAATGGGCGGCAGAGACTGCGGGAACTGTGGGATAGCTCCGGAAGTCGACGGTTGCCTCGGTACTGTGGACACACTCCGCCGACTACATGCACTTAGAGCATTTGTGTGGGGACACACACAATCGACTGTATAAAAATGCTTTCTACAAAACCGACTTCTATAAATTGAACCTAATTTCATAGTGTAGACAAGTCCTAAGAGACCAGATAGGGTATAGCACATGATTATGGCACACTATTGAAAAAACAAATAGTTTGTGTGGATTTCCCATTTCAGAGTTACACGTTGTGCCAATGGCTCCCTCTGCTGGAAACTCAGTGTATTCCTTTTCTCCTATTCAGTTGCTGAATATAAAGTTAGCTTAACGCTTGAAATCCACTGCATCTCAACCCCGTATGACAGGTTGACCTGAGACAGACGTATCCCAGAATCTGACCCACTGGCCAACAGTTACAAGACTTGGGTAGGAGTGTCACCCTCACATCCACACACGGTAATGTCCCCTCTACTCTACTCTACCCCAGGTTCCCTGTGCCATGGTAAGTTTAATATGTTGACAAAATATTTGGTTTTGTTAAAGGATGTCTACAATTCAGTAAAAAATCTGCAGCAGAGTCTCACAGCCTGTATCAAGTGACGCAGGCTTGCGGGGCTCCTGCTATGGGGCCAAAACTTATTCCAGCATGCAAGCAGGCCTGCAGGGACAGAACATCGTGGAGTACATAGTGCTTTGGATTGCCTTAACTTGCCCTGTTGAAGGTAGAAGGGTAAAGCATGTATATATATATATAATCCCCAAAACAAGCCTCAAGTTAAGGATAAAGGTCAAAGACCTCACCACCCCAAGAGCTGTTTTAGACCCATGCGGAGCTGCAGGTCTGTATTGTCTCACTCTTGGGGCTTGCGTACATAGGAAGTAAAGCCAAATTAAAGTGTGAATTAAAAGTGCATTAAATCCCTGTGCAGACATACTCATTCAAGTGGCCTAAGTTTGCTTTAGTTTCAGCTACAGCAAACTAAGGCCACTTTACTTCTGAATAAAAGCACCCACCCAGGAGCTTAATACCAAATTAACATCACACCTTTAGTTAATGCAGCTTAATTTTCCTGAGTGTCTCTATGCAGACATGCCCTTGGTCCACAACTTATATAACCCTCCTTTGCATATGTTGGGAATGACTGTTTGGGCAAACCCCTCCGAATGTCACTCAGGAATAGGGAAATGAATTGGAGGATGACAATAACCAGGAGCAGTTCAAATAATGACTATGGTGAAAGAGAAACCGTGAATAGAGCTCAGAGTAGCAGTCGGGTTAGTCTGTATTGGCAAAAATAGAGCTTTTCTGTTACACAGGAACAGGGTAGGACTTATCATTTGTGTGAGGGTCACAAGAGATGCAGAGATATCCTGATTCTCCGGTTGGGCTTAAGTTATCGCTCCCGAGCCCTCGGCACAAAACAGTTCATTCTCTACACCATGTGGCACGACAGCATGGACAGCAACCACCACACTAGTATTTCAAGCAATCCCTGGTGTGGTTCAGCTGCAAGTTTGGCAACAGTGGAACTAGCCCTGCCGCCCATCAGAAAAGATATATTGCAAACTGTTTTAGAGGGCAGGGAATATTTGACTAGAAGCCAGCTGAATATACTCCCAGATGGGACAGAAATTCTTTCCCAGAATAACTTTTCAGAAGTTGTATTATATGAAAGTAAATATGAATGCATGAGGTATGCGTTTCTACTCACATGCCTATTTTGTTTTTGCACACATAGGTCATTTGACACATTCTGTAGGTTACTTCTTGACATCACAAGCTGGGAGGAGCAAGCCACCAACCAACCTCAATGACCCCACATCCTCCATCAGGCAGTGGCTGCTTTGAGGAGAAGCACCTTGCCCTCAAAGCTGAAAAGAGAGAGAGAAGGAAGAAGAAGAAAAAATTTCTTTCAGTGGGCAGCTGATTCACCAGGCATAGAACTAGTCTTGGGGGTGCACCAGAGTGGTTTCTATCGTATACAGGGTTTACAGTTTTGTTCAATGACTTTCAGCACCCCCTCTATAAAAATTGTTCCAGCACCTATGCTGCCAGGAAACGTCTGCATGCTTGGCAACAAACCAGCCCTGCCTCCCCCGCACCAGAAAAGATACATGGCAAACTATTTTAGAGGATTTTGAAATATTACTACTGCGGGCGATTCTGTGGTTCCAGGATTGGGCTCCTGAGTCATTTCAGAGCCCATATGTAAATCCATGGGAGAGATTATCCTCGAATCAAGGGATCACCAATGATGGTGACTTCTATTCATTACATTTCTCATAGTTTTCCTTTTTTTGTATCAAGTCAATAGCCATATTCCAAAATCCAGATCCTGCATTCTCTGTGCACCAAATACTCTCACTATGAGTTTGGATACAAAAGGAATTTAAGAGAGGGTTTTCAGTTTATTTTAATAGTTGTAAATGTTTATTTTGTTTATATTTAATTATGTTGCATTTTAAAAGGTTTCATTTGTTTTTAGACAAATTGTATTAATTTACTTAAATCTACTTGAATCATTATGAATCCTTTTTTTGAGGGCCAATATTTGAGAAACTTAAAGAATTAAGGAGGCTGGAATTGTGTTCAAATCAATTCTGAATCAGGTATCGGTCACATTCCAAATCTTTAATAATTGCGGCATTCTCTCTATATGGCACTCCATTTTTTCAAACAAAAATATATAGAGAGAGAAGGGGGAAGAGATTGAGAGGAGAGAGAGAGATCTTGCACTTTAGCTCAGGTTTACTACTTGTGATGAATGGGGCTATATCTGTACAACTCATGAATTCTGATTGATATTGTGAAGTTGTATTATGAAATACTGCTCTATTATGATTGCCTATATATATATATGGATCCACCATTGCTGACAGGGCCTGTAACATGTACACAGAGACCAGCTAATACAAAGGGAAATACTTAAGATTAATAACAGTACTTAGACTTCACAGAGATTATTTTTAAAAAGCAGCTGTACTGTTAGAAAAAACGGTTTAGATGATTTCTCTTGAGGAGGGAGGGGGAAGGTAGGAGCAGTGGAAACTCACAGGTATGAGAACAAAAAAAGACCAGGTGGAGTTTAAAGAAACACAGAGGAACAGGACCAGACAGGAAGAGGAAGCATGGAGAAGTGAAGAGCAGGGTCACAGAAACTGGATAAGGGGTTCCAGGGAGAAGTCACCAAGCATGTGACAGCTTAATGAGAAGGGGGTTGTCTGTCCACTTTCCTAAGCCCAGATGGTCCCAATGACTCTGGACAATGCAAGGGACTCAAACACCAGCCCAAAGAATGCCTTGGAATGATGAGAAAACTGAGGCAGGGACATGATCTGTACTCTCCTGTGTATGATTAAATATAAAAGAGCATAAAGGTGTTATACTGTGACTGCTTCACAACTACTGTGTGCCCCTGAAACAGTTATAGTGTAACCAGGGGTGGAGTTCTGGGACAGGGGTATGTTTAACTAGGGTATCTTGAAGGGTCCGTGGTGGTCCTCAGGTGGACTGAAAAGCCCCATTTCCAAGAAAGGGTAGCAAATGGAGAGTCAGTGCCCAGGAAATATGCCAGAGAAACCAAGGGAGGAACCAGCACTGAAGGCTGCTTAGGCTTCGGAAAGAAGCTAGGTGCCCAGAGAATGGAGGCTTGGATTCATAACAAGCTTTGGGGGTAGTGTGGCTTGCTAGGATCTGTCACACTATCACAAGCAAGAAAAACCCTATCCAGTGGCACTAATTCCTAGTCCTAACTCTTCAGCTCCTGGATGCCAAGACACATTCATCTGGCTTTGGGAATAGTATAGGTGGGTTTATAAATCACAGGGATACACTTACTCCCCTTATATGTGATGTATTCTGCAACATTCATCATCCCACTACTCTGCAACTAATTAGCTGAATAAGCTTTCTGTGTATTAGAGTCTGATCCAGATTCAACTGACTTCATGAAAAGCCTTTCAGTTGACTTCATTAGTTTGGACTGGGCCCATGGAGAAGCAGGCAATACAACACTCATTGATTAAAGAGATAAAACCCTAGAACCCCCTACATCCCACCAAAACAAAACAAAAATCCTCAGAGGTTTCTGAAGTGGTATTTTCTCATCCTAATGTGGTTTAATGGTCTTTAATCCAGCAACATTTCGGAGAAATATTAATGTTCCCTTTTAAGTACTGAATCTTTGAAAGTTTGAAGATATTCCAGTACTGACTAACAACTATTTAGCTATCAGATGTACAGTATTCATAAACTATCTAAAAGTTTGTGACAATACTGAGCTTTTTTGCTCTATTTTGATGAATTTGAAAAAAAGGATTTTGAAAAAGGTGATTTATATTAAAATTCTAATTTTCTTAGTAAATAGGGTGAAAAAAGAGCATTTTCTTGTGCTATTATAGCATGCAGTAGGCTAAAAAATAAGCTGGGAGAAAACCTATGTTAATTGAGAGAGGAATTTCAACAAGTCATGAATTGGAGTGTGTTCAGGAATTGTTTTAGAGGCCATGCCAAAGTGCTGTACTTTGAAATAATAAATTACTCATAAAAACATTCAAGGTTATGAAGAAAGTTTCAGGGAAAAAAATACTTTAACAGAGAATATTTGTGTAACCCTTCTGCCCATCAAAGTTGGCAGCAACAAGGGCCGGGTTCAGTATCTAGGGATTCCATTCCAGTAACACAATGCAAAACCGGCTCGAGCCCCCACCCAATGACCTGGGACAAATATATATCACCCCCACTGGGCGCCTCCAAGAGGCAATACTTCCCCTCTCGCAAGCACAGAGTCTGAGTGTAGCAAAAGCTTTTTAATAACAAAGAGACACAATGTGGCATTATGTTTGGGAAACACCACCAACAGGATTCATAACACAACCCATGAGCAAAATAAACCCACCCCAAGCAAATTGGGGAGTTTCCTTTCCCTTTGGTTTTTGAGTCCAGCAACCCAAAGTCACAAAAGTCCAACAACCCAAAAGTCTCTGTCCCTGGTCAGTGCAGTGCCAGAGTTCGAAAGTTTATCTGCAGTTTGACCTCCCAACCTGGGTGAAGATGGGGGCAGTTAAGGGGCACCTTAAGTGGTCCAAAGCTGATTGCCCCAAACTCTCCATGGGACTCCGCTCCGCTCCACCAGCCGCTCTGCTCTGCCAGCTGCCCCCATGAGCCGCTCCGGCCACCCCCGCGAACTGCTCCGCTCAACCAGCCGCTCTGCTCTGTCAGCCATTCCGAACCTCTCCAGCCGTCCCACAAACTGTTCTACTGCACCAGCCACTTTGCTCTGCCAGCCATCCCATAAGCTGCTCCAGCCGCCCCCGCAAACTGGTCTGCTCAACCAGCCGCTCTGCTCTGCCAGCCGCCCCCATGAGCCGCTCCGGCCGCCCCCGCGAACTGCTCCGCTCCACCAGCCACTCTGCTCTGCCAGCCATCCGATGAGCCACTCCAGCCATCCCGTGAACAGCTCCGCTGCACCAGCCACTCTACTCTGCCAGCCATCCCATGAGCCGCTCCAGCCATCCCTGCAAACTGCTCCACAATATATCTTCAGGCTCCCCCACTACTTAACACAACACTCAGTAATTTCAGCTCTTTTGTGATTTCAGTTTGTAATAGGGGAGCCTCAACTCTGGTGCACCATTAGCCCAAAGTGAATTCAGCTCAACAGCCTGTAACTAGACTCCTAATAGAATCAAAATCAGCTCTGATATTCCACAGTAGCAGAAGAGGGCAGTGCAATTAGCCTGTAGGGTTCTCACAAGGGGACCCATACCACCAGGAATTACTACCTATCCCCAATCTCTCTCTCAATTCACTGAGCTTTGGAACCCATGTCCCTTGCCTAGCAAGTGCAACTTAGGAGATGGTAAGTCCCTCCTTCATAACAAAAGGCCAAGTACAGTTCCACTGTCCTTGATTCACATAATCAGGATAATAACAAATTATTCTTCCTGCCCCAATAACAGAGAAACTGGGGATCCCACAGCAGGCAAAGTGACCATTTGGGCAGCTATGAGCTCATGCTAGGCAGGGTGGGTGTGCCTATGCAAATGAGATCAGCCCCTGAAGTTCTTTTCCACAACTTGCCACAACTCACCACCAGATGTCAGGTGGAGCTCATCCTGACTCTGTTTACATTTGTGATTCATGGAGTGTGGAAGGACAACTTGTAATGTACTGGTCTAGATAATGGTCCTTGATTTGGTACTTAATTTGTAGTCATCATGCACCCATGATTGCTGTGGGGTTTAAGGTCATTGTTACTGTTGGTTAACAGTATCCATAATTAGCTCTTCTAGGAAAAGAAAAACAGATGTGACTGACTGGGATAAGGAATTCAAGGTGATTGGACTGATTTTAAAAACAAGTTGTTTACTTCAAATAATTTTTAAAAAAATTAATACAGATAATCCTTTTTTATAGGCTCCTGATCCCAAAGTTAACAGAAATGTGACATGTTCCTAGCTTTTCCACTAACCTGCTGCGTGACCTTAGGTAGTCATTTCACTTCTCTGGGCCTCTGTTGCACATCCCACCATTGGTCCGTCTTGTTTCTTTAGACTGAAAACTCTTTGTGGGCTGGAACTACCTCTTACTATGTGTTTGGATAGTGCCTACCACAGTAGTGGCATTGGCACTAACACTGTAATACAAGTTTCAGAGTAGCAGCCGTGTTAATCTGTATTCGCAAAAAGAAAAGGAGTACTGGTGGCACTGTAATACAAATAATAGTAATAATAAAGGCTAATTAATATTAATATGGTAACTAAGTCAAGGAAAGAACCAGAGGAAAGGTGAAGAGAGAACACATAGGAAAAAGGCAGACTGACAGAGAGAAAAAATAAGGAAGAAAGGAATTCACCAGAATCAGTGAGAGAGCTGTCTGACTCTTCCATGAGAACACTCAGGAAGATAGAGGCCCTGAGATGCCATGGACTCAGTCGTGTGTCATCAATATGTGAATGATGCCAGTATGTGAGTGATTTCCTCTAGCAACATTCTCCGCCATCACTAAAATGTTTGCTGCTTGGTACAATTCAGCAGCTGAATGAACAGCAGTTTGCTCAAGCAGGTGGTTCAAAGCATAGAGACTGTGCTGGAATCATCCATGCTTTAGTGCATGGCCATGCAGATTGACACATTAGCCATAAATTGCTTTGTTAGATCTTTTACAGGAAATGGTGCCACCTCTTCTCAGGTATGGACATAGGAATGGGATCTATTCTTTAAGACTTGAAGGTTATGTTACCTTACTGCAAAGCTGACTAGATCAGGCAGAGTGAAACCACGACAGAGGCTGCGGATGGTATAGCATGCATAAAAGTGGATCACATCAACTTCAGAACAGAATTTAAAGCCCCGTCCTTAAATCCTTAGCAGTTTTAGGATGCAGCTGCTGTGGAGACAGCCTTTATTACCAAGAAAGCTTCAAGAAGCAGATCTGTTGGAAGTCTCTGGTATGGACAGAAAAGGGTAAAAAACAAGGGTGATGTCATGGTAGGAGACTAATATAATACAACTGATTGAAAAACCGTACTCAAAGAATAGCTATCAATGGTTCACAGTCAAGCTGGAAGAGTATATCAAGTGGAGTCCCGCAAGGATCTGTCCTGAGTCCAGTTCTATTCTATATCTTCATAAATGATTTGGATAATGGCATAGAAAGTACATTTATACAGTTTGCAATGATACCAACCTGCAACCAGAGGGGTTGCAAGCACTTTGGAGAATAGAATTAGAATTCATGATGATCTTATCAAACTGGAGAAATGGTCTGAAACAGAGAGGATAAAAGGAGAAATGTAAAGTACTATACTTAGGAAGGAATAATCAGTTACACAAATACAAAACAGGAAATGACTGCCTAGGAAGGAGTACTGCAGAAAAGGATCTGTGAGTTATAGTGGATCACAAACTAAATATGAGTCAACAATGTAATACTATTGCAAAAAAAGCAAACATCATTCTGGGATATATTAGCAGGAGTGTTGTAAGGAAGACACGAGAAGTAATTCTTCCACTCTTCTCAGCACTGATAAGGCTTCAACTCGAGTACTGTGTCCAGTTCTAGGCACCACACTTTGGGAAAGATGTGGATAAATTGGAGAAAGTCCAGGGGAGAGCAACAAAAATGATTAAAGGTATAGAAAATATGACCTATGAAGAAAGATTGAAAAAAATGGGTTTGTTTAGTCTGGAGAAGAGAAGACTCCGGGGTACGTGATAACAGCCTTCAAATACATTAAAGATTGTTATAAAGAGACAGGTGATAAATTGTTCTCCTTATTCACTGAGGACAGGACAAGAAGCAATGGGCTTAAATTGCAGCAAGAGAGATTTAGGTAAGACATTAGGAAAAAAATCCTAACTGTCAGGTAGTTAAGCACTGGAACAAATTACCTAGGCAGGTTGTGGAATCTCTGTCATTGGAGGTTTTTCAGAACAAGCTAGACAAACACCTGTCAGGGATGGTCTAGATCAGTGGTTTTCAAAGCTGGTCCGCTGCTTGTTCAGGGAAAGCCCCTGGCACGCCGGACCGGTTTGTTTACCTGCCGCGTCCGCAGGTTCAGCCAATCGCGGATCCCACTGGCCGCAATTCGCCGCTCCGGGCCAATAGGGGGCTGCGGGAAGGGTGGCCAGTGGTGAACCGTGGCCAGTGAGAGCCATGATCGGCCGAACCTGCAGACACGGCAGGTAAACAAACCGGTCCGGCGCGCCAGGGGCTTTCCCTGAGCAAGCGGCGGACCGGCTTTGAGAACCACTCATCTAGATAATACTTAGTCCTGCCTCAGTGCAAGGGACTGGACTTGATGACCTATTGAGTACCCTTCCAGCCTATATTTCTATGATTCTATGACTATACTGGGACAAAGCATCTGGAAAGACCCAGGTTTAGATGCTGAGGTGCAGGATGATGTGGTATGTGGCAATGCTTTAGCAATGGGACTCTTTTCTAGGACAGCTCAACATGAGCCCATGTCTGGCTGTGTTTAGGTCATAGTGGAAGACAAGCCTTTTTGAGAACCAGTGCCTATAAGCAATTGACCTCAACCAAACACAAAGAAATCAATCACAACTCACACACACTTTGGGAAACCAAAAAGTAACTTAGATACCAAAATAATAAGTGCCCTGGAAATCAGGATGTATAGTGTAGTGTATTGCTAAAGACATCAAAAGTTCTGGAACTGAATTAGTCATGTTATTCAGGAGGATGGTATTAATAATATCAACGCCTTCAACAATAGCATAAATTATTGGCAAAGACCTGATTGAAGGCAGGGAAAGGATCTATAAAACCTGTTGACAGTGTCCCCATTTATTTTCTGGTCTGGGTTTCTTATATTTTTTAAAAGCTACAACACAACTTAGTAATGAATTCCCAAACCAGCTGGGTTTACAAAGATGACCTTAAGATGAGGTGGGTGATTAGAAGGCAGAGAATGACCTTATTTAAAATGACAAAGGGCAGACCAGCAAGCTGTGAAGTTATTCACCAAAATAGCCCCCCAGAAGTGCTGATGAGTGGAAGGGAGTTGCAAGCTATACCAGCAGGGAAGACTGTGCAGCTATTCCTCATAATCTCCAAACAAAAACTGATTTTTTATCTCGCCTGCAGACACATTGAAAGCTCAGAAAAAAAACACATGGCTCTGAAATGATGATCTGAAGCATTCACAGTTACCAGCCTGCAAGGATGCGTGTTACAGGGGAGCTTTACTCTTTGTAGCTTTACGGACATGCAATACCCATGTGTTTACATCATGTGAAGTGAGAACACGAACCAAACTTCTTTTCTTGTAATGGCTGTCTCAATAAACTATTGCATTTCACACAAAAGAATGGTTTCCTCATTCAAATCTGCTGTGAAAGGGGGAGGGTGTAAAGGCTGTAACTAAGGCTGCCAACCTTCTACTCACAGAAAATCTAACACCCTTGCCCCTCCCCCTTTCCCTCCCCTCCTCTGAGGCCCCGTCCCTGCCCTGCCCCTTCTCTGAGGCCCCACCTCCCAGCTCATTCCATCCCCCCCCCTCTGTCGCTCGCTCTCCCCACCCTCACTCACTCGCTCATTTTCACCAGGTTGGCTTAGGGGGTTGGGGTGCAGGAGGGAGTGAGGGCTCCAGCTGGGGTGCAGCCTATGCTGTGGGGCCAGGCATGAGGGATTTGGGGTGCAGGAGGGGGTTCCAGGATGAGGCTGATGAGTTCAAAGTACAGGCGGGGACTCTGGGCTGGGACAGGGGGTTGGGTGTGTGGGGGTGTGAGGGCTCTGGCTGGGAGTGGAAACTGGGGATGAGGGGTTTGGGGTTCAGGAGGGTACTCCAGGTTGGGACCGAGGAGTTCGGAGGGCAGGAGGGGGATCAGGGTTGGGGCAGAGGGTTGGGGCATGGGTGGGGGTCGGGGTGCAGGCTCCAGGCGGTGCTTACCTCAAGCAGTTCCCAGAAGCAGTGGCATGTCCTTCTCCAGCTCCTATGCAGAGGCGCAGCCATGGTTCCCAGCCAATGGGAGCTGTAGAGCCGGCACTTGGGGCGGGGGCAGCGAGCAGAGTCCCCTGGCTGCCCCTACGCATAGGAGGCAGAGGGGGACATGCTGCTGCTTCTGGGAGTTGCGCAGACCTAGTTACAGCCTTTACTCCATCCTCCTTCCACAGCAGGGAACCTCCTTTAGCCCACTGCGCTGCCAATTGGCCAGCAGTGCTGTCCAGTTGGCCAGCAGTGCTGTCCGGTTGGCCAGCAATGCTGACTGGAGCTGCCAGGGTCCCTTTTCAACTGGGTTTTCCAGTCGAAAACCGGACACCTAGCAACTAGTTGTGACTGCCATTTTGAGGTGGTGAATGGGGACTGGGGAGGGAAGGGGGAGTGGACAGTGTTCCCTGGGCAGGTTACATGTCCCCTGCCAGATTTTTTCCTGTTATCCCTCATTTTAATGTAGGTGCTCCTGAGCGGTTTGCTCTTTCTCCAGCACCATTTGGTGTCCCAATCATGGCCCCTTGTAGACATCTGCCTACCAATGTCCAGAAAAAGGTCTTTATTCCACTGGATGGCCACATAAAGTTACTGCACCAATGCTTCATTCCAGATGGTGATCAGCTCCAGGGTCTCAGCGCAGCTCCAAGCAGCTGCTCAAGGCATGTCAAAAGACTTTGGAGTATTATTACAACTACTGTGATAAACTGCAGTTCAAGAGCATATGGACAAAATCTGGCTATGCACCTACTTTATAAATGGGGGAGGAGACATCAACTGGATCCCAGAGCAGGGGAGGACATACAGGTCAACAAACAGATCAGTAACAGTTGCTTGCAAAGCATTGTGGGATAGCCATTGGAAGAGTACCAAAGTAGTTTTAAGCAGCATTGCATGCACATGAACAATAGACTGGATTATCTTACTTCATGACAAAGTTAGTTCACTTTGAAACAGGATTTCAGAGTCAGTGCACTACAATGATTTTTTCTGTGTACATACAACCATTTCAAACTGTATTAACTCAGTTTTACATATAACCATTTCAAACTGTACTAACTGGTTTAAACACTCCATGTAGAGAAGCCCTCAGTCTAGTTTCCAACTGACATTCATCCACATCATAAGAACACTAAACCATGTCATATATTTGGCAGTGTCTACTTCTGAAGAACCCAGGACAGGAATGGCAGCCATGTTGCAAGACAAGAAGGAGGCATTGGCAGAACTGGGTGGAAAAAACTCACAGAGTAACTAGCTCTTCTTTGGCACCTATGCAGGGATGGATTTGGAGGCACGTGACCCAGGCTTGGGGTGCTCAAAAGTTTATTCAAATGGAAGATGCTCCTTGCCTGGGGTGCCATTTAGTCTAGGGCTGGCCCTGCACCTAAGTCCCAGTTTTGGCTCCATCGCAATCCAGAAAACTCCTACCGTACCCCTGTAGGCACCTAGGTTTTCAGGGTAAAAGTTTCCTTGGTGCCTAAATTTCTGCCTCAGAGCACATGTACTGCTGCCTCCATCTAGTCATCTGGACACCTACCTTTCACCTAAGCCCCAGAGCAATTCACAAACTAGAGGAAGACAGGCCTGCATTCACCTAAGTTGCTTGTAGGGCCCAATCTGGGAGGTGTCTCAGAGACCATGTAGCAGATCAGGTCCCATTCAAGATCTGGCCACTATCACCGGAGGAGTTGGTAGTGCCACCCACTTTATAACTTTTAGACCAGTAGGTAGAGCACTCATCTGGGATGTGGGAGAGCCAGGTTCAATTCCCCTCTGTCTGCTGGAGGAGAAAGGAGTTGCACCAGAGACTCCCACCTCTTAGAAGAACACTTTAACCACTGAGCTATGGGATATTCTGGTTTGGGGCTCCCTCATTCTCTCCTGTTGAAGCTGTTCCACGGTGGATAAATAATTAAAGGGTCATTGGAGCAAGGAGACTGGACCCTGAGTCTCCCACCTCCCAAGTAGGTGCCCCAGTTACTGAACTACAGAGTCATTCTCTCTCTCTCTCCTTCTGTCACTCAATGACTATTAAGTATTTTTCCACAGTGGAACTGTCATTATATGAATGAGTGGCACCAACAGCTCCTCCTCCAGCCATTTTGTGTGGAGTGAGGCAGGCATCTAACTCATTCCTGCAAGAGAGCCCTAAGCCACTTGGCTCCTGGCAATGGATCACTTATGGGTAACTAAGCAGAAATAGGTGCCTAGATCTGGGCTGCAGGGAGGCACCTATCTCCAAGACAGGGAAAGAGGCTTAGGACTTATGTCACTGGAATCTCCCATTGGCTAGTTTAGGCGGCTCTGCATCTAATGTGCGTCCCATTCTATGGCACCTATCTCTTCCCATTTATTGTAGAGTGTGCCTGGACACCTAACTCAGGCTTTATGTAACTCAGTGGAACTCCAGTGATTTTCTAGGCACCTAAAAATTAGACCCTGGGACACTCAACATTGCAATGTCTCAATCCCTTTCTGGATCCAGGCCTAAGGCTCCCATCCTGTGAATACTTAAGCAAAAGCTTAACTTGAAGCCAAAGGGAATACTCACATGTGTAAAATTAAGCATGTGTGTAAGAGCTTTCAAGATTTGGGCCTAAAACAGAAACTAGTTTTATAGGTGATTATAAACTACAATAAACAAACTGATTATACAGAGCTGCCTCAAAACATGCACCTGTAGATAGAAGTTCTATGGTCATATTTCTTACCATCCTACAGTACTGGCATTCCAGAATTAGTGGATGCCTCAGAAACAAAGAGGCAATTACAATCTTGATCCAAAGCTCACTCATGTTAGTGGAAAGGTTCCTACTGACTTAATGAGGTTGGAATCACGCTATGTAGCATTACTCCAGACTGTCTGTGTTGATTCAAAGCCCCCAAACAAAGCAAAGCATAAATTAAATGGAGTCAATTTATGTTCAAAGATGTATGCTTAACAATTCCTTGTCTCATTATTTCCTTGTGCTCCACCTCTCAGCCTGTGTCGTCCTGTTATCTTTAGTTTTATACTTAGACTGTAAGATCACTGGGGCAAGGACCATATTTTTGTTCTGTGTTTATACAACGCTGAGCACAACGGGGTTCCGGTCCATGACAGGGGCTTCTAGGTGCTATGGTAATTCAAATAATTGGGATGCCTGTAGGGAGAGTTCATGCTTGCAACCTCCACCTTTGTGACAGGGTCAGCTAGCTCCCATCGGAATGGACTCTGCACCCCTCGTATTCTCTTGACAAGCTTCAAGAGACAACAATCAAAGTATAAATAAACAAAACTGTATGAGAGTGGCATGGGGGAGAGGGTGGAGATACGAGAAGTTGGCTTGGAATCTCAGTAGGCTTTTCACTCAGTTGTGACAGGGTGCTCTTCAGTTGTGGGGAAGGAATGTGGGCTTTTATTAAGGTTCTGCAGTGATACCAGACAGCAGCAGCAAAATCAGGAGCTCAGCCTTGGCCTCTCATTCAGATTTATGTGAACTTTACTGTCCGTATGAAGTCTGTGGTAGAGAGAGACTCCTCAGGAATAGCGGTGCATGGCACTCTTGTGGTTCCTTTCTTTGTTAGAGTTGTAGATGGTGTTGACTGAGCCTAAAAATCTAACACCTTCTCTTCTGCTCCCAGTTTCATGTACTGAATAAATTACTGCTGCTTTATTACTCTAAAAAAGTCTGAGTTTCTTTGTTCCTCTCCTTCCACTTCCAATCCCCTAATAAAATAAATCTTCTAGAGAATATAAAGCACTCTCTTCCCCCAAGATCTCAATTAATAATGGAGAGTCATTGGGCTCACTTTACCTCTCTATCCCACATCTTGATATAAGTACATGCATTTTAATTGTAGAGCCCCTCTTTGCCAACTATCAAATGTAAAGGTTCCTGCAGATCCAGACAAATGCTGCCCCTCTGTCTTCCAATGCCCCTGCTTTCAAGATGTTTGAGTTTGCTTTCCTTTTCATATACATGTTTGACATGGTTACACACTGATGCTCCTTCAAGAGAGTTGCATTCCGGCACATCGCTTCAGAATGATACTGAGATCTTACTAGTACAGTAATGGTATTTGGATCTGCCTGTGAGCCATCCCACACAAGCATGCTTGCAAGAAGGAGGGGGGTTGGGGATTGATTCATACTTCTGAAATTTGCATGACTGAAACCCAACCCACCTTCAGACTGCACGAACCATTCATTTGGAGGATTCTAACCTATAGCTAGTTACACCACTGGCCACACTGTGAGACAGCAGCTGTTTTGAATGAGCAGACCAGCCCTGAAAAGCAATGACAAAGTATGCATACATTTTAGATGTGCTTTTTTATTGTGGGTTTGCAGAATTTCTCCCTATTCTTAATCTTGAATACATTAAAATAATCCTCCAAGGAATAGTGTATTAAACATATAATGTGCCAATTATGGAGTCATAATCACAATACCCTTCTACTCCCCAATGTGTCAGGTCTAACACTCAGGGACCAACCCCCTCTCTGACTTTTATAGCCTGTGCACCAAAGTCAGTGAGGCTGTGTTGGATTTGATCCAAAAGATTTAAAAGTGAAATGAAATATTTTGCTACCCTCTGTTCAAAACTTTGGAACTAAAATAAAAAATAGAAACACGGATAAGACTGATCTTTATGATTCAATTAATTTCCCTGCATCCACTCTCCATAGGAATCAGAAGTGATCAGCAGCATTGTAAATTAGGCCAAAAGTGAGAGAACACTGAAACAGAGCTTCTGAAACTCAGGTTGATCAACATAACAAATACACTGCTGTAATTCTATTTTAACAAAGAACGCAAGAACTGGTTCAACCTCTATCCCACAGAAGACATTTTGTTCCTTTGTCAATGACTATTTGGGCAAGAGAAGTATTCTGTTTTCCATTTTATAATCTGTGATTCCACCCTTCTCAGTCCTGAGTTTTGGCAAAATTACAAAATCCAAACCCAAGTTCACCACTCAGTGCAAGATATTAGAGACTTCGGAAAAAGAAAAGAAAAGAAACCTACTCTTTCTTATCTAATATTTTGAGCTGGAATTTTCAAAGGCACAAAAAAGATTTAGGTGCCCAATGCCACCAGAGAGAAATCTTTCCCTTAGTTGCTTAGCCCTAGTGTTCACCAAATTTAGCTGCATTTAAAAAAATATTACATATATTTACATACCTCACACATGCACTCATATAATGTCTTAATTTGTTAGTCTCTAAGGTGCCACAAGTACTCCTTTTCTTTTTCCATCTTGAAGGATTGATTTTATATTGAGTTTAAAACTATGGATTGTATTCCCACTGAAGTCAATAGGAGTTTTGCATAAAAAATGAACGACTAGACCATTAAAATCAATAACTATTTCATAGTCAAGCCTTAGAAGTGGTTTCCTTTCAAAACTCCCTTGTCCCCCTTTTTTAAATTACTTCTCACGTCCTCCAATTCCTTTTGAGATGCTTTGGGGGGAGGTGTAAAGCAAAATTGCTTCAACCAATTTGGAGTTAAGCAAGTGAGAGACAGAACATTTCTCCCCAGATTTACAAATTAAATTTTGCATTCACATAACTAAAAAAAATAAAATTCCAAGTTTGACAAAATGCTGCATGTCACTGAAGAAGGAATTTAATCACAATTTAAAGAACAAAAATGAAGGAATTTTAAAGTTATGAATTTGTAAACACTGCATCCACACATGCATAATTAAAAAGCATGTGATTAACACTAAGCATTGCTTTGTTGAATCAGGGTCTAACTAATTAAAATGGCATTCCATTTATGGCTGTGCCACACCAGCAGACTGGCTGCATCAACGTGCCTCTGCAGTTATTTAGACACACTAAAATGCCTGAGATAATTTGGCTGTACTCTCTCAAATGAGTTTAATAAGCGAACAAGGAAATTAAATGTGAAAAGTACTAATGTAGTGTTAAGGCTGAGAAAACAAAACACATGAAGTTCCAGAGTTAAGGTTTCTAGCCACATCCTTAATTCAGCCTCACTGCCCACATGTACCATTTTCTGTTCCTGTAATAATTTTAGAACGTGCATTTTAATGCATTCTTCATCCCATAATCAGGTATCCATTAACTACAGAACGTGCCATTCACCCGAGTTTGCAGTGCTGCAGAACCTTAGCTCCTCAGCCTTAACTAAGAGTTTCACACTCTTAACATTGCATTGATGTTAATTCTGCATATAGGGCTCAAACCGGCAAGGTGCTGAACAGTTTGGTCCCAATCCAGAAAAACCCTTAAATTTGTGCTTAATGTTAAGTACACGTGTATTCCCAGTGACTTCAACTTTGCCCACAACTGAAGTTCAGCCAGGTGAAACATAGTGGCTCTTTAACAGCGCACAGCTCTGCTGCAGCACATTAGCATATTGTGAAGCAAGAAGTGAAGACGAATACTGGCTGAGATTATGTGCTGTGCTTTCTGAGAGTGCAGTGGCACACACAGGAGCAATCCAGGGTTCCATATGCCAAAAGTGGCTTTAAGCACCCTGGATTGTCAGACTGTACTAGCAAAATGCTCCTTGTGTGGGTACAGCTTATATAGGCAAAACTGTATTTTTGCCAAAACTGTATTTTTTGTATTTTACTTATTCCACCCTGCCCCACTTCCACCCCTCCAAAAGTGAAATAAACTAAACTGGCTGAAGTGCAAAATAGCTCTGAGACTGGGTAACTGCATCTACACTAGGGACTTCTGTGGGTTCAGCTGTGTCAGTTGCAAACCACACCTCTTCAGTCACCTGACCAACAAAACTATGCCAGCAAAAGTTTATAAGTGTAGATCTTGCCTTAGACAGCCTAGGATGCTTCTCTATGGTCTTGTCTTCACTAGAAAGTTGAACAGCATTAGCTAAATCAGTGTAGTTAGCCTTGTTTACACTAGAAAGGGTTTTCTAGTAGAGCCACACACCAGCACTCTCCTAGTGAAGACACAGCTTGCACTGGAAAAAGATGTCTTTTGCTGGTATAGCTTATACCAGTTCTACAAACAAAATAAGCTATACTGGCAAAAGGGCTTTTTTGCCAATATAGCAGTGCTATACTGGGGCTTTTTGCCAGCATAGCTATGTAAGTTAGGTGTGTGATTTTGCACATTCCAAACTGATATATTGCTATGCTGGAAAACTTTTAAGTGTAGACTAGGTCAATACTCCTAGTGTGGATACAGTTATATCAAAATAAATGTGCTTTTTACCAGTATAACTGTCTCCACATTGGGATTTATATTGATATAATTACACCCCCTAACCAGTATAATTATACCAGCGTAACTTTCAAGTGTAGATCAGTCTTAAGTTATCAAAGCCCTGCAAGTTGGAGCTGCCCAAAATGGCTCAACACACCTCAACCCTACTCCTGTCATGCCCTCTACACCAGGATTTACAATAGGCCACCTATGAAGTGAATGCACTGGGATTATTCTCCTTGGCCACTTATGGGGCTCTTACAGCTCCTGTATGATGATGTAGTAATGTATGTGGCCATAATGAAAGGGCCATTGTGTCCAGTTGAAAAGAAAGGGAGAACTTTGGTAGGCAGAATGTAGCTATCCAAACAGGACCATCACTTCAATGCTAACAACCCTCCTATTCTGAAAAGGACCAAGAACTAGGTTTTGCCCAACATCCAAAAGATGAGCATCAAAGATGTAACATCGTTTTTCAGATTTTCTCACAGTCTTGGCAGCTCTACACATGACCACTTTAAGATATCAGCTATCTCTCAAAAGCAAATATGTTAATTTTTATTTTCCAAGTTTAACTCCCTTATTAAGCTGAAGTTCACCTGCCTTCATTTTTCCTTTGGCTTGTCAACAATTTACAGAACTCTGGATGAATCTCTCTCTAAACCAGCAGACTAGCTCTGATTTACGGATAACGTTTCATTGCTTTATTGTGATAATTCTGATCACTGAACTTTTGATGACAGAAAAAATTATGTCCATAGAAATCAAAGTAACATTCTTGCCTTCAAAGTTCAGTGTTCCTAATGCTGTGGTTTGAAAGATCTCTTGCAATACATAAATGTGCCCTCCATTTGTCTTTCAGAGCAGACATAAAATCAGGTCCTGATCACTCAGTCATGAAAAATATTCTATGGCACTTGTAGAGATGTGAAGAGTCTTGGCCATATTCAAACACAACATGCTTCCTTGCTAAAATTCTCTTGCCATATCAGTTGGTTATAGCATTCTTGACTGCTGGTCTTGAAATGAGAAATTATTTTTTTAAAAAGGACATTATTATTTTCCTAATGCTGAATAGCTTTGTCTCTACACCATATGACTAAGAAATCCCTATAGAATACAGTATTTATAAAGTGCCTTGTGATTCTTTAGGATGAAAGGCACAATACAAATACATTGCTTACTTTTAAGCAAATTCATTATTTAAGAGGCGTCAGATTCATCTCCACAATTGAAGGCCACAGAACAGAAACAGTCTGGCCAGCAACTGTCCACATAGACTGCCCTGCCAATGTGTCTTAGAGCAGTGGTTCTCAACCAGGGGTACACGTACCCCTGGGGATACTCAGAGGTCTTCCGGGGGTACATCAACTCATCTAGATATGTGCCTAGTTTTACAACAGGAAATCAGTGAAATCAGTACAAACAAAAATTTCATACAATGACTTGTTGATACTGTTCTATATACTGAAATGTAAGTACAGTATAATATTTATTTCCAATTGATTTAGTGTATAATTATATGGTAAAAATGAGAAAGCAAGCAAATTTTCAGTCATAGTGTGCTGTGACACTTCTGTATTTTTATGTCTGATTTTGTAAGCAACCAGTTTTTAAGTGAGGAGAAACTTGTGAGTACGCAAGACAAGATCGTTACCTTTTCCATAATTGGTGTTCTTTGAGATGTGTTGCTCATGACTATTCCACAACAGGTGTGCATGCTCGCCACATGCACCAGTGCCGGAAGTTTTTTCTCTAGCAGTACCCATGGGGGGGGAGCACTCCCCACAACCCCGGAGTGGCGCCTGCCTGGTACGGTATAAAGGGAGCTGGGCGCTCCCCACACCCTCAGTTTCTTCTTGCCAGACAACTCCAACTTGGAGCGTGTTGTTTGGGGCAGACCACCACCGTAGGGAGGTGATCACAGAGTCCGGCACGGTGAGGACCTTGTCCATCCTGTCCATGGCCTGGGAGAACTTTGAGGCCAACCAGAGCTGGAGGGGCCTCATCCTGAGTCTGGTGTGATAGACCACGTACGTGCATGCCGACATGTGACCCAAGAGCTGCAGGCAAACCCTGGCTATTGTCACCGGGAACCTTGTGACTGAGTCGATGAGACCTTTCAGGGTCTCGAATCTGTCTGGTGGGAGAGAGGACCTGGCCAACGCTCCAGGAGCGCCCCAATAAACTCTATGCGTTGGACCAGGACTAATATGGACTTGGTGTTGTTTACCAACAGTCCCAAGGCGGTGCACATGGACAGGAGGAGCGCCACGTGATCCCTCACCTGCAACTGGGAGGTGCCCTTGACAAGCCAATCGTCCAGATATGGAAATATCTGGACCCCCCGCTGTCTGAGGTAGGCTGCTACCACCAACGTGCATTTTGTAAACAACCTTGGGGCAGTGGACAGACCAAACGGGAGGACCATGAATTGGTAGTGATCTTGTCCCACCACAAAACGGAAGAAGCGCCTGTGCCCCTTGAATGTGTGGATGTGTAGACTGAGGGCAGCATACCAGTCCCCGGGATCCAGGGAGGGGATCATGGAGGCCAGGGAAACCATGTGGAACTTGAGCTTCACCATGTACTAGTTCAGACCTCACAGGTCCAGGATGGGCCTGAGCCCCCTTTGGCCATCAGGATAAGGAAATAAGGGGAGTAATACCCCTTGCCCAGGAACTCCTCAGGCACTGCCTCTATTGCTCCTAGTCCTAGGAGCCACCCCACCTCCTGCTTGAGCAGAGCTTTGTGCGATGGGTCCCCCAAGAGGGATGGGATGGTGGGTGGTTGGGTGGGGAGGAAGTAAACTGGAGATGGTGTTGAGGACCCATCTGTCTGAGGTTAGCCGCGACCATTCTGGGAGGAAAGCACACAACTGGTTGGAGAAGGGGAGCTTTATTGGGAGTGGATCCCTGACAAGGACTGGCAGGGTGCCCCCAAGCATCCCATCAAAAGCACCTTTTCCCCACCTGCTTGCCCTTGGAGGACCCAGGCTGGGGGCAGGCTGAGACTGCCTCTGAGGGTATCTCTTATAGTTCTGCGGCTTCTTATGGGTGGCCTCATACTTCGGGAGGGCGGCCTGGGTGGGAGTCTGATGCGGCTTGAACTTAGGTTTTGCCGGAGCCTGGACATAGAGGCCCAGAGTCTGGAAGGTCGTGCGGGAGTCTTTCATGCCATTCAGCCTTGTATCTGTTTCCGCCGCAAACAGAGCTTTCCCATCAAATGGGAGATCCTGCATGGAAGACTGTGCCTCGCTGGACAGCCCAGAGAGCAGAAGCCTTGACGCCCATCTCATAGACACAGTGGAGGCCATGGATCGTGTGGCTGTGTCCGCAGCATCCAAGGCTGCCTGCAAGGACGCCCTAGCGGCCGCTGCCCCTTCCTCCACTAGCACCTTGAACTCCTTCCTATTGCACTCCTGGAGGGAGTCCTCAAACTTGAGCAGAGAGCCCCAAAGATTGAATTCCCAGGAGAGCCTGATGGTTTGCCACTTGTAACTGGAAGCTCGAAGACGAATACATTTTCCTTCCGAAAGAGTCCAGTCTCCAGAGTGTTTGTTTCTTTGGGGCCAGGGTTGGCTGAACCTGCTGTTCGCTGTGGTTGATCGACTCAACCACCAGGGAGTTGGGTGCCAGGTGGGTATACAAGTACTCATGCCCCTTAGTGGGTACAAAGTACTTGCATTCTGCCTTCTGAGAGATGGGGGCCAATGAGGCCTATGTTTGCCACAGGGCATTTGAAATCTTAGCCACCCCTTCATGGAGAGGCAAGGCCACCCTACCGGTGCCGACAGGAGACAGCAGGTTAAACTGGGAATCTGAGGGCTCTCCATCTCCTCTGCCTGGAGGTGGAGGGTTGCTGCCACCATCTTTAAGAGTTCTTGATGGGCCCCTGAAATCCTCCTGCGGGGCGGAGGGGGAGGGGCCGCAATTTGCATCCTCCTGGGTGGGGCGAGGAGGCTGGTGCAGTGCTGTGGGTATGGCTGGCACCAGAGGTCCACCTGGTCGGACTCCAGGCACGGCGCCAAGGACGTACGTCCCACCACTCCTTTCTTGGGGGTTTGGAGAGGGAGGCCGACAGTGCTTCTGAAGCTCTGGCCACCGAAGTGAGCTCCCATGAGGGGCTGTGCCAGAGGCCATGTTGCCCACTGGTACTATTGGGCCAGACACAACACACGGTGTCACTGCACCTGCTGTGCCGAGAGTCCTCGGACGGCGGAACCTAGCCAGATAGTCTAGTCGGCGTCGAGGGTGATCCACATGGACTCTGTCCCGAATGGTTGCTGGGCGGTGAACGGTGTCAGGAACATTCCATCGGGCCAGAGACGAGTGCGGAGATCCCAGCGTCGGCTTGCCTCTTGAGCGTGGGGCCGATATCAATGGCGCTCTGGGCACTGGCATAGACATAACATCCCTGGCCACCTGAAGGGCTTCAGGCATGGATGGCATTCAGACATCCGGAGAGGCCTCCTCTCAGGACTATATTCACCCCTTAATTACAGCCACTTTGCACTGCCCTAGTGGCACACTGGGACCCTAAAAATGTCAGAACTTGTCATAGGAGGATGATCCCAGCATAAAAGGGATTCTCAGATGGCATAAAACCAGCATAGCTACTCTTTAAACCACACATTCATAATGGGATGTGCAGGGGATGAAATCCATACTCCGCTGCATCCCATCAATGCTCTGACTATGGTACTCCCCATCTGGCCACTGGCTTCCAGCATTATTCAAAGCAGCTTCTAACTTATGATGGGAAGAGCATAAAGGGGACTTAAAGGCAGCTTCAAGACACCACTTCTAAGCTGCACTGTGCATTGCTTGGGATGAGGCCATTAGTTCTCTATTGTGAAGCCACTAGACTGTTCTGTCAAGAGTCCCAGAAGTTCTTTTCTACCATTATCACAATTGATGCAAGTGGATAAAAACACTTTAATTCCGTTCTGAAAGAAACGAGAGGCTTCAAGCAGGAAGTGATGCACACAGACTCAAGTCAGACTCTAGAGCTGTTGTTCTCAACCTATTTACCATTGTGGGCCACATATGCTTTTGATCTAAAGTTAGTTCTATAGTTTGAAATAGCTAAAAACACACAAGATCTTTCCACTCACCAAACTCTGTGGGCCATGGATGCTGGAGTGCCAGCTTCCCTTTATTACCAGGAGTTCATTTATTCATGTTGTTCTTTTTTCTCTTAACATTAATGCTATTTTACTTTGAAGTACAGTTCAACTTTGAAAAGAGACTCTAGAAAAATGGTACGTTGGCATTCTAGATTTATTACATTTACAAATAAAGATATTTTTACTCATTATGAGCCCTACAAACTGCTTCTGAGCTCCAAGAGTCAAGCTAGGGTAATTCTTTACTTCCTGCCCACCATCCCCAGTAATAAGGATTCCACAGGCCTGATTATGCTGTTTCACCTGCAGAAGCCTGATTCTCATCTACTAGCAGGGCCGGCTCTAGGTTTTTTGCCACCCCAAGCTCCGAGAGTGCAACTGCCCAAGCAAAAAAAATAAAAAATAAAAAAAATGGTGGCCGGAATGTACATGCTTGCTTTGCTGGTATCTAGAGCCCGTCCTGTCTGCTAGAGTTGTGCTGGTGTATCTGAGGGCATAATTTGGCCTGGACAGTCTTTATTAATGCTGATTACATGTGAAAAGAGAAGACTCCATCTTAAATTGTGGAGTGCTGGCTGAGTTTGAAGGAATGACAGTCAAGAAAAATTTCTCTCTTCACTGCTTACTTCTGTGCACTCACTACTTCTTCCTATTTTTCTAAGAGGTTCATTTAAGAGTTTAAGTTTAAGAGTTATCTTCCCAAAGCTATAGAAATGTAACCTAGTCAGTTCAAAAATAACATAGAGCCAAATTCAGCTCTTACAAAGGCAGGTACAAATCTAATGAGGTCATTGGAGCTGTACTTGCTCAAATTAAAACCAATCAGCCACTCAGCCGGAGGTATTGATTAGCACCATTGGAAGAGGTGGCTGGTTATTTTAGGGACTGAGTAATTCCCATTGACTTTGTTGGACTACTCCAGAGATTTCTGTGGTGCTGTGCCTACTTACACCTAGTTTTGCTCCGTACAAATTGTTAGTTAGCCTCTTTACTTTGCAGTGGTTTGCATTTTCCAATTTTCTCACAGCAGACAAAACAAAGATGAGCTTTTTTGGCTACATTGTGTGCATGAGTACAGCAAAACCACATGGCTCAGGCAAAGAAATGACACAACAAGGGATAATAATATTAATTCTGGAGGCAGGGACCGTTGTTATTCTGGGCACAGCCTCAAATGGTGAACTCTGTATTTTATTATTTGGATGTCCCTGAAGACTAATGGTTCTAATCTACTTATATTTTCCAGCTGTAGAAAAAAAGATGAAATGAAGAAACTCTCAAGTCTTATTACAGTGAAATTGTTAAATGGAGGATTAAGAACAGGTCTGACCAGTGCTCAGAGTGAACAGAAAATTCTACATTAAATTCCTATTGTGAACTGAGTACCAAATACTTCTGAATAAAGAGAAGTTGACTGTTTCACCAACACAAGGAGGATCATTCAAAGACTGAATGTGTAATATAACAGGGATGAAAACTAATGTAATATAATATGAAAGACAGGCCTATTTCTGCAGTGCTCAAAAGCAGCCAGACTTGCTTCAGGTCTTACCTGTCCTAGAAACATGAGCACTACCCCTTCACTTTTGCTTCTGAAATGCCTTTAAATTCAAGATACTGCTCTCCATAATACACCAGGAATTCATTTACAATGGACTACGGATTTAATAATCTTCAACCCTAATCCTTGGAACAAAAGACTAGTAGAAAGTATTGTGAACTGGAAGACAATGGCCTTGTTGTCAAGCCCAAGAAATGACTGCCATTTATTTATGTCTCATCTTCAAGACGACACTTTATAACATTCAGAAAATAATCTGATCATATTTTTTATCGCCTTCATTTTTCCTGCATTATTGTATCACATTTTGCAAAACTTTGACCCTTAGTCCCACCCCACTCTTCTTCAGCAGAACCTCAAATATGTAAGCACCAGAGTTACGGACTGACTGGTCAACCGGATACCATGTGAAACTGGAAGTAACTAATTAGGCAGCAGCAGAGACCCCCCCCCTTCCCCCCCAAAACCCACAATTCTGTACTGTGCCAGTATTGCATCTTAAAGGCACAGCTGGGCTGCCTGTTCCCACCCCTACTCCCGTGCGCAGGATACCCACTTATAGCTAGGAGTTGAAGACACTGAGATTCGCAGACAAAGCTGTGAGCCCCTCACTGCCAGCCCAAGGCAGCTGGAGCAGCAGCATTGGAGTCTGTACTGCTTTCCTGTAAATCGTAGGTGCTGTTTTCACCCCCCCTGCTCTGGCCAGGAAAAGGGGGAGCTGTTTTCACCACCATCCTCTCTCACATTCCCACCCATGCAGGGAGAGGGACAAGCTTGCCCAACCCAGGAAAGAAGCTGCCTGCAAGGAAACTGCCTAGCTGCCTCTGGAACCTGGCCTGAAGTGTGAACTCCTGGAGCTGGAGTTGCATTTTGTTCAGAGTTACGAACATTTCAGAGTTATGGACAACCTCCATTCCCAAGATGTCTGTAACTCTGAGGTTCTACTGTATTTTCTTAGTCTTTGACCCTGTTGGAGAAAAACTACAGTAAAATCTCAGAAGGCTCTATTTATATTAATGAAATAGGATCCTAACTAAAGATACTGACAACAAGGGAGAAATAACGTGCATAGAAGTCAAAAGGGAATTTAATGAGAATCTCAACATGCCAGATGGCAAGGAAAAAAAAAATCTGAAGATGAGAGGAAAAAGGGGCAGTACAATGAACAAAACTGACTGACTTTCAACTTAAGAGGGTTTAGCTATGCTGGTTTTGTTCCAATTACCAGAATATTAAAGTATAACTAGGAGTCACAAAATTCATGTTAGCACAGATGTGCCTAGATTTTAACAAGACTACTTAATTGTTAGAACCTCTAATGCATGATTATAAATTAGTAACTGAATTGTCTTCTATTTGACACTTTAAAAAAATTCTAAATAGATGGAAGTTCTAGTAAGAAAGCATTGGTATGCTGAGATGATTAATGGTTTGCTGCATAATCAGTAGTTTTAAAAAGTGTACAGGGAGAAATATATATTAGGTTACTGAAAAATCTTGATTAGGTGACCTTCAGAATTCTTCTTTCCAAAGCAAATATGTAAGCTAAGAAAATGAGATATGAATGGAAGTTTCATCCTGCAAAAGGCTATCCTTTTGGCTTCAGTGGGAGTAGAGGGAGCTCAGCACCTCACAAGATCGATTTCTAACTGCTTACTAATCCTCATGAATATGTTCCAAAGAACAGTTGTGTTTTCTCTAGGGCCCTGCCTACAAAGCTCTAGACTGAGTGCCTTTCCAGAAAGGACAAGAGTAAAATGGAGATTATTAGCAAAGTGGACTAGATCATGCCTCTGGATCTGTGCATGGTGATATCCTCCATACACAGCTTTCCTCCTCACAAAAGGGGAACTCTGGTGGCATTGATCCCTCCCCAACACTATGCAAATTCCTGTGTGTGTACACGTGCTGGGATTCATGCAAAAGGGGAGGATAGAACAAGTTGTTCTGGCTTTATGCCATCCTAGGATTCCCTAGGAAACCTCTGTTCTTTTAGGAGAGCTCCTGCCCACTTTGCACTACCTGAATGATGCAAAAGGGCCAGACAAGAGAGTAAGGATGTGGTACAAAATCTCCAAATTCACCACTTCAGATTAAAATTGCAAACAGAGCAAATCGTGAGGAATAATGCATTCGGTGAAAAAAATTTGGACCTGTCAGGGCAGCAGGCCGGCCCTGTAAGCAAATGCAAAAAATTACCTTTGATTTTTAGCTGTGCACCACTGAAAAGTTCCTGCAAACAAAAATTAGTATCAAGGGTTAAAATTAAACTGTCAGATGACTAGGGCAGGGATTTTCAGAAGAGCTTAAAGGGTTCAGGTGCTCAACTCTGATTTCCATTAAAGATCAGCTTCCCTTCATTCTCCTGCACTTTTTTACAGATAGAATCATAGGATTGGAAGGGACCTTGAGAGGTCATCTAGTCCAGTATCCTGGTGTTTGTCTAACCTGCTCTTAAAAATCCCCAATGATGGATATTCCACAACCTCCCTAGGCAATTTATTCCAGTGCTTAACCACCCTGACAGTTAGGAAGTTTTTCCTAATGTCCAACCTAAACCTCCCTTGCTGCAATTTAAGCCCATTGCTTTTTGTCCTATCCTCAGAGGTTAAGAAAAACAATGTTTCTCTCTCCTCCTTCCTTGTAACAACCTTTTATGTACTTAAAACTGTTATGTCCCCCTTAGTCTTCTTTTCCAGACTAAACAAACCCAATTTTTTCAATCTTCCCTCATAGGTCATGTTTTCTAGACTTTTAATCATTTCTGTTGCTCTTCTCTGGACTCTCTCCAATTTGTCCAAATCCTTTCTGAAATGTGGCGCCCAGAACTGAACACAATACTCCAGTTGAGACCTAATCAGTGCAGATGGTCTAACGACATAATAAACATTATCACATATGCTCTTGATTCCAGACTGAACATGCCCTACTTTATTCACCTGCAATTTCACTTCCTTGGCTAATTCTTTGATAGCCGAGTAGTCATTCCTTACCAGGCAGTTTCTAAAAGTCAGAATTTAATTAATATTACCCTTGTTTTTCTTCCATACACCCTTAAGATATAGATTCAAAAAGAAAGACAGGTAAAAATTCTGACACATCATCTTACCAGGCTACCCAAAAAACACTTCTATTATTCTGTTTACTTTTTGCATCTCACCTTGTACAACAAAAATTATCAACTCTGCTTCTATAGAGGGACAATTTATACTCCATACCACAGATATGTGGAATTTTCGCAGAACAGTGCAAAGAAGGGTTAAAATGCATCAAAACTTAATGTCACTGTTTCTATTTGTTTTAAGTTAAAAAAGATTTTAGAAAATTTAGTGTGTGTAAAGTGTGACCTGTTCCCCCTAAATGTGCACATAGAACTTAGCTCAGACACAGTAAATATTTGAGTTAGCAGAAATATTTGGCACTTAATGTTGATTGCTTAATTTAGACTCCATACAAGAGATTAATCTTAAAAACCACCCTCTATAGAGTACACGATATGTTCATTTAAAAAAAAATTGCAACCCAAAAATATTTAATGACTTTGAATTTCTAGATTTGTTTTTTGAGAGGGGGCATTTTCACAAGGATCTATTTTCAATTGCAGTTTAGATTGGTACCACAAAGACAATAAGCTTTCAAATAAAAGGGATATTACCACATACCGTAAACCATATGCACAACACCTCAGCTTTAAGAGTAATTGACACTCGGGCCCTGACTGTCCCCTTTAGATCTGTTGAAGAATCTCTCCACTTATGCAGCACCCTGCCCTCAATTGGCCTGTATCATAAGGGGTTAGGAACTTGGGAAACATGCATTAGCCCTCTGTTGCTTATTTGAAAATACAGCCTAGGACTATATTATCTCTTCTGTAGAATTAACCTGGGGGCAACTGTTTACAGCATTACTCCAATCCAGCTGAACTACCAGGGACACAGACTATAGGCCTGGGCTCCTGCATATATGCCACATTACAGGGCAAGCACTGTAGCCCTTCCCGGGCACAATGAAATGGGGTAACTTCCAGTAGCAGATCTCCAAATGTTTCTTTTCCCAAAGCCCTTTCATACAGAGTTTTTACTGGATGAGCAGGGGTGTGGTGCAGGAATTAAAGTTTGACAGCTTTTGGAGAGGCACATTAAAACACACAATATTTTACAGGTTAAACTATAACACCACACATCATATACATAAGCAGCAGGACACATCATTTCAATGAAAATCTCTGCACTGTCGAGCTATCTGAATAAATGTATCTACAAGTTCTTGGATACATCTGGCGGGGCTCACAGAGCCAGGTCGTGGTAGCGAGAGAGACACCGCCTCTGGCACCAGGGCCAGAGAAGTTCTATGCCCCCCACCACAACCCCAGGGCTGGAAGAATTCGCTGTCTCTGCCGGGGGAGCTCACACACTATATTATCTTTTAAAGATTTCCAATATGACCTATACAGCAACTAAGCTAACCTCTCCTGCGTTCACACACCAATTGTGCTAACTTAAGGCTGGAGGGTCCAAGCCCTATTGCTTTCCTGTGTGCACAGTCCCACCTTGACTTGGGTCCCCAAAATCCTCTTCCTCACTGTGGCACAGAGCTTGCCCAAAGCAGGGAGCAATGCTGACAGGAAGAAATCAGCTCCCCACCTGCCAGGCCATTGGGGTCCTGATCTACTCTCTGGCCATGTGCTCCCAGGCAAGCACAGCTCGGCGAGCATTGAACTATCAGGGCATAGGAGTAGGAGCTAACCACAAAACCTCACCACATTGAGAAACCAGAGCCATCATCATCACATAAGGCTGCAAGAGATTTTGGGGCTGCACTGTCCATGAACCCCTGCAACAAAACAGCCTCAGGAAGAGCAGGGGGGACCACTAGGGGTGAGAGAGCGGAGTGGGACCAAGCAGCTACAAGCAGGGTGGGGTAATGGCAGACTCCCCAGATCAGCATAGCGAGGGAAGGGATGATCCGAAGTAGCCTGGCTGCTTCCCCTCTTGCAGGGCAGCAAGTTGTCCGCTCCACCTCTCTGGCCCCCCACTGCTTCCCTGGGGCTGCATGGGCAAGGGTGCCATGCAGTGTGCACTATGAGGGCAGTGAGTGTGGGCCAGCCCCAAAACTTCCTCCCAGAGGCAGCTCTAGTTCCTCCTTGCTGCTGTGCGGCTTGGCCAAACAGGAAGCAAATTTGATAGGTGGCTCCCGACTGCCAGGGTGTCACGGTCATCTCTCCAGCAGCTGTTTGAGCCGGTAGGTCTGCTGCTCACACTCCTTTAGGACAGCTGCTTGGTCCCCTACTTCCGCCTGTCTCAGAGGGATAAGGGATCCCTGGGAGTGCTGGAGCACACTACACTCCAAGGCCTAGGATTCATGGTAGGCAGCAACAGCCAGGCTGGAGTGTGTTTTTTTCCTGGGAAACTTACAATTTATGTCAAACTTAAAAACAGACAACGAAATTAAAAACCAAACAAAAACACCTTCAGTGCACATCCCATTTTAAAAATGAAGAACTGCAAAGTTTCATTGTAATAGTTTGACAGCCCTGGATAGTGATGTCCTAATTATCCTCAGAACAGGTGCACATCCTGTCAATATGACTCAGCCTAATGAAGAATCCAATTCTCAGATTAGATGGTAGGTCAGCATCTGCAAACTGCATTCATTCTACTAAGACAGCCACCAAAAGAGCTAATTATGCAGTTTATGGCTCCTTATTGGCATCTGAATCCCATCAATAGCACCATCAGTTAGAAAAAGGATGGACAGTTTTCCCACAATGCAACACATTTGTAGGGATGGAGTGTCAACACTGTGGGGTGCAGGGCACTAGGCACCTCTGTGTTAGGTTATTTTGATTGATGGTCTGTACACTGCAGTGTGAATACCAGAGCCCCAGGTTCAAGCACAGGTCAGAAAATCCTTAACCTAGCTTAACCAGTGTAGGACACTCAAGCCTGGGTTTCTGACACAAGTCCAGCTGACTCAAGCCCATTATCCTAGGCTTATGTTGCTGTGTAGACATACCCACAGAAAATCCGATTTTATAGGAATGTGGGAAAGATACACTAGGATGTGCTTTTATTCATGATATTGTACATATGAATAAAATAGAAAAAATAGTAGCACAAGTTAAAAACATTGCCCTAGAAAATGCAATCAGCAAGATCCTCTCCCCAAGAGTTATTTCATGATAAGTACAAGTTGTATGTTCCTTTTTTCCTTAGTACTAAGAACAGCACAGTAAAACTGAGTAAGTGTTAGATAATCAGTTTCACTTACTAGGAACCATAGCTTTAAGTTGAAGATTTCCTAAAGCTTTGACTCAAGTTGTAGGATAAGTTACAGTCATGTCTGTACAGAGCTCTGGTTGCTAAAAGTAATATTTTGCTCCACTTAGAAAATTACCTGTTGTGGAATTTACATAAATATTTTTCCCCCAGAAAAGCAAACCAATAAAAGAGCTTTTGATTTGTATGTTTTTTTTCAAAATAGACAGGATAATGTTATATGAGAGTTCCCAATTATTTCTCTAAGTTTAATTTCACTATGCTTCAGTGATGCTTTTCCAATAAGAAACTGAATTAAGCAATCTGGCTTTTATGGTAGCACTCTGTACCAGTCCTAGGTTCAAGATGTCAGAAAGGTCTTTTAAGTAGACATTGTACAGCCTGACATGTAGGTCCACACATTGTATAGGCTACACTCTACATATGTTTACAAGCTTTACCGACCCTTAGACCTACTACCACAGAGCTTTCTCCATTTTATTTTTAAATAAAAGGTAAAAAAAAAATGGAATTTGTTTCTTTATGTAGAAAGAAAAAACAATTGATTTGAAAGCAATGCTAGACTGAAAGCAAAGAATGCAAGATTATGGGTAAAAGGTAAAATGAACATTGTTTTCATGGACACATGCCCACCAATTTTCATAGTTATTTTGGGCTGAAGGATTCATATTAAATTCAGACAGAGCCTTAATAAACAATAAAGAAGCAATGTTACAAGTTTCAGGCAGGTACATACATAACGTCTGTTGTAATACAGAAATCAGCATTTATCTAAATGGTTCATTGAGAATAAAACAGTGTTATACAAAAGATAAACACTACCTTTAGCACTTAAACAGTGAGTAAAAGGTAGAATTAAGAAGAAAGTGCACAGCAGAAAGTTTTCTGGAAAAGTTCAATTTAAAACATTTCTTTTCAGCTATTATGCTTTGTCAGGAAGTGGTAGTGAGTTAAGATTGCTCTGTTTTCTTTCCACAATCAGTCTCTCCTTTTATTGGTTCAGTAGAATGCTTACTCTGACATGTAGAAATGATACATCAGGGCTACAAATAATTGCTAGCTATTGCTGGGATCACCCAACTGGTCCACCAACTAGAAGGAATCACAGTGAGACATTATTTTCATGCAATGTCTATCAGCTGCTAAATTACAGATGAGATTTATTGGTTATAAAAAAGTTTTACTTTGTAATCCTTTTCCACTCTTCAGATGAAGATAAGAGAGCCTTTGACTGGGGGAGTGTTTAGGTTGGTGATATGCTCTTGCCAGCCAACATGATAGCGTGCATAGTTATAAAAACTTTGTTTCAAAGCCTAAGTTTGCTGATTGGAGAATAAGATTCCAGCCAAACTTAAAGCCATGGCTTGTTGCAACAGAACAGTGCCATTCACTGAAGAGAAGATACAGGTGAGCCTTCCCAATAAAACTTTTGGTACTTCAATTTCTCTATGGGAAGTGATATGGAAGGTTCTTGAATCACAGGATTCCTCTAGGTAATGAACAGTATTAATGCATGAAGTTCTGGCTGGATTGTGTTGAAATGTGAACATTTATGCATATTTTAAAAGTCTACTACACTGGACCCTCGCTATAACACACGTCTATATAGCACGAATTCGCATATAACGCGGTCACGGTCCTGGATCCCAAATTTAATTACTTTAATTGCAATTTGTTTTAAAGCGGTACCACACATGGATCCCAAATCCTGCATAATAGCGAGGGTACCGTGTATATGTGCTGCTCTAAGTTTAGCCCAGAATCCTCCTTAACTTAGATGCAGCAGCAAAGACTTTTCTGAGCTGATGCTTATCAATAAGGCAGCCAGAGTAGCTAGTGACAGCAGCAGCACTAGTGAGTAAGATCACCAAGCATCTCCTGCATTAGTTGCATATCAGATCTTCTCTAGAACAAAGTAAACTTTTAACTTGAAGATGAAGTGTAAAATCTGCATGGTAAGACTACAACATGCCCTGGAGAGTGCTGAGAGCAAACCTGGGATTTACATATAGCAACAGCCTTCACATGTCATCCATTCCTAGGGTATGACTCCATGGGAAGTTATTCCTAGTTATTCCCTGTGTGGACACACTCATTCTAGAATAAAGAGCATCCACATAGGGAGTTCATTAGGAATGGCTTCTTGCTTTAAATTCGCTCCTTATCTTACTCCAAATTAACTTCCTAGCATTGATAAGCCCCTAAAATCGACCATATTACTTGCTAGTAGTTGGAACTGAACAGTATTTTTTCCCCACTTCATTGAATTAGGGAAGGATAACCATGAAGCACAATTTTGTTTTAATTTATGACATTACAATCCATACTATACCTGGAATTAGAGTCCACAGTGGTAATAAGTGTTTCCTGAAAAACAAAGTCATAACTAAGATACTGAATATGTGTGGCAATTTCCCCCCATCTCCCCACAGAGGACTGGCTAAAGGAAATGGATTCACCATAACACTTTGATTTATATCTTTTTCCAACAACTAGCCAAAGCAAGCCACAAATGCAGCTTTCGTGCCTGGATGAAGTCAGCCTTATAGTTAAAAGCTTTTGCTAATCGGATAACATTCTGATCCCATGTTCCTGCTGCAATTTATACCTCATTTATAACAAAATGGTTACCTAAAATTGTTGCCAAGTCGTTTTTTAATGTCCCTCTCGTACTAATTAGTGGTTGCATTAACGTCTGTAGTTAAGGTTATATCAAGACTGTTTAGATATTCTTTGGGGCCTAAACTTTCCATGCTTGGTTTCAATCTCAGGTAAACATTTCAAGGTTTAATTATTGCAGTGGAAAAACAAAATCATTTTAAGATCAAGGCTTTTTGGTTGCCAATAATTCAGACTAAATACTCCAAATTTGTACATAAATACTTCTTATTGAGAATGAGGGTGGAGTGATTAATTCACTTGATTAATTTACATCATATCGAAGCTTTGTAAAACTAATTTGAAGTTTTGTGCTATTGCAACTTTAAAATCAATAATAAATTATTTTTTTAAATGCCACTACTATTAGTATGTCTTATTCAAACAAAGAAACCGTTACAGACAAAAACAAAATATTGAACATATAGCAGGTATATAGCTATACTCACATGAGTAGCCCTATTAACAGCAATGGAACTACCAATGTGCTTGAAGTTAAGCATGTGCATAAGTATTCACAACATCAAGGGTTAACATTGTATTCAACAACTTCATTAGTGACATTAGATTGGTGTCATGTCAAAAGCACGTTGCTTTAGTGTTAGACATTTAGGCTTCAATACATTAACGAAGTTACTGTGATTTTGAAATCCCGAGCCTAAATTTAGGCTCCTATAAACCCTGGATAGGCACATAAGGGTGAGATTTTGAAAAACACTTAAGTGACTTTGAAGCACAAATCCCAGTGACTTCAAACAGCAACTCCTAATGGAGGAGTATAGTCTGGTCAAAACATTTCAGTTTTCTTGATTTATGGTAAGTACAACACATCAGAAGATAGTGTTGGTTGTAAAGATAGCACAGGCTATTTGCTTATCAATTTTGTGTTGTTCTCACAGGAAACAAACAACAACGAGCTCCTGGACTCGTCGTTCGGCATAGATCTAAAATGTGAAGCTTCCTGATAGAAAATTTATGGAAAACTGAAATCCCACTAACACTAAGGAAACAAGTACAAATTGCTAGTCTTCCTCCTTCAACTAAAACACAAGATGCTGGGACTGTTCACAAAAGGAATACCAATTCTTACACTATCTCTGTGTACATCCTTCAAAAACACAAATAGCCTGGTCCCACAAACCTGCATGCACAGAGTACACATCTTCAGTGTTTATATTCTTTGATGACATTTTTCAAATGTGCTGCTGCTGTGTTAACCCAGCACTTAACAGTTCCTCCAGCCAAACAACAGGAACAATTGTGAGAACTCACTCATCCACCATCCCATTTACCTCAGGGACATCTGGACTTCAAGACTTAATCATTTAAATGCTAACTTGCATTAGCAGTTTTTGTTTTTAAAAACAAGATACTAAAACACAAAACTGCAATGCCAAAGTTGCACATTTCAACAGAAAGTCAGAAAATAAAGTTAATGCTCTAATTAAAATCTGCTCAGTGTAGCAGTTAGTTTACGAATTAAACTACTAGTAGCTGAAAGCTTGAGTGGTTGCACAGAGGTAATTCGTAAAGCCATGTGTCTAAAAGCCACTGAGAATTTAAAAATTGGATGGTAACAGACCATGAATCCCAGTGATGATTGAAAACTGGTGATATTCTAAACAAAAAGGTCTCTCAAATATGCTTGTAACGGTTTCCATCACTTCACACTAACTCAGACATTTTAGACTTCAGAGTGATATTTAGGATTATTGTGTATGCTGGTTGTTTTTCTGTGTGGGTGGTTGTGCTGATTTGTCTATGGGAGAGTTGTGCTGGGAGAGTTGTATAGATTTGTGGTGAATGAGGGGTTTGTGATGCCATGAGGGGCTGAGAGTCTTTAGATTGTTTTGTCTGCTGATTGTTGTGTGGGCTGTTGCACTGATTTTTCTGGGAGGGTTGTACTGGGAGATTTGTATTGCTTTGCGCAGGAGACAGTTGGGATAAGTAATCCACTATCTGTACAGTCTCCCCCATACAACCATTGAAATAGCTGTATGCAAATGAACTGTACATTAACTTAGATATCAGGATGCTCTAGGAAAGCATTTCCAAAGTGGGGGCCACAAAGCCCCAGGCACCCTGTGGGCTGAAGCCCCAAGGCCTCCCCACTGCTGGGCAGTTGAAGCCCAGAACCCCAAGCTTGCTCTGCCCCACACTTCTCCCAGCTGAAGCCCTGAGTTTTTATAACATGTTGGGACGGCCTCAAAGAAAAAAGGTTGAGAATGCCTGCTCCAGGACTCTTGACATGGCATAGATACATGCCTTATTGGAGCTATGCACCACGTGGCTGTAATTTGTAAAGTCAAAATGACAGAAAACTTAAAAACTGGAGGGTAACAGATCGCAAAACGTAGTGATAGTCGGAACAAAAATATCCTTTGATTATGTTTGTTGCTGTTTCCAGAGCTTCACACTGACTCTAGAGACATAATACGATTCAGAGTGACACAAAGTGACAATCCTGGAATCTTGTTGTATAGAATACATAATTTAATTGTTAAACATATAGACTGGGGGTGAGTTAATGTTACTAAAGTACTTTTAAAATATTTTTAGGGAGTAACAGGAAATGTATACTTTTTTCAAAGCAAATTATGGGGGAGGAAGGAGGACTCTCAAAGTTAGTGCTCTCTTTATAATTGCAGCAAGACATCCCTGACTGGGTGGTAAGTCTGCAGGAAACTAAATTTTGGAACAGATAATTAGCAAGCAAGATGGCACAGTTTAATCTAATTGCCTACTAGGCATTCTGCTGCACCTACTACAGGTGTACTAGCATCAGAATCTAAACAAGCCCTGGCCCTCATAATTTGCTGCTTACTTCCAACTTGCTGGCACCACTTCTACTAATTTCTGTGGCTTTATTTTAATCGTAGATACATCCAAAAGCATCTGTTATGGATGCATGTCCTGTAAATAAAGAAAGAGCACTAAAAAAAATCCGTGGTACTAGTATTCTGTGTTTACCTAATCTAAAATGTTTCAGGTTTTGATAGAAAAGGTATAGTAATTCAGACCTGACGCAATTTTATTCTAGCTTCAACTTAATTGTGTACAGGTGTGGTAACTGTCATGCTTGTAGGATTTGCGAATTGTGTCCATTTTGCCAAGAGTCATACTGCAAAAGTTGAGGTAATTAGAAACTCTTCAGCTTTGTCCCCAACTGTTCATACAAAACTTAAACAAAGACAACTTAATAACCTTTGCCTAAAGTTTAACTTTTACACTTAACACTCAAGATTATTTTTATATAAAAACTAGAAAACATAGTTAATTTGTACATTTGGTGGCACTTTCTATACAGTGAAACAATGAGAGACTGGAATTAATTTCCAATTTTGTTTGTTGGGAGGGGCTTTTTTGGGCAAGAACAGAAGAAAACATTTTTAGCCAATAGGAAACGTTTACTGTAAAGCCACACAGATTGACAGTGAGTCTCAGGGCAAGTACGATACTTTAAACTACGTTAAGGTTTTATTTTAAAATAAACTTGATCTTCATGTCCTTTTGTCTCTCAGTAGGTACACTGTGCAAAAAGCCTCAGTGTCCAGATGAAACACTGGATTTGAGATTTCAGAGTGATGACACTTACCGCTGGTTTCTGAATTTTGTCTCTGTCATCCTGTAAGAAAATAAGGGAAAAAAGGTTAGACAAGAATGAAGTGTATCAAAGAGGATTTCTGAGAAGGTCACTAGTTTCAGTTAACAATGCTGTGCCACTAATTTTTTTTCACAGTATAGACTTAAGATCATGCAGCTGCCTTCCACTACCGGGGACAGAATAGGCCCACTGCTCCTCCTGCATCTTGTAAGGGGCAACTAAAAGAGGGCAGCCTGTAGAGGGATGGGCTCCACCAGGTTAGAAATTTGCCCAAGACACAACATATGATGAGCAAGTCAATCATGTCCACACTGGATTGATCCCACCATGAGTCTCCCACCAGGGCGGACACAACAAGTATACTATTGGCGTAACCCCAACCAAGAGGATCCGTGGAGGAGATATCACCACCATAGTCACATGGAATGTAGGGACATTCAGACAAATAGGGAGGCTGAAAGAACTCACGTACGAAATGGAACAATACACCTGGCACCTACTAGGAATCTCTGAGATCAGATGGAAGAATTTTGGAGAGGCACTAATGGAAGAAGGCCATGTACTCTATTACAATGGAGAGGACAAACATATAAACGGTGTATAAAGATATCAAGAATTCAGTATTAGGATGCCACCCCATGTCCACCAGGCTTATTTCATCCTTCTAAAGACAGTGCCATTTAATATCACAGTGGTACTAGTCTACACCCCTACAACAGACATGATGATGAGCAAATTGAAAATTTTTACAATCAGTTCCAAGACATCATTGATACGATATACAAGAAAGATACCCGGATTGTACAGGGAGACTGGAATGCTAAAGTACGTACTGATGCACAGGCAGACTGGTGAGATTATTGTGGCCCTTTCTGTAATGCAATAACAAATGAGACAGGATTGAGGCTTTTTGAGTTTGTCAGTTATAATAATCTGGTTCTGGCAAACACATTAGGAGCACATAAAGCATGCAGACTATCAACATGGCATGCACCTAATAGACTAAATCACAGCCAGATCGACTACAACATGGTGCAAAACTGATTTAGTTCTGGGATTAACAGAGCTAAAACAAAGAGCTTCCCCGGTGATGATATTGGAAGTGATCACAACCTTGTGATGCTAAATTTTTGGTTGTGGCTAAGGAAAATCATCAGGCCAAAATTCACCAGAACCAAGTTTGACTTGGAAAGAATCAGAAACCGAAACATTGCTGAGTCATTCCAAGCAATGATCAGCAGAAAATTTGCCCTGCTGCTTGCTCTAGATGACGACGTAGAAGCAACGACCAACAATTTCACCACTAATGAATGAGGCAGCAATGGACATCCTTGGGAAACATTGTAAGACAACAAAACCATGGGTCAGAAATGAAACACTACAGATGTGTGACATTAGAAGAGAGCTTAAGAGAGACAAGAACAGCACTGAGAGAAGCTGATAAATACAGAGCGATTAGCAGAAAGATCAAGAAAGTAATGAAGGTGGACAAGGACATATGGATTGAAAAATGATGCTCTAAAATTGAAAAGTGTATCAATAATAAAAATAGCAAACGAGCCTTCCAGGTTGTAAAAGATCTGACGAAGGAAAGATGGACCAAAGCTAACACAATTCAAGACAAAGAAGGGAACAGAAGAAAGGGACATCATCAACAGGTGGACAAACTACTGCTCTGATCTATGCAAGCACCAGACAAGTGGAGACCCTAGTGTCCTAGACAGCCCAGATTCAACAGAGGAGAACTTTCCAATACAGCATGAAGAAGTGCAGATGCTGTGAAATCACTCAAGAACGGAAAAGCTACAGGTATTGACAATATCCCAGCCGAACTGATGAAATTTGGAGAAGAAATAGTAAAATGTACTCACCAAGATCTGCAACAAGATCTGGCAGACCAGTGAGTGGCCCTCCACGTGGACACAGTCACTAATCATCACTCTGACAAAGAAAGATAACCTGCAATTGTGTCAAAATTACCAGACCATAAGCTTAATTAGCCACCCCAGCAAAGTGATGTTGAAAGTCATATTGAACAGACTGAAGCCACAATCAGGGAATATCATCTCTGGCTGGCTTTTGTGCCAGAAGTACCACCACAGAACAGATTTTCAATCTTCATGTTCAGTGTGAGAAGCAACTACAAAACCAACAGGACATTTACCACATCTTTGATGACCTCAATACGGCGTTTGACAGAGTATGGCATGAAGCTCTCTGAGCAACCATGAAGTATACAATGTTCGTCATAAGCTTATTCTTACCATTAAAGAACTGTATGCCAAGGCCAGTAGTGCAGTTCTTGTCAATGGCACAATAGGAGAGTGGTTTTGCACCACTATTTGAATTCAGCAAGGTTGCCTTCTTTCACACACACTGTTCAACATCTATTTGGAGCGCATCATGACTGATGCCTTAAAAGATCACATATGCAGAGTCAGTATGGGGGGGGAGGGAGGGCGAACAAACTCAGTGGACAAGAGCTGGAGACAGTGAAATAGTTCCAGTTTTTGGGGGCAATCATCACTGATGAAGGATCAAAGGCTGAAATTCTGGCAAGAACTGCGCAAACAGCAGCATCGCCAACAAAGCTAAAGCCAATCTGGAGGAAAAAGAACACCTCCCTGGAATCCAAACTGAAACTGCTGTACGCATTGGTCATCTCCATTTTTCTGTATGCATGTGAGACATGGACCCTTATAGAAGAACTTGAACGGAAAATACAGATAGTAGAGATGAGATACTTTGGTAAAATCCTGGGCATCTCCTACTTTGACCACGTCACTAAGAGGTCCGCAACATCATCACCCAATGCACTGGGTCATATGAAGACCTCCTGATGACCATGAAGAAGTGCAAGCTGAAGTGGTACAGCCATGTAACAAGATCTGGCCTATCCAAGATCATCCTTCAAGGGACAGTACAGGGGAAGAGAAGAAGAGGGAGACCGAAGAAGAGATGGATTGACAACATAAAAGACTGGACAGGAATGGACTTCGCGGAGACTCAAGCACTGACACACAATCATCAGGGGTGGAGACAATTAGTTGATTGCTCATCAATAATGGTGCCCCAATGACTAATGCAGTTATGGGAGCGGTGAGGATGATGATGACAACATCATTCGCTTATAAATAATTTCCAGAATGTTTCCTTATTCAACTGAATGCAACTCTCCAATGCATTTCAAAATTCCATGCACCAGCAGATTTATATTTCCTATGTTCCTAAAAGATACACATTCCTTCAGTCTACTGTGTAACAAACTGAACAATTACCCTGATTTGATAGCCCCTTCTGCCATTCACACACGAACAATACATAGAAGCAAACTAATCAAGGTCCCATGTGCTTTGTGGCATTCTGTTGCAATGGTCCTGAATTCTACAGCACCCTAAGGCAAAAGATGAAGTCTGGGACAGTCAGGTAAGTTTTTAAAAGGCAGTTTATAAATGCATAAATTAGGAACCACACACAGTATGAAGTCAGTGTTTTTTGTTTGTTATACCTCAGATAACTGTATGCATAACAGAATCACAGAAGTTGTCAAGACAACAGAAGCTGGAGATTAGCAGTTAAGGGAAGGACAGCTGGGTCTTTTACACGAGGTGTGAAGCAGTTTAGGGTTAGCACACTGGCTGCATATTTCTACTCAAATACCCAAACATAAAATAGTTAATGATGATATTGTCATCTTTGTTTCAGAATCTTCATTATGAGTTAGTGTGGCAGCTCACTTTAGATTTGTTTTTCCAAATTTTCTCCAGCCTCAGGGAGACACTGGATCATTTTAGTAGTAGTATTACCATAGCAACTAGGAGCCTAGTTATGGACCAGGACCTCATTGTACTAGGTGATTACAAGTAGAAGCAGAACAAAAAAGAAAGGCTCTCAACTCCAAAGTAAATTAAGAGACAAGAGATGGCTACAGATAAAAGGGGGATTACAAGGAAACGATACTGGTCAACACAATAAGCAGTTGTATCAACACACCAGCGAACCTGAACACTGACCAATTTTTCTGGGCATCAGAGCAAAGGAGAGTTAGGATAGGCCATGAAGGGCCTTGAAAGTAACTTATGTTTGATGTGAAAGAGAAAAGAGAGTCAGTGGAGGGATGTAAACAGGTTGAGATGGTCAAAGAGACAGTGGGCTAGGAAAATGACCTTTGCAGCAGCATTCTGAATGGATATGAATGGGGCACGATTGCATTTGTCTGGGCCAGAGAAAAAATATTTTATTCAGTAACTGAGACATGAGTTGATAAGAGTCTGGAGAAATTTTAGCTGAATGGATAAACAGGAACGGTTGTATCTTAGCTCTGGTCTACCCTACAGGGTTAGGTCGAATTTAGCCGCGTTAGATTGATTTTAAAATGAATGCTTCCACACAACCAACCCTCTTCCGTCGACCTAAAGGGCTCTTAAAATCAACTTCTGTACTCCTCCCTGGCGAGGGGAGTATGCTAAAATTGACCTTGCTGGGTCGAATTTGGGATAGTGCAGACGCAATTTGATGGTATTGGCCTCCGGGATCTATCCCAGACTGCTCCAATGTGACAGCTCTGGATAGTGTTTTGAACTCCGATGCACTAGCCAGGTACACAGGAAAAGCCCTGGGAAATTTTGAACTTCATTTCCTGTTTGGTCACCGTGGCGAGCTCAGCATCACAGGTGACCATGCAGTCCCCCCATGGTCCTGGGATTTGGTCATATTCAAGCAACATTCGGTCTTTATCTTTCTGCGTTAGCCTCAGCAGAGAGATATCATTCATGGTCACCTGGTTGAAATAGGGGAGTTTTTATAAAGGAACAGTAAAAGGACCCCGTTCATGTTGGGTTGTTTGCGCTTGGCTAGAAGGGATCATCCCAGAGAATAGCCAAGCAAACAAGCTCCAGCATGAACCAAAAGGAGACAATGGATCTGATTGCTGTATGGGGAGAAGAATCTGTGCAGGACTAACTCCGATCAAAAAGAAGAAATACTAATATATATGCCAAAATCGCACACGGCATGGTGGAAAGAGGCTACAACAGGTACACACAACAGTGCCGCGTGAAAGTAAGGCAAGCCTACTAAAAGACAAAGGAGGCAAATGGTCACTCCAGGTCAGAGTCCCATACATGCTACTTCTATGATCAGCTGCATGGCATTCTAGGGGGGGGACCCTACCATTACCCCACCACCATCCATGGACACCTGCAAGGGGGGAGTCTCACGCAACAGGGGGGAGGATTTTGTGGATTAGGAAGAGGAGGAGGAGAATGCGCAGCAGGCAAGAGGTGAATTCGTTCTCCCTGGCAGCCAGGACCTTTTCCTCACCCTGGAGCCAATACCCTCCCAAGGCGGGATCCCCGACCCTGAAGCCGGAGAAGGCACCTCTGGTGAGTGCACATTTGTAACTACAGTACAGGGTTTAAAAGCAATAGTGTTCGTCTGATTTGCCCTGAAGAATTGGGATGCATTCGCAGACAGTAGAGCTTCTGGAAAAGTCTGTTAACGTGTCTGGGAATGGAGCGGGAATCCTCCAGGGACATCTCCATGAAACTCTCCTGGAGGTACTCTGAAAGCCTTTGCAGAACGTTTCTGGGGAGGGCTGCCTTATTTCGTCCTCCAGAGTAGGACACTTTACCATGCCAAGCCAGTAGCAAGTAGTCTGGAATCACTGCAGCACAAAGCATGGCAGCGAATGGTCCTGGGATTTGGTCACATTCAAGCAACATTCGGTCTTTTTCTTTCTGTGTTAGCCTCAGCAGAGTGATATCATTCATGATCACCTGGTTGAAATAGGGGAGTTTTTGTAAAGGAACAGTAAAAGGACCCTGTTCATGTTGGGTTGTTTGCGCTTGGCTAAAAGAGATCATCCCAGAGAATAGCCACGCAGCAGGGGAGCGTTGAAGGGCTCATCCCAGAGAATAGCCACGCGGCGGGAGGAGGTGTATTTTGCACATGCACCCGAAAACCGTAGCCCCTCCTTTTATATGTGAAACCCAACCAGCATTGCTTGCTATGGGAAAGAATGGCGCTACAGATTGAACCATTCCCACATGTTATGAAGGCAGAAGAAGCCAACCCCACATACCAAAAGGCTTACCATGGCTGCCTGGAAACCGAATTCTGTTGCCCAGCTGTGTGTGATGTGTCACCATACCGGCAGGTGCTCAATATAAAAGGCAAAATGCGATCTTGTACCTAAAGCACATGTGCTGTGAATTGCTTGATTCACTGTGAAAGAGTCTCCCTTTTGTTCTCAGAAAGTATCACCTTAAATTTTACTCTCCCTTTTTATCTCCCCACAGGTGTAAATGTTTCTATGCTCCCCTTATCATCTCCATCCCTGAGATTATCGCAAATCAGAAGGTGAAAAAAATGCACTTGTGATGACATGTTTTCAGAGCTCATGCAGTCCTCCCACACTGACAGGGCAAAGCTTAACGCATGGAGGCATTCAGTGGCAGAGGCCAGGAAAGCATTAAGTGAGCACAAAGAGCAGAGGCAGGAGACGATACTGAGGCTAATGGGGGAGCAAACGGACATGATGAAGCATCTGTTGGAGCTGCAGGAAAGCCAACAAGAGCACAGACCCCCGCTGCATCCATTATATAACCGCCTGCCCTCCTCCCCAACTTCCATATCTTCCTCACCCAGACACCCAAGAACGCGGGGGTAGGAGGCTCCAGGCATCCCACCAATCCACTCCAGAGGATGGCCCAAGCAACAGAAGGCTGTCATTTGAACAGTTTAGATTTGTAGTGCGGCTACAATGAGCAATGTGGCCTTGTCCTTCCCTCCTCCTGCACCCAACCCCACCCGAACTACCTTGTCAGTTATCTCACTTTTTTTTTTTAATTAATAAAGAAAGAATGCATGGTTTCAAAACAAGTTACTTTATTTCCTTTGCCAGCTGTGATCAAAGGGGGGAGGGTGGTTGGCTTACAGGGAATTAAAATCAACAAAGGGGGCCGGTTTGCAGCAAGAAGAAAAACACCCAGTTATCCCACCGTAGCCTGGCCAGTCATGAAACTGGTTTTCAAAGCCTCTCTGATGCGCAGCGCGCCTAGCTGTGCTCTTCTAATTGCCTTGGTGTCTGGCTGCTCAAAATCAGCCTCCAGGCGATTTGCTTCAACCTCCCACCCCTTCATAAATGACTCCCCCTTACTCTCACAGATATAAGCCACGCGGAGCTGTGGAGCACACAGCAAGCAGCAATAACAATGGGAATGTTGGTTGCACTGAAGTCTAACCTAGTCAGCAAACAGCGGCAGTGAGCTTTTAAACATCCAAAGGCACATTCTACCATCATTCTGCCCTTGCTCAGCCTATAGTTGAACTGCTCCTAACTACTGTCCAGGCTGCCTGTGTATGGCTTCATGAGCCATGGCATTAGGGAGTAGGCTGGGTCCCCAAGGATAACTACTGGCATTTCAACATCCTCAACGGTAATTGGAGTAAGTCCCCTCTTGCAACTGTTCGAACAGCCCTGAGATCGTAAAATGCGAGTGCCATGCAAGGCCATCCCACGTTGATGTTGGTGAAACGTCCCTTGTGATCCACCACTGCTTACAGCACCAGTGAGACGTACCCCTTGCGGTTTACGTACTGATTGGCAAGGTGGTCCAGTGCCAAGATAGGGATATGCATTCCGTCTATCACTCCACCACAGTTAGGGAATCCCATTGCAGCAAAGCCATCCAGTATGACCTGCACATTTCCCAGAGTCACTACCCTTGATAGCGGAACATCAGTGATTGCACTGGCTACTTGGATCACAGCAGTCCCCACAGTAGATTTGCCCACTCCAAATTGATTCCCGACTGACAAGCTTCCACAGGGCTATCGCCACTTGCTTCTCAACAGTCAGGGCAGCTCTCATCTTGGTATGTCTGCGCTTCAGGGCAGGGGAAAGCAACTCATAAAGATCAAGGAAAGTGGCCTTATGCATGTGAAAGTTTCGCAGCCACTGGAAATCATCCCATACCTGCAACACTATGAGGTCATACCAGTCTGTGCTTGTTTGCCAGGCCCAGTATCGGTGTTCCACTGTATCAACCAGCCCCACTGCTGCCATAATGTCCTAATTGCCACAGCCCATGCTTTCAGGAACGTCAGTGTCCATGTCCTCCTCACAATCGTCCTCGTGCTGGCGTCTTTTAGCCCGGTTCTGCACATATTCCAGGATAATGTGCAAGGTGTTTACAATGCTCACAACAGCAGTGGTGAACTGAGCGGGCTCCATGCTTGCCATGCTATGGCGTCTGTAAGGGTAACCCAGGAAAAAAGTTGCGAAACGATTGTCTGCCGTTGCTTTTACGGAGGGAGGGAGGGGCGACTGACTAGATGTATCCAAAACCACCCTTGACAATGTTTTTGCCCCATCAGGCATTCGGAGCTTAACCCAGAATTCCAATGGACAGCGGAGACTGCAGGAACTGTGGAATAGCTACCCACAGTGCACCGCTCCGTAAGTCCACGGCATTGAGGACACACTCCTCCGACATGTGCTTAGTGGGGACATACACAATCGACTGTATAAAATTGATTTCTATAAATCAACTTCTATAAAATCAACCTAATTTCGTAGCGTAGACATACCCTTAGAGATGTTACGCAAAAGAATTAGCAAGACTTAAAGATAGCCTGGATGCAAGGAACTAATGAGAAATCTAAATCAAAGATGATGCCCAGGTTATAGGCCCGAGTGACAGATCGGACGGCAGTGTTTTTCATGGTGATCAAAAAAGAAGATGGAGGTGAAGATTCAGAACTCTGTTTTAACGATTTAATCATTTATAATCTCCTCATGTTTTCAATATTATCTTGACAACCAATGGGCTAGAAATATTTTTTTTTAAGTAATGAAGAATAGATTCTGAGATTCACTTTTGTTCCAATGAATAAATGGCACAGATATTGACTACACAGGACCCTGTCCAATTTCTGTTTATACATCCTCTGCAAGAGGTTAATGATAATTTTGAATACTTCCTTCAGTACAGTAGATGGCTACTCCTTATAAAAGATTTACACAAATATACTATTTTAAAGAATTATATCTTATCTTTAGGGAGATCATGATGTACAGATTGGAGAGTGCAGTATGATTTAGTGTTCTGTAGTGTTATTTGTCAACCTAAGTTAAAACTCCAGCTGTAATGCATTTCAAAGAGGAGATATAAACTGTACCCTGACCATGATTTGATACCACATTATCTGAGCACTTCAGAGTGCTCGATTCTCAGTTTCTGCCTGAGCAGGAAAGAGCAGTCTAGCTTCACCCAAAGTTAGCTGCTATGGTGGAATAAGGAGGTCTGGTTAGCAGAGATGGTTACCAGCTCTATTTTTAGTGTGCTTCTCACAGAAATGTCTAAACACTGAAAACTGCAGTGACATTAATATTTGTACACTGATAATGTACTCACAGGATGAAGCTCCCCTATAATGAACGTCTCAGACAGCGTTCTGGCATCTGTGGAATGGCCGACATCTTCAAAGCTTTCAGTAGCATCTCCTCCAGCTTGTTCCCTTAGGACTTCTTCACCACCTGGATGCTGTGAGAGAATAAAAATTTCAGAACTCATACACTGTTACTGAAAATCTAGTATTTTCCAGAAGTCACAGGAGGTGGATGGATTTTTCAAATGTCAAACTGTACGGGGAAACTTTGGCAAACTAGTCAAGTGCCTGAAATCACCATGGATTATTGCTAAAAGCAGGCAAGCCAGCAAGCTGTAAATTGGCCATTCAGCACTCTCAGTTTGACCAAGGCAGGAGGGGAGGGGGTTTTGGGTGCCACAGAACGGGCAGCTTGACCCCACGTCCTTCCTGATAAGAATTGTGTTGAAGTTGCTGATACAGGGGAAGAGCAGGATGTGCCCCAGGAATGCCTATTGGGGCCTCAAGGCTGCAAACTCTGGAAAAACCCACACCTGGTTAATCGGTAACCAGAAGGAACCTCTTGCTTGACCATTGAAAATACTTACTTAATGAGTTTTCTTTAAGAGACATGTCATTCTATTACTAATGTATAAATAAGGGGAGAAAGTTTGAGGTAGTTGAACTCTTTTTGGACTCTCCCTCTGGATACATCTTGCAGTCCCCACTGGCAGACGGAAGATTTGGCCACCAGAAGCCTGCCGCTGTGTCACTTGAAAGCCACACTCAGCTTTTGTAATTATCAAGGGTTGGGAGTGTTTTACTAACCTGTTGAGGACATGTGTAAGTATTTGAGACTAAGTAAAGTTTAGCTTTAAGTGAAAGCACTCGTGTTGTCTTGTTTGTGCCAGCCATCTATCGGTCGGACGGCCCTGTCTCCCCTGATTTATTTCCTGACCCCACCTCACACAGAGTAAAAGTTACCAAGAGCTTTGGGTTGAAAGAACCCTGGGTAACAAACCAGACTTTAATTATGAAAAAAATGTGCTGGGCATGTTCTAAAGGATATTCAATTTTCTTCAATATTTTAAAAGAGCCCCATGGTTTACACACACAGAGTGAAAATAAAATCCTTTCCCTTATTTTTTCCCAATTCCCTTTTGCAAAACTGATTTCTTTCCTACATTTTAAACTATAATTTTTTCATTCAAAACTTCCACCTGGATGACTACAATTGCTAGAAGCAGCATCTGACATTCCTGACAGAACTAGTCAAGGCATGACAGAAAGTTAAATACATAAGCAAATTAACTTTAAACAATGCTGCAACACTTTTCCTACATAGGGATTATTTTCACTTTTTATGACAGCTGAAACAAATCCTAACGTAAAAAGAAAAGGAGTACTTGTGGCACCTTAGAGACTAACAAATTTATTAGAGCATAAGCTTTCGTGAGCTACAGCTCACTTCATCGGATGCAGTGAGCTGTAGCTCACAAAAGCTTATACTCTAATAAATTTGTTAGTCTCTAAGGTGCCACAAGTACTCCTTTTCTTTTTGCGAATACAGACTAACATGGCTGCTACTCTAAATCCTAACGTACTACACGATATGGACTTCAATAATGAGGGCAACAAATGATTTTTTATTTTATTAAAGCTTTATATATCTTTAGAGTCTCCCTAGTATCTGTAAACCAAAACTAGAAACCTTGCTTTTGAAAATGTTACCTCATAACTCTTACAGCTACATGTAACGTAACTCAAAGGAATGCTGGCATTCAAAATGATTACATCTGCTCAATTCTCTCTGCCGATGTGGTTTCACAACCATATTTTCTTTATGAAAAAAATCTGCTATTGCTGTGTTTGTGAAAAAGAGAAGAGTATTCTCTTCTCTTAGTTATTTCTGATAACTCTAAGCAGCACAAGTCAGACCAGGAGATTTCAGCTGAGAGAATCCAAGAACAGCAAAGCAGTGTTAATCTGAAATGCACAATTGATGACACTGTTTTAAAAGCAAAATCAGCACTCAGGTAAGATGTCCACAGGTTACAGGAGAATGAAGCCCTCTAGTTATTCACAAGAGAGGAGTAGCAGAGCCAAAAGCATTACAAGCTTCCTCTCAATTTTCATTTGAACTATTCTGGATGTAACGCAGGGATGGAAAGAGAATGAAGAGAACTGTTCTCACAACATCCATTCAACACTTCTCTGCAGATACGGCCAACTGGACTTGTATGTAATTGGTAATTAAGTTACACTGAACCCAAATCATAAACCAGTAAATTACATGAAAAACTCCCCATTCTATTACCACTCCCCTAAACCAGCCAGTATCTAGGATAGGGCCCTACCAAATTTATGGCCATGAAAAATACATCACAGACCGTGAAATCTGGTCTTTTTTTGTACTTTTACCTTATACTATACAGATTTCACAGGGGAGACCAGCATTTCTCAAACTGGGGGGTCCTGACCCAAAAGTGGTTTGTGGGGGGATTGCAAGGTTATTGTCAGGGAGTCAGGGTATTGCCACCCTTACTTCTGCACTGCCTTCAGAGCTGGGTGGCGAGAAAGCAACTGGGGGAGGGATAGCTCGGTGGTTTGAGCATTGGCCTGCTAAATCCAGGGTTGTGAGTTCAATCCTTGAGGTGGCCATTTAGAGATCTGGGGCAAAAAAAATTGGGGATTGTGCCTGCTTTGAGCAGGGGGTTGGACTAGATGATCTCCTGAGGTCCCTTCCAACTCTGATATTCTATGATTCAATTAAAGCCAGAGGCCAAACATTGAATGGGAAGGATAAAAATATGGCATAACTAGCCAGTCACAGAATGACGTAGGGATGCTGTGGAAAAAATTAGTATGTAATCATGTACCATAATGCAAACACACAAGGGAGCCAAATTAAAGTTACATAGGCAATCTAACCTTCAAGCATTTTCCTTGGCAAACACAATGTTTTTAATGTAGGTTTGGGGATATAATTGTATTATATATAAAATATGAATGAATAAAAATTACTGGCAGACAAGTTTCCTCCTGTTATCTAAGTTCAGCCATGCCTGAGCCAAGATGGACAGAAAGGCCCTATAGTTGAAGCACAGGAAAAAAAATCTCTGTTTACACACTTTAGCTCCTCTGAGCTGTGTGTACAGGCATTATAGCCTACTGCCCCTGCCCGTCTTCCGAAGTTAAGAAAATAATCCCTGCTCACTCTTATCACAAGGAAATAGTTGCTGCTACCAGAGTTTCAAGTAGTGTGGCAGTGCCAAAATGCCCATAAATTGTACTAATTCTTATTATTTTAAATATGTTCATTGTGTAACTTTAGAAGTTCTTTAAAGAAGTCTGATCTATGCTTATCCACCATGACTAAGCAAAAAAGGGAGAGGCTAAACAAGTGCAAAGAGTAAAGATTATGCATAGCAACTGAGCCAAAAAAGGTTAAAAGAAGGTATGCAGAAGAGAGATTACACAAGGCAGATGAGGCACTCATTACAAATCCTGCCCATGAATCAGTTTTGATAACTATGTGGTGAAAGGCCAGGACAAAGGTCTTAAGTGAGCACTAAACTTGACTACTTTTGAAATGTACAGAATGTTTAACAAACTGAATCAACAGAACCTGTTGGACAGCAAAGTTACTTGCATAACAAAAAAGTACTCAGAAAGGGTTAATCCAGCTTTAAAAAAAGCTTTGAGTATTTTTACATATACTATGCTTGGAAATAAATAGCCCCCAAATAGAAGAGAAAACCACTTCAGACAGAAACATTGTTTCAGAAATCATGAACAGTTTAACAGCCATTAAGTGAATACATACTTTCTTGAGAAAGAGGGAAGGAAACAATTTATTAAACTAATTCTCTGCTCAAGATATCAACAAATAGTAAAAGGAAATGAAAATATGCCGGCTCTTAACCAATTAGGAGCATGTATATTTATATCCACACATCCGGTCTGATCCAAAGCATGCTGAAGTTAGTGGAAAGACTTCTTAGGCTCTAAAAAGATAGGATCTCTTACCCACAGCAAGTAATTTAGGCCTTGTGTGCATTTAAAAGGGTTTGCCTCTACAGATACAATGGTACAGCCCTCCCTAGTAGAGACACATACTAGCAAAAGAGTTCTTTTGCTGGTATAGTTTGAGCCACTTCCCCAAATGTAATAAATTACACCAGCAAAGGGAATTTTTTGCCAGCATAATTGCATCTACCCCCATTAGGATTGTAATTTTTTCACACTACCGACAGCTATGCTGGTAATTTAAGAGTAAATAAAACCTCAGATAGTCATACATACTTGCCAGCCATACAGTAGACAAAATACACAACCCAATGATTTCTTTGTACCTGGAACAGCTAAACGTTTATTAAATATAAATGTTTCAAAACTTTACATGTCAGTGAAGCTCTTGCCATTTATCTTACTCATTAAATAAACAAACTCATATACCTACAAACATCCCCACTGAAGTGCTCAATGCTCTGTAGAAGACAAAAAAAAGAAAAATAATACTATACTACACCCTCTTAACAAATGAAAGTGACAAATGTAAGATCTAGTCAATGGAGATTAGGCTTGAAAGAAATGACTTTTCCATTACAAAGTCATCAAAAGCCAAGATTCCAAGTTGTGTGAAAATTCTCTCTTAGTTTACTTTAATAGCCTAATGCAGGGATCAGCAACCTTTGGCACATGGCCCGCTCAGGTAAGCCTCCTTTTGGGCCGGGCCAGTTCATTTACCTGCCGCATCCGCAGGTTCAGCCGATCGCAGCTCCCACTGGCCGTAGTTCACCGTTCCAGGCCAATGGGGGCTGCGAGAAACGGCGACCAGCATATCCCTCGGAACACGCTGCTCTGATATTACTAAAAAAGAAAAGGAGGACTTGTGGCACCTTAGAGACTAACAAATTTATTTGAGCATAAGCTTTTGTGAGCTACAGCTCACTTCATCGGATGCATTCAGTGGAAAAGCTGTAGCTCACGAAAGCTTATGCTCAAATACATTTGTTAGTCTCTAAGGTGCCACAAGTCCTCCTTTTCTTTTTGCGGATACAGACTAACACGGCTGATACTCTGAAATCTGATATTACTAATTTCACTAGCTGCATGAAATCTCTTCACCCACAGGATTTCATCGTCAGTTAAACATGGGCCTTGTCTGCACAAACAAGTATGATGGCCATCATTCACCACAGGTGCAGTTCCACTGCTGATAGTAACAGCAGTAGCTACATTATAGGCAGGTCTCATGTTCTCACCACATCTAAGCCTACTCAGATTTATACTACTTTAATCCAAGCCCAACCCCAACGAGGCAAAGATATATAGATTAACAAGGCTTGGGTTCTGTGCATCATCTAGATTGCACAGTAGATAATTTTTTTTCCTCTAATCTTTTAGTTGATAGTAATTTTAGATGTTACCTGCAACAGCAGATAAACCCTTCTTCACACAGAATATGACTCAGTACTCTTGTAAAGATTATTAATGAATATATGGAACTCAATCCTGCACTTTTGTAATCCTGAGCATTTTACTTTGCAAGCTTCGCATACTTTTATATAGTCCTTAAGTGTCTTTTAAGCCCCTCACGTTTCAAATTGTAATAATCTGAGTTATCTATGGCTGTCTCTACACTAGTATGCGTCTCATCAGTAATTCATCACTCATACAGTGGACACAACTGTAGATGTATGACTTGAGCATTTCACATAATGGTGGTGAAGACAACTACGTTCTGTCTACACGACAGCTTCTACCAGTAAACTGCACCAACGGTTAGTTAAAGCTACAGGCACTTTGCTGATAAAGACTAAGGGTATGTCTACACTATGAAATTAGGTCAAATTTATAAAAGTCGGTTTTGTAGAAAGTGTTTTTATAGAGTCAATTGCGTGCGTCCCCACACAAATGCTCTAAGTGCATGTAGTCGGCGGAGCGTGTCCACAGTACCGAGGCAACCGTTGACTTCCAGAGCGTTGCACTGTGGGTAGCTTATCCCACAGTTCCCACAGTCTCCGCCACCCACTGGAATTCTGGGTAGAAATCCCAGTGCCTGATGGGGCTAAAATATTGTCGCGGGTGGTTCTGGGTACATATCCTCAGGCCCCCCTTCCCTCCCTCCTTCCATGAAAGCAAGGGCAGACAATCGTTTTGCACCTTTTTTCTTGAGTTACCTGTGCAGACGCCATACCACGGCAAGCATGGAGCCCGCTCAGCTAACCATCACCATATGTCTCCTGGGTGCTAGCAAACGCAGTACTGCATTGCTACACAGCAGCAGTTTATTGCCTTTTGACAACACATAGTGCAGTATGACTTGTAGCCGTTGTCGACGTAGTCCAGGTTGCTCTTTTAACCAACCTCGATGAGGTCAGGGGCGCTGGGCAAACATGGGAGTGACTCAACCAGGTCATTTCCCTTTTAAGTTTCATCTCATGGCGATTCAGTCCTACTGGCAGTGCACTGTCTTTTAATCAGCAGCCAGCAGAAGACGATGGCCAGCAATCATACTGCACCGTCTTCTGCCGAGCACCTAGGAGATGACAATGGCTAGCAATCGTACTGCACAGTCTGCTGCCAGCAAGATGTATAAAGATAGATGAAGTGGATCAAAACAAGAAATAGAACAGATTTGTTTTGTATTCATTAGCTCCTCCCTCCCTCCGTGAAATCAACGGCCTGCTAAAACCAGTTTTGAATTCTGTCCTTGAGCTTTTGAGTTCTATCCTTGAGGCGGCCATTCAGTTTCTCGTAAAGCCACCCCGTTGGTAATTTTCATTCTCTGAAAGCCATGTCGTCAGTCGCCCCTCCCTCCGTCAGAGCAACAACAGACAATCGTTCCGCGCCTTTTTTCTGTGCAGACACCATACCACGGCAAGCATGGAGCCTGCTCAGATCACTTTGGCAAGTAGGAGCACATTAAACACCACACGCATTATCCAGCAGTATATGCAGCACCAGAACCTGGCAAAGCGAAACTGGGCGAGTAGGCGACATCAGCGCGGTGACGAGAGTGATGAGTACATGGACACAGACTTCTCTCAAAGCACGGGCCCTGCCAATGTGGGCATCATGGTGCTAATGGGGCAGGTTCATGCGGTGGAAAGCCGATTCTGGTCTCAGGAAACAAGCACAGACTAGTGGGACCGCTTAGTGTTGCAGATCTGGGATGATTCCCAGTGGCTGCAAAACTTTCGCATGTGTAAGGGCACTTTCATGGAACTTTGTGACTTGCTTTCCCCTGCCCTGAGGTGCAATAATACCAAGATGAGAGCAGCCCTCACAGTTGAGAAGCGAGTGGCAATAGCCCTGTGGAAGCTTGCAACGTCAGTCAGCTACCGGTCAGTCGGGAATCAATTTCGAGTGGGCAAATCTACTGTGGGGGCTACTGTGATGCAAGTAGCCAACGTAATCAAAGATCTGCTGATATCAAGGGTAGTGACTCTGGGAAATGTGCAGGTCATAGTGGATGGCTTTGCTGCAATGGCATTCCCTAACTGTGGTGGGGCAATAGACGGAACCCATATCTCCTATCTTGGCACCGGAGCACCAAGCCGGCGAGTACATAAACCGCAAGGAGTACTTTTCAATAGTGCTGCAAGCACTGATGGATCACAAGGGACGTTTCAACAACATCAACATGGGAGGGCCGGGAAAGGTACATGACGCTCGCATCTTCAGGAACTCTGATCTGTTTCAAAAGCTGCAGGAAGGGATTTATTTCCCAGACCAGAAAATAACCGTGGGGGATGTTGAAATGCCTATAGTTATCCTTGGGGACCCAGCCTACCCCTTAATGCCATGGCTCATGAAGCCATACACAGGCAGCCTGGACAGTAGTCAGGAGCTGTTCAACTACAGGATGAGCAAGTGCAGAATGGTGGTAGAATGTGCATTTGGACGTTTAAATACATGCTTTACTGACTCGGTTAGACCTTAGCGAAACCAATATTCCCACTGTTATTACTGCTTGCTGTGCGCTCCAAATATCTGTGAGAGTAAGGGGAAGACGTTTATGGCGGGGTGGGAGGTTGAGGCAAATCGCCTGGCTGCTGGTTATACGCAGCCAGACACCAGGGCGGTTAGAAGAGCACGAGAGGACGCAGTGCGCATCAGAGAAGCTTTGAAAACCAGTTTCATGACCGGCCAGGCTACAGTGTGACAGTTCTGTTTGTTTCTCCTTGATGAAAACCTGCCCCCTTGGTTCACTCTACTTCCCTATAAGCTAACCACCCTTCCCTCCTCCCTTCGATCACCACTTACAGAGGCAATAAAGTCATTGTTGCTTCACATTCATGCATTCTTTATTAATTCATCACACAAATAGGGAGATAACTACCTAGGTAGCCCAGGAGAGGTGGTGGAGGAGAGAAGCACCAGAAGGGCTGTTGGAGGAGAGAAGGACAAGGCCACACAGCACTTTAAAACTTATTGAATGCCAGCCTTCTGTTGCTTGGGCAATCCTCTGGGGTGGAGTGCCTGGGTGGCCGGAGGCCCCCCCACCGTATTCTTGGGCATCTGGGTGAGGAGGCTCTGGAAGTTGGGGAGCAGGGCTGTTGGTTACACAGGGGCTGTAGTGGAGATCTATGCTCCTGCTGCCTTTCCTGCAGCTCAACCATATGCTGGAGCATATTAGTTTGATCCTCCAGCAGCCTCAGCATTGAATCCTGCCTCCTCTCATCATGCTGTCGCCGCCTTTCAGCTTCAGTCCTCTCTTCTGCCCGCCACCTCTCCTCCTGGTCATTTTGTGCTTTCCTGCACTCTGACATTGTCTGCCTCCATGCATTCGTCTGTGCTCTATCAGTGTGGGAGGACAGCATGAGCTCAGAGAACATTTCATCGCGAGTGCGTTTTTTTCATCTTCTGATCTTCGCTAGCCTCTGGGAAGATCCTGTGATCCTTGAAACACATGTAGCTGGTGGAGAAAGAAAAAGGGACAGTGGTATTCAAAAAGACATTTTAGAGAACAATGGGTACACTCTTTCACGGTAAACCTTGCCGTTAACATTATATACATAGCACATGTGCTTTCGTTCCAAGGTTGCATTTTGCCTCCCCTCTCCCCGTGGCTAACAGCGGGGAACATTTCTGTTCAGCCATAGGCAAACAGCCCAGCAGGAACGGGCACCTCCGAATGTCCCCTTAAGAAAAGCACCCTATTTCAACTAGGTGACCATGAATGATATCACTCTCCCGAGGATAACACAGAGAGATAAAGAACAGATGTTGTTTGAATGTCAGCAAACATATACTGCAATGCTTTGTTCTACAATGATTCCCGAATACGTGCTACTGCCCTGGAGTGGTAAAGTGTCCTACCATGGTGGATGGAATAAGGCTGCCCTCCCCAGAAACCTTTTGCAAAAGCTTTAGGAGTACATCCAGGAGAGCCGCGAATGACCGGGCAAATTAATCATTAAACATGCTTGCTTTTAAACCATGTATAGTATTTTAAAAAGTACACTCACCAGAGGTCCCTTTTCCGCCTGGCGGGTCCGGGAAGCAGCTTTGGGTTGGTTTGGGGGGTACTGGCTCCAGGTGCAGGTTGAGAAACAGTTCCTGGCTGTCAGGAAAACCGGTTTCTCCACTTGCTTGCTGGGAGCCATCTTCCTCATCCCCAAAACCTGATTCCGTGTTGCCTCCATCTCCATTGAAGGAGTCAAACAACACTGCTAGGGTAGTGGTGGCTGAACCCCCTAAAATGGCATGCAGCTCATCATAGAAGCAGCATGTTTGGGGCTCTGACCCGGAGTGACCGTTCGCCTCTCTGGTAGGCTTGCCTCAGTTCCTTAAGTTTCACGTGGCACTGCTTCGGGTCCCTGTTATGGCCTCTGTCCTTCATGCCCTGGGAGATTTTCACAAATGTTTTGGCATTTCAAAAACTGTAACGTAGTTCTGATAGCATGGATTCCTCTCCCCATACAGCAATCAGATCCCGTACCTCCCGTTCAGTCCACGCTGGAGCTCTTTTGCAATTCTGGGACTCCATCATGGTCACCTCTGCTGATGAGCTCTGCATGGTCTCCTGCAGCTTGCCACGCTAGCCAAACAGGAAATTGAAATTCAAAAGTTTGCGGGCCTTTTCCTGTCTACCTGGCCAGTGCATCTGAGTTGAGAGTGCTGTCCAGAGCGGTCACAATGGAGCACTCTGGGATAGCTCTTGGAGGCCAATACAGGCTAATTGTGTCCACAGTACCCCAAATTCGACCCTGCAAGGCTGATTTCAGCGTTAATCCCCTTGTCGGAAGTGGAGTAAGGAAATTGATTTTAAGCGCCCTTTAAGTCAAAAAAGGGCTTTGTCGTGTGGACGGGTGCAGGGTTAAATCGATTTAATGCTGCTAAATTAGACCTCAACTCCTAGTGTAGAGCAGGGCTACCATGAAACGAGGTACCATTGTTTTGACAAAACCTTAGAGTACTCTGCTTATGTCCTGAAGCCTAAGTATTTAAAGCACATTTAAATACCAAAGCAGTGTTTTGAAATAATTGGAGGCCTCAGTTTTACAGACCTGCATATTCTAAGCCAAAGTCTATTTAAAGTTACAGTAAATTTGGAGCAACTCCCTTGAATTAACTGAAGTCACACCTGTACATATTCTGAACAACAGAGCAGAATTTTGATCATTTTTAAGTTGAATACTTCATCGTGAATGAACCAAGGATACAAGATGAATGCATTGCCAAATTAGATAATCCCATTTTAAAATCATCATAATTAAGAGGAATTTTTTCAAAAAATTGGTTAGGGAATTTGTACAGTGCACAATTGCTCTTTTCATTGCTGCTTTATTAAGTTATTGGAAACTATGTCAATAATGCGCCATCACATTCATTCACTAAATAAGTCAGGAGCCCTGAAAAAAGAAAAAAAGATGATCATGCAGCTAAATATTATTCTAACACAAGCCTACAAGCTTAACTGTTGAAGTTAGTGAGTGAGCATTAACTTTATCACATTAACATTCTCTTAAATGTAATGTTTCTATGCTGTTTAAAGGGACTTTTAAAGAGAAAAAAGACAAACAGACACCATTAAAATGCACAGAGTGAAACCAGGTTAAATGATATCATATGCCCTGGACATCAAGTTTTCAATACGTCAGGCTTCCAGGAGAACGATTGGGACATTTTTGGGACCCGTGTGTTGAAACCAGCAGGGTCCTGGGCTTCGGAGAGCATGCGCTGAACGGCACAAAGAATGAGGCAGGGTTATGTTTTTGACCTCTCTACCCCGGCGAGCCTGCCGCCCTTTCCCTCTCAGGGAACAAAGGTCCTTTCTAGCAAACGCTGCACAAGAACCAACTGCAATTGTCAAGCCCTCCTAACTTGTCCAAGCCAACAGCCTCAAAAGCAACTCTGAGCAGCAACTGCTCCCCACCCCCACCCCAGGTCTAGCACCTCCTGACCCTCCTCCTCCTCCACACACCGGGTACCTCTTCAAACTGGTTTTAGGTGATATCCCCACGTGTTCCCAAAGGGGGACCGCCCCTTCCCCCACGCGGAGACGCAACCATCTTTGCTCAGGCGCTGACCCCCGAGGCCTACCTACGTGTAAGCGGGACGGTACGATACAGGCGGTCAGTTGTTTTGCTCCCCCGGCCCTGGCTTGCGAGCGCCCAGCCCCCCGCCCTCCGCCTGGGGATTTAAACTCTCTAGCAGCCCGAGCGAGCGCCGCCGCCTGCCGAGCCCGGCGCGCCCCGGCCCCGGCACTCGCCTCCTCCAGGAACTTGGTGAGGTCGTAGATGCGGTGGTGCAGGAGGATCCAGGTGCTCCGGCTGTGGTTGTGTGTCTGGATCTCCTCGAGCCGGTAGTAACGGCCCCGCCACGCCTCGCAGGCACCCGCCGCCATCGCCCCTGCTGAGCAGCGCGCGCGCGCGACGCCCCCCCTCGCCTAAAGGCGGCCCTCGGCGGAGGAGTGACTCTAACTTCCCCCCTCCCCCCCGTCTCGGGGCAGCCTTATCATCTCGCGCGCAAGCTGATTGGATCTCCGGCAGCGCCCGGCCTATCAGAGCCCGTCTGCCCCGGCCCCTCATTGGTCGAACGATGAAGTGGAGGCTTTTCCCGGGATTACGGGTTGTTTGCGGCTTTAATTCTGAGAAACGGTTGCGCCGCAGGGGAGGGGAAGGGGCACAGTCTCGTGCCCTCCGACCAACCCGCCCCCGCCATACGGCCGACATCAACCGCGGGGGGGGGGGGTCACGTGAGGCTGCGAGAGCGAAACGCCCTGAGCAGTACCTGAGACTCCGAGCCCCGCCCCCTTCGGCCCTCCCCTCCCGGCTGAATCCTGCCCACGCGGCTGTGTCCGGCAGAGTCCCCTGCCTCGCAGTGACCCCTCCGCTGGGGGCACCAGGCAGCAAATGTGAAAAATCGGGAGGGGAGCGGCGGGTAATAGGTGCCTATATAAGAAAAAGACCCCAAAATCGGGACATCTGGTCACCCTACCCTCCGCAGCCTCCAGCATAAGCCCTGGCCCTGAGAGCTGCTGCCTCCTAGGGGAACAGCTCCCTGCATCCCCCCTACTGTTAATGGGGCCCCTGTCTCCAGGACCACCCCCCCCACCCCACACACACACACAGGTGGTCTCTTGTCAATTGCTCTTGGTGACACCTCACCCCTCAGGCTGCTTTGGAGCTAGAGCTTCAACCTCCCTTTTCCATAGAGACCTTGCCGATCTCTCATCTCCCAAGGCCACATCCCAATCATCCTTGTGTACCAGTTCAGTACAGTGTGGTATGCTGACAGCTTGTGCTAAACAGTTCAGTACAGTGCATTCATAATAAATTCCCCTGAAGTATGAGAAGTCCCACTTAACAGGAGACGCCAGAGAAGGCAAGCAGCAGTGTAAGGAGGGAATTCCGCAATGAAATCTGTCAAGCAAGAAATCTCACATTAAAAATGGAGAAAAATTGAGCATAACTTCAGAAGAAGTGAAAGAAACAGAATAAATAGTTCAGTATGGGGGCAGCAACCTATTGCCAGTTTAGAAATAGATGTTACCACCAAATAGGTATGTTGTGCAGAATACTACTGCCTAAAATGAAGTCCTATTCTGGGCCCTGAGCTTGAAGAGACTGGTTGAAAATGAGGGTAAAATTACATGAAAACATTTTTGTCTGTTTTTCATCAAATTTTTCCAACTAGCTATAACTGTTTAGCTTGGCAAAACTTAAATTTTTAGCCATGCAAATCCATTTCATTACACTGAATTGTGAATTCTGTACTGGTGATTCGACCATCTCCTTAAATGCAATTTTCCTTGCCTCCAAGCCATTCAGTAACCACGTTATGACCCTGGTTATGCCATTTACAACTGTAGCGGGATTGCCACAGCTACACAAATCAGTGAAGTCAAAACTCTTCAGTATCAATTAGCAGTCAGTGCTTCGATGAAAAGAGGAAATGCAGTAATCCTAAAATATTGCGACAGAAATGTGTAATTCCCCTCCTGTTCGGTAATCTCATTTTTGCTAATTTATTCGGGCAACTTCTATTAATTAAATTCAAGCTATACTTCAGCAACACTAATGGATGGCAACGGCCTTACCTGCCACTTATTATCTACCCCTGGCCTGAAAGGAATCCGGGGATTGTAAATTTCATAGTTTCAACCACGTGACGGTGATTTACCAGAGCCCCGGGAGCCTGGCCATCGTGCGCGTAGTGTGCGCGTAGTGCAGGCAGCGTTTCCTTTCAGTCTAACGCCGAAGGTGCCCCGTGGCCCCCCCAGGAAAAATTTGGGGGCTTTAATGTGATTCCTCCTCTCCTGCCACACATGCCGTGTGGCATAGGATGGTTTGGACTGCAGGGGCGCTGTGTGGTCTGCATTGCCCTGGTACCCGGCCTTGGGCGAGGAGAGGGCAAACTGAAATCTTGAAAACTGGCTGGAGAGCAGCGAGGCGGAGCTGCGAAGCACCCCGGCCTTGGAGCAAGGTGACAGCCACAGCAACTTGCTGTTAGCAGAAGGCCGGTTTTCTCGTCCTGGGCTGGGCTAGATCTGTGGCGTATGTTTGGGCCCCATACACATCTCTGACAGGTTTCAGAGTAGCAGCCGTGTTAGTCTGTATTCGCAAAAAGAAAAGGAGTACTTGTGGCACCTTAGAGACTAACAAATTTATTAGAGCATAAGCTTTCGTGAGCTACAGCTACAGACTACAGTAATGCATCTGATGAAGTGAGCTGTAGCTCCCGAAAGCTTATGCTCAAATCAATTGGTTAGTCTCTAAGGTGCCACAAGTCCTCCTTTTCTTTTTGCGTATACACATCTCTCTATTCGGTATATGCTTTGCATAGGGAGGGAACTCGGCGCCTCGGGCCAACACCCGTCCCCGTCCCCCAGCAGGACGCTGCCGCCGCCGCTCGCAGCCACGCCCGACCCAGCTGCCGCTTAGCTGCCAGCGCGGCGCGCGCCCACCAGGCTCGCTACTCCAGCGAGTCCCGAGCGCCCGCGGCCGGCGCCCGCACACGCAGCAGCCTCGCGCGCCTCGGCGGAGCTGCTCGAAGCCGCGCGAGCTGTCGGCGGGAGGAGGCCGCGGGCGGAAAGGCGCGAAGCGACCCGAGGAGGGAACGCGCGGTGAGAACGCCGAGTCGTACCCCCCCCTCCACCCCCCCGGAGCCTAGTGCCGCGCTGAGGCGAGGTTCGGCGTGGGGGACAGGGTCGAGGGGCTGCCCTGCTGCCGTCCCTGCCCCTCCATTTGACACCCCACCACCCCCGATTCCCTTGTCACTCCCAGGAAGGGCCGGGGGCTTGGTCCTTCTCCTCAGCCCCAGGGAAGCTGCTTACCTCAGCTTTATTCTGGAGAGGAAGGAATAACCCCCCCCCCCCACCACCACCACCCCAACTAATCCCATTCACACTTTGGAGAAAGGGGAGGATCAATAGCCCATCTGATAAATCAGCAGGTGCCCCCCTTCCTCATGCTCTAAATCCAAAGCAAAGCATCCCCCATGCTGCTCCTGGGGGCTGGAAGTTGCTCTGGGCCATGGCCAGCTGGGGGCAGTTTTCTCCCCTGTGGAAGGATTTGGGGAAAGAAATAGCTGGGGCGAAATTAAATAGTTGGGGCAAACTAAACAGTTGTTTGAACTGTATTTATTTGAAGGGCATTGTCAACCTGCCAAACAGCTTCCGTCAGTGAACCCTGCGGACAATCTGAAAACAGCCTGTGCCACCTTGGAGGGCCGGTGGGGGCAGAGCTTTCCTCTTTGCAAGTGACTCATGAACAAGTGAGTGTTGGGGGTGGGGGGACTGTGTCTTATCTGCAGCTTGTGGTGTTGGCCTATTGGACCATGCTTCTCTTCATATATTTGGTATTTATATGGATTATGTGGCTACCTGCTGTTACATTAGGATACTTTTTTTTTTTTTTTTAAAAACTGTAATCCAACCATTAGCTGACAGGGGATTGGAAAAAAACATCTCTATTGGCAAGATATACCATAATTGTCTAGTATGTGGTTACTTGTACCTTTCTTTTAAGTATTTGATACCAAGAGAGAGGGGTGACTGGACTAGTTGGGCCACTGGCCTGATCCTGTAGGGTAAGTTCTATATGCATTGTGACAGGGTCGGGCCAAATGGCTACAGGAGAGTAATCCTATTGGGATCCGGGAGCTACAGGAGAGTAATCCTATTGGGATCCGGGAAGGAGGCAGGCAAAGCCTGTCCACTGCTAAAGGATCCCCCCCAGCCTAAAAGGGGGATCCACAGGACCTAGATACCAAATAATTTCAGGGGACAACTAATGAAATAACAGGGACAGGAGTGTGGTCAAAGGATCAAACAAAGGGACCCGGACGGGGACACCGAGTAGAGAACCCCAGACAGCGCCCACTGCTCCTCAAAGCCGTCAAGGGAGTCAGAGGACGCCGCCCAGAGGAACTCTGCACGGATACGTGAACGGACCGAGGATTGGAAATATGCCCCACAGTCACAGGAGGCTCCATCGGCCAACCTCCTCACTCTGGTTTTATAGATGGCCATTTTAGCTAGGGCCAGGAGGAGGCTGACCAGGAGATCCCGTGACTTTGTGGGGCCACGGATAGGGAATGCATAAATAAGAAGGTGAGGGGAAAAGTGCAACCAAAAATGTAATAAAATATTGGTGAGGAGCTGGAATAGGGGCTGCAGCCTGGCACACTCCAGGTATGTGTATGCCAGGGTTTCCCTCACGCTGCAAAAGGGGCAGGTGTCTGGGATTGTGGTGAACCACACCAAGAACAGGCTCGTGCTCATGGCTCCGTGAAGGAGCCGCCAACTGACATCCCCAGTGGGCCTCAGGACTAAGGTGGAATATAGGCTGGCCCGCTGGGGCTCCTCACCCTCCAAAGATTGCAGGAGGTCCCGCCCTTTTGTATTGGGGCGGGACACGAGGGTGAGGGCGTGAAGGGTGTGGAGCACGAGCGTGTATAGATGTTTTCTTCGCACGGTTTGAAAGCAGACCGGCTGCATCTCGTGCAGCCGGCTTACAGTGAAGGGGTGAGGGGATCGGTTGGGTCCACGGCTTAGGGGTCCAATGAAAAGGTCCGGCGGGCCTGGGATAGACGGTGGGCGGGGCATGCTCTCGTGCAGGACCGGTCGAGATAAACCCGAGCAGTGGGCGGCAAGGCGGCCTTCATGTGTGTGTATGTGCCGAGGAGTACAAGGTCTGGAGAGCCCCATGTACTGAGCGAGCGTCGGGGGATCCATCCAGTCTCCCCGGTCGTAGTCCAGGAGGTCTCCGACTCTTGTGACCTCTGCCAGGACCAACGTCTGGCGCACCGAGCGGGACTCCGCCACCTGCACATGGAGCTGGAGGTTGAGTAGCAGAGGCTCCGCGAGGAGATCTGCCCCCTCGGTGGCCGCCATGGACCTGGTCGTTGAAAAGAGTTTCCAGGTCCGGAGGAGGTCCTGGTAGAAGACCGGCATTCTGGAGAGATCTCGCGGAAGACTTCTCGGATGGAGATAAAGGAGCTGCCGGTCGTATCGGAGCCCTCGGAAGTGGTGCAGGAAGGCGGGAGCCAGTATGCTCCACGCTGCACTACCTGCACCATAAAGGAGCCTCTGCAGGGCCTGGAGGTGGAAGACATGGACCTGAGCGGACATTTCAGGCCCTGCCCTCCCTCCTCCCAGGTAGATGGAGAATCCCTACAGGGACCCAGTGCAGTCCTGACCAAAAGAACTCCAGAATCGATGTCCAGAGGTTGGCCAGGAAACCCGGGGCTGGGACCAGGGTGTTGAGCCGGTACCAGAGCATGGACAGGACTAGTTGATTAAGCACCGAAGGGAGAGGCACTGGAGTAGTCCTGTCCATTTCCAGAGCCGTTCTGTCACCCCGCCCTCTAAATTCTGCCAGTTCTCCAGCGGAGAGGGATGCATGGCAGAAAGGTAAACGCCGAGATAGAGCAGCGGACCCGTGCTCCACCGGATGGCCTGAAGCACGGGTGGGAGGGAGCTCGCCTGCCGCCAGTCCCCTACCACCAAGCCAGAGCTCTTGACCCAGTTGACCCGCGCGGAGGAGGCTGCCGAATAGATGGCCTGGCAAGCCTCCACCTGCGCCAAGTCGCCCGGGTCCTGGACCACGAGGAGCATGTCATCAGCGTACGCCGACAGGACCAGCCGCAGCTCCGGCTCACGCAGCACCAACCCTGTCAACCTCCTTCGGAGGAGACAGAGGAAGGGCTCGATCGCCAGAGCGTACAGCTGGCCTGAAGGGGGGCACCCCTGCCATACTCCTCGCCCGAAGCTGACCGGTTCGGTCAGCATCCAGTTGAGCCTGACCAGATACTCTGCGGAGGCATACAGTGCCCGGAGAAAACCACAAACTGGGGTCTGAAGCCAAACGCCTGCAGAGTGCTCAGGAGATACCCGTGATCCACCCTGTTGAACGCCTTCTCCTGATCTAAGGACAGGAGGGCGAACGACAGACCGTCCCTACACCCAAGTTCCAAAAGGTCCTTGACCAGATATAGGTTGTCGAAGATGCTGCGGCCCGGGACAGTGTAGGTCTGGTCTGGGTGGACCATGTCCGCCAGCCCGGACCCTAGCCGCAGCGAGATTGCTTTTGCCACGACTTTAGTCCATGCTGAAGAGTGAGACGGGACGCCAATTTTGTAAATCGCGGAGGTCCCCCTTCTTTGACAATAAGGCGAGCACGGCTCGCCTGCACGAAAGAGGGAGGACCCCGCTCTGCAAAGATTTGGCCCAGACGGTGACTAGGTCTGGGCCCAGGACGTCCCAGAACACACGGTAGAACTCCACGGTCAGCCCATCTATGCCTGGAGATTTATTGGTGGGCATGCGACGGAGGGCTTCCAAGAATTCGGCCACAGTGAGAGGCAGCTCTAGCTGGTCTCGGTCGCCCGCACTGACCATAGAGAGCTCCTCCCAGAGCACTCTGCAAGTGTTAGGATCGGTCGGGTCTGGGGAGAAAAGGCTTGCGTAGAAGGCTCTCGCCCTCCCGCACAGCTCCACCAGATCCGTGAGGGGGGTGCCATCTTCTGCCAGAAGACAGGTGACATGTTTCTTGGCTCCCCTCTTTCTCCAGGGCGTAGAAGAAGCAGGAGCCATGATCTGTCTCCTGAAGGAGATGGATACGGGAGCGAACAAAGGCACCCCGGGCCCGATGGTCCTCGAGGGCCCAGAGTTCCTCCCGCTTCTCCCGGCACGCTCTGCAGAGGGGCGGATCCTCGGGGCTGGCGGCCAGACGCCTCTCCAGCTCTAAGACCTCCCGTTCCAACTGCTCTATCGCCGCATTCCTCCGTCGGCTGGCACCCCGGGTGTAGTCACGGCAGAAGAGCCAGGCATGTACCTTCCCTAGGTCCCACCGCCGCGCCGCGGAAAAGACACGCCGCTGCCCTCGCCAGGCCAGCCAGAACTCCCGGAAGGACACCAAAGTCCGCATCCTCCAGCAAGCTGTTGTTTAAATGCCAATAGGCCGGCCCCAGCCTCTCCGCGCAGAGGGAGGCCATTACGGTGGCTAAATGGTCAGAAAATGGGGCCAGCCGGATGCTGGAGGAGTGGGCTCATGAAAGATGAAAGCGTGATAAATAAATGCGGTCCAACTGGGAGTGGCTCGACCGATGGGCCTCCACTCGGACAAAGGTGAATGTGGAAGTGTCATCTGGGTGGTGGTCGCGCCAGACGTCCACCAGGGAGTGGTGTTTGACTATCTCCTGGAGGATGGCAGCGGTGGCCGGGCTCCGCTCGGTCCCTGAGCGGTCCCACTCTTCAAGGGTGATGTTAAACATCACCCAGGACCAGGCACTCATGAGGATCCAAGGTGCCGAGGAAGGCAGACGCCTGCTGATAGAAATGCAGCTGCTCCGGGCTCGCTGCCAGGGCATAGATGTTAATGAGGTTGACTACGAGCCCCTCCATGCGGACCCAGAGGTGCAGCAGGCGGCCCGGCACAGCCTCGGCGACCCCCAGCACCTCGGGCCGTAGGTCGGGGGAGAACAGGGTCGCCACTCCAGCCGTACGAACTGTGAGATGGCTAAAGTAGACCCCGTTCCCCCAATCCAGCCGCCAGCTGTCTTCGTATGGGTCTCCTGCAGGAAAACCACAGAGTACCACCCCTCCCGAAGGAAGGAGAGCACCTGGGACCTGCGGAGACCCATCCTACACCGCGGGTGTTCAACGTTGCGATGGTAAGAGGTGCCATGAGGAGGGCTGGGGGGGATCCTCGCCGGCAGGGACGCTCGCGGCTCCCGATGGGCTGCGCAGCAGTCCGTGACCCACCCCGTAGGTGAGTAAGGAGTCATGGAAGAGGCGGACCTGCTGGTAGGCCATGGTGCCCTGCCTCCCGGTCCTTTTACCCTCCCCCATGGTAGGGCCCTTATGGCCCGGAGGATTTGATGCAAGTCCCCCCATCGCTGGAGAGCAAGCTGTACTTTGTTGCGGGAGCCACGGACATCTTCTAAAAATTCTCGCAACTCCTCTCGCAGCACCTGGGGGTGTGGGGTTACGATCTCCTGGTTACTCCCTGACGGGGCCCTTGGTACAGCCCCGTGGCCCACCAAGATGGGCAGACAGGATGCGGACCCCCAACGGGGCTCCTGATGGGTTGGCGCCACTAGGCCTGCCTCGAACCCTGGGGCGATAGGGGATGGCGGAGGGAGGATAGCAGCCCCTGGTGGGTTGGGATGGGTAAACACAAAGGCCGCTGCCTGGGAGCCATCTATTGGAAAAGGGAAGGAGACAGCCCCAGGGGCGGCAATAACATCTCAGAAGGTGGACGGGATAGGGACGGGGCGGGGCAGGGTTAGAGGTGAGATTCTGGGTGGGGAGAGGGTTCTCAGTGATGCCGGGTGCAGGCTCTATGTTGGATTTGGCAGCCACGGCATCAGGAGGTGGACTCTCTTCTGTAGGGCCCCCTCCCGGGAAGGGGGTCGAATGCTCCTCACCAATGAGGGGTGCCCCTGGTGGTTCGGGTCCGGCCGCCTGGCACTGGCCATCGCCTCAACAGGCTCGGTGGCCCTCAGTGGGGTGCCATCTGCAGCCAGGTTGATGGAGGAGTCCAGGGGCTCCTCGGAGGTGGGAGCAGAAGCAACGGTTAGGGGGAGGGAGCATGGGGAAAGGGGGGCTGGAGTGAAGTCGCCCAGATCGAGGCCTGCTGGCATAGGGTCGTCCTCCCCCTGGGTGACCGGGGTCAGACCCAGGGCCTCGATCTCCTCATATATAGATGGGAAATCATTTTCTGCCACCCCGGGATTCTCCCCGCCAGCACCGGATGCAACGGTCGCCTCGGGGCACAGAGGTTTCAGATGGCGCCAGGGCGGGGGGGGGGGGGGGACTCCCTCAGGGGCCTTGGAGGGGAGGGACTCCTGTGGAGGGGAGATACTGCCTTCCAGTGCTGCCACATCTTCCCCAGCCGGCTCTGGTGGATGGAACACACCCGTGGGTAGAGCGGAAGGCTCGGCATCGGTGCCCCCCTTCCTGGTCTTCTGGGGGGCCTCCACATCAGATGGGAGGAGCGGAGCTCGAGCCTTCCGCTTGCCCCACTTCCCCGGACTAGGGCCCAGCCCTCCATGGCATCATCCTGGGACTGGCTAGCAGGGGTCGTGTCAGGGGGCAGGGGCAATGGCTCAGGGACTCGAGGGGGTAACGGTGGGGCAGCACAAGGGAGGGAAGATTCCCCTTGGGGCGGGCCCTCTCCCATGCCGCACCCTCCTCCACAGGCCCCGCCAGATTGCAAGCAGCGGGGGCAGGGCTCTCCCGCTCGTCTGGGCATAGTTGGGGAGGTGCCCCTTGGGCCCGAGCGGGAGCAATGGTGGACTGGGAAGGAGGAGGGGTGGTTTCGGGCGCCAGGCAGCCAGAGGCCCCAGCGATGATGGGGCCGGTGCCCTCCCGGGGCTCGGGGGTCCCGGATGTCCCTCCTTGCCGGGCCAAGGGGCAGTCCCTCCGGACGTGCCCCATTGCCTGGCAGAAGTAGCACCAGGCCTCCCCCGTGGAGTAGTGTACCCGGTAATGGGCCCCCTGGTAGGGGACTAGGAAGGACCCCTCGAGCGCCTCTCCGTCACGCGCTGCCGGCGGCAGTTGAAGCTGCACTTGCCGGCGGAACGAGAAGACGTGACGGAGGGCGGGGTCTTTGCAGCCCAATGGGAGAAGGCTGATGTCAGAGATGGGTTTCCCCAGGGTAGAGAGGGCAGGTAACAGGGCGGCATTGGGAAGAAAGGGAGGGACAGAGGTCAGGACCAGGCGGACGCCCAGGTCCTTTAGCAGCTCCAAGGGGACAAACGCGCCCCCTACTGCCAGGCCCTTCTCCACTGCCTCCTGGGCGGCGGCTTCCGATGCTAAGAAGACGACGACCTTGCCATACATTTTGGAGGCCGCCACAATGGCCGTGGGCTCCACCACCCTCGCTAATGCCCGCACGTAGGTATCCACGTGGGGCGAGGCAGGCACCAGGAGGCAACGGACGCCGTGCTTCCTGGTCATGGTGGGAAAGGGGCCCTGGCCGCTATAGATGGTAGCGGAGGCAGTGGGCGGGAGAGATGACGTAGTGGCAGGTGGGGGGGTTGCCGCCACCTGGGCGTACGCCCTGGGAGCCGGGGGAGGGACACCTGCAGAACTGGTGGAAGGAACAGTGGGGAGGGACGCCGCAGCTGGTGGTGGGGCCCGGGCAATGGGGGCAGCCTCTGCCATGGAAGGCCTGGTCTCTTTAGTGGGGCCCTTCCCCTTCTTCTTCCCCTGGCCCTTTCCGCCAGCTGGGGGGGCTCCCCCAGAATCTGAGGGGGGGAAGGACGTGGCAGCACCAGAGATCATCCCGGTGCCTGTCGCTGCTGGCTCCTCAGCAGGGGTGATGGCAGATGGTTCAGCAGTGGAGGTAGAGGCTCGGGGGGGTGACGGAGGGGCAGCTGGGACTCCTGGAGGGGCTCCACCCGTCTCATCCCCCACAATCATGAGCAGGGAGGGAAGGGGAGATACCAGAAGAAGGAGGGGAAAGGAGAAGCAGGTCAACCACTCCTCTCCGCTAGGCTGCAGGCAGCGGGGAGGGCGTTAAAAGGGGTGGGCTGGACGTGGGGGTAATCAGGGGTTGGGGTCAGTCACTGACACAGTGGAATTCCGGCTCCTCTAGCTGCACTAGAGGAGGGGGGACTACAACAGCATTGGGGGTGCAGTGAAGAGGGTTGAAACTAAAATGGAGAGTTGCACAAGCACATGGGAGGGGGCATGGGCACACGGAGCAAGGGGCTAAGCGGGCTGGAGTTAGGGCAGGGAAACTAAGGGGCTAGCTTCAGAGGCTGGGGCGGGACAAACAAACTGAAGCTAGTAAGCGGGGGCTGGGGCATAAGGGGGGCAAAAGCTACAAAGGGCAAATGGGGCAGGTTGCAAGGGGAAAAAGCTGTGAGGTAGGCAGTCCGGGGGTGGGAGGGTGGCACGTGCGCCCACATGCGCTTGCACAAAGTCTGTTTAGGCTGGTTGCTGCTTCTGAGCCAAAGGGTGGAATCAGGGCATGGCAAGCCAAGCAAGCAGCTGAGTCCAGAGGCAGGAGCTGAGGTAGATGGTATACAGCCAGAGGGGGTGGTGGAGGGGGCAGTGGTGGTGGTAGTAGTGGTGGAGGTTGGGGGGGACACACAGATGGATCAGGGGGCAGCTCCACACCACACCCCGTGTCCCTGGAAACATTGTCAAGACCCCCACCACAAGAGCACAGTTTGAAAGTTACTCAGTCTTAAGGCCTCCTCCACAGTGGTCTGCAAAGTCTCTAGGTGCTCCCCCTCTGTAAATGGTCCTTTTCTTCTCCTCCTCAGGGATTCAGCAGCTCCAGGCAGCAGACTCTGCAGCAGCAGCTCCAGGAACACCAGGTGGTGGTAGTGCAGGCAGGCAGGACCGACCCCTCTCAGGTGGTGGTGGTATTGATGGTGTCCACAGCAGCAACAGCTGGGGCAGGGGTCCCTCACTCCCCCCCCGGGGAGTAGGGCAGCAGCCCCCCCCCCAAGGGGCTGCAGTTGGAGCAGTAGCAACACCCGGGGGTGGGGGGGTCCAGCAGCCGGCCAGCAACCAGGTAGCAGAGAATAGGGGGAGGGGTGGTGTCTGGCCCAGCCAGAGGAGTAGCTGGAAGAGTCCAGGGCCTAGCTGCAGCAGTCCTCTCCCTCCTTCTTCCTCCAGGCCAGTGGGATGCAGGACTGTAATAGAAGGGAGAGATGTTGGTCCCAAGTTAAGCAGGTCCCTTTTTCCTGGGTGAGGGAAGGTTCCAGAACAATCAGGAACCTTCTGGAGACAATTAAGACAGACAGGCTGTTTAGAACACCTGCAACCAATCAAGAAGCTGTTAGAATCAATTAAGGCAGGCTAATCAGGGCACCTGGGTTTAAAAAGGAGCTCACTTCAGTTTGTGGTGTGTGTGTGAAGGGCTGGGAGCAAGAGGCTCCCCTTTTTTCTTTTATTTGAAATTGTTTTGGCTCTTTAATTCACTGATGGGAAAGTAGGGAAAAGGAGAAGGGACCTGTGAATGCCTTCCCCAGCCTGGGATCCCCCTTCTCATGATTTTTGAACACTTGGGTTGGCAGTACTGTTTACTTATTCAGCTCGCATGTGACTCTGCTGAGGTCTTGTCTACATTACCCTGCAGTTTGTACTGTGGGAGTGTGACTAGCATTTCACACGAAAGTGCTGTGTTGTAATTCCCCCATGCGGACACAAACTAAAAGGTTGCTACTACTCATGAATGTCATCCTCTTCAAACAGCTTCAAAAAACCCATTAGTTCAGAATTGCAGCATCCACTTGGAGGAGCTACATCACAGCATTTGGTGCACATTCCTATTCAGACCCCTGTAATTGAAACTACAGGGCAATTTAGATGTGCCCTTAGTTTCAACTTTCAGTCTGGTTGAGGTTGTATGATGTGCAGCTTCACATCTTACCCTGCATTTTATTTGCATGGGATTATTTAATTGATAAACTGCTGGTCTCTCAGTTTTTGGGCCACAGATTTAACTATACTTTAAACTCTTTTTGATAAATGTGGTTGAATTTTAAGCAAGGTATACATTAGAGTAAAATTAGAAATGTAAAATTAATGTCACATTTATTCCTTGATAAATGTTGGTCCAGATTTCTTAGTCATGATTTACAAATAATCCTTTCAGATGAATTGTAACTTTGCAGAATTTTAACAAGGGAGTTGCATTATTATTGTTCGTATTTGTGCGGCTCTGGTAAGGCCATTCCATCCTTCATGATTAGTTGGGGGTGGGGGGAGAGTATGAGGACAGCTGTAATTATCAAGCAATACGTGGATGAGGGGTTGGATATAAGTAGTCTTTCTTAGTTAACTATTTCTTTTTTCTGGAATATTTCTGTTAATTGAATAGGTTTTCTTTGAGCAGTGTTTATTAACTTTAATAGCTATTCATTAATGTTTTGTATCATAAGTGATATAGTTCCAAACAGGTTACCCTATAGCCTTCAGACTTTATTTGGTCTGCAGTGCAATAACTCAAGGCATAAGGGCAAATCTTCAGATTATGTACATTGTTATAGCTTTCATTTGATTTTAGTGAAACCAATGACTATTTACAGCAACTGAGGCTCTGCTTCCTAGTCATCCATTCCTATGGGAAAACCAGCATAAGGGAGTTGAAGAGGAGGAATTCTCGGCATGGATCTCCTTGCTTTGATATTGGCCTTTAGCGCTTAGGAAACTCCAGCTGCACGTGTCTTTTAGCAGCAGTATAATAAGGATAAAACTCATCTTTGCCAGAGACATAGCTCTCTCAGGAGTAGTGTAAGACTGTGGAATGAATTCATAATGATGATCGCAAATCTCACCCCCATCCATTCCTAGTGCAGGGCATGTTTTGTTGATCTTGCCTTCTGTAACATAAACATAGCTGCATGTATATTAAAAAAAATCCCTACCAAAACAAAACACTGCAGTGTGCATACTTCTTCATCTGGGTAGAGGATGGAAACAAATATGTTACAGATGCTGAATGCACAACTAGAAAATGCTCAGGTACTTGATAAACATGGTATAAGAAACTATATAGAATATAATATTCCCCTATAGTTTGAAAAGGGGGACAAACTTTTGTAGAGGACACTGAAATGTAATAAAACACCTAGGATATATTACATTTCCATAACTGTGCATGGGGAGGGACCTTTGTGTGTGTCTAGTTGCGTGGCCTGCAATCTCTTCCTCAGCCTGCCTATTACCATTGCTTGACTCAGATCCCTACTGGGAGTCTAGGATAAGGAAAAAGAGTACAGTGCAGAGGCACATGACTCCCCTTTCCATGCAGGAAGGGAAGATCTTGACAGAGAGAGGTCTCCACTCATGGATCATAGGGGCTGGATTGGTCCAAAATGTTGACACAACAAAGTAATTTAAGGACCAATGTCATTCTTGCCTTAACTCTGAGGCTTCTTGCTTTTGTGAACATAAGATGAGCCCATAACATTACTTTAACATCATCTGTGAGGTTTATGCTTACTGTGTTATAAAATTCATGAAATGTGATAAATTGTCTTAGCTGACTAAGATATTATATGTTATAATCTCCTACCTGATGTTAATAGGAATACAGTAGTATTGATGAATTTGTTTGCATTATCTCATAATTACACAATATCCTAATAATAGTCTCCTCTTTTTGATAGTGAAGTAATATTTTTCTTTTATTAAAGACTAAGCTGCTGATTTGGGACAGTTAACAAAATAAGATGAATGACACAAGACACCAGTCGCTGTTCTTCGTCAGTCTACCTGAGTTACAAAAGCTCTGTGCCATTAATATTACACTGAGTTCTAAATTGGCAGAAAATGAGATTAGGAATACACAGATGAAGATGTGCAGGTAAAGGCGAATAACTCAGAAGTAATGTGTGTGTGGTTTTGTTTTTTTGTTTTTGTTTTTTAGTATTTCAGTAGTAGTAGTAGTAGTAGTAAACTGTAACAAGAGCAGTAAAGTTCCTAACAGTTATGACATTCATACATATTACAGAATACATTTTTCCCTATAGCTGTTCTAATAAGGTACATCATGATTATTTTTTTTTAAAAAAGGCAACAATATCCTTTATAGCTTGTAAAGTGTTCAATTTTAAGTCACTTGTCATGCGTGAACCACTGAATTAGTAAGGGAATAATAAAAGATTCAAAGTTAGTCTATAGTCCTATGCGAAGTCCTGAACTCTTTGAATGCATCACCTAAGACATTACAGTGTTTTACAGAGGTTGAGGTGAGAAATAAAGTGATAGTACTGTCCCAAAAAGCACACTCATCTTTTCAACATACTCCAGTTACCATGCCTACTCTTGTTTTTGTTTTCACATTTACCTTCCCACCTTCTGGGAGAGAGTGAGTGCCAATTCTGAATGTGGATTTTGTTTCTTCTCACAAAGGTCTCCAAACAATGATCAGATAACTGTTTGTGACTGACCAGTCTGGGTGGGATGTGAATCAGTAACTTGAGCTATCCAGCATTTTCTGGATAAGCTTTAGGAAAATATAGCTAAAATAAAGGTAACCTAATGCTGAGATGTCAAGCCCAATTTAGAGGAAATTCAATTCAGAATTAATTTTGAAAAGTTTTATCTTTGTAGGCAATTGTTATTTCTTCATCAAGATATCCTTTCCTCACCTGTCCCTGGAACACTGAATCAAATTTCAGTTGTAATGGCGGTCAGTAATAAAATCTCTGATACTTACAATATTTCTATCTGCATATTCCAAGTTGTTTTGTTAGCAGAACTACTATAAGTAAATTGATAAATTTAAATATAAATTGTTAATTTATATATTTTGCATTAACACCAATAATGTATGTGACATATTATTTCTTCCATGGAAGAAATGGCACTTTGAAAGGACAGTGATAAGTAATGTGTATCATCACTTCATATAGAGAAGTACAGTGAAATGTGACGTAAGTGTTGAGGAGGAGTGAAATCCTGGCCCTACTGAAGTCAATGGCAAAACTGTTGACTTCAGTGGGTCCAGGATTTTACCCAAAATATTTGGCAGTGCTTTGGGAGTGTCTTTTACATAATAAGGGCAATCTCTTAACTTTCACTGTAAACTAAATTACACAATTATTTAATGTTAAATACTACTATATTTTATGTATTTTTAAAATATTGTGCCTGGTGTTTTTAAACTATCATTCACGTCACATATTAATGAGCTAGTTCTTATAAAACAAAGATGCTATTGGGCCAGGCCTGACATCTAACACTGGAAAAAATGATTTTATTTATGTATTCACTTTTTAATGTATTAAAAAGATCTCTCTCATATCAAGATGAATATACAAAATTGAATAAAACATACACATGTTGCTCCTAAACAGCAAAAATTGAAATAGACATTGCTGAAAACTTTCCATGTAATTTAAATTGTATTTTTTTCCTATATAAATACCAGACAGTTTACGTTTGTCACTTAAAAAAATTCTCTCCTCCTTCCCCAGTGCCATGAGCAGAGCCTCAGAAACTGTGGTGGGGAATATAATGGGACCCTGCATGTCATGAGTTGCACAGAGCTGTACAAAAACCTAGAGCCAGCCCTGTGGGAAGACATTTTCATCCAACTGCATTAATTAAATATTTTATTTTGGTCATTGGTTAAAGACAAAGAAAAATAGCTCTTTCCTGCTGACCTTGAGAATGCAATTATCAGCCAGGGAAGAGACCAACAGCAGCCATCCTGGGTCCATTATGGATCTTTTCAGTCACCAGCCCCACTTCAGGATAGCTGAGGTAGTTTCAACGCAATTTTATTAGAAATTTCTGCTATAGTGGGTACTGATTCATGACTGGGACTTGTAGGCTCTACAATAATACAAAACCCACACCAATAATAACAAAAAAAATAAAGAAAAAACGAGTCCTTTTGGCACCTTAGAGACTAACAAATTTATTTGGGCATAAGCTTTCATGGGCTAGAACCCGCTTCATCAGATGCATGGAGTGAAAATACAGGAGCAGATATAAATACATGAAAGGATAGGGGGTTGCTTTACCAAGTGTAAGTGTAAGTCTAATGAGTGAAATCAATTAACAGCAGGATACCAAGGGAGGGAAAATAACTTTTAAAGTGGTAAGAGAGTGGCCCATTACAGACAGTTGACAAGAAGGGCATAACAGTAAGGCAAAATTAATTTCCCCAATACTAAGTTTAGGTTTTGTAATCTCTAAGGTGCCACAAGGATACCTCGTTTTTGCTGATACAGACTAACACGGCTACTACTCTGAAAAAAATTAAGACAGATAGATATCAAGGACTTGGCTCTGGAAGAATGATTAATACAGAATGTGGTAAGGCTGCACCAGTAATTGCTGAATACTCCTTTTAAGTTCAAAACGTTCAGATAATTCTTTTGTTTTTGTTTAGATATCTTTTTACAAAACAGGAAAATGTCAGGCTTATATACAGAAACATGGAGCTACAGTAAGTGATTCTTCACACTGTTACTTATTCATTGTTGCCAGTACTTGTGATCCCAGTCATAAAAACTGATATTTTTCATAGTGCTTGCAATTCCCATTCCTACAGAAAATCTCCCCCCTACTTAAATTTTGCACAAAATGCGTATGCTATGTATTATAGGATTGGCTTACAGTAACAAATAATGCAAAGTACAGAAAACGTTGTGAAGCCCTGTCAATGATCTGTTTTTGTTTTGTTTGCAGTGTATATTATGATTCTGTTGTGCTACGTTGCCTGTGATATAACGTTTGCATTTGTATGGCTGAGTGTGGACTTTCAGAAACTGCTAAGTAGGAAGAGAGTAGTTATAATCAAAACCAAGTTGTAATCATGCATGTGCATCTTCATTGTGGCCTACCTTTCTTTGTCCTTAGATGTATGACCTTGCATTTGACTATATAAAAACACCTTTTGTTCAGATGAGCCCACCTTACTAAGTGATCTATGTCAAATTGTATAACTAATCTGACTCCATCATTATTTACGACTCTATCATTTTTTTTTGTCATCTGAACATTTTATTACAATTATTTTATATTGTCTTCCAGATCACTGATAAAGGTATTGAATAGCATTGGACTGAGAACAGATAGGACCTCACTAGAAACATCCTTTTGGAGAGATCAGTGAACCAGTTTTTAATGCATTTAGTATAGGCTACATTGATTTTTGTCTAGTGCTATTTTTTAACAGATTGTCATGTGGGATCAAGTCACATGTCTAGGTATATTATGTTAACACAATTATCTTTATCAACCAAACTTGTGAACTCATCAAAAAACATCCTTGATCTCGGGCTAGACAGGCAACTGGGTTTGATATATGTGCATGTTGGGAATCACTGGTTAGAGTTTGGAATGAGATATAAACAGAATCCACTGAAAAGTACTAAATATAACTCATTCAGTCATTCCTTTTCCCCCAACCTTCTGACCCTCCAAAAACCCATAATACATTATAATGCACGTTAATGTTGTCCAGTAAAATGTAAAAGGCCAAATCCCAATCTGTTACAGTTCCCAATTATAATAAAGGGTACAGGTGCTCAGCATCTTTCAGGATCTAGTCCAAAATAACAGTATGATTATCTTTTATAAAACCTTGATTTAATTACTTTAAAATCTACTTATTATATAATTATTTAAAACTTTTTTTCCTTTGGTTAATATTACTAGATTGAGGCTCCAGAGAGAATTAGCCCAGCCATCCTTCAACTATGTCTCTGTTACACACTTATAACCAGACTTGCCCCCAGCTGGAATAAGGCTGGTCATCTGTTGGTACAAGGTATCTTACTCAACTGGATCAGAGTCTGACCCTTAGACTTTCAGTACTTTATTTTTTTAATTATATTTGCCATGCATATGCTGCCTACTCTGATTATTAGTCTTACATTTTTGTTTTTGTATTTCTATGATTGTTCCTTTATCCCAGTTCAATTTTTTAATGAATAATATAAAAGGACAAGGAATTCAAATTTTCTGTCTCCCCTCTCCTTTGTGTAACTGATTTAATAAGCATTTAAATTGACCATAGTATATTTAGTTAATTTCAAAATCAAATTTTGCAGTACAGCAAATTTATGAAAATACTGTAAATAGGTTTCAAAATCAGCTGTTCTGTTTCACAGAAATTGCACATTTCACTTACATAGAATGAAAGTGACATGCTTTATAACCATGCCTTTCCACCAAGTTTCATAAGGCTAGATGTTGTTGTTCTTACCACCTTACAATGTTTCCCCTATTAACTGAACAAGGTGAGAAGAGTGGCAAATTAGCAAATATAGAAAACCAGACATTGGTGGATGTGGTTCTAACACAACCACATGCTATTCATCCATTAAAGAAATTGTATGGATTTATTCTACAGTATAAATTGGGATAAAAATCTGTTTTTTCTGTTTTAGTTCCAGTCTTACTGTTAGCAGACTTTTACTTTATTTTGAATCAGTTTTTCTTCATTGACTATCTTCAGAACAGATTTACATCCCTTTAAAACCAGTGTATTCAAGAAAAAGAATTAAAATCAGAGGGCCAGATCCTCAGATGGTGTGAAATTGGCTTACTTTTATTAAAGTAAACCTTTAGCACCTACAGTGTTCGTTCTGGGGTGTGTAGCCTATAGGAGGATGATGCTACAGTAGTTTTACATTTCAAGGTTACACTGTATCTTGTTATGTATAGGTATACTAATGAAGAGTATTCAAGTCAGCTCTTTCCTCCTTCCACCTAGTGCGCTGCATGTGACCTAGGCAGAATGTTTCCACAAGCTTTCCATGGCCAAGGGGCATGGGCAGCTGGTTGGTATGAGGGACAGTGGAGACAAAGTACGCACTAGCCCTTCTTCAACCAGTATGAGAAGCACTATCCAGCACCTTTACCCCCAACTCCCCTGGATACTTTCTGAGATATTCTACCCATCTGTTGTCAGTGGCCCCTCCTCATTGGAATCAAAAGGTCGCTATTTGGTTCTTAATTTCATAGTATCACTTAGGGTATGTCTACACTACGAAATTAGGTCGAATTTATAGAAGTCGATTTTTTTTTTAGAAAGTGATTTTATATATTGTGTATGTCCCCACACTAATGCACTAAGCGCATTAAGTCGGTGAAAGGCGTCCACAGTACTGAGGACATCCGCTTTTGGAGCGTTACACTGTGGGTAGCTATCTCACTGTTCCCACAGTCTCCGCTGCCCATTGGAATTCTGGGTTAAGCTCCCGTTGCCTGATGGGGCAAAAACATTGTTGCGGGTGGTTTTGGGTACGTGTCGTCAGTTGCCCCTCCCTCTGTGAAAGCAACGGCAGACAATCGTTTCGTGCCTTTTTTCTGTGCAGGCGCCATATTGCTTTCAGCAGACAGTGCAGTAGGACTGCAAACCGTCGTTGTCATCCACAGCTTCCGCTGCTACTCTGCTTTCCTGATGCTGTGAATCCATCTCGCAGGTCCTCTATATGACGGTCGTCATCCACCGCTTCCGCTGGCACTCTGCTCTCCTGGTGGTCTCACAGGGCTGCTTCCACTGCAACTCTGCTTGGCTGCTCTTGTCTCGCCATACCGCTAAGCGTGCAGCCTGCTCAGCAGACGGTGGAGTAGGTCTGCAAAACTGGTCATCCAACCACTGCTTCCCTTGGAACTCTGCTCTCCTGCAGATGCCATACCATGGCAAGCATGGAGCCCACTCAGATCACCACGGCAGTTATGAGCATTGTAAACACCTCGTGCATTATCATGCAGTATATGCAGAACCTGAAAAAGCAGGCAAGGAGGTGGTGATGGCAGTGCAGTGACGAGAGTGATGAGGACATGGACACAGACTTCTCTCAAAGCATGGGCCCCCGGCAATTTGGCCATCCTGGTGGCAATGGAGCAGGCTCATGCCATGGAACTCCATTCTGGGCCTGGAAAACAAGCACAGACTGGTGGGACCGCATAGTGTTACAGATCTGGGATGATTCCCAGTGGCTGTGAAACTTTCGCATACGTAAGGGCACTTTCATGAAAACTTTGACTTGCTTTCCCCTGCCCTGAAGCACAAGAATACCAAGATGAGAGCAGCCCTCACAGTTCACAAGCAAGTGGCAATAGCCCTCTGGAAGCTTGAAATGCCAGACAACTACCAGTCAGTCGGGAATCAATTTGGAGTGGGCAAATCTACTGTGGGTGCTGCTGTGATCCAAGTAGCTAACACAATCATTGAGCTGCTACTATCCAGGGTAGTGACTCTGGGATATGTGCAGGTCATAGTGGATGGCTTTGTTGCAATGGGATTCCCTAACTGTGGTGTGGCAATAGACAGAACGCATATCCCTATCTTGGGACCAGACCACCAAGGCATCCCCAAAAGGGGTACTTCTCTCTGGTGCTGCAAACACTGGTGGATCACAAGGGACATTCACCAACATCAACGTGGGATGGCCAGGAAAGGTGCATGACGCTTGCATCTTTAGGAACTCAGGGTGTTGGATCATATTAAAGAAGTTCTGTATGAAGATCACAAATAAGTTTGATTCCCCATAGTTTAAATTCCAGGGTATTACTAATTAAGAGGTCTCTTGGTTTTTGGGTACTGTTTCTCTCCCTCTCTGTGTGAAACTTGCAAGCTGCTAATTGTGTTAGTACATTCTAAGACAGAGTCTGTTCTCAAAGCAATTCTTTGTAACAACAGCTACTCACACAGAGAGAGACTCAAAGCAATACTCTGTAACAACAGAAACAGCATCCAGAGACTCCCCGCCCTTTTGTTGTGTTCATCTTGCTTCGTTAACAATTCTCATTAAAATAGAGATAGAGGATGTATGTGGATTGATGCTTGGTGTGGATATAACTGAATGATCAGGGAGGTGTCAGCCTAAGATCCAGTGTCCATCGGCTGAAGAAGGTGTCAAGTGGAAATAACCAGAGGACCCCTGGAGAGCAGACTGGAATCCACCCAACAGCCTCAAGGATGGGAGAACCAAGAACAAGATAACATCTGGCAGCACGGAGCTGTCAGGAATGTGCCATCTGCTGATTCAGCAACAGCATGATGAAGCAATTCCCATAGACTGGCATAGGAAGAAATTCCTATAAAAATGGACTCTAGAAAGTCAGAACTTTGGGGTCTGATTCTGCAAACCAACTTCCAGGAGCATCAGATGAGCATCTGACAAGGCCTTGCTCTCTCCTCATGTCCAGGCCACCTGGCCAGTGGCTTGGCATGAGCAACTCTAAGGCTGGTAACTATGATAACAACCTTGCAGAATGTGTGTGAATGTGTGAATAATATGAAATTGAGTGGAAAGTTGTAGCTATAACTAACTGCTTACTATGATTCTTGCTGTATTCACAATAAATGTGGTATTTTGCCTTTTCCCCTTTTAATAAGATCCTGCTGGTTTTTATTTTATTGGTATAACAAGGGCTGTTCGAATAGTTGCAAGAAGGGACTTACTTCGCAGACCAGAAAATTACCATTGGGGATGTTGAAATGCCAATAGTTATCCTTGGGGACCCAGCCTACTCTTGCTCCCATGGCTCATGAAGCCATACACAGGAAGCCTGGACAGTAGTCGGGAGCTGTTCAACTATAGGCTGAGCAAGTGCATAATGGTGGTAGACTGTGCATTTGGATGTTTAAAAGCGCGCTGGCGCAGTTTACTGACTTAGTTAGACCTCAGCGAAACCAATATTCCCATTGTTATTACTGCTTGCTGTGTGCTCCACAATATCTGTGAAAGTAAGGGGGAGACATTTATGGTGGAGTGGGAGGTTGAGGCAAATCGCCTGGTCTCTGATTACACGTAGTCAGACACTAGGACAATTAGAAGAGCATAGCAGGGCATGCTGCGCATCAGAGAAGCTTTGAAAACCAGTTTCATGACCGGCCAGGCTACAGTGTGACAGTTCTGTTTGTTCCTCCTTGATGAAAACTCGCCCTCTTGGTTCACTCTACTTCTCTGTAAGCCAACCGCCCTCCCCTCCCCGCTTTATTGCCTCTGCAAGCAGGGATCAAAGTCATTGTTTCAAATTCATGCATTCTTTATTAATTCATCTCACAAATAGGAGTAGCCTGGGAGGGGTGGGAAAGGAGGGAAGCACCAGGTGGGGTGAGGGAGGCGGGAAGGACAAGGCCACACTGCACTTCAAACTTATTGAATGCCAGCCTTCTGTAGCTTGGGCAGTCCTCTGGGGTGAAGTGGTTGAGTGCCTGGAGTCCCACCCCCGCCTGTTCTTGGGCATCTGGGTGAGGAGACTATGGAACTTGGAGAGGAGGGCTATGGAACAGGGGTTGCAGGGGCTGTGCTCCTACTGCCTTTCCTGCAGCTCAACCATATGCCAGAGCATTCTGCTTCTTCTCATCACACTCCTGCCACTTCTCCTCTCGCTCCTGCCACTTCTCCTCTCGTGCGTCCCTCCTGGCCTCGCGTTCATTTTGTGCTTTCCTAGACTGTGACAATGCTTGCCTTCATGCATTTTGCTGAGCTCTTTCAGTGCGGGAGGACTGCTTGAGCTCAGACATTTCAACTTCTTATCTGCAGTAGCCTCTGAGACGGAGATGATAGGGGAGCATTGAAACATTTGCAGCTGCAGGAGGGGAAAAAAGGGAGAGTAGTATTTTAAAAAGACACATTTTAGAGAACAATGGGGTAGACTCTTTCAGGGTGAACCAAGCTGTTAACATTACATAGTACATGTCCTTTTGGTACAAGGTTGCATTTTGCCTCTTAGATTGAGGGCCTGCCAGTTTGGTGTGAGAGATCACACATGCAGGGCTGGCCAACAGAATTCGGCTTGCAGGCAGCCATGGTAAGCCATAGTCTTTTGGCTTCTTTAATCTTCATAACATGTGGGGAATGGGTTTCAAACAGCAGCACCCTCATTTCCCATACCAAGCACCCGTTGGGTTGGCCATTTAAAAGGAGGGGCTGCGGTTTTCGGGTTCATGTGCATCAGAAAACCCAACTAAACCACCCCCACAAACCCAATTCTCTGGGATGATTGTTTTCACCCCTCCCCCCCACCGCATGGCTAACATCGGGGATGATTTCTTTTCAGCACAGGCAAACAGCCCAGCAGGAACGGCCATCTCTGAATGTCCCCTTAATAAATTCCCCTATTTCAACCCCACCTCCCGCATTCTTGGGGATCTGGGTGAGGAGGCTATGGTACTTGGGGAGGAGGGTGGTTAGTTACACAGGGGCTGCAGTGGCGCTCTGTGCCTTTCCTGCGCCTCAGCCATATGCTGGAGCATATCTGTTTGATCCTCCAGTAGCCTCAGCAAGCATCCTGACTCCTCTCATCGTGCTGCTGCCACCTTTCCTCTTGATGCCGCCGCCTGTCCTCTCATGCTTCCCTCCTGTCCTCGCATTCATTTTGTGCTTTCCCTGGACTCTGCCATTGTTTGCCTCCCCGCATTCTGCAGGGCTCTTTCAATTTGGGTGGACTGCATGAACTCAGAAAACATTACAACGGGAGTGTGGGGGGGGGGGTTTCGCCGCCTTATCTGTGCTGGTCTCTGGGATGGAGATGCTAGTGGCAGCGTTGAAACATTTGCAGCTGTGGGAGGAAAAAAAAGGGAGAGAAACTGAAAGACACATTGGTCATTTAAAAGGAGGGGCTGATGTTTTTGGGTTCCCATGCAGCAGAAACCCAACTAAACCACCCCCACGTACCCAATTCTCTGCGATGATCGCTTTACTCCTCCCTCCACCACGTGGCTAACAGCGGGGATGATTTGTTTTCAGCCACAGGCCAAACAGCCCAGCAGGAACAGCCATCTCTGAATGTCCCCTTAATAAAATTGCCCTATTTCAACCAGGTGACCGTGAATGATATCACTCTCCTGAGGATAACACAGAGAGATAAAGAACCGATGTTGCTTGAATGCCAGCAAACATCGGGACCACACGCTGGCCATTCTTTGTTATGAAATGACAACTGGCCTGCCGTGGTAAAGTATCCTACCATGGAGGATGCAATAAGGCTGCCCTCCCAGAAACCTTTTGCAAAGGCTTTGGGAGTACCTCCAGGACATCTTCATGGAGATGTCCCTGGAGGACTTCTGCTCCATGAGCAGACACGTTAACAGACTTTTCCAGTAGCTGTACTGACCATGATGCATCCCAAATCTTCAGGGCTAATTAATCATTTAAACGCGCTTGCTTTTAACCCGTGTATTATATTTACAAAGGTACACTCACCAGAGGTTCCTTCTCCACCTCCAAAGGTCCAGGAGCCCGCCTTGGGAGGGTATTGGCTCCAGGGTAATAAACAGTTCCTGGCTGTCAGGGAAAATGGTTTCTCCGCTTGCCTGTTGTGCACTATCTTCAACCTCCCCCTCTTCAATCATCTTCCTCATCCCCAAAATCCTCATCCCTGTTGCGTGAGACTCCCTTGCAGGAATCCACGTACAGGTGTGGGGTAGTTGTAGGGGCACCCCCTAGAATTGCATACAGCTCATCATAGAAGCTGCATGTCTGGGGCTCTGACCCTGAGCGGGGGTTTGCCTCTTGGGTTTTTTGGTAGGCTTGCATGAGCTCCTTAAGTTTCACACGGCACTGCTGCAGGTCTCTGTGATAACCTCTGTCCTTCATGCCCTTGGAGATTTTTTCAAATATTTTGGCGTTTCGTCTTTTGGAACGGATTTCTGATAACACGGATTCGTCTCCCATACAGCAGTCAGATCCAGTACCTGCTGTTCGGTCCCATGCTGGAGCTCATTTGCGATTCTGGGACTCCATAGTCGCCTCTGCTGATGAGATCTGCACAGTCACCTGTGCTGATCAGCTTGCCACGCTGGCCACACAGGAAATGAAATTCAAAAGTTTGCGGGACCTTTCCTGTCTACCTAGCCAGTGCATCCGAGTTGAGAGTGCTGTCCAGAGCAGTCACAATGGAGCACTGTGGGATAGCTCCCGGAGGCCATATCGTCAGATTGCAGCCACACAAACCCAAATTTAACCCAGCGATGTCAATTTCAGCACTAATCCCCTCATCAGGGAGGGTACGGAAATCCATTTTAACAGCCCATTAAGTCGACAAAAATGGCTTCGTTGTGTCCGTCGGGTGCACGGTTAAATCGATCTAACACTGCTAAATTCGACCTAAACTCGTAGTGTAGACCAGGGCTAGATTAAACTTGTGAACACACATGCTAGCTCTGGGGTTGCTTCTAATCTATCAGCTGGTTTGGGTGGATGGAAGAACACAAAGCAATGTTTCTATCCAGCTCTCCTTTTGAGCCTGAGGAATTTGTCCCAGACATTTCAGAAGAACAAGAAGATGTGAGGAATGTATCTTTTTAGTCTGCAACTTTAGTAACTTAATTCATCTGGGAATTATCAGCAATAACTCATTCAGTGCAGGTTATCATTCCTTTCTCACTCATTTCCACCTATTTGGGGAGGGCTGCCATCAGTCCCCACTCCTCCAACCTTGATTGCAGCCATTGCTGGGACCCCACCACCTTTCCCTCATGTGAGGGTTAAGAGGCTGGGAAAAGGGAGTTGTCTCCTCACTGTAACAGACATTAGGAGCCCCAACCCTGTTCCCCAACTTCTTAGGGATGCCTTCCCCTAAATCCACTTCCAACTTCAGTTAATCAGAGAACCAGACTCCCTATGGAATAATTACCTGCACTGGATACTTGCTACCAACCACATCGCAACAACTTTAACCTTACTTCCTGGCTGACCCAATCAGGTCCTGAAGGTGTGTGGAAGGTGAAAAATCCCCACTATTCAGCCAGTCTTATAAGGGAAAAATTCCTTCCCGTCCTGAAAAAGGCAACTAGCACAGTGCCCACAACAGACCACAAAAACCCAGTTCTACACTTGTCCAATGGGTGGGACCTGCTGATCCATGAGAGAGGGTTCTGTCTGGCAGGACAGAGCATATATACCGTTTCCCTGCTCCACAGGAGGCCAGTGGCTTACCTTACCCCCTCTGGCCAGCCCTAGCATAGGTAAAATACCTCCCTCTCCCTCCTTCAGTTTGAAGGAGGGGAGCAACCGTAAAGGAGCCACATCCTTTTCTTCCCACTTGTCAAGACGAAGTGCCCGGTTACCTAAGGAAAAACAATTCTGTATACGGATTTCTTACTGAGAGATAACAACATGTATATAGTTGTTGTGCTTTCATGCATATTTCAGTGTTGATTTACATGCCACTTCTAATTCAATGAAAAATTCACTGATACAGTTTTTTTCCTTTCTGTGTGAGGAGCAAACTACACAGGAGCCACACAAAATAAACTATGCATTTATGCAAACTTTGTCCATATCTGCTACGTAAATACTTCTGAGATAAAGTCTTAAAGTATACTAGGCTTATGCATACGTTTTATAAAAATAATACATACTTATTTTATTTATTAAGGAAGCAATTTTTTGTCTCATATGGGAAGGCAAAATGCTGTTGGTAAGTACAATATTGTGATAATATCGTAAGTATTTAGAAATTAGTAAGACTGTACTAAAGCTGCCATGGTCTTAGTATATCAACCCAATATCATTTCATTTTGTAATCTACAAATAACTTCAATCATATAATACCTGCTGGCAGATTCTTCTTTAAATTATATTGACACTTTTAAAAATTACTGCACCTCTGTAAGAGAGAGAAGAGTATTTTATACTATTAATCTTAACCTATGACCATAGATTGAATATATGGTTGAAAGAATCTGGTTATAAGAGTTAATTTTAGGCAGATGTAGTTCAGACTGCACACTTGGTATGGAGGTTTGATGAACATAGGTAAAGTAAAATGCAAAACTATGATTAACTGCCTTAAGTTTATAGTTCTCAAAACATCAGGCCACAGTGGGGTTCTTCCTTAGTATGTTATGAATAAATATATAGAAAGATATTTATTTTATTTCTGTATCTAAAATATAAATTTTAAAAACTCAATTTTAAAACATTGGCATCTAAATTTGCACCTGGAAAATATTTTCAGGAGCAGGTAATTGCCGGTGCAAATTGGTATTTGTGCATTCAAGTGCCTATTTAGACCAGGAGTGGGCAAACTTTTTGGCCCAAGGGCCACATCAGGATTACAAAATGGTATGGAGGGCCGGGTAGGGAAGGCTGTGCCTATGCAAACAGCCTGGCTCCCGCCCCCTCCCAATTACCACCCCTTGACTGCCTCCCTCAGAACTCCCGACCCATCCAACCCCTCTGCTCCTTGTCCCCTGACCGCCCCCTTCTGGGGACCCCCCCCCCGGGACCCAACTCCCTATCCAACCTTCCTGCTCCCTGTACCCTGACTTGCCCTGCCCCCTTCTCCACACCCCCGCCCCGTGACAGGCCCCCCGGGACCCCTGACCATCCAGCTCACCCACACCCTCCTGTCCCCTGACCGACCCCACCCCATGCAACCCCCCCGCTCCCTGTCTCCTGACACCACCATCCCCGAACTCCACCCCATCCAACTGCCCCCTGTCCCCTGACTGCCCCCCGGGACTCCTGCTCCTTATTAAACCCTCCCTGCCCTCTTACCAGGCTGCTCAGAGCGGCAGGACAAGCTTATTGGAAAGCTTGGGAGGTGGGCAGGTGCAAGCCGCGCTGCCCACGCAGCAGCGTGGCTGCAGGGGAGGGGGAACAGCGGGGGAGGGGCCAGGGGCTAGCCTCCCCAGCCGGGAGCTCAGGGGCCGGGCAGGACGGTCCCACGGGCCGTAGTTTGCCTGCCTCTGATTTCGACATACAACGTGAGCTTTGTGCAATTATCTATGTTCACATACATTTTACAAGTGAAATTTAGTCACTGATATTAAGAATTAGCCAGAAATACTTATTTGATTTTTAAAATTGAAATATAATTCTTTATACATGAAGAGGAATCATCTTACCTTTTGGTGCTGCTACACCGAGCATAATGATTGGAGGGTTTTTGTTGTTTTTTTTAAATAAGCCTTTTGGCTTTACCTTTTCACTTAAGAGACAATTTTATATGGTTATACAGAGTGGTTTTGGTTTTGATTTTATTTCAGTTATGGACCTCAATGTATCAGAGACCCAACTTTGCATCAGTATAGAGGCTTGCACAATTCGACTACCGCCACCCCAGGTTCAGAACAGTTCTAATTTCTATGGCTAATTTTGTTCATCCTACTTGCACTTTTTTATTGGCTGTATTTTATCTGGGCTGCTTTATTTGAAAAGGACATGAGGAAGCAAGATTTTACTCCCAATTGCCATTGGACATGCACTATGTTAGTTGCTTAGCCCTATCTTGTACTAAATATATATACCATATATTATTGGATATGGTTGTACTCATGGGAGTCTGACAGTCATTCCAATCAGAATGTCAGAGCTGTGAGATTTCCCTATAGTTACTCTTTGAAGAGATTTCCAGAGGAAATAATAAGAGCATGGGAAAAGGGAAGCACATGCTGGTAGCACTATTTCCCCAGGGATAGTAGATTTTTTCATATGAAACATACATCCATTTGGGACTGCCGGGCAAAGATGTTACAGAACCGTCCTCCTCTGGAGAAGATGATGAATTAAGTAGCAATAGAGGCAGATGAAACCACTGAGATTAAGCATTGTATCATCCACAAACACCCAAAACCCTGTTTGACACCAGGGTCTCTGACCCCTTCCTTGTAGTCTCCACATAATAGAAGGATGTCTACACACAGTGCCATGATGATTACAATGGATGAATGTCTTTATGTCACTAGGTCGCCTTATACCAAATATTCTCCAGCATTACCCAGGAGATAATCCTTCTTGTCACTTTCATCCTATAATAGCTTAGAGCAGGGGTGGGCAAACATTTTGGCCTGAGGGCCACATCTGGGTGGGGAATTTCTTGCAGGGTTGGGGTGCGGAGGCAGAGTGCGGGAGGGGGTGCAGTGTGCAGGAAGGGGCTCGGGCAAGGGGTTGGGGCAGAGGAGGGGTTGGGGTGTACGAGGGGGATCACGGAAGGGGTTGGGGTGCAGGAGGGGTGCAGGATGCAGCAGGGGGCTCAGGTCAGGGGGTTGGGGTGCAGGAGGGGGTGCGGATGCAACAGGGCTCAGGCCGGGAGTTGGGTGCAGGAGGGGTTCAGGCTCCGGCTCGGTGCCGCTAACTTAGCGCACTCCAGGGTGGGCAGCAACACACACCGGGGCCAGGGCAGGCTCTCTGCCTGCCGGCCCCACACCGCACCACTCCAGGAAGCGGCCGGCACCAAGTCCCCTGCAAGCCCCTGGAGGTGGGGGGGGGGGCGCAGTGGGCCTCCGCATGTTTCCCTCGCCTGAGGGTATCTCCCCCAAAGCTCCCATTGGCCGTGGTAACCCGTTCCTGGCCAATGGGAGCTTTGGGGGAGGTACCCACAAGCAAGAGCAGTGTGCGGAGCTCTCTGCCCCCCCCGCCCCACCACGGGCTGCATGGACGTGGTGTGACTGCTTCCCGGCACAGTGCCACAGGGGTGGCAATCCCGCGGGTCAGATCCAAAGCCCTGAGGGGTTTGTAGTTTGCCCACCCTGGCTTAGAGTAAACATCTTATGCTCAAAAACCATCTATCAACTTTTAGCCATCAAGCTATCAAAGAAGTCCCGTCTGCACAGCGCTTCTCTGAAACCTGCTCCATTTCTTTGTGATACCCCCAACAAAGTTGGGAGTAGTTTGGGTCATGCTGGATGTGAGCATAGTTAGCAAATATATCGTAAACCATACTTCAATATTAAGAAATTAGCAATCCGTTCTGATAGCCGCCATGGCACCTTAACTGATCTGGTACAATGAGTACTAAATTTCTGATTACTACTTGCTTACAAAAGCAAGCATTTCAATCCACTTCTATCCTTTAGAATATCTTTTGGCTCTCAGGAGAAGAAATGCCACCATTTCCCTAGCTAGCTAACATACTAATCAAAGACAACTTTAAGGTGACACAGGCAGTGATGATGGAAATTAACATGATGTTTCATTATCAATAATCAATATTGTGGTCCATAATTTGCTAGAGTCTGAAGATAGACAGAGCAACTGAAAGGCTTTTCTGTCACTGCGTGGATGCAAACCATGACAAACAACAGAGTCAGAAAAGAATGTTTCTCCAGGCTAGGAGTGTCCTATGACTTTAGCTCCAGCATGTCTTCTCTCAGAATATCTGGGTATCTCTCTTGATTTTTCCAAGAGACAAAGGCATATAGCTTCTTGGTAGTCTTGCTGAGATGTGTTTGCTACCTGGTGGTTATGGGGCAATACTGTCACTAGTTTGTCCAACATTAGAATATGGTTGGTTTCTGAGTAGAACTTAAAAGTACTGCAGGGATAGTAAGGATGTTCTTAGTCTGAGGACATTTATTTTGTGCTTCAAGTCCTTCTGGATCCAGTATCCTTACATGTTTAATTACCTCCGATATGATCCATCAGCCTTTAAGTCTTTTACGTCTTTAGCCAGTTCCTGAAAGTATAGGTTTTTAAACGTTTGAAACAGACTCTGCCATGTGATAATGTGAATTAATTCTAAAATCAGCAGTTTGCACTGGCTGATAAGTGAATATTCATGTATAAGTTTTGTAAGTACTTTTGAATGCATGTTAGATTTTGCATGGTCCTTTTTCACTTTGTATAAATGAGCAATATTTGAAAATAACAAAACACTTTTTTTCTATTTAAAGCTGGAAGACTTCGACATTTCAGCAAACCATCTTAGAAATATTGACAACAATAAAAGACCGACCGTCAGAGACAAATCAATTTTAAGTAAACTGGTGCTATGTCTTGCCAAGGGAACAATTCTATTTAATTCCAACAAAAACAAACAGTTTACCAAATAACTGTGTTTCCAACTATGCTGTGGGTTTGGTATCTAGCATTCTCTTTGCTTTACCCCTCTACAGCATGAAAATGGGTCAGATCATTAAGTATTAGCCATGTAATTCCAACCAGAGTCTCCTTTTCAATTCATACAAAGACTTTCAGATGCACTGGAAGAATCTGGTAGGAAAGAACATGAGTTACATACGATTTTTTTCCCTTTTGTCTCTTTTTGAATTTTTTTGTATTAATCATGTTGTTTATAATAACATTCCATCTATATGTGTATTTTATTTTTAGTATGGTATATCCTTCCAGAGGATCATGGAGAGACAAAGTATATTGGCAGTGTTTACTTCAAACTGATAGGGGAACGGCTCTTTACGTATCCTTTATACATATTTTATTTTGTTTGGAATGCCTTCTCCTCTACCGTGCCAGCCAAGGTCCAAACTCTAATCCAAATTGAGGGCCAAATTACCTGCAGTTGTAATTCTATTGAGTGAATGAGGCTATGTCATCAGAAAATATGGTCCAAAATATTTAATTCAGTTCTTCTATGTTATTAATGAATGATGTCAAATCTGGTCTTCTCTGTTTTGCTGGAAATGTTTCTTAAGGACCCTGAATATGAATTGGGAACTTTTGTAGGGGCTGGGATGACAAATCTTTAAGAGAATAATTTTTCTTCAGCCTGTTTGTTTGGGCATATGGGTTAAATAGGCTTTAACAACAAAAACAAAAAAAAAAGCCAACCAATAAAAATTTAAGTTGTAGTAAATCTGAATCTGAATAAATTACTTCACCACACAGGCCCTGATCCTGTTAACATTTACTCTCATGCTTAGAGTTCAGGACATTTTAAGTGTTTTCACAATTGAAACCTAAGTCTGGTTTCACTTCCATAATATCGATGAAGTTACTTGGTTCCTCACAATCATCAGAGTCTTTCCAGGAAAAACAGTCTAGATGAACCTATGACTTATAATCTTAAAAACAAGCAGAAAACCCCTTTTTATAAAATAAATCTATTTCATGCCCTCCTTGTTATAGCAACAAGAAATGGCACTAACAGAATGTTTTTCTTTGCAGGTCACCCTTAACCAGGGGTATTATCATTAGTTTAGGCCTCATTTTTCCTTTGCTTTGCAATTTGTGCAATCCCATGAGGAATTGCTCCATATTCTAGCTTTATTTTTTTAGATCCACCCCTGCATCATTGAAATACTGAAAAAATAATAGCATTGTGTGTGCATGGGGCACGGGCACTTGAGGGAGGATTCTCTGCTCCTTGAAGTCTTTAAACCACGATTTGAGGACTTCAGTAGCTCAGACATAGGTCAGGTTTTTCGTAGGAGTGGGTGGGTGAGATTCTGTGGCCTGCGTTGTGAAGGAGGTCGGACTAGATGATCAGAATGGTCCCTTCTGACCTTAGTATCTATGAATCTATGAATAGTATTGCTAATACTTGTTTCAGACATTTTATGTTGCTGCTGAAGTGACTGCCGATGAAGTGAGCTGTAGCTCACAAAAGCTTATGCTCGAGTGGATTTGTTAGTCTCTAGGGTGCCACAAGTACTCCTTTTCTTTTTGCGAATACAGACTAACACGGCTGCTACTCTGAAACCAGTAGAGGGTGTTCACATTAATTAGGAAACTCTGATTTCAGAACCATGCTCACAAAGAAAGAACTCAGACTAAAAACCAAGATTCATATTGAGTTGTGCTTTGGAATGAGAAAATAATTAAAATATCCAGAGAAGGAAATGAAGAAAACCAGGAGGATGTTACAAATAAAGCACTAGTTTCTATCACTTTTACTTGTGTTGAATAATACCTTATTTTGCGGGATATTCCATTGATTTCAATGTGTTTGCTCAAGCAATAAAGTACTTCTCAATGGGAATGAAAACGGCTTAATTTAGCCTAATAAGAGTAAAACTTTCAAATCTCTAAAACCATTAAAACTACTAAAATGTTGGTCCCTTTAAAAAGTAAAGCTGCTTTTTTTAAAATTCTTTTGAAGAAATTTTAGTGTGTATTTAAGCTATTACTCAAGAAAACGATAAACAGTTTCATTATACAGAATGCTAAAAGCCATCTTACATAGCCCTTAACACTTATTCAGGTACCCTTTAAGTTGCATAAGAAGCCAACCAGTCCAATATTTTACTAGAGTAGATTTAGAAGGCGTGTTAAACTCTTTTCTTTCTGACCTAAAGTCTAAACTTCCTCATCTATGTGGATTTCCAGTAAAAATGACAAGTAAAGCATTGTATGCCACAAAGGAACTAATCAAACATCCCATGCATGTAAGAAGTTTTATGTTTATATTAATATGTATATTGGGCACAGCGTTGTTCATGATAATACGTGCTCTTTCCCATGTGAATTTTCAGAACACTGCAAGAGTGTAAAGGTATTTCTCACCATGAATAACTGTTAATACTTGTGTTTTTCTAGTTAAATGGGTAGCCTCACATATTACTGTTCATATCATAACTATATAAGAAGATATGGAAGTGATATGTAGCCAAATTAACAGTTCTGTTGGAATCTAAGGTTTCCTTTTTCCTGAATTTTTATCTTAACTCTGCCACCATAATATCACAACGATATTTTTTTCCTTGTTTGAAAGAAAATTAGAGAAAATAAGTAGTCTAGACTTATTATTGCAAACATTTAAATGGTTTGAGGCAGGCTGAAGTTCCCACTTCAGAGGTGAAGAGGATGGGAAGGAGCAAAATTTACAACTCTTTTAGAATAATGGGCTATATGAAATACGAGTTTCAGCCTTTTCCGAGCAGTAGCACACGTGCTGGTTATCTTGTCAGTGAAAGAAGAAAAACTTAATTTTTTAAAAACAAAGAATAGAATTTGAAGAATGCAGTAGAAATTGCAGAGTTTCGAAAATGTTAAGAACTGGTGTCTGAGTGAGGCTCCTGTTTCTCTCTTTCCAGTAGCTGCAGCCCCTAATGGAGAAAGTTAGGATGACTCCTCCTTATTTCCCACAGTTTTCACAGGCATCCAGGCATTTCTTTGTTATGAAAAATCTAGATGTCTGTGTAAGTAACTAGAGACAAGGAGGACAGTCAGCCATCTCTGTGTGGGCCACTAGAAATTGCTTTGCATTCCACAGTTTTAGAAGTACTGCTCTAAAATAATGACTAAGGATTAGGACTTCCCTGTCTGAGAAATGTGGCAATCCGAAAAGTGCCTCATCAACCAAATGTAGCCCATAAGCAGAGAATGGGGAAACTGGATCCAATGAGTTTTGTCCCTCATCCCTCAAAACTGCAGAAATCTCTAAATACAAAAAAACACACAATCAGAGTTCTGTGAGGTTTCAGGTGATTCGTCAGCCTGGTGTGAGACCGAGGACATAGCCATAGTATTACTGTCTGTGATAACTGCAATTAAGGAGACTGTCCTAATGGAAGATAATTGTAATCAGAGCAAAACTAATTTTGAACAATAGCAGCTACTACTCATTTAAAGAGAGGGTTGATTGAACATATCTGCTGATTAGGGAGTCAAAACCATCTAGATTTCCTGTGGCACAATAAGAGCACTGAGGAGCAGCATAGAGGAGTTTGCTCTGCATGCAGATGCCATAATATCCTGAAGGGTGGAATTGGATCTCTCCTTATGGGCTCTAGACCCTTTTCCTCAAAGAGGATATTGTAGCAGAAACTCGATGTGGCAAGTCGCACAGAATTTTCCAAGTAGTTTTTCCCCTTTCAGTGGATTTTTCCATGAGAGTGAATAAAATGATCTGATATAACAGATATTAAAGGGGCACATTACTGAAATGGTTTCTCCACTTGTATTTGTAACAGAAAAATTCCCCTCGTGTCTTTTATTATTGCTATGTGATGTTAAAAGGTTGCTGGGTTCCATTTCAGTAGTAGGTGAAATAATCGCTGTATATAGCTTGTGGCATGCTTTTTTATTCTTGCTTGAAAGGATATATATTGTGCAGCATATTTGCCATCTTGACAATCAGATATTTGCATACATACAGAATTTTCCAAGTAGTTTTTCCCCTTTCAGTGGATTTTTTCCATGAGAGTAAATAAAATGATCTGATATAACAGATATTAAAGGGGCACATTACTGAAATGGTTTCTCCACTTGTATTTGTAACAGAAAAATTCCCCTCGTGTCTTTTATTATTGCTATGTGATGTTAAAAGGTTGCTGGGTTCCATTTCAGTAGTAGGTGAAATAATCGCTGTATATAGCTTGTGGCATGCTTTTTTATTCTTGCTTGAAAGGATATATTGTGCAGCATATTTGCCATCTTGACAATCAGATATTTGCATACATACAGAATTTTCCAAGTAGTTTTTCCCCTTTCAGTGGATTTTTCCATGAGAGTGAATAAAATGATCTGATATAACAGATATTAAAGGGGCACATTACTGAAATGGTTTCTCCACTTGTATTTGTAACAGAAAAATTCCCCTCGTGTCTTTTATTATTGCTATGTGATGTTAAAAGGTTGCTGGGTTCCATTTCAGTAGTAGGTGAAATAATTGCTGTATATAGCTTGTGGCATGCTTTTTTATTCTTGCTTGAAAGGATATATATTGTGCAGCATATTTGCCATCTTGACAATCAGATATTTGCATACATATTACTTTTCATTTATCAAGCTGAAAAAATCTTTCCTTAAATGTCTTAATACCAAGCATACAATGTTCTTAATTCTAGGTTGTTTTAAAAAAAATAGAATTATAAAATAACCAACACAAAAATGTGTATGGTGTATGTTGTATACAGGCTAAGTTATTGTAGCATTGTAAACTAACTCTCTTCATTCAGTTGAATCAGTTTGGCAACAGCTGTGTGTTTCAGGGAGTAAATGCCAAGCCTGCAAATCTGACCAGCAAACCGATATGCAAGGTATCTCTGACTCAAGCACCTCCAAGAAGAGAGACTTTGCAGCAGAGGTCTTCACAATGCAGTTCAGGAATTAGCCACAGGATGGAGCTTTTGATCAATCAGCCAAAACAATGTATTCTCTCAAATCTCATTCCATGTCCAGAGGATGCTGTTGCTGAGGCCATGAAGAAAACAGTGCATAGTAGACAGCAGCAGCAGACTCTAGGAGCATCAGGGATACCAGTTCACTCAACTGAATCCTTAAGAATGTCTGAGAATTCATGTGTGGATTCTCAAAAGAACAATGCCACTAGAATTATACCTATTTTCAAAGGAAAGTTGTTGCAAATGGATGTAAAGGCCACAAGAGCCAATGAAGGAAAGAAAAAAGTGAGTGTTTTATGGCATTCTCCAAAAGTAGTTAGAGATGTCACTGGGTCTAAATTAAATGTATGCAACCACAGCGTAAATCAGGTATACAAACCTGTCCAAACTGTGTCATTCAAAAATCCTATTAATGGTACTGATGCTCAGAGAATGACTGGGAAATCAAGTGTAAAAAATGGTGGACCTATATGTGACCAGAAAAAAGAAACTGGTAAGCAGCTGACAAATTCGGCTTTTTCTAATAGCCCATCTTCAGGCAGGAAGTCAAGTAAAGGCAAACCTGAAAAGCTAAATTCTTCTTCATTATCTGCTAGTGACAAATCAATGCTTCAGACATCAAATGCTAATCTAGGTTTGAAAAAACCTGCACTACTCAGTTCTACTACAAAAAAGGGGGGAAAGTTATCAAATCAAAACACCACAAAATACTTGGGGAAAGTCACAGTTCAAAGAAGGTACAGATACAGATTTCTGAGTCGGACAAAGAAATTGCAAACACCAGCGTATCACAGCATCAAACAAAAAGCCCAATTGAAGGAGTTGGGTTAAATATTCTCAGATTGGTTTTAAACAGTATAGTGCACAGAGCCAAAAGAGAACATCAACAATCATTAATACCATCAAAGGAGTATATCACCAAGACAACCAATCACCATTCACAAGTCAACTGTGAGCAGGTAGAGTAAATAATTGGTTTCACCTATACTAGTTCTCACCAATTATGTGTGTGTGTGTGTGTGTGTGTGTGCACGCACGCGCACGCACTGAAGTAATTAGACTATTAATTGCATTTGATGCTGTATCTTAGTTCTGCCAGATAGTATGTTTCTAATGTTTGCTGTAACCTGTTTGCTCTTTAACCATTGTCTCTTGTTACAGTAAAAGACTGATTTGTTTTATCATCTGAGCTGTATGCCCTTGTAATTGTGACTTTCTGAAAGGAAGGGTAATTCCTTTAAATTTCATTCCAGATTTTTATTTAATGGGATTAACAAAATTTATAAACAATAATATGCTTCCATTTTCTGTGTGTCAGTCTGTCTTCACACAAAGTTGTGTACTACAACGCTATTGGATGGTATATCAGACCAGCTCAAATATGTGATCGTATCACCTAGTAGCTGTAGACTACAGAATATGTAAACCCAGTGCTTTTACACAAGCTTGAAACTTTAGCAGGTTCAGTTATTACAACACATTCATTGAAAACCTTTGCATGTAATAATAGCTATTTAGATTACAAGTTAGTAGAAATTAGGGTTGTCTATTAATTGCAGTTAACTCATGAGATTAACTCAAAAAAATTAATCACGATCAATTGCAGTTTTAATCACACTGTTATACAATACCAATTGAAATGTATTAAATATTTTTGGATGCCTTTCTACATTTTCTAAGATATTGATTTCAATTGCAACACAGAATACAAATTGTACAGTGCTCACTTATTATTATTTTGATTACAAATATTTGCACTGTAAAAATGATAAACAAAAGAAATAGTATTTTTCAATTCGCCTCATACAAGAACTGTAGTGCAATCTCTTTATCGTGAAAATCCAGTTTACACATGTAGATTTTTTTTGATACATAACTGCATTCAAAAACAGAACAATGTAAAACTTCAGAGCCTACAAGTCCATTCAGTCCTACTTCTTGTTCAGCCAATCGCTAAGACAAACAAGTTTGTTTACATTTACAGGAGATAATACTGCCCTGTTCTTATTTACAATGTCACCTGAAAGTGAAAACAGGCATTTGCATGGCATTTTTGCAGCTGGCATTGCAAGGTATTTACATGCCAGATATGCTAAACATTTGTATATCTCTTCATCCTTCCGCCACTATTCCAGAGGAAATGCTTCTTCGCTGACTACGCTGGTTAAAAAAAATGCATTAATTAAATTTGACACAATTCTCCCTAAAGGAGTTCGTTTCCTGCTGTTTTACCTTCATTCTGCCATATATTTCATGTTGTAGCAATCTCAGATGATGACCCAGCACATGTTGTTCATTTTAAGAACACTTTCTCTGCAGATTTGACAAAAAGCAAAGAAGGTACCAATGTGAAATTTCTTAAAGATAGCTATAGCGCTTGACCCAAGGTTTAAGAATCTGAAGTGCCTTCCAAAATCTGAGGGCGACGAAGTGTGGAGCATGCTTTCAGAAGTCTTAAAAGCGCAACACTCTGACCTGGAAACTACAGAACCCGAACCATCAAAAAGGAAAATAAACCTTCTGCTGGTGACATCTGACTCATGATGAAAATGAACATGTATCGGTCCACAATGCTTTGGATCATTACCTAGCAGAATCTGTCATCAGCGTGGACACATGTGGAGTGGTGGTTGCATGAAACATGCATGAAGGGACATATGAATCTTTAGCATATCTGGCATGTAAATATCTTGCGATGCCAGCCATAACAGTGCCATATGAACGCCTGTTCTCACTTTCAGATGACATTGTAAACAAGAAGTGGACAGCATTATCTCCACAAATGTAAACAAAGTTGTTTGTCTGAGCCATTGGCTGTACAAGAAGTAAGACTGAGTGGACTTTCTAGGCTCTAAAGATCTACATTGTTTTATTTTTGAATGCAGTTATTTTTTGTACATTATACTACATTTGTAAGTTCAACTTTTGTGATGAATGCAATACTGTACTTAGGTGAATTTAAAAATACTATTGTTTTTTATAGTGCAAATATTTATATTATTTTTTATTACAAAGTGAGCAGTGTGTACTTTGTATTCTGTGTTGTAATTGAAATCAAATATTTGAAAATGTAGAAAACATCCAAAATATTAAATAAATGGTTTTCTATTATCGTTTAACAGTGAAATTAATCACGATTAATTTTTTTAATCGCTTGACAGCCTAGTAAAAATGCAAGTTGTTAACAGCATTTGAACTTTGTGCTGAATGGCACACTAAAAATAATTTAAATAGAGTATGATACTTCCTCTTGAGTTTTAATAAAACAAGAAGTGGTAAACTGAGTTCAGTGCAATAACAGTGATGAATTTAGCACCAAGTTTTTTTTAAGACTTTCAGGAACGTAAGTTGTGGTTTGAATCTCCTAATTTTTCTTTTAATTTGTATCTACAAAGGCTTTTAACTTTAAGAAAATTATCCATACATTTTATTACACTTTCTTTACAAGATATAGAACCTTTTATTGCTGCTATTTAAGAATGCTCTTCACCATAATAGAATAAAAAGATGTTTTATCCTAAAAACTCCCAGGAGTGGTATTTTTCCTTCCCATGGTTTTCTTAATCTATAAATATGAATTTGGTAGACTATAATCTTTCTCAGCCTGACTTTATTATTGTTTGGGTTGGTTGGTTTGTTATGTGGGGGGACGGGGGATGATGAAGGGGGCTGGGCAGAGAGGGGCTCTTGCATATGTCCTGTGAGCACAGTTCTTAATTTATGTCTGCTGACTTTTAAAAAACAGTCTCTAGAAATATGAAGTACTGCGCTATTAATGCCTCACAGACACAGGTTAGCTGCTAGAGTGAGAAAGTACATCAGTAAGAAAGGGTACATATTGATAGTGGTCTATTCTTTGGACAGTGAGTGATAATTTATCTGTATAATTCACCTTGGTGTTAGTGTTGTTAGAAGTTACAGGTCAGGGTGGATTGTAATGGTGAGATTCAGTAGCCAAAAAAAAGTCAATCAGAAGTCCTGTCATGATAACCATTACAATAGTACTGGAGTTTTAGCTAATGAGGGTATATCAACTTTTGCATTTTAAGATGTTGACAGTGAATGATCCCTTGCATTGTGAAGCAGTGGGCTCAAAACAGATTTACTCAAAGATGGAGACCCATTTGAAAACAACTTCAAAGAAAAAGTTGTGGCAAAAGAAGGCAGGTAAAAAACTCACATCCAGACACTAAGTGATGAAAAAGACAATATGTACTTTTTGATTTTAGAATATTGACCAGTTAAAGCAAAACCGGGAATACAAGAAATCCCTTATGGCCTGGAAAAAGTAAAACTTTTATTTCATTCCTGTCTTTTTTCAGAATTTTTTGGCCAACTTTTAAAATTTTGAAAACATACTCCTTCAGAAATTAAATATGTAGTAACACTAATAAGGTTAACAATATTTAATGTAAATATTTTATTTTAGGGTATATGAAAATAACTTTTCCGATTCCACATTAAAAAAATCTTGTTAGGAAAGACATTCACAGTGTCATACAACTTATTTCTGGGATTTATTAATCCACTTTATAATGTTCCTATAAATGAGATTCTTCTGACTGCATGAAAGCTTTTCCTATTTGCTGAAGTGTATGCCATCAATTTAGAACATCCTTTTCTGCATATGTATTTTACTCTGCTTAATTATAATTCAAAGAAACTATTGCAGAAAATGTGGACTCCATCTATTTTAAAAAACAGTACATGTAAATTACAGTGGAGATTGATTGATTAATTTTTTGGTTCCATACAGTCATTTCTGTTTGCGGATAATCCAGGTATGTTACAGATTACCACCATCTCCTTGATCCAAAGTATTGAGACATTTAAATTGAGGTGCATAGCTATCAGCTTCATTGATCATGTCAGCACTGCAATAAGGATCCACACAGCACTAACTAGGTATATAGTAAATGCTTTATTACATTAGATCACTGGTATATTTTGTCCAATATTCCATCTTCAACAGTGACTAGTAGCTAATTTTCGAGTGGAAGGTGCAAGAATTCCTGAAGTGGCCTATCGGGACAGTTTTTTCTTCCTGCCCCAAGCTATTAGTAGATGGCTTATTCCCTGCAATACAAAATTTGATCCTTTATTATTTGTATCATTTACTTTAATGTAACTATGGATGCTCTCATCAGTTATATAAATGTCTCATCATTTTTAATCCTATTAAACTCTTGGATTCAGTAATATCCTGTGGCAATAAATTCTATAGGCTAGGTATGATTTGTGTAAAACATACAGTATTTCCTTTTACTGATTTTAATTTACTGTCTTTTAGTTTCACTTTTAATCCACTTACTAGTATCAGAAAGAATCAATAGGAGCACGCAAATAGCTGCTAGATACCATTCATAATTTTATGTATATATCCCCTTTTATTCGTCTCCTCTCTGAAAAAACAGTCATAATCTTTTCGTTCTTCTAATGGAAGTCTTTTCAGGATTTTTAACCATATTGCTGCCTATCTCTGAACCTCTTCTATTTCTATTACATCTTTTTTAATATCTGATAACCCAAAGGGAAAGAGTATTAAATGTGAGGAAATACTCTCCATTTATATTGTGGTAAATATTTTCAGTAGTATTTTCCATTCCCTTCTTTTTATGTTTTAACTGGTAGTTTGCATTATGAGTACTTGCAGACTGGTGGGCAGTTTCACCAGCCAGGGAACAGAAATAAGGTCCAAACCTCAATCCTTTTAGGACTTTTATAATTAACAAAAAATAAATGGACTTAAAAGCACTGGACAATAATTCCCCAAATGCTTTCCCCCACTTTAGCAAGCTCAGAGAAAAGGTGCACCCTTCTTCTTAGCTCCCCTTTGACTCAGCTTTTCCCACAGCCACCTTTCATACTCAACTGGTTGCAGCCCTGTTAACCCCGTAGAGATTGCAATGCCTTTACCTTTTCACGCCACCATAGCACATAAATAATTGTGTCTTTTTCTTGAGCATTTATAGTTATTTCAGAACCCAGAAATGTGCATGAGTAGTTCAAATTATTCCTTTTAATTTACATTTGTCAACAGTAAATGTCATCTTCCATCTTGTTGCTCATTCACTTAGTTTTGTTGAAACTCCCTGTGGAGTTCATCATAGTGTTCTCAGGTCTTGACTATTCTAAATAATTTTGTGACATCTGCACATATTACCCCCTTATAATTTTTCATTTTTTCCAGATAATTAATAAGTATATTAACGACTGGTCCGACTGTGTGTTACCCGGGGTTTTCAGAACCCCCAACACTGGTAACGTAACTATTTCACCAGGCTGTGTCAGTAGAAACACAAAAAGAAAAGGAGTACTTGTGGCACCTTAGAGACTAACAAATTTATTTGAGCATAAGCTTTCATGAGCTACAGCTCACTTCATCGGATGCATTTGGTGGAAAATACAGTGTGGAGATATCATACACACTGTAAGGAAAGTGATCACTTAAGATGAGCCATCACCAGCAGCGAGGGGGGGAAAGGAGGAAAACCTTTCATGGTGACAAGCAAGGTAGGCCATTTCCAGCAGTTAACAAGAACATCTGAGGAACAGTGGGGGGGGGGGAGAAATAACATGGGGAAATAGTTTTACTTTGTGCAATGACTCATCCATTCCCAGTCTCTATTCAAGCCTAAATTAATTGTATCCAGTTTGCCAATTAATTCCAATTCAACAGTCTCTCGTTGGAGTCTGTTTTTGAAGTTTTTTTGTTGAAGGATAGCCACCCTCAGGTCTGTAATCGAGTGACCGGAGAGATTGAAGTGTTCTCCGATTGGTTTTTGAATGTTATAATTCTTGACGTCTGATTTGTGTCCATTTATTCTTTTACGTAGAGACTGTCCAGTTTGACCAATGTACATGGCAGACGGGCATTGCTGGCACATGATGGCATATATCACATTGGTAGATGCACAGGTGAACGAGCCTCTGATGGTGTGGCTGATGTGATTAGGCCCTATGATGGTGTCCCCTGAATAGATATGTGGACAGAGTTGGCAACGGGCTTTGTTGCAAGGATAGATTCCTGGGTTAGTGGTTCTGTTGTGTGGTGTGTGGTTGCTGGTGAGTATTTGCTTCAGGTTGGGGGGCTGTCTGTAAGCAAGGACTGGCCTGTCTCCCAAGATCTGTGAGAGTGATGGGTCGTCCTTCAGGATAGGTTGTAGATCCTTAATGATGCGTTGGAGAGGTTTTAGTTGGGTGCTGAAGGTGATGGCTAGTGGCGTTCTGTTATTTTCTTTGTTGGGTCTGTCCTGTAGTAGGTGACTTCTGGGTACTCTTCTGGCTCTGTCCTTGCTTACAGACAGCCCCCCAGCCTGAAGCAAATACTCACCAGCAACCACACCACACAACAGAACCACTAACCCAGGAACCTATCCTTGCAACAAAGCCCGTTGCCAACTCTGTCCACATATCTATTCAGGGGACACCATCATAGGGCCTGATCACATCAGCCACACTATCAGAGGCTCATTCACCTGTGCATCTACCAATGTGATATGTGCCAGCAATCCCCTCTGCCATGTACATTGGTCAAACTGGACAGACTCTACGTAAAAGAATAAATGGACACAAATCAGACGTCAAGAATTATAACATTCAAAAACCAGTCGGAGAACACTTCAGTCTCTCCGGTCACTCGATTACAGACCTGAGGGTGGCTATCCTTCAACAAAAAAACTTCAGAAACAGACTCCAACAAGAGACTGTTGAATTGGAATTAATTGGCAAACTGGATACCATTAACTTAGACTTGAATAGAGACTGGGAATGGATGAGTCATTACACAAAGTAAAACTATTTCCCCATGTTATTTCTCCCCTCACCCCGCCCCCCACTGTTCCTCAGATATTCTTGTTAACTGCTGGAAATGGCCTACCTTGCTTATCACCATGAAAGGTTTTCCTCCTTTCCCCGCCCCCGCTGCTGGTGATGGCTCGTCTTAAGTGATCACTTTCCTTACAGTGTGTATGATAAAACCCATTGTTTCATGTTCTGTGTGTGTGTGTGTGTGTGTGTGTGTGTGTGTGTGTGTGTGTGTGTGTGTGGTGTGTGTGTGTGTGTGTGTGTGTGTGTGTGTGTGTGTGTAAATCTCCCCACTGTATTTTCCACCAAATGCATCCAATGAAGTGAGCTGTAGCTCACGAAAGCTTATGCTCAAATAAATTTGTTAGTCTCTAAGGTGCCACAAGTACTCCTTTTCTTTTTGCGAATGCAGACTAACACGGCTGCTACTCTGAAAGTAGAAACACAGTGATTCTGTCTGATCAAGGATTAAATGCAAGTAAGTGTGCTCTTATCTAAGCAGTTTGAGATTTAAGCACACGCAGACATAAGCAATAGGTTTAGAACATCTCAGATATTTACCTATATTCTGAAATGTTACTGAGTAATCAATGACAAGTCAGCACTGGCCAAACGCCTCCCTGCTGGGAGGAAACATGTCAGGAAAAAATGTCTCTCTCAGGATAGCTCCAGAGGACTGCTCCCAAGTACACTCTATTATCTAAACCAGTGGCTCTTAACCTGGGGTGCACTCACCCCCTGTGTGGTGCAAGATGTCCTTTCTGGGGGTGCAAAACATGCCAGATTTTTTTAGAAGGTAAATCATCGAAAATACAAATTAAGCACAGGCACATAAGTACAACTACTTTGTTTAATCAAACCTATGTATTTATTACATTATACATTTTTTAGTGACTACTGTAATATACAAACAAATATCTAGGTTTAAAGAACAGACCTACTTCAATGATTTTTGATAAGAGGTGCAAGAACATATTTTGAGAACCAAAGGGGTGCAGGCTGCAGTAAAAGTTAAGAACCACTGATCTAAACTTTTTGTAACTAACTTCTACAAAACAGAGGTCATAATGACCCTTACTAGATCATCACTTTTCCTAACTTGCAATAAACTTTTAATAACTGAGGCATCTAGACTCCAGGTTGTCCATCCATATATCTTCTTTCATTCTTAGTTATTTACTTTTCCTTCCTCCCTCCCATTCTGAGTAGCAAAACTGCCAGCAGTTATGACCTTGCTTCTGAAAGCCTGTCTCCAAATTAACCCTTAACTATGTGGTGTTCTATTTCATTAATTCATAATGGCTGAGTGCACTTAATATGCCCTCAATCCAGGGCAACGTGTATCCCTGGGAAATCACTTTTAATCTAAGCACCCATCCTCTGAAAATTAGGCCCCTTTAAGGTATCTGAAATTGGGCACTCAAAAGTCACTAGTTGCTCTTGGAATGCTTGGCCATTACTTTTGATCCAGCATTTAAAAGGATATTTTCAGCAGTTTGGGTTTTAATTTAATCTTCTGTTACATACTATACATTATCCCCACATTTTGAACATTGCTTAATTGATTTATGAAATGTATGCTTATTTTCTATTTCATGTACTGTTCAATCAAAATTTCTTATTTGCAGAAATGACATTTGTTAGTTTAGCTGTTGGCTTAGTGTTACTCAGCACTGAGTGCATTCATTTAACTTGCTTTATTACTTGTTAGCAGGAAGAAGGAGGAGGTTATTCAAAGTCAAAGAAATCCAAAACAAGTAAGCCTGCTATCTAGAATGTGGATGTAGAGGAGCATAGAAAGAAAAATCAGGTATTTCTGTGTTACAAACTTGAAAGATTCTTCTCTTTAATAAAAATAATACTCTGTCATCTCCGATTCTTAAGGATCACAATTACTTTATAAACTGTCTGTACAGAGATTGCCTTACACCAGGAGTGGGCAGACTTTTTGGCCTGAGAGCCACATCGGGGAATAGAAATTGTATGGCAGCCCATGAATGCTCACAAAATTGGGGTTGAAGTGTGGGAGGGAGTGAGGGCTCTGGTTGGGCATGTGGGCTCTGGGGTGGGGCTGCAGATGAGAGGTTTGGAGTGCAGGAAGGTGCTCCGTGCTGGGATTGAGGGGTTTAAAAAGCAGGAGGGGGATCAGGGCAGAGGGAGAGGCTCAGGGATGCAGGCTCTGAGCAGCGCTTACCTCAACCGGCTCCTGGAAGTAGTGTCATGTCCCTTCTCCGGCTCCTACGTGTTAAGCGGCCTCTGACCCTGCTAGCACCAGTGCGGGGCCATGCAGCTGCTTCCAGGAGTTGCGTGGTGCTGACTCTGCGCCCTGGAACGTGGCCATGCCATGGCTTCTGGGAGCTGCGTGGTGTGGCCCCTGACCTGGTGCCCCCAGCTGGAGCACCAGAGCGGGGCAAGCCCCAGACCCTGCTCCCCAGCTTGCGGCCTGGCTTAAAACGACTTGTGGGCCGGATCCAGCTCGCAGGCCGTAATTTGCCCATTCCTGCCTTACACAATAAGAAGCTGGATGCTAGGATAAAATACTAACATATAACAAAGCCAGAGTTCTTGGTTTCTTCAAACACTTGCAGATAAGTGGTCTTTTCATTTTGCTTGTCTGGCCTTTCCTGGCAAACAAGCTCTATGTTGAATTATAAAAGATTCCTACCCTTAGATATGCTCAGACTTGGCTTAAACTCACATATGATTGGATAATTTTTCTTTTCTTTTCTTTTTTTTTCCTTCAAACCAAATGAAACCTAGTTTCTGTGCGTTGCTGAATGCAGTTTTTAACCTAAGTTATTGTTAAAATCACAGGACCATATCCAGCTGAAGTTATGTGCATCATTTCCTGTAAGGATGAGCATGGTGGCTGGGCACTTGGGCAGCAATAAGTTCTAATAAAAGGATAAACTGACCAGCCATGCAAAACATTAAAGATTATACAGTTCCACAATCAGAAGACCGAGATACCAGTGCTCAGAATGTGCGGGTTTTATGTTAGTATTAGTCCTTCAGGGAAGAGTATTCTTGTACATTAGGGATGCAGAGAGCATGTTAGAAAAAGGACAGTTTTACTCATGCAGCCAGTTAAAAGTTATCAACCAAAACTTACATGAGGGAACAGACTCTGTGTTTAACAATCTTAGAAGTAAATGAGGTTATAGGAGTCCAAAATAAAAATATCAAAGTAATAAAAAAAGGAAAGGGATCACATAAGTCATGGCTGGACCAAAAGTACAGTGTATAAAACATACAAATGGGAATATCAGGGTCTTAATAAAAAGAAAAATACTTAAAGATATTTCCTTTTTAATTCAGTTTCTGGTTTCAGCATAAGTGATAATAGGTAGCCAGGCAATCAATCTCTGTCAAGCAGTGCATTTCATGCCTCTTTGTTCCCTGAGGTGGATGTATCCCCTGAAATGACATGAACACCCACTCTTTATTCTGCCTGGGAAAAGCTCATTCCCTAGATGAGTGTACCCTGTGTGTGTAGTGCCTTCATACATCAGGTCCTCCCCAGCCCAGTATTTAGATGTGATATTTGATTAGTCGTTTTCCCCTGAAAAGGGATAGAGTAGTTCAGCTTCAAAATCAGGCAACTGAGGCATGTCCCCACCAAAAAGGAAATCTGTCCTAGAAGATTCAACATCCTGGTCTGTAGTGCTGAAGTCTGTGAGTGGCCCTGAGGCCTCACTCAATACCAAAGATGTTTGCTCTGAGATGTGAGATTAGCTTTGTCAAAACTTTGTACTGAAGCTGATTTCAGCTTTTTATTATGTATATACCAGTAGGGTCCAGCTTCCCCAAGGAGGATCAGGGCCACATTGTGATAAGTGCTCTATAAACTTTGTCCCAATTTGTTTAAAATATAATGATTTCTAAGGATCCTGTTAGTACGGATTCTTCCTCAGTTCTGGGAGCTGACTAATCCTTGTCAATGTAGTGATGCCAGAGTCGGCCTAAGAAGTTTTGGTCTACAACTTCTTTTTATAGTATACTGTCCTGTTGTTGTGCCAGTGTTGCACCCATATTCAGCACTTACAAATGTGTGTTTGCATTTGATTTTTGTTCTCTTGATATTTACTCCTGAGCCTTTAAAGTTTTCCATGGGGCAATATATTGAGATGAGATGTTTTTAAAATAAAATAATTGTTGTCTTACAGGAGGAGGTTGGCTTCACAACTTATCACTATATAAACATTTTTATTTACAATTTCCTTACAGAAAGGGGATAGTTTTTTCTGCTGAATAAGAGCCAAGATCCATAAACTCCAGTATCTGTCACAGAAAATCACAGATGTTTCTGATTTTCTTCTCACTTTTGTTTTTGGAAATCAGGAGTATCTCCCCTAAAGTCAATAGAGTTACATTGGTGTAAGACCAGTGAGAGAGAGCATCAGGAACAGTATTTAATAAATCTTGTCCACTATATATAATATCACTTTCTCTTGAGAGCGGGACTCAGCCTTTCTTTGGGACAATAGGAGAAGTTAAAAATTAAGAGTAAATTTAACTAACTTGGTTGACTCTTTATAGTTTACCTAAAACTTGTATGACCAAAAATTTTAACAGTGATTTATAGACCATTTCAGCCACTTTTAATTCATTTTCTGAGGTACAAATTAAGTTGGGAGCTGTTCAATATTTCACTTAGTTTTTTATAGAAGGAAGTGAATTGCAATTGTTTTCTGAGTCATAAAACTGCTGCTGAAAAGGAAGTTGGGCTTGTAGGTAGGTCAGGAGAGGTGCAGAAGGTTCTTAAAAGAAGGAGGGGAAAGAGTTACAAGTATAAAAGGAGTTAGAGCAATAACTATATTAAAAATAGCAGAACCTATGTTCCCAAACTGCTCTGTGAATCACACTTGATTCTCAAAGCACTTTCTGTTCTTCTGCAGAAATCTGCCTTTTCACATGGAGCTGGTTTCTTCCTTAGTTTTAGTTGCTGAATTTCATTTAAAGAAGCTTAAAATATAATAAATACTTTCAAAATATTGCTTTTCCATTGAAGCAATTGCTACAGCTAACATAGGGATAATTTGATGACAAATAGGAGAGGAGGGGATTCACATGATCACAAGTGGAAAGGAAAGTAATCTCATCAATAAGGCTACATTTTAGTCACGGGGATTTTTACTAAAAGTCACGGACAGATCATGAGCAGTAAACAAAAATTCAGTCCATGACTTTTACTATATACCCCTGACGAAAACTTGGGGTGGGCGGCCAGGGTGCTGGAGGTGGGGGGTCGGCCGGTGGTGCGTGGCCCAGGACTCCTGCTGGTGCTGGGTGCAGGGGTTGGCAGGGCCAGCAGGCTCCCTACCTGACTCCGCACCTCCCCCCCCGAGCAGCAGCAGAGTTTGGGTGTGAGAGGGGGCAAGGGGTTGGGGCACAGGATGGGGTGAGGTGCACTGGGGGCACTTACGTGGAGGGCTGCCTGAAAGCGGTGACATCCCCCTCGCTCAGCTACTAGGCAGAGGCGTGGCCAGGTAGCTCTGTGCGCTGCCTCCACCCAGAGCGCTGGCTTCACAGCTCCCATTGGCCAGTTGCTTACTGCTAAATTTGATTATCCAGTCCATCTGCCCATCAATGCAGGATTTTTATGATTTAACATTAAATATGTAATTACTAAAATACATCAATTTTGATGCCATTTTGCAGTCTCTTGTTGATATTGTTACCCCTTTTGACCTAACTGGGTAGCCAAATTTGGGGTGTTTCAGGTTATTCCAGTCATAGTGACCATTTCAACATTTTCAAACATTTTCAAAGTAATTTAAGGGAGATTTGGATTGGGAAGCCCTGGAGGAGTTGGAGAGTGAGCCTGCACCACATTCACCTTGCAGCAGCAGCTCCTTGTCTCACAGGGCTGATCCAGCTCCCAACTCTGTCCCTTCGCTCTGGGTACAGTATGCACTGCTGAAAAACAGGCTGTTGTATGCCTTTCTATTAAGCATTTGCATCTTTAGAAACATTTATTGCCAATGTATAAGGTAGGATCTTTAATCTTACTGTGATTATTTCAATTTTGTATTCTGTAAAAATAATTGCACCTTGGATGCAAAGATTCTTCCCTCCCCACTGAACTAAAGTTTTAGCAGATTAAATCTATATGATTGTTTATTTCGATGCTTTTAATCCTTTAGTGTTGCCCTAATTCTTCTTTTAGAAATGTATGCAGGGAGACAAAACTGTCTATATTAAACTTTCATTGCAAAGCGCATAATTTTTAGAGTGCAGATGGAAAAGATTAAAATAATTTGCTCTTTTCTGAGAGCATTGTGGCCCCCAGACAATTTCTGGTTTGCAAGCTGGGGGAGGGAGGAGGAGGAAGTCCCCCAAACCCTTTATAACAACTGACTAAATCTCAGTGTCACAGTTCTGACTTCAATCCAGAAGACCTAGGCCCTCCAGATCTGAGTCAAATCCAGCTTCACTCTCCTTTCTGACCTTCTCCCCCCAGGCCCACCCGAAGCCCCTTCTCCCTCCTTGTCCAACATTGAGCCCGGTGCAGGGGAAGGTGTCTGATATCTCCACCCGCAGTGTGCCCTTTCCCCAGCACCACTCCTCCTGGGCTGTCCGTGTCTCTCTCATACACCCACAATTCCTACCTTAGCCAATAGCAAGCCAGCATCATTCCAGTTTCACAGGGTATGTGCCAGTGGAGTCACTTACTGTTGAGCTATGACAAGGTTAATCCAACCCACAAGAAAACAGTAAAAAAGTGCCATACAATTGACCATTATAAGGTGCTGAAGAGTGGTTTCTTCATCCCCCTTCTCCCACTTTTCTGTACAGTCAAGTGTGCCAACACCCTACCTGGTCTCCTCTGGTCTAGTGACCCTGAGTACAATGCTTTCCACAACCAGCAATCCTTCATACAAACACAACACTGGTTGTAACCTTTATGTGGGACTGTTAATCATTTATTAAATATGCACTCAAAACAGATCTACAGAGTAAAATAAAAATGAACATAGATACCCATCCATCATAGTTGTACAAGAGCACAGAACTTCTTTATTCTCATCTTACATAATGAGAAATTGTAATTAGTACATTATAGATTTTGACTTCATAAATAGAATCCAAACTATTGGAGCAGAAATAGTGACATTTGCTTATAAGTTGACTATATAGTTCTGTTTTGTAAATTGAACTTTTGTTTTGTGTTTTTTGGAGTTTGAATCCTCAGAAGAGGATTTAAATTAAGGATTGAAGCTCTTATGGTATTGATTCTAATCCTGTAATTCTGAGATGCAATTCAGACCAGTGAGAGGGTGTGTCACCACTTGTCCTAACCCTGAGTGCCTTAAAATGCTCGGCTGCTATAGCTCCATGTCTGGACATTCCCAGCTAGCATACAAGCTTACACTGAGTATCTGTGTGTTGAGCAGCCGTGGTTCAGCAATTCTGACTACAGCAGCCTGCTTGTTACACCACAGTCACTCTCTGGTCTCCCCCAGCCTTTGATACTATTAGTTAAGTGACCTCAACACATCCCTATGCCCAATTTCCCCAAAACTATCTGTCCAGCCCTCTCCTGGAACATTCAGAGGAGTAATAAGTTGCACTGCTCCTTTAAAGAGACAAAAGCACAGAAGTCTGTTGCTTTAACTGGAGTTAATAATCACTTCAAGTCAACATAGTACTCAAACTGTGGTTCTCAAGCTTATTTGATCAAACCCCTCTTTGTGTTTGTAGTAGTTTACACTCTCCACCACCACACAAGTTCATATACTGATAAAAAAAAATCAACATGCAATTTTCACTAAATATTAAAAACAGTTAGGCATTGATTTAAACAATCAATGATCCATAGTAATAAGAGCAAAAGCAAAACTGTGATTGTGGTCGATGCTTACAATTAAATGTGTACATTGCATTATAGCAAAGAGATTAACTTACCGATGGCAACAACTTTGTATAATGGTATGCAAGTGTAACAAAAATCAGTCAAAATGCACAGCACCATCTAGAGTGAAATGTACAGCGCCATCTGAGGACCTGATATGTCTGGAGGAATCATCTTTGCTAGTTATTTATTGCTGTGGGTAAAATGTGCGCGGTTCATTTTTTTTCCTAAAGCTTCTCACACACCCCACGATACATTCTGTTTAAACAAAAAGAGAGATTTTGAGTGAGTTTAAGTACAAGGGATAAAGGCAAAAATGGCTACACGCAAATAAAAGTAAAATATGCTTTCTTCTTTGAGTGTTTGCAAATGTTCATTCCATTGTAGGTGTGTGCGCACACCAAGCTCAATCACCAGAAATTTTTCCCTCAGTTGTACTCATTAGGTTGGCTCCTTCCATGTGCTCACAGTACCAGTATAAAGGTCCTGACCAACCCCACGCCCCTCCGTTTCTTCTTACCACCCAGGACAATCAGTGGAACTGCTCTCCTTGCTATGGCAAGCTGTTCTCAGTGGTCTTCGTTTGTCTTCATTTCTTCATATTGTATTTAGAGTGTAAATAATTGTTAGTTTAGTTAGATAGTTAGTTGGCGCTTCTCCATCAGTGGGGTTTCATCCATTCATAGATACTAAGGTCAGAAGGGACCATTCTGATCATCTAGTCCGACCTCCTGCACAGCGCAGGCCACAGAATCTCACCCACCCACTCCTATGAAAAACCTCACCCATGTCTGAGCTATTGAAGTCCTTAAATCATGGTTCAAAGACTTCAAGGAGCAGAGAAGCCTCCCTCAAGTCAACCATGCCCCATGCTACAGAGGAAGGCGAAAAACCTCCAGGGCCTCTCCAATCTGCCCTGGAGGAAAATTCCTTCCCGACCCCAAATATGGCAATCAGCTAAACCCTGAGCATATGGGCAAGATTCACCAGCCAGATACCCAGGAAAGAATTTTCTATAGTAACTCAGATCCCATCCATCTAATATCCCATCTCAGGGGATTTGGCCTATTTACCCTGAATATTTAAAGATCAATTACTTACCAAAATCCCATTATCCCATCATACCATCTCCTCCATAAACTTATCGAGTAGAATCTTAAAGCCAGATAGATCTTTTGCCCCCACTGCTTCCCTTGGAAGGCTATTCCAAAACTTCACTCCTCTGATGGTTAAAAACCTTCGTCTGATTTCAAGTCTAAACTTCCTGGTGGCCAGTTTATACCCATTTGTTCTTGTGTCCATATTGGTGCTGAGCTTAAATAATTCCTCTCCCTCTCCTGTATTTATCCCTCTGATATATTTATAGAGAGCAATCATATCTCCCCTCAACCTTCTTTTAGTTAGGCTAAACAAGCCAAGCTCCTTAAGTCTCCTTTCATAAGACAAGTTTTCCATTCCTCGGATCATCCTAGTAGCCCTTCTCTGTACCTGCTCCAGTTTGAATTCATCCTTTTTAAACATGGGAGACCAGAACTGCACACAGTATTCTAGGTGAGGTCTCACCAGTGCCTTGTATAACGGTACTAAAACCTCCTTATCCCTACTGGAAATGCCTCTCCTGATGATCCCAAAACCGCATTAGCTTTTTTCACAGCCATATCACATTGGCAGCTCATAGTCATCCTATGATCAACCAATACTCCAAGGTCCTTCTCTTCCGTTACTTCTAATTGATGCGTCTCCAACTTATAGCTAAAATTCTTGTTATTAATCCCTAAATGCATAACCTTACTCTTCTCACTATTAAATTTCATCCTATTACTATTACTCCAGTTTACAAGGTAATCCAGATCCTCCTGTATAATATCCCGATCCTTCTCCGAATTGGCAATACCTCCCAGCTTTGTATCATCTGCAAACTTTATTAGCACACCCACTTTTTGTGCCAAGGTCAGTAATAAAAAGATTAAATAAGATTGTTCCCAAAACCGATCCCTGAGGAACTCCACTGGTAACCTCCCTCCAACCTGACAGTTCGCCTTTCAGTAGGACCCGTTGCAGTCTCCCCTTTAACAATTCCTTATCCACCTTTTGATGTTCATATTGATCCCCATCTTCTTCAATTTAACTAATAATTCCCCATGTGGCACGGTATCAAATGCCTTACTGAAATCTAGGTAAATTAGATCCACTGCATTTCCTTTATCTAAAAAATCTGTTACTTTTTCAAAAAAGAGATTAGGTTGGTTTGGCACGATCTACCTTTTGTAAAACCATGTTGTATTTTGTCCCATTTACCATTGACTTCAATGTCCTTAACTAATTTCTCCTTCAAATTTTTTCCAGGACCTTGCATACTACAGATGTCAAACTAACTGGCCTGTAGTTACCCGGATCACTTTTTTTTCCTTTCTTAAAATAGGAACTATATTAGCAATTCTCCAATCATTCGGTACTATTCCTGAGTTTACAGATTCATTAAAAATTGCTAATGGGCTTGCAATTTCAGGTGCCAATTCCTTTAATATTCTTGGATGAAGATTATCTGGGCCCCCGATTTAGTCCCATTAAGCTGTTTCACTTTCGCTTCTACCTCTGATATGGTAATATCTACCTCTATATCCTCCTTCCCATTTGTCATGCTACCATTATCCCCAAGATCCTCTTTAGCCTTATTAAAGACTGAGGCAAAGTATTTGTTTAGATATTGGGCCATGCCTAGATTATCTTTAACCTCCACTCCATCCTCAGTGTTAAGCGGCCCCACTTTCCTTCTTAGTTTTCTTCTTATTTATATGGCTATAGAACCTTTTACTATTGTTTTTAATTCCCTTTGCAAGGTCCAACTCTACTCGACTTTTAGCCTGTCTCACTTGATCCCTTCATGTCTGACCTCAATAAGGTAGCTTTCCTTGCTGATCCCTCCCATCTTCCACTCCCTGTATGCTTTCTGCTTCTTCTTAATCACCTCTCTAAGATGCTTGCTCATACAGCTTGGTCTACAACTCCTTCCTATGAATTTTTTCCCCTTTCTTGGAATACAGGCTTCCGATAGCTTCTGCAGTTTTGATTTAAAGTAATCCCAGGCCTCCTCTACCTTTAGATCCATAAGTTCTTCAGTCCAAGCCACTTCCCTAACTAATTTCCTTAATTTTTGAAAGTCAGCCCTTTTGAAATCAAAAACCTTAGTTGCAGATATATTTTGTTAATCCTTCCATTTAGTTTGAACTGAATTAGCTCATGATCACTTGAGCCAAGATTGTCCCCTACAACCATTTCTTCTATGAGGTCCTCGCTACTCACCAAAATTAAATCTAAAATGGCATCCCCTCTAGTCGATTCAGCAACTACTTGATGAAGGAATCCATCAGCTATCGCATCTAGGAAAATCTGAGCCCTATTATTATTACTAGCACTGGTCCTCCAGTCTATATCTGGGAAGTTAAAGTCTCCCATGATCACGCAGTTTCCATTAGTATTTACTTTATTAAAGACATTAAAAAGGGCTCTATCCATATCCAAATTAGATCCGGAGGTCTATAGCACACCAAGCACTATCGTAGGAGAGGCTTTACTAGTTTTCTTCCCCAATGTAATTTTTGCCCAGACAGACTCTGTCTTATCCATTGCATCGCTTCTTATTCTTTACATTCTACCTCATCATTGATATACAATGCTACTCCACCCCCTTTACCTTGTTTCTGTCTTTCCTAAACAGCACATACCCTTCAATACCTGTAGTCCAGTCATGACTACATTCCACCATGTTTCTGTTATCCCTATGATATCTGGTTTCACTTCCTGCACCAGTAGCTCTAGTTCCTCCATTTTGTTACCTAGACTCCTCGCATTGGTGTACAAACATCTTAATTTTTGTTGTTTGGCCTCGCTCACATTTTGTACCCTATTAGGCACAGTCATTCTACAGCCAGTATAACCTATTAGACTAGTATCCACACCGCCCTCACTCCTTATATACATTCTCCTACCCACGGCTGTATCCATTCTTACTTCATCTTCTTCCCTCTCAATGCTAAAATCTGGCGTGGAGATTTTCTGGACATCTCCCATCCATCTCCCCCCAATTCCTAGTTTAAAGCTCTCTTTATCAGTTGTGCCAGCCTCGATCCTAGAAGTCTATTTCCTTCCCTACTGAGATGAAGTCCATCCCGAGAGAACTGACCTCTGTCCGTGAATCCAGTGGTCATACATCCCAAAGCCCTCCTTATAGCACCACTGCCTAAGCCATCTGTTGACAGTCATAATCTTGTCAGACCTTTGTTGCCCTTCTCTAGGAACAGGAAGGATCCCGATAAAGATCACTTGAGCCTCAATTTCCTTAAGTGTCTTCCCCAGCCTAGCATAGTCTCCCTTAATACTTTCCAGCGAGAATCTAGCCGTATCATTTGTTCCCACATGAAGGATAATTAGGGGATTCTTTCCCGCTCCCTTTAGGATCCTTTTCAACCTCAGGTCTACATCCCGTATCTTAGCACCCGGAAGACAGCACACCCTTCTATTCTCAGGATCAGCTCTAGTTACAGGCCTGTCTGTTCTTCTCAAGAAAGAGTCCCCGATCACATAGACCTGCCTTTTCCTGGTGACAGTGCTATTCTCCAGTGTCTCCCCTGTTCTCTCTGGCTGCAAGTTCTTTCCTTGCATGTCATGTCTCGGTCACCAGGCATTCTGTTTGCCGAAAGTGCTTAGGTGAGGCTCACATTGGAGATCACTGTCAGATCTTCTATGAGTTTAAATCTTGTACAAAAAATGACTGAGAGACCAGGTTAAAGTTCCTATTCATGGAAGTGGTGCTCAGACCTTCCTCCAAGCCAAGCCAGTCGGACTTGGAACTGAGTACCTCAGCATCAGTGCAGAGTGCTCCTTCCATCATTCAGGATTCCCTGTACTGTTTGCAATGCTTGATGCCAAAAAAGAAGCATAAGAAGCACCTGGCCAAGAGGGGACATTCTTCAACTCCAAGGAAGGCTAGGCACGGGGAACAGAGTGGCGTGCGAGCTAAGTCAGACCACTCCTCTGCCTCAGCATCACAGGCAGCATTGCTGACTATGGCACATATGCAGGCACCGTTGCCTCCAGTCCTGGATGAGCCATCAGCATCGGAAGGACAGCACAGCACCAGCACCAACATGGTGCCATCTGCTCCAGAGGCATTTGCTGCAGCCAGAGACCTGCTGGTACTCTCAGTACTGCTGTCACTGGTTGTACAAGAGGCAGTAGCAGCACCGATAGGCAGGAGGGAGCATTTAGCCCCCAGCTGCTGTCTGGTTCTAGATTCCGTGGTACTGTCTAGAGGGAAACCATCCTTGCTGGCCCTGGTGCAAGCCTTCCCTCTCCAGCACCGATCTCCAGCACTGGTAGGAACTGCATCTCCGTGGTCCCTGGAGGAGGGCTCATCATCGGATTAGAAGGTTGGGTCGTACTCCTCTCATCCAAGGGGTCACCCTCGTTATCCCTCCAGTCATCCCTACCCAGCTGTAGACCCTGGCACGGGAGTGCCATCAAGTGCTTGGCTGAGCGATCACTAGCCGATGCCAATGCAGTGGCCCTTTTGGAACCTGTGGGGATTGCCCCTGATGCCAGGACCCCATTTGAGATGCTGTTACTTGGTGGCCTCCAAGAACAGGTTGCCTCCTTCCTATTGGGGAGCAGCTGACCTGGACCTTGGGGAGTGAAGGTGCAGCGCAGGCAGGGCCCTGGGGAAGAGGCTGAGGGGGAGCCGGGCTGAGGGGTGGAGCCAGTGCCCCTCCCCATTTCTCAGGAGCTTCAGGCAGCTGTGCTGCAAAGGCAGCAGACCAGAGCACCTCCAAATGGAGGTGTGCCACATCCGGCATTTCTTGCCCCATTTTGGAGGCTTAGCCTCCTCAAGCCTCTTATACCTGCTGCCCGTGCATGACCCCCTCCTGCCCTCTTTTGGCATTGGCCGGAAAAAAGGAACTGAGGGGACATGGGGTCGGCCAGACCCTTATACCAATGCTATGAGTGTCCAGCACCAAACAAGGTGCTGGTTTCTCTTGTCTTCCTAAGTGAAAGATAACTTGGAGTTCTGTGCCCCTCTCTTTTATAGTCCAGCAAACTTTTGAAATGTATCCTTCTCAAAATTTAATGCCCCTGCTGTGAGGAAAGGTGCCATGGCATCTGATGTAGAAGGTTTCCTGCTGGTTTCTTCCCCACTGATGCTTTCTAGAATGCTCATTGATCTGTCCCTGCAGCCTTCGATAAGCCAATGAATGGCCACTTGACTGTGTTTGCCAGTTGTCTGGGGTTACACATGGAAGGAGGCTCTGGCCTTTTCTGTGTGTTGAAAAAAACCTGTTTACCCACTTCCCAGACTTATCTGGATCAAACACATTTTAGTAACTCATATAGAGGGAATTCATAACTTCACACATACATGCATTTTACAATATTAATAACAAGTGTGTTATTATCTTTCATATTTGTACAAACATTATTACAAAAGCATGGTAGGGTGTGAATACAGAGGGGTCTAGGGTCACAAATGGGCTTTGTGATCTCTGCTCTGTTTTCTTTATTGTCCTGGTACAAGATAAAAAATGAACATTAAATACCTTTCAATACTACTGAGTCACTGTTCAAATTTCCCCTCTTGACAGTTCAAGTTAATGAGCCTCAGAAATGGATTTGGACGTTTAGTTAATTATATGGGGGAAAAATCCCATTATTATTTATCTAAAACTTGTCACTTTCAGAGATTAAGTATTAAAATACCTGCTTGCAAATTTAAGCTTTCACCCAAACCATTTGTCAGTTTAAAGTCACAATCCTTGTGACAATTATTTTTTGCTCTTTGTCCAACCCTCCAGGCCTCTTTCCTTCTTTACTAAAACTTACAAAATGTTAAATAAGTAATTCTCTTTGTCTAGATAATGGCTTGAAACAAAATCACTATTGTCTTCTTGGGGGACTAATCACATTTTATGTTTGATGCCAGAATCCTTAATTCTCATGGTTTCTAATGAGTTTTATTTCCTTGGAATGAATATCACTATGTAAAAGATTTATCTAAGTCCAGTTGTTGATAGCCTTCTCCAGCAAATCACAAATGAGATAGATATCTGCCAGAGACATTTGTGTAATTGTATCTGAATAAATGTAACTAAGATGAGATACTGTATGGGTTTTTACTGTATGTATTATTACATTCTTTCTCCCCAATATGCTTTTTAATAATACTTTGAAAACTTATGTATGAAATGGAAGAAAATAAGAAACTAGTGTCACAATGCTAGGTCCTATAACTTTTTGAGGCATTGTAGCTCAACATTTACTTGAGGTGAACACACTCTTTCACCTTGGGACTGATTCTGTTAGAGTCTAATGTGAACATTTTGGTATAGCTTTGTCAAGGTTGTGTTTTTCTTAAAGACATTTTGGATTTTGTGAGGATTCTATTTAATCAGCATTTCAATTTGTTTAGGCACAAGACAGAACAGATGTCATTGTTGCATTTGTCTCATCATGTGAAGAGGAACTTTTCTGCCAGAACCATAAGAAAGTGTGTTTGTTTGTTTCCTTATTTGTTTTCCACCTCCATTTTTTCTTTTTTAATGATAAAAAGTCATCAACATAGTTTTAATTTATCTATGTCAGTTCTCAAAAGTAACTGGGCCCTTGAACAGAATCTGACCTATTCACAAATCATAAAAACTAGGGCCTAAGTAAGTCCACAGAACTGGAAGTGAAATCACATTTGTGACTGCTGAACATTAGAATTCAAAAGCACTTTTCAGATACTGCAGAACAGTCATCCCCACACAGTTCTGACTACAATTGGTAGTGTAAGTTTCTACAGTGAAACAATTAGACAAGACGGGCTGCAGAGTGGTTACATTTCCTTTCTGCTATATTATCAGTTATTGTTATATCTGACTTAGTTGCTGGGAGCTGTTACCCCAAAAATGTTCTTTGTTTCCATACACTTACATTACAGTAGATTGCATTAGAGGTTATTTTCAATTGTTTTTATATTTTAAAAAGTGCATGATCTCATTTTGTGTTTTCTATTATGTTACTTTAAATCCAGACCAATAAAAGTTATTGTAGATCCAATTTGCTCAGTTTAAAATAACTTATTGACTAATTCACCACTGGTAAATTGTCATAAATATTTATCAGCCCCAAGGGGGGAAGAACTATTAGCCCACCTGTATTAGTTAATATATGTTTGGGTGGGTGATGTTGAAGAGAAGAAAATTGTTGCTGCTTTGGTGGGGATGGGACATGGGGGATGATTATGATGCTATTGAATGGGATGTATAAGGATAGGAGAAACAGTGCTACTGCTGCTGCTTTACCTGGGGTATGAAGTGCTGAAATACATTGGTCGCTGCGTGAATTGCTGGTTCAGGGAGGCTAGCCCCCAGCACCGCCTCTTCCATGACCCCCTCTCGCCGGAGACCAAAGCTCCCCACCGCAGCTGCTGGCCCCTGCCCCAGGGTAGTGCCCCCAGCCCAGAGCACTGGGCAGGCCTCATGGCCCCAGCCCCAGAGCACCAGGAGGGTGAGCAGCGTGGCCCCAGCCCCGTTGGCCCCAGAGCACTGGGAGGGCAGCAGCACGGTCCCAGCCCCTTCTCCCCCAACCCCGGAGCCCTGGGAGGGCAGAGCCACCCCAGCACCAACCCCAGCCTGAGCTGGGGTCATGGCACAGGGGAAGAGCCACTCACAGAGTGGGAAGCAGAAAGGGGACTGAGGCATGGGTGGGGCCTCACCTGGCTGTTTGGGGAGGCTCAGCCTCCCCAGCCTATGATACCCGCTATCCATGTGAGTCTCACTTCCTTCTTCCCACCCCCAATTATGGAGTGGGGCTGCAAGAGGCCATCTCAGTTTCTTCTTTTTATATGCCCTCATCTGCCATGCCATAATCAGGTGGGCAGGGGATTCTCTGTACTTAATTGTAATCAAAACTGTTGGAACACAGAGCCACTAGAAGAGTAGGGCCACTGCAGTTAGAGCTAAATGGCAGCTACATGGGAATAATGGCCATAGTCCCCAAATATGAAAGGGACAATTTCAGTTAGCCCATACAATGATTTATTCATCTTGGGCAAGCAGGCAAATGGAAACAGGTTGAAATAATCAAAAGGCATAAGAAATTAAGAGTTGAAATAGCATTAGATACCTCCCCAACTTGACAATTGCCAGTTTTCATTGCCTTCTCTTTACAGTTCTTCAGTCAGTTTTCAATTACTATGACCATGCTTATGTCTAATTTCATATTTAAAGTAATATTTCATGGGGACTATATCAAATGTTTTAATAAAGCTCAGATATATTACATATACTAAGTTTACTTTGTACACTAATATTGCAGATCAAAACCATGATTTAGTTTGTTTGGCATGATAACTTTATAGATCCATGATGCTTATTTTCATGGTTCTGTTTTCCTCTTGATGTTCACAAATGTAAGCCAATGTAACTACTCACATGCTTAAAATTAAGAACATGCTTAAGTACCTTGCTGGATTGGGGAATAAAGTTTTACAAATCATCCTCTAAGTACTTACAATCAATAGGTATTCTTTAAATAATGAGAATAATACAATTAATACATTACAGAAATTTGACAGCTTAATTACATGATAAAAAGCCCAGTTTTTCTCCCATTGAAGTCAATGGGATTTATGCCATTTATTTCAGTGGGAGGAGGCCCAGTCCAACTTTGATTGTGTACTTAATATTTGGTTTTTAAAAACAGTCAAATTACATACTGGGATAGCTGTTTCTGAGCCCTGAGAAACTACAGGGTAAATAATTTGTATTTACATTGATAATAATTTTAACAGTTTGGTCACAGCCCTGAATAAGGAGCAGCACATAGGTCCACCACCTCAGCAAGATCCCTGGGAGCAACTGTGACTGAGGCAGGACACTTTTGACATCCTTTGTGTTACTGGGGCGGGGGAGGAGGAAGCAGGTTACTGCAGCCCTGAAAAATGTAGTTTGTGGAGAATCCATTCCATGATCTGTGCTGGTCTTTTAGAATACCGAGTTTAGCAGCCAGGTCAGGGGTCCAGTCCAGGTGTTGTTTTGGACTAGAGAGTTCAGTTAGCTACAAAGGGAGAAGCTGTATGCGGTGTTCTGTGAGCTCTACAATTAAACCAGTGGTCTGTGGAATCTGACTTTAATATTATATACAGAAGCCGCCTCCTAAATCAATTAGGATACAACAAAAAGGGTGCAGCTTACTCCCCCCCTCCAGCCAGTTTCGGGGAAAGGAGAGCACAGAACCATGGCTTAGCCTACTTCTATCCGCTCTACCTCCTTGGTGGGAGGGATGTTGTTGGAGAAAAGAAGAGAAACAGCTGCTATGCAGACCCTGTGCTCCATGCAGAATCACACCCAACATCTAATACTAATGCAGGCAGACCTTACTTCCCTTCACTATGACAATAGGACTCAGGACAATCTAATCTTACGCAGTTTACCCAATTGATCAGAATGGTTCCAAAAGAGCTTTCGAGACTATTGAGGACAAATATAGTTTCTTGAGAGCTCTGATTTTTTTTTCTTGGAGATTTTTCCCTTTGTAAAAATATTGTAAAAAAAAAATATAAAACAAGTGCATATGAAAAACAACATACAAGATCAGTTAAGTTTGTTCACATGTAGAAATTTTCAAGATGTTTAGACCTTAATGTGTCTTCTCTTGTTGCAGTAGGAAATCCTAGCACCTGGAATCAAGCTGTTAACTTCAAGAACAATTTTAATTTTATTACAGCTAGACAGCAGTCAAAATATATATATGTATATGCACAGCATATTTTATTACAGATGTTAAAAATGTGCAGAGTATGTAGAGTAAGTAAAATCCTGTTTTAGTACAGACAGTTCACACTAGCCAGCAGCTTTTGGTCACTCCTGGTTGCCAAATTACGTAAGTGCTGATATATGAGGGATAATTTCCATTTTGTAGCCTAGATTCCCGTGTCAGAATCCATGGGACATAATCCCATTCTCATTTAAAGGGACAGGCTGCCAAAACTTAATTGGCTTTAATTGTGCTGCCCTAATTAATGACAGTATATTCTGCTATTTAAATAAATGAACTATTTTAAAAATACTTTAGAAGTCGTGTCTTGCACATTTACTATGCAACTAAAGTATTAAATCAGAATGAGTTATGCCAATATGGTAATTTAACTAAAACATATGTTAGCTCCTTTCACTGAAAGATCTGATCCTCTAAGCACTTGTGCATGTAAGTATGTTTAGGCCCCTTGAGTTCACTGAGACTATGCATGAGTCAAGTCAGGCATTTGATTAATTGTTTGCAGGATTGGGCTCTAACACAGTAACTTGCTGTTCAAATGCACTAGTCCAGAAAATCTATTTTTCCCTAATAATTGTACATTTATGTCATAGCATGAATATTAGCAAGCATAGATCCTGATCCAGAAAAACACTTACAATACGTGTGTAACTTTAAATAGTGAGTAGTTACATTTCAGTCAACTGGCACTGCCCACATGCTAAAAGTTACAGATGTGCTTAAGTTTTTTGTTGAATCAGAATCATAAAGAACAGGTTAGCCAGCTGTGAAGCTGCTATCTAAAAAGTCTTCTGTGATTGCACAGTCCAAAAGGATGCAGATATCTGTTTAAGTTCTTATACAACATCAATTGCCATAGTATCAGAGCAGTAATTTTTTACTGCATCAGGACCTACATATTTATAGAATATTTTAAAGCTCCTGTATTTACAATTTAAAGAAGTGAGGCAAGTTTCCACTCATGGAAAAAGAACTACTTTAATGTGCCATAGGTGTATAGAGGGAAATCAGAAATAAAGAATAGTGCTGCCTTCCTGCAGTGCAGTTTGTAGGTTCTTGTCTATCCTTGTAAGTTTTTAACCAGTAGTGTAAAGTCCTGTATGATTTGTACAAATTCAGACACTTATCAGTTGATGGCTCTCTATTGTTCTTAGTATTTAAAAAAATAGAAGATTTGTCCTCAGTTATGATTCAGAATTTCAAGGCTTGAGTTCCCATGAGGGAAAATGCTTTGTAGGCTAGTAAAAGTATCAAGTTTTACATCAAATCTCATATCTCCTTCAGGGCATGTGTTATCTTATGGCCACATGCACACCACATGCTTTGTCCTGCTGCTTTTCAGTTTTATATGACTAACTAGATATTCTGCCACTGAGGTTTTTTTTAATTTAAAAAAGGAGAGCAATAGAATCAGAATTCTGCAAATTTAAAAAAAAATAGAGTAAATGCACTGTTGTAATGGAAAATCCATCGCTCCAAATACATGGGCACCAATCCAAGCCAGCTTGAAATCAGCTAATACATCTTCATTAATTCTCTAGTTAGAGACATATAGGCTATAGCTACACTTTGAGCTAGGGGTATACACGTGTCTCACTGAGATAGCATACTAAAAATTGAAGTGTAGCTTCAGTAGAATGGGTAGCAGCAAGCAGGAGCATAAGCTGGCTCCCCCACCTGCAAGCATGCCTGGAGGCAATGGGTATGTACTTAGGATGGCTTGTGCCACCACTCACTGCTGCCTGTGCTACCACAGCTACACTACTATTTTTAGTGCACTAGCTCGATTAGGAGCTAGCACGAGTATGTGTACGTGAGCTGGGAATCACACGCCTAGCTGGACATGTAGATTAGATAGATATTAACCTGTTAGCTAAAGTAGAATAAAGAAGTGTTTAGCTGATGGGACTTTTAAAAATGTTAAACCGGTTCTTAAATTACGAAAGCATTGAAAGATGGTGTAGCAGAAAACTTTTTTTCTGCTTTGTAACTTAAACACATCTAAACTCATTTTCTTTTTCAAAATTTGTCCACCCCAAAAAAATCTGTTTCTGTGATGAGATCTTATGTACAATGTTTCAACTTCAGATGAATTTTTATAACAGACTTATAAACTGTTAAAAAGAAGAATATAGGATGGTAATACTGTCAGAGCAGTATAAATACAGTGGGGAGTGAGGTGGAGTGGGGTGGGTGATGCTTTTCTGGTGAACCTGGTGATTCTTTTATATATAAAGAACATATTTATCCATGCCTTCTTAGCTAGATTCCTGTCCACAATGTTTACTATCATATCAGTAATGAGGTGACGACAAAATATGCATCATTAATTTTTAAGACAGGCAATGTTAAAGAAAACTGTCAGACATTCACAGTGTAATAGATCTGTTGGCCGCATTTTAGCAACATGTCATTTTGATTTTCAAGTATCTGAAGAGTCAGTTTCTGTTCAGGTCTCAACAATACTCACTGTATAATGCAGTTTCACACATTACCTCAGGGAAATCTGAGGTAAAGCCTAACTTGTTCAAATCAGCTGTAAATGCTTAATGCTGCATAATGGAGCAGAATTCTTAGAACAATAATCCAGCCTCTTTTAATGTGTGTAGTATTAAAAAAAATAGTTCATTGCAAAAAGCGCATGTTATTGTTTCCCTTTGCATAAAAATTGAATACATATTTATGTAACAATTCACTATTTTATTGCATGAATTATTAATATTCATTATGTTAATTATAAATGGCCACGTCAGCTAGATGGCTCAGTAAAAGCTGGAAAGCCAGGCAATATCATTGAACATATTCATTATGGACTAGCTTGTGATTTGGACAATATTTGAATGATTGCTCAGATAGTGTGCCATTTTACACTGATTACTGTTTGTATTAAAAAAAGCACTTTGAGGTCCCAGCCTAGATTGGGACTACGTTGTATTAGGCACTGTACAAACACATAGGCTACGTCTACACTACAAATGAGGAGTGTGATTCCCTACTCATGTGGACATACTCGTGCTAGCTCTCATCAAGCAGTGTATCCACAGCAGCAGCGGCATGGTTTAGCTGTGCCTCTGCTACACTGCTAATTATACTCGCACTAGCATGATGAGAGCAAGTGCAAGTGTGTGTACATGAGCAGGAGAATCACACTCCTTGCTCAGAGTGTAGACATAACCATAGTGGACAGTTCCTGTCCTGAATAGCTTGCACACTAAATAGACAAGTCAGACAGCACAGACTGGTGAATTGATCATCCAAGAATACACAACTGTCAGTATCAGAACTAGGAACAGAACCCAGGTCTCCTGATTCCCAGTCTAGTGCCCTCCACACTAAACCACACTGCCTCTCATGTTTACTGTTACACCGCTACTGGAACAATCAGTAGTATTTAATTCAGTATTATTTCCCTCATTCCTCTGTCCCACAATTTTATGGATGCTCTGCCCTGAACAGTTATGAACATGCATCAGAAAGAAGTCCATCTGCTTTATAAAACTTCAGTATGCTAAGAACTCCACCCTGAATGGTGCACTTTGGGAAATATGCTATGGAAAGTAATTGATGTGGTTGGCTTTCATTTCATGGGAGTCAAGTTTGGGTCAGGATCTATTTGCATAGAGTTTGGAAGCCTCATTCTGTTGCCGACATGAACACCATGCCCATGAGCAATCACTGTAGTACAACTGGGTATCTCCTAAAAAGAGGTAATAAGATTTACTGAGCATGTTAATTAAATTACTATTCTTTTTTCCAGCAAGATCATGGCCTTTTCAGATTAATGTCTTAATTTATAGCCGTACTAGCAGGACTGATTATATCACCTTTATTTATACCCTTTATTTTGAAAAAAATAAATTTTTTGACTCAGAACAATCAAGCTGTGCATGTAACTAATCTGTGTGAACACATGTTCCTGTCAGTTTTACCCTCATGCTCCATTCCCATCATCTCCTTTTATTTATTATACCCACTTGTAATGTGTTATCGTATTAAAATTAAACTGTAAACTAGTCAGGGCAGAGACACTTCTGGTCCCATACTATAATTTTTGTTTAGGTAATTAGAATTAATGGGAGTTTTGCTTGTTTAAAGACTGCAAGATTAGTTCCTTATTGTAATGGGCTCTTTCAATGTGCCTAGAGTTTGTGATTTCACACAGAGCTAAATTCTCATGCCCCTTAATTTCCCAGTTATCAAAATGGCTACATTAATCTAAAATAAATATTCCTAGAAAGCAGAATTTTATGTTACAAAAATACTCCCACAGCTTGTTTGAAAGGCATGTGAATATTCCTAACATACAATCAAAACAAAACCCAAATGACTTGAAAAGGATGATGTAACATTCTTTACTGTAGTATGCCAAGTTTGAATTTATATCTGCTGCAGGCAGTCTAAGAAACATTTGATTTGCTACCAGTATATGCTGCAGAAAAGGTATAGCACATTTCTCTTTTTGTAACTTTTTTGTTATGTGAAAAGGGCATAATTGTATAATTGGACAAAGTCTTTAATTATCTTAATTGAGTCATTTACAATAATTCAGTTACATACATATTGCTATAGCTTTGCGTAGTATGCTAAAAGAATAGTAGTTAGATAACTGTTTTTAACTATTAGAAGAAATCCCAATGTCCATTGTCATTCATTTTTTAAAAGTTCGGTTTTGGAATTCATGTCACATAAAAAATACCAATTTCTAGTTTAGTAAAGAAACCCAGCTGCAAAGCTGATTTTGCTGTGTTTAATTATTTTGTGGGTTTGTTGCTGCCATGCCCCATGGCTTTCAATCTGTCTTTACATTTCTTCCTGTATAATTAATCTCAAAGGTCGGTGCAACTATAAAGTGTTCCTTTATACTATTTTGTGTTAGTATATATTTAAGGTGGCATTTTCAGAATCCAATTCTGCAAACACTCCATGGATGGAACTACCTCCATTCTGGTAACCCTAATGGATGACTAATCTTAAAAATGGCAGAATGGGTTATACTACAGAATTATTTCTGTGATCCTAGTACACTTCCAGTAAAGCCAATATCAAAACTTCCATTGACTTATAATGGGATCCACAAAAGCCAGGGGAGAAGCCGCCTAAGGTATTCAATGAGAGATGTTAATGACAGGAGTGTGTTCTAAGCACTGCCCGTCTCACAGAGATAGGCTTCTAAGTCCAGGCTGCAAGGAGGCGCTCATAATACTTAGTGATCAACAAACAGGAACCCCCCCCTTAAGTCAGATGAATTAGGCATCGAAGTAATTTCTTGTGGAAATAAGTTAGGTACCTGCCTCGCTCACAAAGTGGCCTGAGAAGCAGGAGGAAGCAGTGTCAGTTTATAACTTTTAGTCCAGTGGTTAGAGTACTCACTTGGGAGACTCGGGTTCAATTCCTTCCTTTGCCAGAGGGGGAGAAAGAATTTGAACAGGCTTCTCCCACAAAAGAGCTCTAAGCACTGAGCTATGTGATAAACTGAAGTGGGACTTTCTTATTCTTATTCAGATCTCATTCTCACTTTCAGATCTGAAACTCAAAAAAGAGTCTTACAAAAAGTGGAAACGAGGTCAAATTTACAAAGGATGAATATAAACAAATAATACAAGCATGTAGGAACAAAATTATAAAGGCCAAGGCATAAAACAAGATTAAACTAGCTAGAGACAAAAAAGTAACAAGAAAACATTCTATACATACATTAAAAGCAAGAGAAGGACACTACAAGGTAGGCCCATTACTCAATGAGGGGGGAAAACAATAACAGAAAATGTGGAAATGGCAGAAGTGTTAAATGACATTTTTGTTTCAGTTTTCACCATAAGGGTTAGTAACGATTGGATGTGTAACATACTGAATGCCAGTGAAGATGAGGTAGGATCAGAGGCTAAAATAGGGAATGAACAAGTTAAAAATTACTTAGATAAGTTAGAGGTCTTCAAGTCACAAGTGCCTGATGAAATACATCTTAGAATTCTTAAGGAGCTGACTGAGGAGGTTTCTGAGCCATTACTGATTATCTTCGAAACGTCATGGAAGATGGGAGAGATTCCAGAGGACTGAAAAAGGGCAAATACAGTGCCCATCTATAAAAGGGAAATAAGGACAACCTGGGGAATTACAGATCAGTCAGCTTAACTTCATTACCTGGAAAGATAATGGATTGAATAATTAAGCAATCTATTTGCAGACACCTAGACGATAATAAGGTGATAAGTAACAGTCAGCATGGATCTGTCAAGAAACCATAGCTTTCCCTGACAGGTAACAAGCCTTGTGGATAGGGGGGAAAGTGGTAGTTGTGATATATCTTGAGTTTATTAAGGATTTTGATACTGTCTGGCATGACCGTCTCATATACAAACTAGGGAAATATAACCTAGATGGAACTATTATAAGGTGGGTGCATAACTGGTTGAAAAAACATTCCCAGAGAGTAGTTATCAGTGTTTCACAGTCAAGCTGGAAGGGCATGTACAGTGAGGTCCTGCAGGGATCAGTTATGGATGCATTCTGTTCAATATCTTTATCAATGATTTAGATAATGGCCTAGAGAGAGCACTTATAAAGTTTGCCGACGATACAAGCTAGGAGGGGTTGCAAGTGCTTTGGAGGATAGGATTAAAGTTCAAAATGATCTGGACAAACTGGAGAAATGGTCTGAAGTAAATAAAATAAATAAGGACAAATGCATAGTACTCCACTTAGGAAGGAACAATCAGTTGCACACATACAAAATGAGATATAACTGCCTAGGAAGGAATACTGTGGAAAAGGATCAGGGGGTCAGAGTGGATCACAAGCTAAATATGAATCAATAGTGTTAACACTGTTGCAGCAAAAGCAAACATCATTCTGGGATGTATTAGGCTATGTCTACACTGGCACTTTTGTTGCTAAAACTTTTGTCACTCAGGGGAGTGAAAAACACACCCCTGAATGACAAAAGTTTTAGGAACAAAAAGCACCGGTGTGAACAGCACTTTGTTGGCAGGAGCCATGCTCCCATTAACGAAGCTACCTCCCTCATTGAGGGTAGTTTTACTTTATCACCAGGAGAACTCTCTCCTGGTGATAAAGAGTGGCCACACAACACACCGTACAACGGTGCGGCTGCACTGGCACAGCCGCACCATTGTAAGGTGCACTGTGTAGACATTGCCTTAGCAAGACACAAGAAGTAATTCTTCAACTGGAGTATTGTGTCCAGCTCTAGGTGCCACATTACAGGAAAGATGTGGAGAAAGTCAAGAGAAGAGACAAAAAAATGATTAAAAGTTTAGAAAACATGATGTATGAGGGAAAATTGAAAAAATTGGGTTTGTTTAGTCTGGAGAAAAAATGACTGAATGGGGACACAATAACAGTTTTCAAGTACATAAAAGGTTACAGTATTACAAAGAGGAGGGAGAAAAAATATTCTCCTTAACCTCTGAGGATAGGACAAGAAGTAATGAGCTTCTAATAGTTAAAAACAGTTAAATTGCAGCAAGGGAGATTTAGGTTAGACATTAGGAAAAGCTTCCTAACTATTAAGCACTGGAATAAATTGCCTAGGGAGGTGTGAATCTCCATCATTGGAGATTTTCAGAGCAGGTTAGACAAACACCTGTCAGGGATGGTCTAGATCAGTGGTTCTCAAAGCTGGTACGCCACTTGTTCAGGGAAAGGCCCTGGCAGGCCAGACCGGTTTGTTTACCTGCCGCGTCCGCAGGTTCAGTCGATCACGGCTCTCACTGGCCACAGTTCACCATCCCAGGCCAATGGGGGCTGCGGGAAGCGGCATGGGTCCAGGGATGTGCTGGCCACCCTTCCCACAGACCCCATTGGCCTGGGGCGGTGAACCGTGGACAGTAGGAGCCGCGATCGGCCAAACCTGTGGAAGCAGCAGGTAAACAAACGGGTCCAGCGTGCCAGGGGCTTTCCCTGAACAAGTGGCAGAACACGTTTGGGAACCACTGGTCTAGATAATACTTAGTCCTGCCATGAGTGCAGGGGACTGGACTTGATAACCTCTTGAGGTCACTTCCAGTCCTAGGATTCTATGATTCTCTCCTGTTGAGGCTGTTCCACTGTGGATAAATACTGAAAGAGTGATTGAAGCAGGGAACTGGACCCCTGGGTCTCCTACCTCCTACAGGGTGCCCTAACCCATGGACATTAGAGTCATTCTCAGTCTCTCTCTCTCACTGATCCAATGATTGTTCCACTGTGATTAAATATTTAAGAAGTCGTTGGGCCAGAGAGAGAGTAAGAATGACTCTGTTGCCTGGTGGAAGACCCAGTGTCCAGACCTCCAGCTCCCAGTACTCTTTCACTAGTTCGCCACAGTGGAACAGTCTCAAGTGCAGAGACTGAGGGAACTCCTCCTCAAAATATCCCACAGCTCAGTGGTAAGAGCACTCTTCTAAGAGGTGTGGGAGAGCCCTGTTCAAATCCTCTCTCCTTCTTTCATCCTGCGCCCCAGGCAGAGAGGGGAATTGAATCTGGGTCTCCCACATTTCAGGTGAATGCCCTAATCACTGGGCTAAAATTTATAAATCACCACTCCTTTTACTATCACCACCTCCTTTTTCAGTGGTGGCCAGATTTTAATGAGACCTGAACCAGTAGGCATCCTCTGTGCATGCCAGCCAGATTGGGCCTCACAGATAAAATAAATGAGTGGTCTTCCCGCAGTTTGTGGATTGGATTGGACCCCGCACGAGAGATAGGTGGCCAAATACTTATCTTCCCCAATTTATGGATCACTCTGGGGTTTAGGTGGGAGATAGGTGTCTGGATGGGTAGAGTGAGGCATCAGTGCATGGGTTCAGGGGCAGAAATTTAGGAGCCGAGAGAACTTTATACACTGAAAATGTAGCCGCCAAGTGAGCTTAAACACCTACATAATTTGACAGGATTGCAGTGGAGCCAACAGCTTGGATTTAGGTGCGTAAATCAAGATTCTGGCACCTAAGCACCTTTATAGATTGAGGTTTCTGTTCCTTTGCGATTGCAGGGTAGGGGATGGGTAAAGGTGGCTTTCTCTGAAAAACAAAGCATATATAAACAGTTAAGGTGTTGTAAGATGTTACTTTTTCATTAATTTTGGAGGGGATGGAGTAAATTTAGCGCTGGTGAAAGGTCCTGGCATATTTGACTCACATAGGTTTAGTGAAGCCCTATATTCCTGAGAAGCAACAGTGTAACATTCCTATATGCTTTACTAATCTGCCTCAGATGTGAAAGGAATGAGAAGGAAACACTGTCTCTGAGTCCATTAGACTCTCTGCTGAGCCTGCTCACAAAAGTGCCAAGTAATATCTAATGGGTTTAGAGATATGAAACTTGTCCATTAGGAATTGGACCGAGACAACCAAAACATTGCACTAAGGCTACTAAACAACCTTCAGATAGTAATTAATTTGTAGTCAATACCAACATCATCAAGAGTTGAAACGCTAGAGGTGAAAAGCTTGGAATCCTTTAGTCCCTTGAAGCAGTTAGCCCCTCTGATGATCTTCATCTTGAAGTTACAATACAATTGTGACCTAATCTTTAGCAGGTAAATTTGAAACACTACCAGATATACAGTAGCTTGAAATACCAGCATTGTTATTATTATTTTATTATTATTATAATAGCCAAAGCAAAATAAAATAACTAAATTGATTTTTAATGTTGCCAATTCTTCTTAATGCCTCGTAAACTAGAGGAACTTTCAAATATTTATGTGAAATGGAACCTATCACAGAGTGTTTTTTGCCTTTAACATTAATAAATAAATCCTCATAAATATTCCTGTGAAGTGGGAAATATTATTGTCCCTGTTTTACATGCAAGGAGGCACAGAAAAGTTAAATGACTTGGCCATGGCCACAGATCAAGTCAATGAGAGATAAAGTCAGAATTCAGAATGCCTGGATCCCAATCAAAACCTCTGATAGACTACTTTACTCCTGGAAAATGTACACATTGTACATTGTGTAGTGCATACTTCTTTACTTCAATCTATAATATATTTTAATTTGATCCCATGTGAAATACATTTAAAATAGAACTGTTTGAGGCTTTCTGCAAATTCTTTGGGACCAGAAATTTTTCAACACACAATAATTCAGGGTATATCTTTCCTAGAATAAAGGGTGTTTTGGATGTTTTAGAATGTTTAACGGATAGTTCTGAAACTAGTATAGACAAAGCAAGTTGTATTTTATCATGTGTTAGTTGGTCAGATTGAAGCCTCAGTTCTCCCCAGGTTGTCTGTCATGATAATCAGAAGGTCACATGTGTCACAGGTATCATCCACATAGGTATCAAAACCTCTGGCAATAACTTATGAGAGTCCACTATTAGGTTTAATAAAAGTTCTGGACATTCTGATGAGAAGTGAAGGGAGCCATTTTTGAAGTGAATAGAGTTACTCCAGATCTACACCAGTGTTAATGAGAGCAGGATTTGTTTATCGTTTTCTTTCCATCCCTGGACTCGCCTATCAAGTGGAGAAAGTGCTTAGCAAACTACCATTTAATCAACTAGATCTTCCAAAATGTATTCCCCCTACATATTTGCTTACAAAGGTTGTATTTTAATTCTTTGTTAAAACTGAATTGTAAATACAAAATTAAATTAGGAATGTTATTAGAGCAAAAAATCATGAAAATTATGTATTGCTCCAGATATTTCTGATATTAGTATTCATTCAGTACTACATTCTGAAAGCCAGCAAGCAAGCTATATTATTAATTGCTCTGAAAGATGGTGCAGCAAGCAATGAGCACTGAAAAAAATATATTTATCATGATTCTGTGATGGTAGTTTTGATAGCAAGCACAAATCCCATATATATTCTAGATTAAAAATGCATATATTAATGGTGTCTCTTCTCAGTCTTCAATTATTAAATTAATAATAATTAAAACAAAGGTTTTTTAGTTTTTCACTCACAAGAACATTATTTTAAAATATTGCAAGCAGTCTGCAGACATTGCAAGGCATTTTATAATGTTTCTCCTGCAAAATAGGTACCTGTTGCAATTTAAGAATTGTACTCTAACAATATTAATTAATTATTATTATTATTTATTACAAATTCAGTTTGTTGGCTTAGTGAATTGCTATGCACTGAATTTAGAATGAGATGCCAGTTTGTGCCTTGTTATCAGTACATAGCTGCTTGCCTTACATGACTAACTTCTGAAACAGCTTTCCTGACATGCCTAGTATAGAATATTTTATGTGAAAATAAATGAGTTTGTGAAAATCTTTTATTATTTTACTTATGAAAGGATAAAATCTTCAAGGCTTTTTCTCTAAGCCTTTTTGGAGTTTTCAAGTTAAAAGAATACAGAATAAATTCATCCATTTTTTTTGCTAACACAGAACAAAGTGTATTTTCTCTTTTCGTCCCTAATCTTAAAGCCATCAAATTCTCAATCCCCACTGTGCATATCTGAAGTGTACAACACCAAATAAAGATTAAGGGCCTGATCCAGAAAAATCTCCTACGTGTATGTTTAGTCTTCTACATAGCTGTGTCAATCAACTTCAGTGGGACTATGACTAAAGTCCCAGTTCAGTGGGACTAGGCCTATGTTCAAAGCCTAGCCAAAACTCTTCCAAGTGTGTTTAATTTCATATGTAGCTACACTGCAACTGATACAACTAAGGTCCTGGCCCAAAGCCCAGTAATGTCACTGGAAACACTACCATTGATTTTAATGAGCTTTGGAGCAGGCCCTGGCTGAGGGAGAAAGGCAAAACACTTAGGCACATGCTTAACTTTAAGCACATGAGTAATTGCATCCATTTAGGCAAAACACTTAAATGTGTGCTGAACTTTGACTTCAGTAGGACTTAAGTACATGCATAAGTGCTTTGCAGAACAGCCACTTGTGGAGAATTATGCAGCCTGGAAAAACCTCCGATCAGGAAGACGAGAGGAGCAGGGAGGGTTGGCTGAGTCGGGGGTTCTGAGGAGGGCTGTTAGGGGGCGGGAAGTCGGAGGGGGAGGGGAGCCAAGCTGTTTGTGGAGTCACAGCCTTCCCTACCCAGCCCTCCATACCGTTTCGCCACCCGATGTGGCCCTCGGGCCAAAAACTTTGCCCACCCCTGGTCTAGGCTATAAAGTCATTATCTTGCTCTTTGGCACAATGAATTGTTTTCTGCAAAGTGGTACATCTTCACCAGGAGAGATTGAGAGCAACCCACCTCAGAGCAGCCTATTGCCTGGTGGTCAGAGCACCCATCTGGGCCTCAGTTCCCCATCTGTGTGTAAAAAAAAAGGGGGATGGGGATAATAGACTCCCTTTCTGCACAGAAGTGCCATGAGAGTAAATCCATTAGTGTTTGTGAGACACTCAGATACTGTGGAGATGGGGTCCTATAAGTTCCCAAGCAGATAACAAGACAAGCACCTGGCAGCATGAAATTCGGAAAAAGCTCACATTTAAATCTCTTAAAAAATAAATAGCCAAGCAACATGTATTTTATAAAATGCTTGCTTGTTTCAGTCTTTAGAAATCAACCATTGACCTTGGGGTTCCTTATGGCCCCATTTAACAGATGGTACAATCTGTAACATCATAGGGCTCTCTTGTAAAGCTAAGTAAATTTTGCTGACTCACTGTGACAAATCTGACTTCTTGGCTCACAGGGTATAAAAGAGGTGGTGCAAGCCTCTGGTCAGAAGCTATGAGGGGTGGAAATACAGAGATTCACCAGGAAGGGCTAAGAATGGTAAGGTTTGGGGAGAAAGGACTGAGGTTTGTGTTCTTTTGTTATTATTTAAGGACGGCCAAACCCTAGGAAGTAAGATATGAGATGGATTCTATATTCTGTCTGGAGAACAGTAGAAATGCCAATTGCTCACATTCTGTTATTCAAAAACCAACTTGCCTCTTTACAAGAAATCCACAAAAGAATTAACAGAGATCAGTGACCACATATTCTTTCCATTTCCGACTGCCTTGAGCAGTAGTACATGTTGTGCCAGATCAAAAATGTGTATACAGGGCAAGAACCTGAGCTGGTGTAAATCAGTGTAGCTCCCCATTGAACTCACTGGAATTATGCCAGATTATATCAGGTGACAATCTGCCCCACAATTCCTCTCTGGGTATCCATTTTAGAGTCAATATGTGCAGTGGTATGGGGTCATTTAAAAAGACTTTCTCATCTAAAGCCTCCACTAAAATTATTCCCTGAAACTAGAGCTAGCTGAAAACTTGCTGTCAGCTTTTTCTATTTTCAGTTAGCTTGAAATTTTCTATTTTGAAAATTTCTGTAAAAAAAGGTGGAAAGTCATGAAGACTTCACTTTTTTCAAAGTTTGTTGCCAAAAATTTACCTGCTCTACCTAAACCCCTTTGTGAGAGGCTGCTATAGGACTGCTGTCTTTAAAGCAGTGATTGTCAGCCAACCAGTATGTTCCATAAGAGTGACCAGTTTGTGCATCTGCTTTGACTAAGCATGAAGTCATTGTGCCAGGATTAGGTAATATGCCATACTTCCAGCTTTAACACTTTAGGCCAAATCTCAGATGGTGTAAATAGCTGCAATGCCATTAACTTCAGTGGAGCTCTGTCCATTTACATCATCTGAGGTTCTGACAAGTGAGACATAACTATTGTACATGGGGGGGGGGCGGAGAATGGGATGTTTACATGACATGAAACTGACAAGTAAACTATATTCAACAACAAAAGTGGAGCAGAAAGAAGCTTACTTTTTTCCTGCTGCTGTTAAATGTATTTCTAATAATTAACAATACAAATCTACCCCTCTCTTTCTATCCTGTAGAAGTACTGCTCAATCTTACACAGATTACACTTTATAACATGTGTTAAAAATCTCCAAGGGATGCCATTCCAGGAAAAATTTTAAGGCGAGTGTCAGATATTTACAGGTTATGACAAAATTAGACCAAGACTTCAATATTAATCCCAGATGTTTAAAGTCAACATGCTGTAGTCAATGGTTACAAAATAATTCATAGCCAATTTCCTGTGAAGCTTGAGATGCACTTAGTGAATGGATCACATGAAGAAGTTTGACAGAATTCTTCGCTGTGGCATTTACATATGCTAGTCCAAGATAATAAAGCCTGGAATGTATTATAGATTCAGGGAATAATGCCAGTGATTTCCAGTTGCTTACTCAGTAGCTGACAATATCTGTAATTCTTAGCAACAAGCCTTTTATTTTTCTGTGAATTCACTGTTTCAGAGGGGCTCCTTTTTAGCAGATGTTGTTGAATTATTTCAAAGTGCTGCAAAGAATATCCCATCCCATCTTCTAATCATCAATAAAATCCCCATTCCACAAATGCAGAAGGGCAGCTATAGGGAGGGATACTGGTTATCTTTATGATTACTTGTAATAACTACCACCTAGGCTTCCTGCAAGCCTAAGAGTACACCCATCTAAAATGGAACTAGATGGTAATCCAGAAGCATGTCTGATTACATTCAGCTAGATGGCCACTGCCGCTCAGTGAGAGTAGTCCTGGATTGTTCAACTCCACTCCTAACAGGAGAGTCACAAGCAACATATAGAGCCCTGGGAGAGGACAATGCCACAGATCATGAGCCTGGCCATTCTTGATAAGATGGGAATAGATTCATAGACCGTAAGGCTAGAAGAAACCATTATGATCACATAAACTGACCTCCTCCATAACACTGGCTATAGATTTAATTCAGTGAGTCCTGCATCTAACTCAGCAATGTAGTGCCACAGTGTAGACGCTTCCTACATTGACAGAAGGGGTTTTTATGTTGATATTGTTAATCCAGCTCTCCGAGAGGTGGTAAAACTCTTCCACTGATTTAGCTGTGTCTACACTGGGGGTTAGGTTGACCTATGTCTCACAGAGTGCAACAATTTTCAGAGCCTGAGCTAATTTTTAGGTGTAGACCAGGCCTTAGAGTTAATAGAGCTGCTGTTTTTAAAGATGCATTTAGGTCAGCTACATGAGGGGTTCAAGGATGGGTGATCTGACACCAACTGTCTGCAATGGCTGAGATGTACTTAGAAGCAGAGTTGCTGAGGAGAAGCAGATGGAAGAAGAACTAGATGCAAAGCCACTATAGTAACCACTCCAACTGTAGCAGCAGCAGCAGGTGAGAAACAACCAAAGGCACTGGAGAAAAGTAAAGGTAGGAAAAGGAAAGAGGAGACCATTCACCGAGGACACAGGAGGGAGCCACTGGTCCCCTCAGATTGTGTTTCTGCTGCGGAAAAGTAGGGCAGACATTTTTTCTGGACTGACGTTTGGGAATTGATGCTGATTATAAGCAATTCTGTGAGCTTAATGAGGCTGCAAGGAACATACCGTGCAAGGAGAAGGGGTAACCAGCCTACTGAATTCAGGACTATAGAAATTGCATAATACCTAGAAGCACTGGTACAAGGCTGAGCTTTATTTCTTGATCCAACTCATGTGATGGGGTCAGGTGTACAAAGAGTTAATTGTTCTTGTCACGTGTCAGAAGTATCTATTGACTCCAGTGGCTACTTCACTTATAAAAAGTAAAATCAAATGTGAATAATATATTAACTCAAAATAACTACCCTCCTTCCTTTAACTATTCTGCTACTTAGGAGATCTTGCTGGCTTCTGAATTAACCTCCAATTTCGTTGTAAGTTATCTATCTGGAGCATATGGTTATTTGGAATTATAAACTGATGGGATGCATTGTGTGCTGCAGTGAGCTCTTTCTAGTTTATGGTTTACTGATGAATTTTAAGAAGCGGACATTGGATTCTCAGTGCACTTTATGTTGGAACTAGGCTATCTGTAAATTGCAGGTGCCTCATTAAATTCTATGGCTGATTACAAGAAGCAGCCATGCGCAGAATGTTCTTCAGGGGCTTCATGATTTGCATTGTTGTGCTTGGTTCCTTCTAGTAGCACTGGCTCTGTACTATTGTGAGCAGGACACAATAAAAGCAGCAAGATTCCAGTCTTCAACTAACCATCCAGAAGCCCATGGCATCCAGCCAGTTATTGATTTACATATTGACATTTACCCCTTATTATAACTGTTTTGCTGCACAACTGTTGGCTTCTTTCATGAAAAAACTGCAGCATAATATTTTAATGAACATTTTGTGGCTTTCTGTTTCCCTACTGATAGCTGGAAAGGGTTGCTTTATTTTATACAATTATGTTAGAGAGAGGGAGACAGAAACTTTGTCAGTATTCCCAGTTCTGGTTAAATGGCTTGGCCGGAAGGCAAGATGGATACGTGCCCATTTCTTCTCAGCACAGACGTGTTTAAAAACAACAACTTGGCATCGCTGCTGTAAAAGAATTTCTGTATCAGCTATATTTAGTTCTTCTTTTGGGGAAAAGCAAGTGTATTCAAGCCTCTAATAATGGTGATAAACTATATAGAACAATACTATCTCTTTTACAATGTATGGACAAGAAATGGTAGGGTGAAGGTCTCTTAGAAGGGGTCACAATATCATTTTATAATTTACAGATCTTATTCATATGTACCAAAGCCCTGGAAAAGCCAGTACCAATGGAGTTGGCATTATTCTTCCTCTTTAATGTCAAATTATGCTTTACCCTAACCTTTCCTCTGTAACTTAATTTAAAATTTGATAAAACCGAACACAAACAACTCTTCTTTTTATCCTTTTCAAAGAAACTCCAGGATTATGTAGCTATTACTCAGTGCAAATTCTATTTGTCTCCCCATTAAAAAGCAAATGTTATTCAATTCATCTATATGATCTTATTTTGAACAGACCAATATTATTAAAATAGTTGCTTCTCAGCTATCAACACCCTCAAACTACAGGAATGTGGAGAAATTAAGACAGCAGGAACTTTGACTTTACTGCATTTGTTTCTTTTATTGTTCTTCCTGATAGGAATGTAGTGTCTCTCAAAGATGTCAGACTTGCAAAATGAAGTGATCTTTATTCTCATACAAGGACAGAATGGAGAGTGGTAGCACAAGCTTCTCCACACACACACACCCAGCATCCTGACAATGTGCCTCCACTTGGAAGGACCATCTTTAGTGATGAACAGCTAATTTCATCCCCATATCCTTTCATTTGCTACCTTCTTTAATTAGACTGAAAAAGGTGCCACTTTGAGCCAGTGACTTCTGTGACTTCTGTGTTGCAGACATCTTTCCCACAGGAACTGGGCTAAAATCACCATGGCCCATAAAGCAGCAGTTCTCCACCAGGGGTCTGCAGTCCCCTGGGGGGCTGAAAGCAGGTTTCAGGGGTCTGCCAAAATAAACCAGGCTTCAGCCCTGGGCAGTGGTACTACCTTCACTCCCTGACTCACCTCAGCGGGCCACCCAGCCTATGGGTCAGCACCAGCAACAAGTTTCATGTAACTAAAAAAATAATATTCAGTTTTTTATTTTTGTACCTATATTATCCTTTTATTTTTTATATTATATGTGTGTGTTTATATAACTAGCAATTTAATACAACTTTTAATCTATTGGATATGCAGAAAAACAGTTCTTGTAGGACAGGTGGGCCGTGGAGTTTTTATAGCATGGGGGGGGGGGGCTCAGAAAGAAAAAGGTTGCCATAGAGTTTACAGAGGAGTTCTCTTAGATAGCTTTTGGTGACTACTGAATCTGAACCAATGAACCACTACTGATTTTGAACCTTTCTTACAGCAGTATAAAACTACACAGCTCACTGCCAATCTCCTGAGCCATCTCGTCCTGTGCTGCAATTTCTTCTTAGTTCATAAGATTTTTTTAAAAATAAAAGCTTTTTATTGCATGATTTCAATTACATTTCCCTTATACGCAATGGCCTAAATTTTCAAGACTGATTAATGTATCTTAGGTGGGCAGCCAAGAGCATTAAAGAGTCTGAAATTGCTGAGCACCTGCCCTCTGGAAACCAGGCCTTTTTAAGGTGCTTTGGGTTGAGCACCCAAATGATTAGTCACTTTTAAAATGTTAGTCCAACAAATCTTGACCAGCTTCTCTGGTCAGGTCTTGGTCTTGATCTGCCTCTACATGCCTGCACAGGGGCATAAAGAGGAGAAAGCTATTCACACCCACCTATCCCAGTGTGATCTTACCACATCTCTGCGTCAGGTGCAGGGAAAGAAAAGTAGCTAAACACCAGTACATCCTCCCTTCTCCTTGCATTGGATAAAGAGGGGAAGGGGAATGAGTGGAGCTGTGTCTCTGGCCCAATGTACCAACTAGCACAGCTGAGTCATTTTGGGGTGGGGTAGCTCTCAAGCAACAGGACATGGGTAGTCACACTCAATGGTCAGAGCAGGAATCAGCACCAAAGGTCAAGACCAGGTTACCTAGAATGGGACAGGACTAGAAAAAAGCAGACACACAGCCATGAGCAAATGCTTCGAGCAGCCACTGGGCTTAAGCACCAGACTACTGACTCTTTGAACCAATCAGGCAATGTAGCCAATCTGGCAGCCTACTACAGGCCAGCTGTGCTCATTAGGTAGCCTAGAGACTGGCTCTGCTTCCAGACTGGCTATGCTGCAAATGCTGATTCCTGATAGTAGCAACATGCTAGATGTGGCATACTGCCTTACTTGGACTCCTTTTGGTTAGCGCAGCTATGTGCTGCTTCTTGCATAAGGCTATGAGCTGAAAGGAAAGGACAATCTGACCTGTAAACACACCATGTAATTTAAATGAGATGGTTATCCACATAACTCTTACCTTTTTCTCTTAAGTATATGGAACTTGATCCTGTTGTCACACTGCTCTCACACTGATGTAATCAGGAGTAAATAAGTCAAAGAGTAGCTACACCAGTGTAGAGTGAGATCAAAATCAAGTCTAAACACTGGATTTTCTCCCACGAGTCCCACGTGACTTAATACCATATTTATTTATTTTCCTTTCAAAGGAAAGAGCGTACAAATAGGATGAAGTGAGGCTGCGGATATGCGCTCAGTGTATTTTATGCAAATTCTATTTTATAGGTATTTCTATAGTGCTTATCACTATACGATCTGAACCTTGGCTTCATTTCTTTAGTTTTAAGGGCAATGGACATATACGCAGTTTACTTGCATTATGTAAAGCCTATTCAGTGATTTACATTGACCTAATTTAATACAATTCAGCTGATATTTTAGAGTATTTTGATAATGACATTTATTGGCTCAAAGTCTGCTATTTTAATCTCTGAAAACCTGACACAAGTGGTTTTCACAGATGTAAAAGAGTGAATTGGGCTGAGTATATTTCATTATTGCTGTTCATTTGTCATTATTTATATTCAATATTTTATGTTCTTGTAGCCATTATAAGTCACATTTTAACTATGTTTATTACCACATTAGGGAAAATAAAAGTATTGCAGCTTAATAGATATCCAGAAAGTGGCGCAGGCCAAGGGACATGCTGGCCGCCCTTCCACACCCCCCATTGGCATGGAGTGGCAAACTGCGGCCAGTGGGAGCCACGATCAGCGGAACCTGCAGACATGGCAGGTAAACAAACCGGCTTAGCCCGCCAGGCTTTCCCTGAATAAGTGGTGGATTGGCTTTGAGAACCACTGATCTAGTCCATATCCCCACTCTGCCATCCCTGACATATGTTTGCCTAACCTGTTCTTTAAAATCTCCAATGATGGGGATTCCACAAACTCTCACAGTAACCTATTCTAGCACTTAACTGTCCTATTTAGAAGTTTTTCATAATCTATAACGTAAATTTCCCTTGCTGTAGATTAAGCTGTTTACCTTAATCCTACCTTTAGTGGCTATGGAGAATAATTGATCCTCATCCTCTTTGGCACAGCACTTAAAATTTGAAGATTTTCTGGTCCCCTTCAGTCTTTCCTCAACTGAATATCCCAGTTGGGCTTGACTCTTCATTGTCTTTCAACTTGCATAGCTATTTACAACCATAAAAGTGGTGTAAAATGCTCCTATTTGATTTGGCTGCATTTTACATTCACTTTGCACAATTTTAAGTGGCTACACAAGGTACAAAAATGAGAAGGCTTATTTCCCTCCCCTGCCCCTGTCCTGTGAGACGCAGGACCTGGTTTTTTCCACTGCCTTGCATCTTTAGTCATTTGCTCTGGTTCAAACAAGTGTAAAACACCATGTTCCTCTGTATTGTCCATTTATTGAGGTGGAAGCATGGTTTCTCACTTTACACAGATTTAAATGACTTCACCATGCAGGACAATGGAGAATCAGGCCCATTGTGTTCTTACAATCTGTTAGGTTCTCCTAGGCTTGCCAATTGCCAGTAAACGTTTACTAAAATCCATTTGAGGTAACCTTAAAGCCCGCCAAGTGCAAATCATCATCCATTTGCTTTGCTACTCAATCTTTTCTGAGGTACTGATTGTTCATGAGGATTTGTTCTTTGTAACCTGAAAACTAAACAAAACCTAATGAGCGGGGAAGATGTAATGAGTTAAACTTAGGTTCATGTCAGTGAAGGTGGCCTACAGCTCAGCCCTCAGGGGTCTTTTCACTTATTAAACTCTATCAGACAGTCTCCTGGGGAACTAATAAAGTTTATTCTAAGATCTTGTTACTGTGTTTCGTTTTAAGATTCAAATAACCATGTCAACACTTGTTTCGCTCCACTTACAAAATGCAAATCGAAGCTATGAAAGGGCAATTCACAATGGTAAATGTGGAGTGTAATATTGCCCCAAAAATGGCAAAATTGATTTGTTGTTGTTGTTCCTCCTCTATTGTATTTTCTGGATTCAGAAAGAGAGAAGGAATGATGATAATGGGGAAACCGTCTGCCATGGGAGTCTCTGCTCAGCTCTCTGCAGTGTTGGGGGTATGCACAATAAGCTGCTACTGATCTTTCTAGGTTCATCATTGCCCCTTGCTGTGAAATACCGGTGGGAAGTGTAACAAATCTGTGGCTACTTGTGGGGCCTGATCCAGCTCCCATAGTTGGATCAGGGCAAAGATCTCTACTACTGCCACATGCAGCATGGATAACAGAGCTCTCTATCCTAGTGCAAAAAGCCCCGCAGCCTGTGCCATTTGACTAACAGAGTTGTTCGCCCCCATCCCCATCTCTTAGAAATAAGGCACCTTACCTTGGCCAATTGCAAGAGGGCAATTCCTTATACATGGAGCCAACCAGAAGCGAGCTGTATTATTTTTTTTTTAACCTTTTTTAACCTATTTTCTTCTCTTGACTTTTTTCTTTCATCCTTTTCATCTTCTTCTATTTATGGTACTTGTCTGGCCCCCTTTACATATGATCTGACCACCTCACCATCTTTATGCATGTGTCTTGCAGGCATCTCTCTTTTGATTCATTTCAGTGTTGCAGATTCCATCCTATTTGATTTTGTTTCTCCTCAGTTCAGTTTCATTAACTTTTCTAATGACTCATGGGTCCTCAGCTTTGGACTCGAGGCCTGGGCTTTTTTGGTACATTTCCATTTCCCTACTTTAGCTGAGGATTATTTTTTTTTAAATGTCTCTCTGATTTTTAGAAAAAGGTATGGGATTACGCAAAGATTTACCATCCAAGGATTTCTGAGTTCTAAACCTTTCTCAGTTCCCTGGCCTTGCCCTGGGCAAGTTCTTTAACCACATTCTTTCTGGGTAAAACCTAAACATAATTTGAAACACTACTTAGGGCTTACATGATTTAGCACCATGATTTAACATCCTTAGAACATGTTAGAGTCATGAGGAATCCTAGACTTCCCTAACCAGTGAATGCATTTTTAGGTGCTAAGAGGTGTTTAAAATCACATGAGCTAACTTAAAAAGAACCCCATATTCCTATCCATAGACAAGGGCTTGTGAAATAAAATAGTACTTCTGCCAAGCTTTAGGGCTGTTGAGAAGACTAATGTTTGTAAAGCAGTTCAAAGTGGCAAAATACTGGGCTGTAAATCTATCCCACATTAGCCTGCTGTGGATTTAAGGGTATGTCTACACTTAAACACGTTGCAGCCGCACAGCTGCTGCACCATTTTAATGCTTCATTGTAGACATAAAGAACGATGGGAGGGGTTCTCCCATCACTGTCAATAATCCACCCCCCCATGAGGCAGTAACTACGTTGACAAAAGAATTCTTCCTGTCACACTGGGGGTTAGGTTGGCTTAATACATCTCTCATGAGTGCTGCTTAACTTTTCAGTGGAAACAGCCCCCAGAAAGTTCATATAGATAAGCTGCACATGTTATTATGCCACCAACCCAGCACTGCCAGATTCCAAACTGGAGAGTCCCATCTGATGATCTTTTAGTAAAAATTGTGAAATGTTTGTTTTTTAGGGTCTCTGCCTCATTTATGCAGTCCATAATCTGCCAGCAATGGCAGACGGGCATAGCACAGTACACAACTGAAACAGCTTCTAAATTGTCTGCTAGACTCTCCACAGCTAGAGAACTTGGAAGTCAGCTTTAAATCCTAATCCTGCAATCCGGTTCATGTAACTGGTCCCACTGACTGCAGATCATGACTTCTCATGCAAAATTCCTTTGTTACTAAAATATCACCATAAAGCCAAAAAAAATGTTGCATGTACTAAATAAAAGCTGTCAGTATTCCCTACTCTTTCCACAATCCCTTCCATGATGGTGAAGGGAAGGAAGTGATATGCTACACTGCGGCCTGCTAAAATGTCCCATCTACCTCTCTCAAAGGTGAAATAAACTAAACCAGAAAAGGACTAAGAGGTTTCACATGTGGAGTTATACCCAGTATAACTATAGCAGTATAATTTTACCACTTGATTATGCTGGTAAATTTCTCTGTTTAGACAATCCCTAAGAAACTTGATGTATTTTCTTTCAGCAGTGTCGGCTAGGGCTCCAGTTGCATAAGATAAAGAAAGGCAATGCCTTGAGAGCAGCAGAAGTCTATACTAAAAAGCAGCCATGTGTCTATGCAGTTCCCTACTGGCAGAAGCTGTTTGTACAGAGTAGTCTGTCCTGAACTCTGCCTACCAGTTCCTCACTCTGTGGTGAAATATATACCTCATGCCTCTCTTTTAAATTATATTAGTTCTGTTAAGCATTTACACGTTTCATTTTCAAAGCAACATCCACAGATAAACATCTCATCACCCTGGGATCAGCTCTCAGCTGGATGCTATTTTAGCAGGAGACCACAACTCTATGGGCAACCAATGACAGAATGTCACTGTGGAGCCAATGTGACTTCAAAACCAAGCAAGAATAGTGTCCATATAATGTAAAACAATTTCACACCTCAAGGGATTAATAACATTCACTGCATCTTCAATCATGGGTTTCATTTTCATAGTAAAAAAATAATCTATACACTGTAAAAATTAATACAATGGATGGGGGTGTGTGGAGAGAGAGAAAGAGAGAGAGAGAGAGGACTGCAGGCAATGATGATTATTATTATCATCGTTAACAGTGAGTTTCACAAGGCTACTCATCTGCTTTTTGAAGTTCTCTTTGACTGGCTTGCAGCAAATGGTATACTCAGACAGAGAATGCAGAGATGTTTGCTGGTTTGTGTCAAGTCCTTGGGCCCTGGTTTGCACATTCATGAACAGCCTTTTGCAATTGCAACTGCAAAGGGAAGGAAATTGTGGGTCCCCTGAGATTTGGAGAAAAACCAGTGACGGAATATTTGTCACAGATGACCTGTGAAAAGGTAAAAGAGCAGCAGATTGACTTTCTGGAGCTGCAAATAAGACAATTCTGCCTCTTGGTGACTGTAAACTGTACAAGCTATTGCTTCCGCTATTGAGTCCAAAATGCCTCTAACACTGATAGAGCAAAGTATAGTGCATGAGGCACTCTACAAGCTGTCCTGGCTATTCTACTCAACCTCCTTGAACCCTACCTATCCAGTACCAGCATGGGCCCCCCCTGTGTAGCTGAGCTGTATTTGGTAGACTTGTGTTGTAAGATATGGGCAAATGCTCACTAAGTATCAGGTGGGGACACCTAACTCATTTCACTTGTGACCTAATAGCAAACTGAACAGGGATTGCTAAACTCCATAGGTCAGGGACTGCCTTTATTGATGTCTTGTATTACCATTTTGTCTCTGTTATTATTAGTGATGGGCAACTGACAATGTACAAGACCACTACATGCTAAGCTCCATCATACTTCCTCTTATCTTTCAAAACAAACTGTGCAGATAAATAATTTTTCTCTGCTCAGCCAGTTTCCAGAAAAGGCTGCCTAAAGTGGAGACCAAGGTCAGATTCTCAAGGCTGCTTTGTTCTGTTGTGTAGGGCAGTGGCCTGACAAGCCAGAGTTCCCAGTGAAGAATTCCCCCTGTTACTTCACCCACTTCTGCATCCCAAGCACAACAAGGGAAAAGCAGGCAGGAGGAATGTAGCCAGCTGAGCGATCCTCCGCGGCATTGTCAGCAGGGTAGTTAAGCAGGATGCCTTGCTCCAGGGCCAGGCTGCCCTTGAATCTAGAGCTGGAGCCCTGTGGCCTCCCCTCCCAACTAGATCTGAGCAAAGCTTAGATTTGTAGATAAACTGGACTATAAATCCCGCATATTTTACATGCAGTTAGACATTACACATGCCAGAAAGGGAACGCTGAATGTTAGGGCAGCTTGCATGCACAGAGATGAATTTATACATGTAATTTAGGCAGCCATTTTCGAAAACTGGGTTTGATGAATGTACATCAAACATACTTGTCTAGACCTCACCCCAGCTCTAGTTCATGCCATATGTTTTATTTCTTTAGCTGCTCTGTCTTTTTAAAAAGAAAATTTACACATAATAAATCTCTAGCTACTCACTTGCAGGTTGTTGTGGTCCTCTCTGCCCCACACTTTTTGATTCTCAGGTCACACTTTGAAAAGCAATCGAAAAAAAAATTACAGTCTTCATCTCCTGTGCAATTCTGTTCAAGGATATCCCTCATTTTAGGTTCAAAAAAGGCCATATCCACATCAATGGCAACCACCTGTGATCAAACAAACACATCACAAGTGACATGCACTGAAGGATGTAACTTTCAGGATAGGGTGACCAGATATCCATTTTTAAAGGGACAGTCCAGTATTAAACCCTCCTGCAAGTGTCCCTACTTTTTCTTAAAAACGGGCAATGTCCCATATTTTCTGTCTCCTCCCTGCCACCATCAGTACTGGTGGGTCCACTCCTGCTTCTGGCCAGATCCCTTCTCGCCAGCCACCCATCTACTAGCGGTGAGAGAGAATGTTTGGTGAGTGGGAGGGTCCAGTGGCCGATGATGGAGATGAGTGTGCAAGGCTGGTAGCGGGGTGAAGATGCAGTGCACAGGCCAGCCACTCCCCCCACTGGTCTGTCAGCACAGCCCTGCTGATCCCAGCTCTTGGCCAGCAGGGCCCCATCCCATTTCCGGCCCGTACTGGTTGCTGCGCGGCGATGGCAGCAAGCTGCAGTGGCTGGTGAATGTGAGCAGGCGCCAGATGGCAGACGATTACGTGTGTCTCTGCTGCCCACCCATCGGCCCTTTACGTGCTCCCCCTCTCGCAGTTCTCTCCCTGCTTTGTCCCTTCACAATCCCCCCCACTCCGCTGCTCTTCCATATACTCCCCCCACGCCCTCCACGGGAAGGGCACGTCCTGGTCCCAGTACTGCGCGGAGAACCAGTCCCTGCTCAGAGCATTCAAATACAACAGCCTGGCCAGCAGGCTCCTTCCTTCCCCCACTCTCTTTGCGCTGGCCAGGAGGAGCCAAGCCTTGCCTATGCCAAAGCCCTGCACAGCGTTGGCACGGGGAAGCCTTTACGCCCCTCAGCTAAACTCTGGAGTAGTGTGGGGAGGGGTAAGTGATTTTCCAGCTGTTCGTGCCAGAACCTGCAGGCTCCACAGCAGCCCCTGGGGCACACACATCCCGACCTGCGTCCTGCCCCCAGGGTGTGCGGGGCTGCTCTGTCCCCTAGGCACCCTCCTCTGCTGAGCCACGTCTCTCATGGTTCACTGAAGCCCCTGCAGTCAGGTTCCCTAGGCCCTGGTGCACAATGCATCCTGAGGGCTTAACCCCTCCTGCCCACGCTGTAGCCAGGGGACAGGAGGTGACTGGGTTATGTCAGTGGCCAGCAGCAGCCTGGAGGTGTTAGCTGCTTTTCACACTGTGCAGGCAGGAAGGGACAAGCTGCTTCCAGCCACATGGGAGGGGGAAAAGAAATGAGCTCTGCAAAGATACAGGCCAGGTCATCCCTTCTCCCCCTCCTCCCCTGTGGCTGGGAGCAGCTCCCGACTTCACTTAACTAACAGTGGGCCCAATTTCACTTAACTAACAGGAATTGCAGTAATGATAACCCAGTGTCACTCCAAGCTCTATGTGCTATTTGCAGAGGGGAGCTCTGTGATATACAGGGGATGTCTGCTCCTTCAATAGGCATTCATGTAATCAAGTGACATTCATGGTTCTCCCTCTGCTTATCTAGAATATATCTATCAGTATTCCACAGCTGGTTGATGGTCAGCAGAGAGAATAAGGACTAAATGATGTGAAGATTAAGCTATCATCTGACTCTAGAGCAGGGGTTCTCAACCTTTTTCTTTCTGAGGACCTCCCTGCCCACTCCCCCACCCCTGCCCCAAATATGCTTTAAAATCTCCAAGGCCCACCTGTGCCAGAACAACTGTTTTTCTGTATATAAAAGCCAGAGTCAGCATTCAGCGTAGCGGGCATGGCAATTGCCCAGTGCCCCATGCCACAGGGGGGCCCCGCAAAGCTAAGTTACTCAGGATTCTGCTTCAGTCCCGGGTGGCAGGGCTTGGGGCCTCAGGCTTCAGCCCCTTGCAGTGGGAATTCAGCTTTCTGTCCTGGGCTCAGCAAGTCTAATGTCAGCCCTGCTTGGTGGCCCCCCGAAACCTGCTCGTGGCCCCCGAACCCCTGATGAGAACCACTGCTATGCAGGTTTGTCGTTCCAGTTCAGGCTTAAGAAATATGGGACGGGCAATGCAAAAAGGGAACGCACTGCTGCGGCAGGTGTTTGATTCATAACTGTCATGTGGATAGAAGATTTTAGTTTCCATGATTGTCAATATAGCCCCTTTTACTTAAAAATTACAAAAATAGAGAAGGGGAGAAGGAAAGCCATCTATGTGATGACAGCTGCTTGCTATGGCACGTACAGTGTGGGCAGTGAAGTGAGAACAGTCTCACCTCAGTGCTATGAACGCTGTGAGTTACATTCAACCTTAATATCTAACAATGTAAACCTTCACTCAGAGAAGCCCACCTGTTTCAGATGAAGTAATTTGGTATAGATGGAAATGTTTGGAAAATGGACAGAGCACAGCTATTTGCAATTACTCCTGCAGAGAGCTTTAATTATAGAACTAAGCCTCCCAAATAGCAGCAGAGCTGAAATGTATGGTTGAATGACAGCTGGAATGACCCCAGGAATTTCAGATGTATGCACCTGGCAAAAGGCCAAATGGACTTTCCAAACCAAAGTCAAAGATAGGATCTTATTTTTGCAATTTTTTCTCATGAGGGCAGCTCAGATCCTGAAGAAACTAAACACACCTTTTAACTCCAGGTATCTTTAAGCTTCTTTGAAAGCTTGATAAGAGTGATGTACCCCGGGGAATTTCACAAGTTCATGCAGGTAAATATCAGAAATATGTCGACCTTCTTAGAGTCGGTAATGTCTTGTCCTGCTGTAGTTTCACTCTTAAATTCTATTGGAAAAATGTTGTTATGTTGTTCACATGTGAGTGGGCCAGATCCTCATGTCTGGTCACACTGTGCTTGATGTAGGACCCAAGGCAATGGCCCTCCTGGTCCTGAGGGCAGTCAGGAGCTAGTTTGTACCCTGGCATAAATTAAAGCTGCCTCAGAGCTGCTGTAACCTATGCTGGCTTGTAGTGGCCTCCCAGATGCTGGTATGGTGGCAAGCATCATGGGACTGCAACATGCTCCATTCCCCCTTCCATCCCCCCATAACATGTCCACTATACCAACGGAGTGGCAAATAGTTGGCTTCACCATCTCTGTGCCAGCTGAGAATTTCCATAGCTACCCTATAGGGCAGCTTTCCAGCCACTATGCATTGGAGGAGCAGCATAAAGAGGAGGGACTGTGAGCGCTGAGGATCTAGCTGGTTATTTTGGAAATGAATCCAGAGGCAGGACGGTGTTACCCCAGATGTGTTTTTCTGTACACTAGCAGCATCATTTGTTTTAGGTTTGATGGGGATGGAGGGGCGCTCTTCTAGTCTTTTTAATATTATTTTATTCTATCGTAAAATGAAAGAAACAACAAGATAAAAAATGAATCTAGAATCATAGGAATAGAAGGGACTTCGAGAGGTCATTTAGTCCAGTCCCCTGCACTCATGGCAGGTCTAAGTATTATCTAGACCATCTCTGACAGGGGTTTATCTAACCTATAAGAAAAAATTGCTTATAATATGCAGATAATAATTAGAACATAAAAAGATATCTAAGATTAGCTTATCCAACCCCTTACTCCTGGGAGTTGTCATTACTCTCACAAAGAGACATTGGTTTTGTTGAGATCGCTTGTGTAACAGATAATCTCATTAGTAAAAACTTGCAAGTCCAGACCCAAAACCTTCTTCTGATTTACAATTTCAACTTTGACAAGTCCCTCCACTTAATAGGCCGGATCTTGATCCTGGGATAGCTCAGAAAGGGAGTGCAAAGATGGCATCAAGCTACCCTCGCTTTCTCACACTGTACCTTTTAGAGAATTCCACTAACTAATACCAATTGACATTGCCAGGCTCCAGAAAGAGCCATGTCCAACTCTCCTCATCCAGAGAGAGACTTCTTGCATTGTGGACACTAGAAGGTAGGAATGAATTAGAGAGAACCGTCTCCCACTAAAAGGTCCTTGTAATGAAAGTTCTCAATATTCTTTCACTCCTCCTTCGTGAAATCTCTTGTCCCCTGAGCAGATATCAAAACTGACCATGTACGCTCAGTCAGGTCCAATTATAGCACTATGTAGCATTCATGCTGCATCTGACTGAAAAGATGGTAGGCAAAACCTGTCCTGAGGAATCTCTTTTGTGTCTTCCTCTGCTGAAGTGATGGGATATTTTTAGCTTCTCTCTGAAATTCTCCAACCATTCCCTACTCAACTCCCATATGGCACCTGAATAAACAATAAAGGCTAATTGAAGGGTGAGGGGAAAGCACTCAAATTGCTTTCAACAGCTATAGGTTTAGGTAATATTTGTACAGCAGTTTGAAGACGTAAGTGTTATATGGATGCTTGGTAAGTATTGATTTTAGCAGTCATATTTCTGTAAGTATTCTACATTCGTTATGAGTGCAGAAATTCCATTGATCTCACTGACTGCATGCATGGTTTGAACACACTATGTATATACAAAAAGAACAGGAGTACTTGTGGCACCTTAGAGACTAACAAATTTATTTGAGCATAAGCTTTCGTGAGCTACAGCTCACTTCATCGGATGCATCTGATGAAGTGAGCTGTAGCTCACGAAAGCTTATGCTCAAATAAATTTGTTAGTCTCTAAGGTGCTACAAGTACTCCTGTTCCTTTTGCGAATACAAACTAACATGGCTGCTACTCTGAAACCTGTCATTATGTATATACAGTGTCTTGAGTGTATGCACACAATTTCCACTGAAATCAATTGAATTTCTGCCTGCAGAATGAATGCAAAATATGTCCAGAAATGTGGTTAACAATACCACTACATTCTAAACATATATAATCCTTCAATCTTAAAGAGCAGCTCTATGCTAAAAAGTTGAAAGGTGACTCTGCAAGAATGGCGTCATGCGGTTCCAGATCTATTGCTTTTCAGTTTTTTCCAGATCAAATGTGCTCAGGGCAAAGGCACAAAGGATGTTTTTCTCTAACTCTCAGTCCTGCAAACTCAAGCCTTTTCTTGAAATTCAAACTGAGTTCTTGCCTTCCGGAGCATCACCCCCAGCAATAGTTTCTGTGGGACTGATTCTGCCCCCTGTGACAGCTCTGCAAAGTCACTGCCTTCAAGTGGTGTCTTCAGTAACACCTGAGAAATCCTGTTGCCATGAGTGGGGTTGCACAGGTGTAACTAATTACAATTAAGTAAAGAGTTCTTTTCATAATGCACAAAAAAGAACAGAACTCAACTCTCTCTCTTTGACAGTTTGAGGTTTGCAGGAAAAAAGCAACAAAAAAGTAGCTTTTTAACACTAAAATAAGTGACTAGATTCTCAATGCACTCAGGAAGCAGCTCTGATGACATGGGGTGGCATTTTTTTCATACGCTCTTTTCAGCTCACAACTGGATCTTAAACTGTGAGTACACAACCGAAGTACTAACTTACCGTGAGATCATTTCTGATAGCAAAATTCTCTGGTTTGATATCGCATAGGTGAAGCCGGTGAGAGAAATCATTATCAAAATGATTCACCATATCTAGGAAGCTGAGTGCAATGTCCGTGATTGCCTTCAGCTTGCTTTTAGTGCCAGTGAAGGAGGGACCAACTGCATCCTCCAAAGGAAAAATAGTTTTGTGCCGGGCATGTCCGGCTGTGAGATACTCCACAGCATAGAAGTGGCCACAGGAGCCGATGACCCGTAGGACATGTTTGCTGAAGTCCTGCAGTAAACTGAAGTAGATATATTCTTCCTGCTGGAGTAAGGACCACATGCTGGCCACTTGTGCTTTCCAATGCAGACCTCTCCTCTTAGTCCATAAGGGTCCCATGGTGTTGTTAGATAATTCCAGACCCAGGACATTTTTGACCTCCAAAGCTACCATCAGCAGAAGCTCTGTCTCAGGAACATCCTGTGTTTCCACTTCGTCAAGCAATCTAAGGCTCTGGTAGCTAGAGAAGATCTCCTTTTGGATTTCAAGATGACTGGTAGGCCTTTCCAGTCCACCCGGATGACCTTCTTACCTCGGTCGTAGTAAAGGCATTGCTTGTACACCAGCTTCTGTGCCACACACAAGTCTTCACAAAGGTCACCAGTCAGTGCTCCTTTCCGTAGTCAAGACACTAGAGCAAAGGAAGAAAACAGTTCACAGCAGAAGAATATAGTTTAGGAGCATTTCAGGGAGAAAGGGTCATCGCTGTTACAGTGTGACAAACATCATATTTAGACCCTTAGGTAAGACTCTGATTTTTTCAAACGTGCGTGGAGATCACTTCAAAGGAGTGATTCTTATGACAGTAGAGGAACTGTTTTTTCTCTGGCCAAGTAAAGGACTAGCACAGATGACCTACACTAGGTGTTTGCCATCTCTATTGTCTATGGATCAGATTTTGATACCTTTGTTGACACCCCAGGATAATTTACACAGCCCTGTCTGAGTTATGGCAGTCTATCCTCATCTCCTTATGGGTGGCAGCACTGCCCAGAATCTCCACAGCACTATGTGCCTCTGCTCCACCCCCAATCTGCCCCTCCCAGCCCAGCCACATTCCCTGCTTCAGTGCTCATGAGGGACTGGAGTACTCAGAAGATGGCCTGTGGCTGCCATCCTCAATTCCTGCACTGGGGGAATTCTCCTTCAGCTGGATCTGGGGCTTTTACAGCCCATTATACTGCTCTGTCTCTTTTACTGTACATTTCATGTGAAGACCTTATTCCATGTGAAATCCCATCAAAATCAATGGAACTATTTGTAGTCTGAGTTACTCCCCCAATAATATAATACAGATGACTGCAGCAGATACAATCTATGGAGCCCAGAATATGCAGGCTTTTTATAATATATAAATATAATTATATTATTCATTCTGTAAGCCAGAAAGGCTTCTTCAGTTAAGGTCTGTCTGGCAGAGGGACATGATTTAAAATGTATGGACGTACATATCAGATATCCTTAGGTAATTTTAATACACTTTGGATAATCTGGATATTAAAACCCAAAGAAATTGCTACTTGATAGTTGTATGATCATTACAAATGCATGTAAGAACTAAATAATACTTCCCCCCCACCCATAATTGCTTCCATTCCTCCACTTGTAGACATGTAGGCAGCTTACATACTTCTGTGTTCATTCAGAACTTCCAGAAGTGCAGCTGCAGAGACTGTTGGGGTGGATCAGTGGACAAGATGATCCCAGATGTGGGATGGAGGGAGAATAGTTTGTGTTGATGAAGGAAGCCAAACAGCTGGGAGGTGGCTTGATAACATTGGCCGCCCTCATTGCTTTCTGGCATTTGAACTTTTGTTTAAACAAGTAGGTTGACACTTCCAACTGTTTAATAGTTGTAAAGACTGCCTGACCCCAGCCTAACTTGTTACTATTTCTTCTGTGTAGAGGAAACATGATAATAACATTCAAGTGCTGTTATTTTCTTAAAATAGTATCTGAGGTGTGCACCAAGGGAATATGCTCTGATGCTAGACAAGGTTGAAAGTTAAATATAAAAATATCCTTTTTTAAACACTCATCAAAATTGATATTTTGTTTTTCTTGTGTAAACCTTTCCCAGTTAGCACAGGGAATAACAGTGAACTGGTAACATTGTCCACAGGGGACTTTGGGCATTAGGGGCAGGATGGAATCTTAAATCCAATAATGGTGCAAGGGGTGAATAAAGAGGTGATGAACTGGTTATGATACTACATAGTAGCCAGTGATTCTTGTGACATTAGAAGAACAGGTATGACAAGTATCACTTGTGCTCTCACAGCCTGAAAGAGAATGTTGTATTGATAAATGCCAGAAAGAAGAACCAGGTACACCAACTCTGTGTGCATGTGTATGCCCTGATTTTGTGTCCTCCCATACATATACTGTATGTGCATGCAAATCAGGATGGACACACACATTGCAGTCCACATGCACCTAACTTTGGTGACTCCAGAAGTACATGTGCAATTTTGAAATTCTGGTCTCATTTTTGAGGTATCTAATAACAAGTCCTCATTCTCTCTTACAAGTAAGAAACTTACTTTTTCTCTGCTGGAGTAGTTTAATAATTCCTACAATCTGTGACCTTACCTTTAAACAACTACTAGAAGGAGGGTAACACACCAAAGTCCTTTTTTTTTTTTTTTTTAAGGAGCCTTAGAATTAGCTGATCAAAGAGCTTTGCTTCCTGAATGAGAAGATCACAGCCTAACATGTGCACTGCTACTATTAGGAAACTATATGTCCCAGTCCTGCAATCAGATCCATGCATCCTGCCTGGAGCCCCATTGACTCAGCAGGGCTCCATGCATCCACAAGAATCTCATGCATGGATCCAATGGAGGTCTAGAAGAGCCCTCACCTAGAAAACCAGCAGTGAAACATGGAAAAACATAGTATACTTTCCAGTATCTGTTGTATTTGTTGTATCATTCTTACTGGTATTTCATAAGAAAGTGACTGTGCAAAATATATAGCCATATCTACAACCCCCAAACATGAATCCATCCTGTAACGGGCAAGGAATAGCTCTTAAGTCTATTCTTCTATCCAACTGAATTGGTTGATCTGTGCCTATTAACCTAACATCTGCCAGTCATGCATTCTTCAGTTTGATTCTTCTTTATTGAGCTTTCACAGTGTTTCTTAAACCATGGTCCACAAGTCACTAGTGGACTGGGGAGCTGCTAATGTCACAGTGCTGAAATACATGTCAGACTTCAAGCAGTGACATTTGCTGCTAATTGTAGATCAGCTCCAGGAATCAGGGTTTCTAGAGGCTTTTTTGCCCAATTAAACTAAAACCATATCAAACAAACCAAAAATGCCAAGTACCTCTCTGCAATTTTAGAGGGCTTGTCCACATACAGAATTTGCAGCCGTTTAACTTAAATCAGTAACTTAAACTATTTTAGTTTTAAAAGTTCAACCCCTCCTATGAACTGGGTTTATTTATGTCTGTTTTAAAACTGGTTACATCAGTTTAACTAGCACCTGCAAAGTTACCCATGCAAGCTCACCCAATAAGCCAGGTTTAAATTAGTGTAAAAGAGTCCACACAGGGTTTTGCATCAATTTAACTAAATTAGTTTAAAATTATATTTACATGAGTGCAACTTTGTGTGTAGATCAGGTCTGAAGCCTTCTGTCTTTCCTGGCATGTGTTTCTTTGGTGTAAATTCTACTGTGAGCAAGTTTATGGAAGACTCAAAAATCAGAGAAGTCCTACAACAGGGGTTCTCAAACTGGGGGTCGGGACCCCTCAGGGGGTTGTGAGGTTATTACATGGGGGGGTCGCAAGCTGTCAACCTCCACCCCAAACCCCGCTTTGCCTCCAGCATTTATAATGGTGTTAAATATATTAAAAAGTGTTTTTAATTTATAAGGGGGGGGGTCACACTCAGAGACTTGCTATGTGAAACATGTCCCATGCTTCAGGAAAAGGATGGGATGGAAACCTGGAAAAGTAAGTTTTCATGAAAGGAGGATCTCTGCTCACAAAGTGGGTGTTGTGTAGCTGGATTGCATTGTCTATAACAGTGAAACCAAGTGTGGTGCTTAGAACATGTACACAGAGTAACTCCCAGCTAACAGAAGGTGAGCTCAGTTCCTCCTGGCTCCACCAGGAAGCTGTTCCTTTTTGGTTCCATTAGAGCCATTGCTTATGGACAGTGATGATCCTTTTTCACGTCTTAGCTGGGGAAGTGCTCCCATCTAGTTCAGCCAATGGACTGGAGACACCTCTTTGCTACATGGTTACTTAAGTCCACTCTGGTGTCTGGCGAAACGCTGGCAGAGACAAGAGTCCAAATGGCTCATCCCTGAAATCTCAGGGCTCAGGCCCTGAGAGGGAAATGTGAATGTAGCTGTTGCTGTTTAAAATAAGTTGGCAAGGCTGCTATGTATAATTAGTCTTCCTTAATTATCTAGAACACAGGAAAATTTATGATCATCAGTTGCTCGCTACTAAAATAGATTATTTAATTTCCATTTGGATTTTTTTCCACTTAACCCAAGCCTTTAAAAAAAAAGACCCAGGCTTTTAATTTTAACCCACACTGCTCCACTTTTCTCTCTACAGAATTTCAAATCACCACATTTGAGTGAATAGTCTCACATGCTTTCTTGATTTTTTTTAATAAATATTTTTAAATATCCCATACCAGGAAAAAAATGTGGTGGACCATAACCTGAAGATGATTTCTGAATTGAATGTGATCTCTGCCTAAAAAGCTTGTAGAGAAATCACCTTATATTTGAATGCATGTGGAATGCTGAAGATTCCTTCTAAAATATTTCAGAAGGGATGCATCCGATGAAGTGAGCTGTAGCTCACCAAAGCTTATGCTCAAATAAATTTGTTAGCCTCTAAGGTGTCCCAAGTCCTCCTTTTCTTTTTGCAGATACAGACTAACAGGGCTGCTACTCTGAGACCTGTCAAAAGTATAGTTGCACATATCTCAAACAGCAGAATCGTGGATCAGCTATCCTAAAATATTAAACCACCTTGCTTTCCAGTACCAAAGAAGAGCTGAATATGGTCTGCAGATGTTTTAGCTCCCGGACCTTTACTCCCCTATTTTTTTTTTAAATCTATTAGAAGATGCTTTAGAAATATTTTAGTCCAAGCAATTAAGTGCTCTGCCTTATTGAATTGACATTACCCTGCTGGGTAGAAGGAGTAAAATGCAGTCAGCATTGTAAAGCCTTTGCTTTTCAGCCCAATTCCCTCTTTCAGCTGCTTTGCTCTCTCCCTTATACACAGTGAAGCTTCACGGCAAGATTACTCCAGCAAGCAGAGGTACTCGCCTTTTCCACTAACACCTTCCCGGACCTAGTCTTGTTGCATCAGACAGGCATTGCTTCCCAATCCTCTGTATTGCAAAGAACGAGGCTCGGACCGTATTTTGCATCAAGGAAAAGGAAGCCGTTAGAACACGGTCACGCCAGGGAAATACTATGAGTTTAAAGACCAGTCGTTAAAGACTCGGGACGCTTCACGCGGTGTCTTTTGAAGCCCCTGAGCGCAAGAGCTGAGGCATCGTCCGCGAGCTCCAGTCTCCCCCGGCTTCTCCTACGCGACGCGAGGCTTTTCCCCCAGCGGGCGGCTTGAGGCGGCGGGTGGGGCGCTCGCTCAGTGTGGCCCGTTGTGAGCCGGGGGCGGCGACCGGAGCAGCATGAGAGAGAAGCGCAAAGGGACGCAGGGCTCTGAAGGGGGGGGAGGGTCACCCCCAGTGGGCAAAGTGGCCTCCCAGGGCCCTGGCGCTGAGCGCGGCGCGCTGACCTGGGACCTGCCAGGCCAGCCTCGCTCGGCAAGCGCGTGGGGACATACCAGCCTCGCCAGCATCCTGCGGCTGGCCTCGTCCGTGCAGCGCTCGGGGAAGACGCCGCGGGGCGCCAGGAAGAGGAACGTGCTGCCCAGCAGCCAGCCGAGGAAGAGCAGGAGCGCGCGTCTCCTCCGCAGCTTCCGCCTCAGCCTCTTGAAGGCAGGGATGCCCCGCATGGTCCGTCCTGGCCGGGGCGGCTTCACGCGCAGCAGCCAGAGGCAGGAGGGGGCCTCCGGGCGATCAGGGTCGCTCCCACTCGCTCGGACCTGTCGCTGGAGCCATCATGGCCAGGAAGCAAATGCCCACCCGCCCCAGCCCCCCCCCCCCGGCCGCTCCTCGCGCAGCGGCCCGCTGGGCCCTGTCCCGGGGCCAGGGGCTGGCCAACGACACCGTGCTCGCTGGGCAGCGGCGTGTCATCCCCACGGTGCGAGCTGCTAACGGGGCTGTGCGCGATGGGAGCCCTGCGCCGCGTGGCCCCTGCACGGCCCGATGGCTCTCCCTCCTTTTGAATTGAAGCCACGTAGTTCCGCCTCTTTTGTCGGCTGTCTCCTGTGTCAACCAACCCTCCTGCTGGAGTTACGAGGCAGCTTCCCCCCCCCCCCCCCCCCCGAAGTTTCACGCACAAGGATAAAAGGGGGCTGGAAGCCTTGACTAGAGCGGCCCGGTGCATCTTTTTCATGCTGGCGGCGGCTGGACACTTTTAAGAGACAGCCCGAGGACGGATGGCCCGTCTGCATGAAGCGTCTCTAGCGAAAGGGGGACAAAAGTTGATTACTGAAGAATATTTTCTGCTGTTTGAGTCCCCGTGAGGTTTACGACCCACCGCGGGGAACCAGCAAAAGCAACCCAAGTGCCCACTTCTCAATGCGGGAGCACGTGTGCCGCTGAAAGTGGTGGGAACCAAGTGGGGGGAAGCCTGTCACCAGCTGGGAACAGCAGCTTTGGTCAGCCGCTGCTTAAAGGGCAGCCCTCCGCCCCCTGGGCTGCGGTTTCTTGTGATGTTTTGCTGGGTCTGTGATTCCTCGTGACCCCCCCCACCTGCACACTTCAAGCACGGCATGTCCCCCCCCCCCAACACACACACACTTCAAGCACGGCATGTTCCCTCCCAACACACACACACTTTAAGCACTGCATGTTCCCTCCCAACACACACACACTTTAAGCACTGCATGTTACACCCCTGCAACACACACACACACATACTTTAAGCACTGCAGGTTACACCCCCCAACACACACACACTTTAAGCACTGCATGTTCCCCCCCAAACACACACATACTTTAAGCACTGCATGTTACACCCCCCAACACACCCACACACACTTTAAGCACTGCAGGTTACCCCCCCAAACACACACACACACACACACTTTAAGCACTGCATGTTACCCCCTCTCCCCAAACACACACGTACTTTAAGCACTGCATGTTATCCCGCCAAACACACACATACTTTAAGCACTGCATGTTACACCCCCCCAACACACACACACACTTTAAGCACTGCAGGTTACCCCCCCAAACACACACACACACTTTAAGCACTGCATGTTACACCCCTCCAACACACACACACACACACACTTTAAGCACTGCATGTTACACCCCCCAACACACACACACTTTAAGCACGGCATGTTCCCCCCCAAACACACACATACTTTAAGCGCTGCATGTTACACCCTCCAACACACACACACACACTTTAAGCACTGCATGTTACCCCCCCAAACACACACACACACACACACACACTTTAAGCACTGCATGTTACCCCCTCTCCCCAAACACACACGTACTTTAAGCACTGCATGTTATCCGCCAAACACACACATACTTTAAGCACTGCATGTTACACCCCCCCAACACTCACACACACACACACTTTAAGCACTGCAGGTTACCCCCCCAAACACACACACACACTTTAAGCACTGCATGTTACCCCCTCCCCAAACAGACACATACTTTAAGCACTGCATGTTATCCTTCATCAGTAACACCAGCTCAAACCCTGGGGACCTGTAGTATTTGCACTGCACCCGCTAATGCACTCTCACAAACAAACCGAACAGGTCCCTGCCCCCAAAGAGCCAACATTTTAAGAGCTCAGCTGTGGTTTTCAGCACACAGGGGTATTGGGATAGTAACTGTTCACTGGGAGCCATGTGTAGCCTCCCCACCTCCGTGGGATGTCTGGGGCATAGGCACTGCTGCACTTTTCTGGTGGTCATCCTCCCCCTCACCACAGAAGTGACAGCTCCACCAGTGGCTGGTGTGGTGAGGCGTGGGCCCCTCTCTGCCTTGTGTGAGAGGCTGGTGTTACTGTGGGGGCTACCTTCATTCAGTGAGAGCAAGGACTGCGGTTATGATTGGCCCCTGTGCTGGGTAGGATGAGAAAGAGGATCCTTGCATCCTGTCCCCACTCCTGGGCAGGCACTCAGGGCTGTGCACAGTCTGGCCCTCATTCAGAAACTGGGCTCAATTCTTCCCCCTCCCCCACATCCAATTAAGTAATAATTTACTCTTTGGGTAAGCCCATCACTTTCATAGAATAAGGTGCAATTCAGCATAGCAAGAGCATCTGAATCTGGCCCACTATGAGATATGGCACTAAAGAGAGGACCAGATTCTTCTGCCCTCACTCTTATGGAATTGTACTTCATTTCATGAGCGGTCCCCTTGCTGTAAAATGCATTGAATTCAATGGGACTACCCACCAAGTAAGATACTACTTAACACGAATAAAGATGGCAGAATATGGCGCACTGGTGGAGGGAGAGTAAAGGACAAGGGCAAACCGTGAAAGATAATTCAATAGTATAATATATGCAGTGTATAAGTCACTGCTTGGGAGTTTTGTTAGTAATTAATTTCACTCATTTAATTTCACCAAGTGGTGGTCAGTATTGGATAGCTGGGCACAGTGAACCCAAAAGATGTGTGTGCTGCAGCATCATGTCCAAATTCATCAGGCAAAATCTCTCTCTGCCTGGCCCAAGACACTACAAAGAAAGATGTGTCTATTGACACAAAGGAATGTTACCTCTCAAAGCAGCAAGGAATCCCTGTGCTTTAGGGATAAAACCATGTGTGTAGCAAGCATGCTGCTGGCCACACCTGCATGCTTAGCACAGATCCCCAGGCAGGATGGAGCAGGGCTTGAAGTAATCTTTTAAAAAGTGTATGACAGACATGAAAAATATGGAGAGAGGAAAAGGTTACAGATGACACCTTAGCCCTGAAGTCTTCTTGAGGCTGGCAGGGGGAGGGGGGGAAATGAGAAAAAGAAAACAAAGCACTGCTATTTCATCCTGAAAGAGCCCCTGGGGCTGAAACACGAGCACTAGCCACAATTTCTATTTTTACTGTATTTTATTGACCTTTTCCCTCTATCTTCCTCCCTATCTTTCCACATCTACATGTGACACAGCACCACACCCAGGCACCATAATATTTTTTTTCCCATCACACTGAAAGGTAGACTTGATTTTAAATGCTGGGGGCATAGTGTGGTTGTAGGAGGATTAGTGATGTGAGTAGTGTGAGCAACAAGCTGGGAGCCAGCAGCTCTGGATTTTTAATCCTAGTTCTCACTCTGAGAGAGAAATTTTCAGAAGCTGTCTCTAAGTGTGTGCCCAGTATTCGAGTGGCCAGTTTGTGACTCCGACCTGTCTCAGGATGGGCATCCAGTAGCTGAGGCACCACAAAAAATTAGAGATGGCCTTTGAAAATGTGAATCTCAAACTGTGGGTGTGACAATATCTCCATGTTTAGCATGAGGATAACAGCCCTTATGGACCTATGGTACTTCCAAGGAGCATAATTAGTTAACATTTGTAAAGTATTATTTAAGTATCATTCTTTTTTAACCCTGGTTCTGAAACACACATGAGTGATTCCTGACATACTGATTTTGTGACTCGGAAAGGGGAAACAGACTTTTGGAGCTTGAACCTTTATTCCTTTTGCACTCAAAACACCCTCTGAAATCAGTGGGAGTTTGGAATGTGCAAGGAACCCAGGATGGCTCCCTTCATGCTCACTCAAGGTTGGATCCTTCAACCTCAAACCCATCTAACTAAAGTTACTGCTCTGCTGGTTTGGGACCATGAGATTGATGACAACATTGGAGACATTAATGCAGGAGAAAAGGTTAAACAAGATTGGAAAAAACCTAATACAGTTAGAAATCTGTTACAAATATCTGGCAATTTTCTCTTTGTCTTATCTTTTTGGGTGCTGCTCCCAAAAACATCTCTGCCGACAGCAAATCAAAGCTACACATCTGGTGCCACAACACCCACTCCTTCATAATGTGGCAAAACCCACAGGAACAAAGCTCTCCTTCCAGGAGATTTCCACAGAGCACTCTATCGGTGGAGCAGTATGTTTCACCTAACTTTGCAGTTCTTGAAGATACAAAAATCCCATTTACTTTAGAAGGAGTTTTATGCATGAAAGGACTTCAGGACTTTGGGATCTTATTGGTAACTAAGCACCAAAAGAACAATGATGTCTATGTAGCATTGTAGTCACAATGTGTACTAACACTGGGGACCTTTTGAGCAGAATGGGATCAGAGCTAGAAAGTTGTGACTCAGGTATAGAGCCAAACATTTTCAAGTGTTTAGATAAAAGGCCATTATACTGATGAGGATATAACTGCAAATTTCAGATCTGGATGCAAACTTCACCAACATTCAGGGATGTTTAGATGGAGGATATTGATCTCAGCCCATCTTTACTTTTTAAGAATAATACTGGTCCTGTATAATATGAATCCATTTGTATCCATGCATGATTGCAATTTTTCTTCAGCATCCCTCAAAAGTTATAGACTCTGAAGCAGAAAACGTTTGTTTCCTGTATATATTAAAATATAGAAATAGGATTATGTCACATTGCAAATCTTACACAGAATATATTCCTAGAGGAAGCAATGGTTTTGTCATATTTTGATTGAGAAATAAGCATGATGAAAATTAAACAGAAAGCCTCAAGTCAAAGCAAATGTCATAAAGAATAGTAAAATAAACCTAGGATAAATGTATCAATTCATGTCCAATTAAACTGTTGAAAAGTTGGAAAGGATACAATGAAAACATTCTTGGTCTCATCTTCATCTCCATTTGGGCACATCACAAAACCACCATGCATTTTGGCACAGTTCAGGGTTGGAATAGCCAGAGAGTTTGAGGGCCCAGAGGTGAGATGCCTTGGCAGAACTGTGTGGAGAAGCCTTGCATGGTGCCTACCAACTGGCTCAAGCCAGGACTATTAGGACTCAATATTGGTAGGAGCTGAGCACACACCTCTCCCATTGAGTTCAATAGGAATTGACTTTGCTCAGCCCCTAGCAGGATTGGGACCTTAGTCTTCATTTTCATGAGCAAGCAATTCAATATCTGATTTTAAAAAGAATAAATAAATAGGACTTACCACTCACACCCAAATTAATGAACTGTGCAGTTGGTTCATTATGGCTGAAAAAGCTCATCACCAAGTATATTTTTTTAATGTCATTAGCATGAAAGTTGTGGGACTTGTCTTTGAAAATGTGATATGGTTTCAGTTATCTTCCACTCAGCACAAACAAGTCTACTATTTCTGCTGGAAGCTCAGAAAACTTGCAAACCCCACTGGACTGCAGTTCAAAAATACATTGTAGCATATAAATATTTCTTTCTGATTTCCTGTGGCGAAGTTAGGTAATCTGGAAACATCACAAGGTTTGGCGTACATTTGAAGATATCCTTCAGGCATGTAATTTTCCTGCTGACTGCTAGGTCTAGCAGGGAAACCAAAATGTATTTTCCTCATTCATGCCACTAATCAAAAATAAAATGTTGTGGGCTGTTAACAAAATTTTCACAGCATTCTGTGCTGTTTCTTTATATTGCAGACCACAGTGAGACAGATGGTATAATATAAAGAATTCATTTCAGAATGCATGTAGCTTCTGGGGCTGCAGGGAAAACTGGAAATCATTCATTCCTTTGAACAAGAAAAGTGTGTAAGTGGAAAAACTTTGTTACATTAGTATGTCATGAGGATGATGGGACTTATAGTAGATAGTGCCCTACTCTGGTTGTATTTCACTTGCTTGCAAATGCTCCATAGTTATAGTTGCCCATGTGACCTCAAACCTGTTTTGTTTTCCTTATTCCCTTTTGCTCTTTTATGGATTCCACCTGTGACAGAGTGCTGGGAACCAACACTTGAGCCTGCACTCTGATCACTTAAACATTAATTAATTCCCCACCACCACCACCTGTGTGTCTAATTAGCAGTTTAGAATGGGCTGGGGAGGATTAAAGAGCTAATTAGCCCATTAACACAGAGGGTAGAAGAAAGCACAGGAAGGCAGTGCTGGGGGAGAGGGTCAGAGTAGGAGAGTCAGAAGCAAGAAGGATCTCTGGGTGACAAGACCTCTTCCCTCTCTTTGCCAGATAGCTGAGGAGAAACTGAAGCTGTAAATGATGTGGTGTATGGATCAGTAAGGTGATGTGAAGAGCAATGTAAATAAACTACACCGTGATGTTTAACAACTGAAATCTCTGAATACTATGTGTAGACAGAGCAGAAGACAAGGGCATGACCTTGCCCTCTCACAGCCTACATTTTTTAGATGTACAACTTGCCTTGCTCTTCTCTTTAGATATCAATCTGGAATCAATGTCTTATCTTGCGCCAGCTTTGTCCATCTCAACTGAAAACAGTGACACTTTTGGAAGAGAATCAGGTATCATGGCAATGACTGTGGTATACATGCCTAGATAGATAAGACTGGATTAGACAAAACAACCAGGATCCAAATCTCCCCCAAAACCAGGAATATTATTCCATGTACCAAAAATGTTTTAAATCCCAATACTTCCAGCGATCATGTAATCTCTGTGGTTCTCTCCTCTGTCAATTCATGTTGCCTCTCACCAAGAGGTTAGGTTCCTTAAAAGCTGTATGGTGTAGCATGTTGTATGCATGTCAGTGGAGTGAAAGGCATAAGAGTGGCCATACTGGGTCAGACCAAAGGTCCATCAAGCCCAGTATCCTGTCCTCCAACAGTGGCCAATGGCAGGTGCCCCAAAGGGAATGAAGAGACAGGTTATCATAAAATGATCGATACCCTGTCACCCAGTCTCAGCTTCTGGCAAACCATTCCTTCCCATTCTGGCTAATAGCCATTGATGGACCTATCTTCCATTAGTCTATCTAGCTCCCTTTTGAACCCCGTTATAGTATTGGCCTTCATAACACCCTCTGGCAAGGAGTTCCAGAAGTTGACAGTGCATTGCATGAAAAAATATTTTCTTGTGTTTGTTTTAAACTTGCTATCTATTAATTTCATTTGGTGGCCCCTAGTTCTTGTATTATGAGAAGGAGTAAATAATACTTCCTTATTTACTTTCTCTATACCACTCATGATTTATAGACCTCGATCGTATCTCCCCTTAGTCGCCTCTTTTCCAAGCTGAAAAGTCCCAGTCTTATTACTCTCTCCTCATATGGAAGCTGTTCCATATCCCTAATCATTTTTATTGCCCTTTTCTGAACATTCTCCAATTCCAATATATCTTTTTTGAGATGGAGTGACCACATCTGCATGCAGTATTCAAGGTGTGGGTGTGCCATGGATTTATATAGTGGCGATATGATATTTTCTGTCTTATTATCTTTCTTGATGATTCCCAAAATTCTGTTCACTTTTTTGACTGCTGCTGCACATTGAGTGGATGATTTCAGACAACTAACCACAATGACTCCAAGATCTCTTTCTTGGGTGGTAACAGCTAATTTTGACCCCATCATTTTATATGTATAGTTAGGATTATGTTTTCCAGTGTGCATTGCTTTGCATTTATCAACATTAAATTTCATCTGCCATTTTGTTGCCCAGTCACCCAGTTTTGTGAGATCCTTTTGTAGCTCTTCGAGGTCTGCCTGGGACTTAACTATCTTGAATAGTTTTGTATCATCTGCAAATTTTGCCACCTCACTGTTTACTCCTTTTTTCAGATCATTTATGAACATCTCAGAATAAAATGCTACAACTGCTTCCAACATTTTGTATCAAAAATTTCTATTCTTTGGGTCAAATTCAGCTGTGGTGTTATAGCCATTTTACACTAGTACTTGTAGCCAAGGACACAAGATATCAGGTATATTTAGGATATAGTGGTGAAATATAAGTATTAATTAATGCTGTAACACAGGACCTACAGGACTCGGGCTTGTAAAATATTTAGCTTTGCCAAAATAGGCTTTAGGATTTAGGCTAAATTAGCTATAGTATAAAGATAAGTAAGCATAAGTAAGTTAATAATAAATGTGCTGAGCTTCTGTCTATGTTTGCGATATGCTGATGTTTTGAAAATAACTACTGAGTTTGGATAATGATGTGTAGGAAAGATCAGTAGACACCCCAAGATGACTCTTGGTAGTCAGGGTGAAATGTGAGAGAATTCCTTAAGGTTACTGCCTTTTACTGTGGTGATAAGGTGATGTAAATGCTAATGAGCATAAAGGGAACTAACAAGTTAGCCAATGGAAAACAGGGCACCCCAGAAGTAGTGGGGTGTGGAAGTTCAAATAAGGAAAAGGGGTAAAAATCTTCAAAAATATGTATGAACACCAGTGGGCATCAGCATAACACATCATAAAAGGTGTATCCCAGCCTGTGTGATTCCAGGATGATGACACTGGTGAAGATGATGAGTAATGTTATGGGTTTTTCCACAAGGCATGGTGTGAATAATGCAAATACTCTGTGTTCTGTGTTGGTGTCTCTCTCTCTCTCTCTCCTTTACCTGATTGCAGTGTGTGTATCGTTGTGGGCTTGGCTAGCTAAAGTAGTTATTATAAAAAGAGCACTGTGTTGTCCCGGTGGTACACCATGGGATCCCCCTTCCATTGATAAACTCCCTGCTGTTGTCAGTCTTGGAGCTGAACAGTCACAGATTAAGGGAGGTGTAAACCTTCACTTTGGAGAGGGTGATTGGTTAAAGTAACCCATAACTATAGATAAGGCTACATGCTGAACGTGGCCCTTTGTGTTCTCCCTCATGGGGTTCTGAAACAATTGAATAAACATTTTTAACTGTCTAACCCAGAGGTTCTCAAACAGCGATCCGTGGACCACCAGTGATCCACAAGCTCCAGTCAGCTGGTCCGCGGATAGTTCCCTCAAAGGTGCACGCCTGGGTGGCCGCACACGAGAGACTGAAGGGCCACCCACCTAATTAGTGGAGTCACACAGATGTGGGGGGTTGGGGGGAATTTGGAATGTACAGGGCTGCAGCGGCCAGAGAAAGAGGTATCTTTCTGTAGCTCCAGGCTACGGCTGCTGGGGAGAGACGGCCCTCCTTCTCAGCCCCAGCTCGGGGGCTGCCGCAGTGGGGGGAGAGGGCACATCCATCGCATTAGAAAGGTAAGGCTATTGATATTAAAATATGAGTTGTGTGCTTTTATTTGTAGAACAAAAAATGTTTATTTTTTTTATATATAGCGCTTTTATCCAAAGCACTTTTCAATAGTTAGCTAATGGGACAAACAACATTTGGAAAGATCATTAAGTAGTCCACTGAGACACTGGGCCGTGAAAAAAAGTTTGAGAACTACTGGCCTAACCTCTATTAGTAACTTGTTTAAAATTGTGCAAGGGTTATTTAACACACAAAGACCATCATTCATACTACATCATTACAGAGAAAAAAATACAGGTCTGATTCTCCATTTCTTTTCATCTCCTGTATTTATTTACAGATGCCATGAATCCAAAGTCCCTCAAACACACAAGATTCTTCCATGTTTTCACAATAGTCCTGTGGGTATTTTAGGGCAGGATCAAGCATTTAGTTACATAGTACAGCAAAAGGGAAGGAGAGGTAATCTTCCCTTTTTCTACAGTATATCACTGTATGACATATGTGCCCCACATAAGGGGAAGATTCTAAAGGCTTGGACTATTTTAGAAAAGTTACAATGTTGAACTCAATTTTAAACTAATCTAGTTACATATGTGCTGACCAGTTTAACTGCATTTACATTACAGGTTTGCACCTATGTAACTAGACTGATTTGAAATCCATTTCATTACACAAATGCAACTTTTGTAACGTAGACAAGGTCTGAAGCTTGCATTTTGTTATGTTATTGTGTTTTAAATTTAAAGAATCTGGCATAGGTGTTTCCAGAGTTTTGAATGTTTTCTGTTACTAGGATAGAAATGAAAAACAAATATTAAGTTTTGCATATGGAAAAAGGCATCTTCATTGCAGGGATAAGAGACCACCATGTGGATATTTTTGATACTACATACTTGAGGTTTTGTAAACTGGAAATACACCTTTTGGAAACAAGCTTTCATGTGTGTAACCCTTCTGCCAGGTGGAGCCAGCAGCAACAAGGGCCGGGTTCAGTATCTAGGGGTTCCTTTTCACCAATATAACACAAAACCGATTCGAGCCCCCACCCAGTGACCTGGGACAATTACATACCACCCCCTGGGCACCTCTAAGAGGCAGTACTTCCCCTCTTGCAATCACAGAGTCTGAGTGTAGCAAAAACTTTTAATAAAAAGAGGGAATTAACTCAGCATTAATTTGGGAAAACACCGCAAGAAGGGCTCATGAACACAAACCATGAGCAAAAGACCCACCCCCAAGTATGTTGGGCAGTGTCCTTTTCCCCTCAGCGTCTTAAGTCCAGCAACACAAAAGTCCCTTTAACGTCCCCGTCCCTTCTCTGTACCCCACTCACTGTTGCTGTCCTTGGCCAGTGCAGCCCCAGAGTTCAGAGGTTCATCCGCAGAGTTCGCCTTCCACCCTGTGTGGAAGGCATGGGGGGTAAGGAGGCACCTTACACAGCACTGCTCGGGCACTCGCTTGTCGCCCCAACAGCCAATCGCCACGCCTCTGCAGGGCTCTGCTCTGGTCCTCTCCACCAGCTTTTCTGCTGGCCGTTGGCCACGCCTCTCCACCAGCCTCCCTGCTGGCCGCTTTCCACATCTCTCTGCCAGCTGCCCTGATAGCTGCTTGCCACACCTCTCCACCAGCTGCCTGCTCACCAAGCTATCTTCAGCTCCCTCCCCCCACCCCACAGTTAACCAACTATCAGTTATTTCAGCTGTTAGTGGGGGAGCCTCGCTGCTGGTGCACACTGGGCAGTCTCTTGCAATAGAGACACTGTCCCAAAGTAGGTCTAATACTTAGACCTAGGTATCAGTGATTTCAGCTCTGCAGAGAGTAACAAGACTCTCAGCTGAGTCTAAATTAGCTCTTTTATTCCTCTCCATGGATCATAACCTTGTAATGGTGGAGAGGCTTGCGTGTCTCAATGACCCCGAGAGCGATGCTGCCTGGAATCATGTACTCCCTTAGGATCACCCATGGCAGAATGGTCAAGGGCAAGGTTCCAGACAAAGTGTGATCCAAGAAGTCCCTAACAGCAGAGCAGATGAAGGATAACTGCACAACGGAGGTAAAGCTGTTGTGTAATGTTACAACAGCTATGAAGGTGGATGAAGGCTGCAACAAATAGAGGATTTCCAATCGTCATGGTGTCCATGCCATTGGTTTCAAGTCCTCTACTGTCAAGGATAGTGTGGTGACTGTTGTGCATCAGTCTCCCTACTTTAAATGAAGTCCTGCACAAGCATCTTCTAGTTTTTGGGAAAATGACATTTGCACAAGTCAAAAGTCCGGTGGCAATCGGCAAGTGGCAACAGGAACAGGACAGTGAAATCTGGAATTTCTTAGTCACAGACCGACTCACAGGAGGTGGGTGTGTGATACAGTTGTCTTACTTGAGGATTGAGGCGGGTTGAGCATCTCGGCAGCTGCACCCACTACTGAGCGGTCCTTTTTAGGATCCACTTTGCTCACCCCACATGGGGAGGGGTTAGAAAAGGTACCCTAAAAATAGTCTTGCCTCTGTTTTTCCTGGCTGGATAGCCACATCCAGCAGGATCACCACCTCAGCAGTCAAAATGTAAGAAACTTTTCAACTTTGGAACTTGAAATGTACGTACTGTGACAGGGTCAGGCCAGATGGCTACAGGAGAGTGATAGAAGGCAGATATATTAGCCCAGGTTAAGTAGGTCCCTTTTCCCTGGGTAAGGTAACAGGGAAGGTTTCAGAACAATCAGGAACTTTCTGGAAACAATTAAGGCAGACAGGCTGATTAGAACACCTGCAGCCAATCAAGAAGCTGCCAGAATCAATTAAGACAGGCAGGCTAATCAGGGCACCTGGGTTTAAAAAGGAGCTCACTTCAGTTTGTGGCATGCGTGCGAGGAGCTGGGAGCAAGAGGCTGATAGTGAGAAGGAATACTATTGGAAGAGTGAGAAGTACAAACATTATCAGACATCAGGAGGAAGGTCCTGTGGTGAGAATAAAGAAGATGTTGGGAGGAGGCCAGGGGGAAGTAGCCCAGGGAGTTGTAGCTGTCACGCAGCTGTTACAGGAGCCACTGTAGACAGCTGCAAACCACAGGGCCCTGGGCTGGAACCTGGAGTAGAGGGCGGGCCCGGGTTTCCCTCATCCCTCCATTCCCCCAACTCCCTACTTGATACCAAAGGAGTTGAACTGGACTGTGGGTTTCACCAGTGGGGAAGGTCTCTGGCCTGTTCCCCGATCCACTAGGTGAATCAGCAGAAACTGCAGGGATTTTTCTTCTTCCTTTCCCCATGCTGGCCAGTGATGAGGCTAACTGAGTGAATGGCAGATCTGAGCCACGAAAGTGGCCAAACTGAGTGCTGCCATGAACCTCTGAGGCGAGCAAATCCGCCAATAAGCGCAGGATCCACCAAGGCAGAGGAGGAACTTTGTCACAGTACCCTGATGGACAATTCAAACAGCGAACGACCAGAGTGACGTACAGCCATTATTGCTCATGAATTGAGTCGGTTTAACATCGATATTGCTGCTTTGTCCGAAACTAGAAGAGCTGATGAAGGACAGGTGAGGGAGGAGAAAGGAGGATACACCTACTTCTGGAAGGGAAAATCTATAGATGAACCCCGATTGCATGGAGTGGGCTTTGCTATAAAAAACAAGCTTGTCAGATGCCTCTCTATGGTACCAGTTGGCATCAATGAGCTGTTTATAACACTCAGATTGAGGCTCACCAAAAATCAACAGGCAACTATTGTGAGCGCCTATGCACCAACACTGGATGCCAATGAGAATGTAAAGGAAGATTTTTATTCTTAGTTGGAAACCATTTTATCAGAGACCCCTTCAGAAGACAAGATCATCCTTCTGGGGGATTTCAATGCACGTGTTGGACGAGACTCAGACCTGTGGAAAGACACAATCGGGAAAGAAGGAGTTGGCAAAAACAATTCAAATGGAATTCTGCTCCTGACCAAGTGTGCTGAACATGAACTTATTATTATGAAAACCCTTTTCTGACAAAAGGAAAAGTTCAGAACATTTTAGAGACACCCATGGTCAACGCACTGGCATCTCCTAGACTACGTCATAGTTCGTGCCCAAGACCGTAGTGACATACTTCTCACAAGAGCAATGACAAGTGGTGATGATTGTTGGACTGCTCTTTGATCCACAATAAAAATTAAGATCACTCCCAAATGGAGGCTGCAAAAGAAGCAGGTCAGGCACAAGCTGAAGGTTCTAGATTTGAAGGACCCTATTAAGCATGACCACTTCCAAGAAGTCTTAGAAGAAAAGCTCCCATCAGAGTTTCCTGAAGAAATTGAGGAACTTTGGAGTCAGTTGAAAGCAGTAATCATCAATGCCTGTGAGGAAACTATAGGCTACCAAACCAGAAAACATCAGGACTGGTTTGACTAGAATGATGCTGAAATTGAGCAACTCATGAATGAGAAGAGAATGGCATTTTGTGTTTTGCTGAACGACATAATTGTAATATAAAGAAAGAAGCCCATGCCAAGGCGAGGTCAGAAGTACAGCGTAAAATCAGAGAACGTAAGAACAAATGGTGGACTGAGAAAGCGCAAGAATTCCAACATCTTACAGACATCCACAATATATGTGGTTTCTTTAGTGCCACCAAGGCTGGTTTGGGGCCAATTTTTCATGGTATGAATCCTCTTCACTCTAAGGATGGAACTACACTTGTGAAGGACAACGAAGCCATCAATTCTCACTTGAAAGAACATTTTGAAGATCTCCTTAACCGTAATTCTATGGTTGTAGATGAAGTCCTTGAGCAAATCCCTCAATGACCATTTAGAGATGAGCTCAGATTTGTATGAGGTGCACAATACCACCATCCAGATGAAGAACAATAGGGTAGTAGGTCTAGATGGGATCTCTGCTGAAATCTTTAAAAATGGTGGACCAGAGCTAATTTGGCAGCTTTACATGTTTATCTTTAAAATCTGGATAAAGGGGGAGATACCCAGTGAAATGAGGGATGCCTTGATTGTCATCCTCTTCAAGAAAGGGGATAAAGTGGATTGTGCAAATTACCGTGGTATCTCCCTCCGAGCCATTGCTAGCAAAGTTCTGGCGCGGATCCTTGCAACCCGCCTTCTGCCCCTGTCAGAAGAAATTTTACCGGAGTCAGAGTGGTTTCCAACCATGTCATGGAACTGTGGATATGATCTTCACAGCACTGCAGCTGCAAGAAAAGTGTCGGGAGAAAAAAACGACCACTGTACATGGCTTTTATTGATTTAACTAAAGCCTTTAACTCAGTGAATCGCCGTGCCCTCTGGACTGTACTTTCTAAGATTAGATGTCCTGATAAACACATCAGTGTCCTAAAATTGCTTCATGATAACATGAAAGCAACTATTCTGAGCAGCACTGGCTCTCAGAGTGAACCTTTCAAAGTACAAACAAGAGTCAAACAGGGCTGGATTATCGCTTCAACCATGTTTGCAGTTTTTATTGCGGTCATTCTTTACCTAATTGCTGGGAAGTTTACAACTGGCGTTGAAATCACTTACAGAATTGATGGAAAGCTGTTCAGGCTTAGCAGGCTAAAAGCCAAGAGTAAGATCTCCACAACATCTATTGTTGTGGAACTTCAGTACTCTGATGACAATGCAATCTTTGCCCACTCCAAGAAAGATCTTCAAATTATCTTGAATGTGTTTGCCGATGCTTATGCATGTCTTGGGCTCACTCTTAATATCCAGAAGACTAAAGTGCTCTATCAGCCCTCTCCGAATGAGGTATTACATGCCTCATCTATCAAAATCAATGGAGTGGCACTGGAGAATGTCGATCATTTCCTCTACCTTGGAAGTCATCTTTCATCCAAGGCAGATATTGATGCAGAAATTCAACATCACCTGAGCTTTGCCAGTGTATCTTTTTCTCATTTACGGCACAGGGTCTTTGAAAATCACGACATTCGAACAGACACCAAGCTTCTTGTTTATCAAGCTGTTATTCTCCCAACACTTTTGTATGGGTCTGAAACTTGAACAACCTATAGACACCACTTGAAAATCCTTGAGAGGCACCATCAATGCTGCCTTCGTAAGATTCTGAAGATCAAATGGAAATACAGGTGCACCAATATTAGTGTTCTGGAAGAGGCAAAGATCCCCAGTATCGAGGCAATGATCATCCATTGGCAATTCCGCTGGACTGGTCATGTTGTCCAGATGCCAGACCATCACCTCCTAAAACAGGTCCTGTTCTCTCAGCTGAAAGAAGGGTACCATAACATGGGAGGACAACAGAAGTGTTATAAGGACTTGCTGAAGGACAACCTAAAAAAATGTAATATTGACATTGATACTTGGGAGACACTTGTCCAGGATCGCTTAAAATGGGTGAAGTCCTACGTGACGGTCCCCTGCATTTTGAACTTGCTTGCTGATAAGCCGAAGAGGACAAGCCACACAGGAGGAAGGAGAGACTGGTCTCCAGTCATGGTCAACGGCCTCCTGCTGAGCCTGAAAACATCTGCTGTCATTGTAATAGAACTTGTGGTTCAAAGATTGGCCTTATTAGTCACCTGAGGACCCATAACTCACATGTAAAATGATCATACTCAGTAACAAGTGATCGCCCATCAGCTCTTTTATTATACCATGGAGAGGGAAAGGGTCAAATGGTATCTAGTACCCTTAAACACAGCCCACACAACAGATACAAGTACCTGTCCCCACCCTCTCTCAACTCATTGGGCTTTGGAACCCACGTCCCCTACCTAGCGAGTGCTGTTGAGTTGAGGGTGAGTCCCTCCATTGGGGTATAGTTCTGGGGGCCAGGTACAATTCTGCTGCCCTCAGTTCACACAGCAAGGATAGCAACCCTTTACTACTCCTGCCCCAATAACAAGGAGACTGGGGATCCAACACCAGTAACAAGTGATCATTTGGATAAGCAGTCCCAGCATGCTGAGCACCTAGGCAGGGCAGGTGTGTCCATGCAAATGAGATCACCTTCTGAAGTCTTTTTCCACAGCTCACCACTAGATGTCAGGGGAGAGCTCATCCAGACTCTGCTTACACATGAATGAATCTGAACTTACGTCATGAATCTTTTATTTGGCTGATGGGTTGCGTAGGCTGGTATTCTATACTTTCAAAGTATATGATGTGCAGCTAAGTAATTCTACAAATGCACATGCCCATCTCAAACAGGTCTTGATTGTTTCAGTTCAGTCCAGTTCAGATGCATAGGGGACATGGAACATTCTCATGGTATTAGGGTTGAGCAGGATCATGAACCACTTTCAATTAGGGCAGTCAAGCAATTAAAAAAAATAATTGCAATTAATTGCACTGTTAAACAATAATAGAATACCATTTATTTAAATATTTTGGATGTTTTCTACATTTTCAAATATACTGATTTCAATTACAACACAGAATACAAAGTGTACAGTGCTCACTATATATTTATTTTTATTACAAATATTTGCACTGTAAAAAACAAAAGAAATAGTATTTTTTCAGTTCCCCATATACAAGTACTATAGTGCAATCTCTCTGTCATGTTGATGACAGGTTCTGCTCAACAACAATCGAAAGCAGTGTGGACCAACATATGTTCATTTTCATCATATGAGTCAGATGCCACCAGCAGAAGGTTGATTTTTTTTGGTGGTGATGGTTCAGGTTCTGTAGTTTCCGCGTTGGAGTGTTGCTCTTTTATGACTTCTGAAAGCATGCTCCATACCACACCCTCTCAGATTTTGAAAGGCACTTCAGATTCTCAAACCTTGGGTCGAGTGCTGTAGCTATCTTTACAAATCTTACATTGGTACCTTCTTTGCATTATGTCAAATCTGCAGTGAAAGTGTTCTTGAAATGAACAACATGTACTGGGTAATAATCTGAGACTGCTATAAATGAAAGATATGGCAGAATGTGGGTAACACAGAGCAGAAAATATACAATTCTCCCCCAAGGAGTACAGTCAAAAATATAATTAATGCATTCTTTTTTTAATGAGCATCATCAGCGTGGAAGCACGTCTTCTGTAATGGTGGTTGAAGCATTGAAGCATGAATGTTTAGCATATCTGGCACGTAAAATACCTTGCAATGCCTGCTACAAAAGTGTCATGTGAATGTCTGTTCTCACTTTCAGGTGACATTGTAAGTAAGTGGGCAGCATTATTTCCCATAAATGTAAATGAACTTGTTTGACTTAGTGATTGGCTGATCAAGAAGTAGGACTGAGTGGACTTATAGGCTCTCAAGTTTTACATTGTTTTGTTTTTGAGGGCAGTTATGTAACAATTGTAAGTTGCACTTTCACAATAAAGAGATTGCACTACAGTACTTATATAAGGTTAATTGAAAATTCTATTTCTTTTGTTTATCAATTTTACAATACAATATTTGAAATAAAAAATAATATAAAGTGAGCACTGTACACTTTGTATTCTGTGTTGTAACTGAAATCAATATATTTCAAAATGTAGAAAAATATCCAAAAATATTTAATAAATTTAAATTGGTGTTTTATTGTTGAGTTGAGCAGTGCAATTAAAACTGTGATTAATCACGATTAATTTTTTTTAGTTAATCGCATGAGTTAACTGCGATTAATAGACAGCCCTACTTTCTATATTAGTTCCCCATGACTAAATTACTTGTTACTTCCTTGGAGCTGTGCTAGCAGTTTCCTTGTGAATTATGAATGACTGCACATGGAGAAAAATGCACAGTGATCCATTATTTACTTTCAATTTTTTATAAAGCTTTGCAATTAATTAGTTTTATGTAGGATAATGTATCAAAGTTTTTCATACATCCAATATCATATTATATTTGTTTAGGGATTGATGGCCAACTCAGCAATTGTATTTCTTACAGTTTTAGTAATAATGTTAAATATCCATCAGTGTTAATGGCCCCCCAGTGCTCCACTTGTTCCTCCTGTGGAGCAGAGTCTGCACATGGGGATATGGTTAGGGCTGCACAAGAGGAGGTAGTGCTTCCTCCACAGTACTCTTCCTTTCACTTCTTCCTGTACTCCAAAGAAGCATCCTTTAAGTAGTACAGGCTCCCTAGATTATAAAGTGGTAGCATGGTGCAGAATATTGAGTCATTGCAGACAGAGCATGGAGAAACTTATGCTGCTTCCATCTTTGTGTATGGAAACACCATTATGGCTGAGAAAGGCACCAGGAGCACCCAGGGTTGAGGAGGGAACCCCTGGGCCATATGGATGAAGGACAAGTACATAGATGCCCCTTGGTTCAAGCAGATCCCCCCAAGATCTAGAAGCCTAGGAGGTGGAACCCCTGGCAACTTCCACAGGGCGCAAACTCTGATCCCCAAGAAATAATGGCAAAGAAACGCCACAAACTGCTGTTCATTGAGTTTCCACTCCCCTATGCAAGAATAATGTACACAGGGGAGAATTTGACCATCAATCACAAAGACAAAATGCTTTGTTAGGCTCACTTTGCAGATGTGTTTTCCAGGCAATTTCACACATCTCCACATCTTTTCCTATCCTGATATTGGGAGCTGGCATTGAGTACATGCCTCACATTTTTAAACTACAGGAGTCATGTTTCTCTACCTTTTCAGGTTGGTGACCCTTACTTGAAGCTGCAAATTGTCATGACCTCTCTACATTTACGTTAAAAGCAAGAGTAAAAAAAAAAAATTGTCAGGGGTAACAATGATAAGACTATCTAGCTGGTTTGTGTGTGTTTCAAGAGGATGACAGATAATACTTGACCTTGAAGGGTAAATGTGTGTAGGGAGTGGGGGAGTGAGATTTTCTTTGCTTTACACTATGACAACATTTTCCAATATCTGGTGACACCTTTGATTGCCTTTTGGGACCTGGTTGAGAAACACTATACAAGAGAATTATGTGTAAGCTTCACTTGCTGTGGGTCTGATCCAATGGCCACTGATGTCAATGGAAGTTGTTCTGCTGATTTCAATGGGCTTTTTTTGGCTTTCTGATTGCATCCCTGTTATGAAGGATGTGAGTGACATGCTGAGAAATGTGCTCAAGATATTCAGCCCTACGGGACTGGGCCATCTGGTTGTCATCTGTCTCAGTTTGTGTGAGATGGTCCAGATTTTGTCCCTCTTCCCGCAAGCGGACTTCATACAATCCTTAAATTTTCCTTTGTTTGTGTGATGAAGCCCTGGTCTCTTGTTCCTGCACATTTGAGAACTTAATTGGCTTTTCTTGGGAGACAGCCCCCTGCCTGAGACTCCCAAGAAACTGATGAGATGGATTTTTATTATTTTCCTTTCTTCTCCTCTGCTTTCTTCCTCTTCAGTTTCAATCCATTTTCTCACTATTTCTATATTTTCATCTTTTTCACTTTTTTCTATATTTCTCTGTTTGGCCTTTTCTTCCATTGTTTTCCTCTGTTGTCCAGACGTCTCACTTATCTGGTTCCTGCTCCCATTGTATTTCTCAATTCTCTCTCCCCAGCGGGATATGTGCATTGTAGGAGAGTTTGATTTTCCTTTGAATAATTAAATGTAGGCCTCTTCTGGAGATGGAAGCCTGATTCTGACCTTACTTGACTTCAGTGAAGTTACTTTCGATTTAGAAATGTAAGTCACAGAAAAAGCGGACACAAAAGCCATGACTTGGTGAACCATTAATCTGATCTGACATGGCAAGTCCTATGTTTCTGTATACAAATACATTGCTCTTCTGCTCTCAGCCCATTTTAAAATCAGACAGTATTTCCTGGCCAGGAAGAAAGGAGTGGTAAGCTATCTATGGGAAGATGACATTACCCCAAAGTGAACATCACAGGGGAGTTTTGTTTGTAGCCTACCTTATTCTGGATGTGATCCCCAAACTGGGAGGGCAGCTTCACAAAATGATGGAGTAAGGAACCACACTGGGCCTGGAACAGGCATAGTAGAACACCAGAGCAGAGCTGGAACATGGAAGGAAAGTTGAAAATTTCATTTGTGGAAGCACTTTTTGTGGAAGCACATTTGTGGAAGCACAATTTTGACAGCCTGTGGCATGGTCCAAGGCTCTTCAGTATTTCTCTAGTACTTTGGCAAATCAACAATTTATAAAAGACTGAAATCAAGTCTCCAAACACTCACTGTGAGAACTTGAAAATGACATTTCCTGAGATTCACAGCTGCTTGTAGGCACTTTGAGGATAGACTGGGCAGAGTGTCTGACTTGGCGAAAAAAGAAGCATAGTTCAGATCAAAGGTCAAGAGGGTAAATGTTCTGGCCCGTGGGCTACATGGTCATTCCAAAGTTAAGATCTGTGCTGCAGCTGTGTCCCAAGTTTGTGGGACTAATTTGAAGCCACATCACATTTTCTTGGGCCACTGACTCTTGGTTTGCCTGCCCGCTGCAGTTCTTATCCAGGATTCTGTCATGTTACAAATACTCCACTATTTTTGTCTGTGCTGGACCCGTTTCCTGGATTTATGAACCCAGAGTAACAAGAGGACCAGACAGAAGCAGGAACTTCTGACAGTTGAGCAGTGGGACAACTGCGGAAGAGATGGACACAGGTGCAAATCTTCACTCCACTGTACAGTACTACCGAGACTGGCCTTAAACTTGAGTACAGCAAGCAACCACTTTGGGCCCCATGTTGGACGCTTTACAAAATATTCTGGCTCTGTAAACCATGGACCAATCCTCTCAAGTCCTGGGGAAGAAACAACTTACTGACAGACCACGCACGTGTGTCAAGTCAACTCAGAAGGGGGAAGGCAGTTCAAAGCCTGAGATCCCAGAAAGGCCTCCTGTACATACCAGGCCAGGGCCACATTAGGGCACTGCAATAGGAAATACCATGCCAAAACAACATTAACACTGCGGCAACCCACAAACTAATTCTAGATCAGTCACCTTGTCTCTAGCCTTCAGACAGCCCTCGAGAGAGGCCATCGGATATCCAGGTTTATTTTGTGCTCCCACAGGCTAACTGAAGCCTCACTGTGTTGCTGTGGCATCCTGACAGCAGGATGCAGAAAGTGTGGATTGTAACAGCATCCAGTCTAGGCGGAACAGAGTTTATAGGGCATAGGGTGACCAGACAGCAAGTGTGAAAAATCAGGACAGAGGGTGCGGGGGTAATATATCCCTATATAAGAAAAAGCCCTGAATATCGGGACTGTCCCTATAAAATTGGGACATCTGGTCACCCTAATAGGGGAGGACAAAGGGAGATCTGCCAAAGGAAAGAAGAAAAGGATGAGGAGCCAGCCAGCAGTGTCTAGTAGAGCCTTTGTGTTCTGCCTTGTGCTTGCATGCTCTTGGTGCTAAGAAGAGAAACTTCTCAATCCATTGGTTTCAGAGTAGCAGCCGTGTTAGTCTGTATTCACAAAAAGAAAAGGAGTACTTGTGGCACCTTAGAGACTAACAAATTTATTAGAGCATAAGCTTTCGTGAGCTACAGCTCAATATGCTCTAATAAATTTGTTAGTCTCTAAGGTGCCACAAGTACTCCTTTTCTTCTCTCAATCCATTGTCTCCTAGAGCTGTGCCCCCAGGAGGCCGCTGATCATTGGAGCCTGGTCTTGCAGGAGGAGGCAAGGTCACCTGGACTCTAGAGCAGGAGGACTTGAGGGAGCAGCAGGTTGACTGAGTGAATTTTTAAATGTAGAAGCTGTAACCTAATCACCTGCAGGGGGGTGGGAGGGAGGAAACTGAGGGCTGCAATAGCTACAGAAAAACCTGGCCTAGCAGCTAATGAGACAGGGTGTCTGGGAACAGGAGCAGCATTTGTGAGGAGGGCTGAGGATGGATTTTAAGCCAGTCTCATGATTTTGGGAGGCCTGACTCATACTTTTTAAACACTTGGGGTTGGCCAGATTCAAAATGCCACTATTTTTCTTTAGAATAATTTACCTAAAAGATGCCTGGGACATTACAGTATCCTTTCCTTCAATGGGGCTATACTAGCTGAGGCTCTGGTCCTATGTTTCTAATGTGTAGTGCTTCAGTTATATTAGATTGATACAACCGTATTTGGTTGTTTCGGTTTAAGTGGGTGCTGCCAACCCCCGCCGCGTTTCACTTTGAGTTTCGTTCAAACAAACCCGAAAACAAAAGTAAATTTTGCATTCTCTCAGATACACCCAGCAGTCTCTCCTCAGAGCTTTGGGAAAGGAGGGGTTGTCAGAACCTGGCATGGTCCATGTTTGCAAAAAAGGTTTTGAAATTCCAAGAGCCTATCCACCAGCCTGGCCTGAGTGCAGAGTTTGGAACAAACACTGGCAAGTCTCACAGGTTTGAGATTTCATAACTCAGAATCCACATGGTTCTGCTCATGCCCATGTGCCTGTTTGCAGAAAGGGATAGAAATAGAGGTCAGTGAATGGACTGAAACTGCATAAATCTGACAGATAGCTAACAGATCCATAAAACCAGTTATGTGTGTTCAATAATAGAGCACATCAGCATTTTAAGTAGATTTCAGGCTGCCGTAGGGCACAACAAGAGCACAGAATTTTAACAAGGCTTGTACTATGGTATTCCCAATGGTAATAGACCCACAGGAGGGGTGAATAAGCCTACTAGTCTATTAAAGTGCCTCTTAGACTTACAACAGTCAGATATAACTGTAAATGTGCACTGTGCCCTTAAATTGCTTTGAGGAAACTTGGTGTGAAGCAGACAGCTTGAGAGCACTTCCTATTATCTTGGAAAGTGGCTGAGAGAGGAAAACACTGTGAGGACAGAGAGGCAAAAGCACATACTGTGTCACCTGGATATGCTGACTTGAGTAACATATGTTCCTTGATCCAAGTACAATCTCCAGACTTTAACTTCAGCAGCCTTCCTATTCACTGGAAGAGATGAAAGGAGAGAGGACCCTGCTGACACCAGTACCTTAAACCTTCCAAGTCATTACCCTGGGATTAATATATTTAAGGTAAGCAATGTCATTGTAATCAAAGGTTTCAGAGTAGCAGCCGTGTTAGTCTGTATTCGCAAAAAGAAAAGGAGTACCCGTGGCACCTTAGAGACTAACAAATTTATTAGAGCATAAGCTTTCGTGAGCTACAGCTCACTTCATCGGATGCATCCGATGAAGTGAGCTGTAGCTCACGAAAGCTTATGCTCTAATAAATTTGTTAGTCTCTAAGGTGCCACGGGTACTCCTTTTCTTTTATTGTAATCAAACTATCAGCAGGTATACTATGTATGTAGGTGGACAAGAATTTCTTTGACAGGCAGACAGGGCATGAACTATGTAAAGGGTTAAAGATAGCATTCTTTGAATGAGGATTTCACCCTAAACAAGATAGTCTTTTAAACTAAATGTCACCAATTCACTGAAGCCATTGTGTGCAAAAAACAAAATAAACCCAATACAAAAATCAATTGTCTATCAATTTATATTTGACAAAAATATTCCTTTCACTTTAACAATCAATCTCATTCAATGGGAGACAGGGCTTATTAATAAAAGAGCTGGGCTTTGTTGGGATTCCCTCTGAGACCTCTTTCCACTCGGCTTCCCAAAAACTCAGTTTGACTTCAAACTCTGTTACTCAGATATGTTATCTGTCATACAGCAGTGCTTCACTGATTAAACGCGGGGAGTTGGGCAGTAAATGCAGTGTACATGACAGCACCAGAGTTACACAAAAACTCTCTCTCTTTATTATGTTTACACATCTTATTGCATTTGTTATACATTGCATCATATGCTCCTAGTTTCTAATGTGCCAGGGGTGCTGCCCACCGGCTCTACCTCAGGCTCCACCCCTACTCCCAAGGCTCTGCCCCCTCCCTGCCTCTTCCCGCCCCTGTTCTGCCCTGCCTCTTTCCTGCCACTTCCTGGACCCTGGCCCCACTCCACCCCCTGCTCTGCCCTGTGGCCCTGCCCCAATCAGCCTCTTCCCCTGAGGGCCCTCCCCCCCCACTCACAGGAGCCAGTGGCCTGCATGTGGGCGAGGGGGAGGGGGCAGAGAGGAGGGAGCAGTGGGAAGGTGGGAGGGGCAAAGAGGAGCGAGCAGCGCGGGGAGGAGAGGAGCAAGTGGTTAGCAGGGCCTTGGGGGGGGGGGAAGAGGCCAGGTGGGGATGGGGCCTCAGAGCAGAGCTGTGGGGGAAGGTCCAGGCACCGGAGCCCCTCTGAGTGTGGACACAGCACCATTGTAAACCCGATACTGATCTGATGACTTTTAGGTGGCTTAATAAGTAAAGTAAGTCCATTTCCCTGAGAGCAGATGTTCTCAGCCACAGAAATCACTCCCACTATTGTCACTAATGTGTATGTTTGCCCTTGAGTCCTGCAAGTTGTTCCACACAGAGTCCTGCACCTGTGCAGAGCCCCACTGACTTCCCTGGATCTCTGCATGAACAAGGGGTCCACCTGCATGGAACAATTCGCAGGACTGAGGCATTTGTTGATAATTTCGACAGAGGCCAAAGACTGAATGGTTACGAAGACCCCGAGAAACAGACCCTCCAGGTCAGGTTGAGATACAGTTAAAGGCACCCTGGGGAATTTTTCAGCAGGGCCACCCATTTTAAAAAAAAACAACCCTATGGTTTCTAAATTAATCTAATGGGCTTTGGTTGTTGTTTTTTAACTGATCTGTGATTTGCGATCACTTGGGGTTGACAATGCCGGGGCCCTGTCCAATAGCCATGGAAGACTCCATGGAGGAATGTGCTCAGCAGGGGACAAGCTGAACCCTTTCCTCATTAATTTACATTCTCCTCCTTCCCCTTCTCCAGGATCCCCGTGTCCCTGGCTGTGGCTTCCGCTGGAAGGAGCCACCAGAGGAGTCACTAGAGAGCCGCAGCCCCAGTCCAGCTCCCTCCTTTCCCCCTGAACCTGCCGCCCTCTGTGAACCCCGTCGCCCTGCCCCACCCGGGAGATAACCACGCCCCCTTCCTTTCTGACGCGTTCCTGGTGCTTCTTGCCTCTGCGCCGCGGTGCGAAGCGAGACGCTGATTGGGGCTCGCGGCGTTCCAAAGGGGCGGGCTCACGGGGGGATTTAAACTGCAGCTGGCCGCAAGGTTCGGAACGGCTCCTGTTTCGCTGAGATTGCCTAGTGCCACGTGGGGAGGCCGCTCCGGGTAAGTGGCAGCCCCCCGCCGGGGTGGAAGGGGGCTCCCCGTCTCTGCCTGGCAGTTGCGGGCTCCGCCCTAGCTCGGGGCTTTGGTGGTCACTTTGCACCCGGTCTGGCAAAGTTTGCTCATGCTCTGTTTCCCCATGATTCTCCGGGCGGCCAGACGGTGGGGAGGGGGGCATTCAAATCCCCCCTGGCGCTGCTGGGAGTAAGCCGCAGCAGCTGACAGGGAAGCCGTGTCACTCATGGCCGCGGCGCTGATTCTGTCCCGCGGCTGCCGGTCGCTGGTGCGTGGCGGCCTGCGGCCTCGCAGATGGAGACCTGCCCCGCTTCGCTTGGTGGTGAGTAGGGTGGGGACGGGTGTGTTGGGTGGCGATCCCCCCCCCCCGGCCAGGCTGCGCATGGCTCTGACGGCATCCCTCTCTGAGCTGCATGGGCCGTCAGCAGGTTCTTTGCTCTTCCCCCAAGTCAGCCTCCCTTGTTCTGAGAGCAGGGAGCGGACCCTTTAACCCGGCCTCCCAGCCCCAATCCGCGTCCGCGGACGGGGGCTCTCGATGTCGCTGGGGATACTGGCCACACTGGGACATGACGTGCCTGCCACTTCGTGCGGGGGCGGGGGCGCTGTCTCCTCCAACCTCTGCCTCTTAAATACCCAGACCCTGCCAGTGGTTAAACGGTCTGGTGAAGGAAACCTGGGGAACTCAATGTCCTGACCCACTATCTAGCCTTGGCCCTCATGCCCAGTTCTCTAGCCTGTGGCTTGCACTGACTGACCGTGGAAACTGGTAACCATATGATGCACCATGTCTGCATCTGTAACTTCAAGACACTTGCCCTTTCCTGCCTTTCATTTCAGGAAACTGGTCAATAGGGCAAAAAGAAAAGGAGTACTTGGGGCACCTTAGAGACTAACAAATTTATTAGAGCATAAGCTTTCGTGAGCTACAGCTCACTTCATCGGATGCATCCGCTGTAGCTCACGAAAGCTTATGCTCTAATAAATTTGTTAGTCTCTAAGGTGCCCCAAGTACTCCTTTTCTTTTTGCGAATACAGACTAACACGGCTGCCACTCTGAAACCGGTCAATAGGGTGTCATCTCTGCAGTGCATTATTTGTAGATCAAAGGGCAGTTTCCCCCATCTAAAGGAAAGAGGTGGTGGCATAAAATAGCAGAATATCTAATGACTTTGGCTGTCAGTAGGTCTAATGCTTCCAGCTAACCTAGAGCAGGTGCTATTAAATAGACCCCCCCACAAACAACTGCTGTCATCTGGTGCTCCATCCTGTGGGCTGAGAACACATTTTCCTACTTTTGCAGTCAAGCCACACTTCCTCTTATGAAAAGCATCACTTATGCAATGGTGTAATCTCAGTGGTTGTGCAAAAAGAGATCTGAGCAATTAGTGACAGTACTTCATAGTATTTAGCTGGTTCCTTTGTAATACTTATCAATAACTCTAATATTCTAGCCATGTCTTCTTTGACTAGCCAATCCCCTTTGGAATCTGGGGGTCAGGAGACTTAAGGTCCTTCCAGAATATAGACATGAGTCTTTCAGTACTGACCCACAAGGCTAGCATGATCAAGTACTACTTTTAAGTGTGGTTTAAAACCAATTCTGGGGTGTGGGGGGTAGAGATCTACATTTTTACCAGCTGACTCAAACATGGTTCCCATGTAGACCATAATTCTGCCTAACTGAACACATAGTATCTTTCTATCCTCGACATTACCACTTACCCACTGGTGTTGCTATGGGAACCACAGCTCAGAACCTCTATTATTGTGTAGATCTTCTAGCCTTTTTAAAGTTCAACCATGGAGCACTGACATCACTTCCTGCATTTAATTCCCTTTTTAAAGGGGAAAAAACACAAGTGAATAATCATAGGACCTTGAGAGGTCATGTAGTTCAGTCCCCTGCACTCATGGCAGGATTAAGTATTATCCAGACCGTTCCTGACAGGTGTTTGTCCAACCTGATCTTAATCTGCAATGATGGAAATTCCACAACCTCCCTGGATTATAATAGTAGATTACACATAGTAGATTCACTGACTACACCTGGAGATGATGGCTGTTGCTATCACAGGCTTGGCTTGTTGGCTTTTCTGGAATATCTGATGGGCTAAATTGATTTGATCCTGATTTGAACAAGAGTTAGATGGCATTCCTTCCTCTGGATCCAGGCTGAATCAGTTTCTGGCTATTTGGGCAAGAATGCTGAACGAGATGGAAAATATGTGGTCACTAGAGAACTTGTAGCGTGTGTTGGGGGTTTTTTTTTTTTTTTTTTTTTTTTTTTTGAAGAGTCCAGGCCCTGACCAAATTCAGTCATAGGTACTGAAAATCCCAGATTCCCCCTCAAAACTCAGTGACTTTAGTTAAGTTTCACATTTTACCACAGTGTCTTAAGTGTTAACTGTCTAACTATACTTAATGAGTGCTTGGATGAAAGGCATTACAGGGTATGTCTATACTGCCTGCCGAATTGGCAGGCAGCAATCGATCCAGTGGGGGTCGATTATTGCGTCTAGTCTAGACATGATACATCGACATTCCCCCCCCCCCCCAAGCGCTCTCCTGTTGACTTCTGTGCTCTACCACTGTGAGAGGCGCAAGCCAAATCAACGGGGGAACGGCAGCAGTCGACTTACCACAGTGAAGACACCGCTGTGAGTGATGCTCAGATGAAAGGCATTAGGGTTTGAATATGTAAATGTCTTTCTGCAGTTCCATGCCTCAGTGTGTTCCCATTCTAGTGAGGAAAGAATGTTCCACAATATGCAGTTATGAAGCAGTTCGTTTTTGGTGGTTTTTGGTCTGTCCCCCAAACTTGGGGCTTGGCTACACTTGCGAGTTACAGCACAATAAAGGAGCCCTGGGCGCACTAGCTCACTATACGTGCCTTGCCAGCGTGGACGAGGAGCGCTCTGACTCTGGCTACAGCGCTGCTGGTACTCCACCTCGGCAAGTGGCATAATATTTTCCGCTCCCCTGCTGCACCAGTGTGAACGAGGTGTTGCATTACTGCGCTCTGATCAGCCTCTGGAAACATCCCATAATCCCCTTAAGTCAAGTGGCCACTCTTGTTATTGTTTTTGAAACACTGCAGGAATGCAGATATGCTCTTTAAAAGCTCTGTTTCTGACAGCTGGCTGCTTAGCTGCTCCAAGAGAAAGCAAGCCGTGTGTGTGTGTGTGTGTGTGTGAGTGAGAGGGGCAGCTGCGGGGTCTGCTGCTGTCTGAACTTACAAGACACCATGCTCTCAGCCCCCCAAAAACCCACTCTCCCCCCCCCACGTACACACAACACCTTACCTGTCACACTCCACCCCCCCCCCCGCATTTGACAAGCATGTTGCAGTCACTTGTATGCTGGGATAGCTGCCCATAGTGCATCACTTCCAATGCCGCTACAAGTGCCACAAAATGTGGCCATGCCAGTATGCTTGAAGGTGTCAGTGTGGACAGACTGCAGCGCTTTCCCTACTGCGCTCTCCGAAGGCTGGTTTAACTCAAAGCGTTCTACATCTGCAAGGGTAGCCATGCCCTTAGATGGCTTAACTGTAGAGTCCTGTGCAGATATAAAATTTGTATCTGCATCTGACCCACAAACATGGTCCATGAATAGATATCTGCAGATTTGCAGGGCTCTACTTAACTGATTTATTCTCCTTGAGGTTGAAAGCATCAGCATCCTTAAACTGAAGTTATCTGACTTACTGGAATACACCTCTTCAGTAAAGTGCCGTGCTGTCACCATCTCTCATTGCTGAACAGAATGCTATCAATAGTTCCATAAACGTTCAGCTTTGTGTGTGGAGGGGGGAAAGGCTGAAGAGACTCCATAAAACTTCTGCTGAAAAGGGCCTGCCAAAGAGTGTTTTGTTAGGGTAATTAGCATAGTGACTGTGACACTCCAATACAAGTTTTTCTTGCTGTTTACTTTTTTTGCACAAGCAGAAAATACCAATTTCTACCATGTAGATGCTTACTGTGGACTCAAATTTTTTTGTCCTAGAGACTGCATCTGATGCTGGCACACTTTGGCATTAAATATTTGGAAATAAATGCAATCCCATGAAGTATTTGTAAAGCTTATTTTTATTGCAGGGGAAAAAAGCTAGAAATTTCTGGTTAAGTCTCTTATCTGAAATGGCTTTCATTTTTTGGGTCAGATCCTCTAATACTGCACCAGAGTTTACTCTTTGTACAGAAGAGGTATTTATTTGGTGGGTTGAATGAGATCATTTTGAATATACTGTTTTGAAATCTAACTACTGAGAAAGTGCTGATTATCCCCATGGTAGGGCAGAGGTGAACAAAATTCCTTTAAAAGACTAAAGATTCTCTTCTTCCTCTTCCCCTAACCTCACACAACTTGGTCAAGCATAAAACTCAAGGCTGATGTCACATGGTATCATCTGGCTACACACTGACTTCTTCCTAAGTAGCATGGTGAGATCCGTCAGTCTCTGCAGACTGCTTTTGAGTAACTGAGGGCAGGCCTTACCATGAGGCAAACTGAGGCAGCCGCCTCAGGTGCCAGACTGTGGGAGGGCGCCACTAGGACCCAGAGTATAGAAAATTGTGTCTGCTGCTGGTGCATATGTATTCTCTCTGCTCTAGATGCACAGAGATGCTGTGCTGGAGGAAGGCGGGCGCAAGAGACATAACTGGCAGGCAGGAGAAAAGGTGAGAGGGAATAACAAAGCAGCTCGAGCTGCAGGGAGAGAGAGGAGAAGGAGCCTCTTGTGTACCTCTCTAGCATCCCCAGGAGCCTGGACTGATTAACACCAGCTTCTCCAGGAGCTTCCTGTTTCCTATTGCTTTCCTGAACCCACTTAAGGAGAACAAGCAGTCAACTGAAGTATAGGAGCCAGTTAGGCCCTTAAGACACTGATATCTTCCCTCACTCAGGTCCTGCTACCAGCCTGCTTATTTGTCCCCTTCAATTGAGTGTGAGCCACTATAGCTGACATGGAACAGCAGTCATGAGTGAAAGAAGAAAATGCCCCTCTGGGGCAGCATTCAGAAAAAGAAAGCTTTTCTAACTAGGCAGGAAGGAGCTCTCCTGAGATACATAGACACAAATGTTCACGGTGAGCCTTCTGGCCCCAGTGAGGATGTGAATGGTGAGGAGATGCCTGATCTTCCAGTTAGTCAGAGTGCAGGTGACCTGGGAGCTACTGCAGCATCCATCTCAAATGGATGTAACCATGCACATTCCTGAAGAAAAATGTAGATCGGAGAAGAGGTGTGGTGGAGGCACAAGAAGCAGCTGCTGCTGAGTTTAGTTCTTTAACTCTAGATGATCCAGGACTGTGGACCCACTTGAACAGTAGCCTGAGGGACTTCCTTGTACTGCATGGGCCACAGCAAGTGAAAAACTTCATGTTCCCCAAAGACAATGAAAATAGAAGTTTCCATCCAGCACATTACTGGCATAAAATACCCCATGGTGACAAAGTGGAGAGGCCATGGCTTATGTACTCAAAAACCCAGAATGCTGCATACTGTTGTTGTTGCAAACTCTTCCAGTCTAATGTTCCAGCCAGATTCTACAGGGTTCTACAGGAACAAAGGACTAGAAAAATCTGGAATGCCATGAGAAGGCAGCAAATCACCAGAGAGCATTTCATAGGTGGAAAGAGCTTGAGATGAGACTAAAGGTTAAAGGCCACCATAGATGATCAGCATCAAGAGAAGATTGCATCAGAGTCTCTTTACTGGCCAAATCTTCTGAAAGGGCTCATTGCTGTTGTGAGACTGCTTGCTACCCAAAACCTAGCACTGCGTGGCACTTCAGATCATCTGTATGTGCCAAACAATGGAAACTTCCTTAAAATTGTGGAGCTGATGGCCGAGTTTGAAGCTGTACTCCAGGAGCATCTAAGAAGAGTCACCACCCAAAAAATGTATACACACCAGTACCTTGGAAAAACAATTCAAAATGAGATCATAGTTACTGGCAACAAAAGTCAAACAGAATATTGTGGCAGATCTGAAGTCAGCAAGATAGTACTCTGTTATTCTGGACTGCACACCTGACATCAGCCATACAGAACAAATGGCTTTAATGGTGCATTCTGTAATAACAACAGAACCTAGTGAAAATGTCCCTGCAATGGTGACTTGGAGAGCATTTTCTAGAATTTATTGACATTGATACTGCCAGAGCTGGTATGATAAATGTGTTTCTTAAAAAGCTGGAAGATATGGGAATTGCGATAACTGACATGAGAGGTCAGGGCTACAATAATGGTGCCAACGTGAGAGGAAAGAACAGAGAAGTGCAGACACAGATCCAAGAATTAAACCCTTGAGGTGTTTGGTTGGTTTGTGGTGTGTTTGTATGGGGGGGATTTGGTCCCATGAAGTTCTCATTCATTGAACTTGGTGATCAGTGATGCAGCATCAGTTTCTAGTGAGGATGCTGAATTTTTTTAATGTAATTCAAAGCATCTATTTTTTTTCTGTGCATAAATTCTTTAATAGCCAATTTTGAAGCAATGTGTAGGAATATCCTCTCTGACACTGAAACTGAGTGCCACACGATGTGAAAGTCAAGTGGAGGCGATAAAGCCTATCAAACACCAGATTGGGAAGATAGATGATGCCGTAGTTGCCATTATGGAGGATAATGCTATGACCGGAACTGTTCGTGAGAGAACAGTGGCAGAGGGAAATGGAATCACCAGAAACATGCATAACTTCAAATTTCTGTGACACTTAGTGTTGTGGTATGATTTACTGTTTTAAATAAATGTAAGCAAGAGACTCCAAGGTGTTGACCATGATGTATCTGGAGCAATGGAACAACTGGACAAAGCAAAGTCATACCTACGGTCTTAGTGGTCAGATGCGGGATTTCAAAATGCTCTGAAGAGTACACAGAAGTTGGCAGAAGAACTTCACACTGAAGCTATCTTCCCACCCATTCAAGAATACAAGAGTCGCCGAAGAAGACTATGCTTTGATTACAAGGCATGGGATAATCCCATACGAGACCCCAAACAACAATTCAAAGTTGAATTCTTTAACCAGGTGCTAGATTGTGCAATACAGTCAGTTGAACGTTTTATGCAGCTCAAGAAACACAGCAGTATATTTGGGATGTTGTATGATATTCCAAAACTCCTCACTATACCTGAAGAAGACCTACATCAGCAATGCAGGGCATTAGAGACAGTATTGAAACATATGCGTGATATTGATGCGAGTGATTTGGGTGATGAACTCAACGCCCTTTCAAGATGCATTTCAACAGTATCAACTCCAAAGGCTGTTCTGGAATATGTGCACAAATAAGATGCCACCCTCTTTCCAAATGCTCTTGTTGCTCTGCTACAGGAAGTATTAGAATAGCGCAGTTGCCAGTGGAGAATGCTGCTTCTCCAAGCTGAAGCTGAGACATCTACGCTCCACAATGACACAGGAGAGGCTGGTCAGCCTTCCAACCGTCTCAGTAGAGTATGAGCTGGCCCAGACTGGACTTTCAGGAAGCAGTTCAAATCTTTGCAACCAAGAAGGCCCAGAAAGAACCACTTTGATTATTCAAACAGATTAAAAATGCCAGTGTGTACTATGCAGTCAAGAAAAGTTACATTTACTGTTCAGGCGTTTGAAAGTTAAATGTTAACATTTTTGAGCAACGTATTTTAAGTTCTCCTTTATTGGAGTAGGTGGTAGAGCAGTACCATGAGAGGAGTAGAACAGGAAGAAGGCAAATTGAGACCTTTCAAAGTTTTGGCCCAAGCAAGGGGACATGGGGGGTGTCGTTTGATCTCCCTGCCTCAGGTGCCAAAATGTTGTGGGCTGGCTATGTCAGTGATTCCACAGATAGTAGCAAATAACTATTTTTTCCAGAGTAGGCGCTCTAGAATTTCAAAACATAATAAAACTAACTGTCCTGAATGTTTCTTATTCCTTAACTCTCTTGCAAGCAGTGGAAAGGATACCCACTCCTAAATACAGGTGTTCTAGTAGTTTGCAGGAGTACAAGAAGGGGCAAGAGTTGGTGTAGTGTAAATGGTAACACAGTATTTGCTATCTAGGTGCTGTCTTGCATTTAAACTTGCAATATGTTAAGTTCCTTGTTTAATTCTCGAAAATACAACTTTGGAAAGAGTACCCAATGCAGAATAAACAGAATACTATGAAAGAATACTTCGGATTAAAATTGCAACTCAAGCTATACTTCCAGTACAGTATATTTTACATATTGTAATGGAATTGCTGTCCCTTTACAAAAAGGTATACATTTAAAGTTTTTTTAAAAACAACCAAGATACATAATCTTGGTAGAATAAGTTGGCTTTAAATTGATAACTGCTCAAAATCAATTGCATACATTCATTCTGCTGAAATAATTTAAATTACACTTCCATAGTATTTGGTTTCTAATGTTGTCACTGCTTTTTTGTTTAAGAATTCATTTAATCTGCTTCCATTCAGCTGCACTTTCCTGTCATGTGGTCTCTGGACTGACACAGCAAGTTGCCCTCCTATATTCTCAGACTCCCAGGACTTGACTAGTTTGCTGTGTTGCAGTTTCAAAGGAGGGTGGAGCTCTAGTGTTAGACTTTAAAGAGGAAGTTGGTTTCTCTGAACTGCTTTACCAGCTTGGCTGTATCACACTTAAGGCTCTAGATACTGAACTATTTCTCTGTCCTCTTAGAGTTTTCAACAACTTCATTCTTATCAGAAAATGTCTGTCCTTGAAAGACTTTTTCAGCACATTGATGAACACCAGGATCTCTATGTTCAGGTAAGAATTCTTCCACACAGCTATTAAATCACTGGGATACCAATAGAACCAAAGGATACAAATCACCAAGCTGACTTTAATCAGTCTCATCTGTTGACATGCTTTTCAATTTCATACAAATTTATTTGTCCTGTATTACAATAGAACTAAGTAGTTTGAGTGGCATGTAACTGGTGGTTGGAGAGATTGTAAACAGCATAATTTTAAATATAATTGTATGCTACCCTATTATAGTAAAATGTCTAAGCGTCTAGTGAACAAGTAGGAGAATTTTATACTAAAACCAATAATTTTTCAAAGCGAGTCATAAATTGCAATGGAATTTCACAACAGATCTAAAAGGTAAATGCTCTTACAATGGAGAAAATGGACAACTCGCCGTGAACAAGACCTAGAGGGAGTTGGTGTCAGAGCCAGGATTAGGATTTAGTAGTTCCTAGATTCTAGTCCTGTGGTGCTGACCATCTTTCTTACTTCAGTAAATGTGGAGAAACTGGAAATATCGCTGTATTACCAAACATTCCGTTAGCTAATGCCTTTGACATGTGTCTGATCGCTCTGGGAATATCTGGACAGTAGAAAATAGGCTGCATGCTAGATCTTCACACGTTACTAAATGAGGATCGTATTGCAATTCTCTTATCTAAAACTCTGGAGGGACTTAACTGAAATATAGTGCTTAAATGTTGTAGAGCTCTTGTGTCTATAAGAATATAGGAGTAATCGGCACAGGTGCCCAAGATTGTATTCCTTGGCCCTCTGCTGGTAAGGCGAAGGACTAATATCTTTCAGAAAACTATAGCTGGCACTAGATGGTGGAAATAAAGCACCACTGGTAGAAAGACCTTGTATAGACTTGAGGTATGGCATGTTTGTTATAGTGCATTTACACCCTAGTATTAAGTCAGGAAAGAATGAACGCTTTCTTCCTCTTGCGACTGTATGTGATTGGGGGGTGGGGTGTTCTCCAAAAGCCAGCTCTACGGGAAGCTTTTCCAATTTTAGCAGCCATCATATATTACTGACCCTCTCTTAAAACAGAAGGCCAGAGTCAGCAAAGGGTTAATATCAGGGTTTTGGGAGGTTTTTTTGCACATTAGAAATACATTAAAGTGTCTTTCATCAGCTACTCTGAACAATCTGGATTGCACACACATGCTGTAAACCCACTCAAACCTTTTTCCCCCTATAAATAGCGGCTGGCCCAATGGGTGGCAATCCAGAGTGTGTCGGCATGGCCAGAGAAGAGGGATGAAATCAAACGAATGATGGAAGTTGCTGCCAAGGACATCGAGCGGCTGGGTGGCACAACTCAACTGATGAATATTGGCACCCAAAAGGTATGAAGAGATGCTCACCTAGTTGCTACCCCTTTACTAGAAAATAATTCTCAAGCAGAATACTTGCATCCTGCATGCCAGTTAGTTGCTTTGTCAGGAATCTAACTATAGGCTTCAACCTATATGTGGGTGACCAGCAGTTGCCCAAATGGGAGCAGGCTTATATTTCTCCTACTCCCCAGTCTGAAGCCTCTTGTTGACACTAACTTGCTCAGCTGCTGAGAACTAGTCCACTTCAGATCCAAGACCTGATCCCTGAATTAGGTATGGTGGGAATCTGTGCTACAACTTTAAATGTTCCAGGAGCTGGGATTTTCTCTGAAGGACTGTAGTAACAAGAGTCTGGGATATATTGGGAACAACTGAATGTGAAGAGTCACAGTACAAGCAATATATTACAACATGTGTGACCACACAACTTAAATCCAGGCCAGCAGCTCTTAAATGTTGGCTTTCAGACACACTGCTGCTCCCATAAGTGACTAGAAGATGCTATTCTGACAGATTCTCTCACTAACTGGATCTTCTGGGTTTAAAATCCTTGTTCCTCTTCCCTCGGAACCTTTAATTTAGAATATGCTATATCTAGTCCAGGCAGGGCTGGACACTGCTAAAGCAACACTGACCATATTTCTCATATTAAACTGGTAAACTGCAGTTACCAGGAAAACGGCACAGCCAAGTGTGTGCATATTTTCCCTTATACTTACAATGCACATGACTTCTGTGGTAAAAGTTAAAAATACTTTGGCCTGTAACTAAATTATGCCTAGGTTTTTGGAACTGCACAGACCATTCCAACATAACAGTGGCTGCTTTGGTCACGCATAGTCTCTCTTAGAAATTGCTCTTCCTCATACATTAGTCTAAAGAATGATCCCTACCCTATTTTCTTTTTATCTAGATTAAAATCTAGTTCCTTAATCTTGAAGGGAATGTAAAGCTTGCTCCAGATAATGAGGTGACTAATCAAAAGTTAAATATTTGTTAATGGAGGCCTTCCAAACATAAAGATCCCTGAAAGAACATGATGCTATAAATTTATTTCTCTAAATAGCACCATCCCTAGCCTCATTTATACTTATTACACATAAGCAGTACCAAAAACAACTGAAGGAATAGGATTTGGCTTCAGAGGTCTCCTGTTGCTTAATTCCAGCCAAATGAAGGATATGGTGACGCTCTACTGAAAGTGAAGCATCCATCCTGAATTTCTTGATGTGATGCAAAGCAATTATTTTAAACTTCTGGCCCCACAAAAAACCTGCTCACCTGAGGAGTTTACTGAATGTTAAATTGACTGACTGGAATTTCATCCAGTGAATAGAAAACTTCAGCAAAGAACTGAATACAGTAGCCTGAAGTGTATTTGAACACTTTTTTTTTTATTTTAAGACCGCCTCAAAGTGTGTGTGTGTGTGTGTGTGTGTGTGTGTGTTCCTATAAATATTTAATCTCCATATTTGATGTTGTACAGTAAACACATGGCATGTTGCCTAACTCTTCAACAAATAACTTACTGTGTTCTTAGGCTCAGCCTCTGCTACATGTACAGCCATGGTTTTGTAACTGGTTTGTGATGCAGTTTACCTGGCTAAACTGGTCCTACTTTGAATTGTAGCCACATGATCGTTTTGATGGTATTAACTTCACTGTCCACTGTAGCTTAGACCACTTCAGTGTTTTGCCACTTGCACGTGGCTTGTAAAATCACTGATTCTCTCTCACCTGCACAGTGCTGGAGTGCTTAGTTTGTCAAAAACTTGCGGGGAAAGAGTCAGTCAAAACTACTCAAAACATAAATTGTTTTTAACATACCAAGTGTGCATGCTTTGGTATTTAATTACTATACAAAGCCAAATTATGGATCTAAAAACTGTGCTTCTAAGTACTTTATCCTCTCATCATCTATTAAAATGCATCCTATGCTAAAATTCCTCTTATTTCTAGCTCCCTGATGGGTCAGAGATCCCACTACCTCCAATTATTCTCGGCAAACTTGGCTCAGATCCACAAAAGAAAACTGTGTGTGTTTATGGGCATCTGGATGTCCAACCTGCAGCCCAGGACGATGGCTGGGACAGTGAACCCTTCACCTTGGTAGAAAGAGATGGTAAGCGCTATAGGCTTCCTGGGAAGAGTCCAAACAAGAGTTCTCAAACTGGGACGATCTCTCCTGTGGGGAGAATGGAGAATGAAAGCGCTTGCAGCACTAATTTTCAAACCTTCCTCTAAAAGTGTTAAGAAGCCCTGCCCTTGAAGTAAGGGGAAAATGTGAACCCTCAAATTTCCAAGTTAGACACGTTTCCTTCCCTCTGACAGTCCAAGTAGTGCTTGCACGTTTTCCCTCATACCCACAGTGAAATGGTAGTGTTGAATTTGCCATCAGTTTCCATGGTAACTCACTGGTCATAAGCAGTTGTTCACTAGGGCTGAATTCTTGTGCTGTCAAAACTAGCAGGCCAGAGCAAGGCAAGTAGCTCTGCATCACCTTTGACCCTGGGATTCTGGCCTGCAGCAGGCTCCAAAACCACTCCTGGCAGAACTTAAACAGTCCCCTATGCCATGGTTACAGCACCTTCCCTGGGCTGCTCTGTGCCTTGCAGCACAAGCCAGAATGGCCATTCTGGCATCTGCTTCGGCTTAGCTAGGTGGGGTTTGGCCACTGCACTAGGTGGCTTCACAGCACACTGCAAGCTGTCTTGTACAAAACCTGTGGCCAGGGCAATTTTTCTCCCTGGACAGACTAGCATCAAAGGGCTATAGGGAAGAGGCTCTCGCACCTCTTTTGTGAGCAGGAGTAGTTGCCAAGATCTCACCCACAGCCACCAATAGTAAAGCGTGCTGAAAATACTTTCTCCCTCTTTCCTGATTCTTTAACGCCTGCCCTGCTATGATGGTCCCTCTCCATGTTTTCAGCAGATCACAGGCTATTTTTATGGTCCTGAGATTCAAAGGTTGTATGACTAAAAATCTATTGGAAAGATAGGCCGCATTAGTTTAAATTGATCTTGATGCATATGCATCAAAGCTAACAAAATCAGTGCCTTGCAAACAGGCTACTTAAGCCTCTTATCGCTTTTTGATAATCACTTGGTGTTAGCCAGCTTCATGTGCTGGAGTAACTTGGAGATAACCTTGATCGTGTATAGTAAAAGTCTGTCTAAATCATTGCTGGTAGTTAGAGCAAAGGACTGCATGCAGCGTGTCCCTGTTTTTGGCCCCACTGTGCCACTGGAGCAGCACAAAGGGGGTAGTAAAGCTGCATAACAAGGGCTGATGGTTCCTCTAGTATAATGAAAGCTGAGGCTTGCTGGAACTGGTTCTGCCCTACCCCACCTTGCCAGTGCTGTTACGTAGGGGGCATAGCCAGAGCTCTGCTGCAATCGGGCAATCCTCCCAGTGTAACGTGTCTGGGAGTCCTGAGGCTGCTCTGTTCTGGTTCCTGAACCAGCCCAGGCTGGCCTTAGGTTTGTAAGAATGGAAGATGCATAAAGGCAGCATATAGACACCTTTACTCTTGGGTCTTATGCTGAGCACAACTAGACTCCAGTACTTAGAGGTCCCTATTCATTTAAAACTTCTTGGCTCGAGTGAACTGTATTAACAACCTTCAGATCTTCTAAATATTTCAATGAAGCAAAAACAGTGTAAAACTTTGCCTTTCTACTATTATCTTTCTCTCTCTAAATATAGGTATGTGTTGTCTCTTCAGAAATGTGCTAGGCTAAAGAATCATTTTAATAAAATAGCACAGGGGTGGGCAAACTTTTTGGCCCAAAGGCCACATCAGGGTGCAAAACTGTATGGAGGGCTGGGTAGGGAAAGCTGTGACTCCACAAACAGCCTGGCCTCTGCCCCCTGACCATATCTACACCCCCACTGCCTGGCAGGCCCCCCAGGACCCTTGACCCATTCAACTCCTTCTCCCCCCCACTCCTTGTTCCCTGACCATGCCCTCTTCCCCCAAACTTCTGCCCATCCAACTGCCCCCTGACCCCCAGGACCTCCTGCCTCTTATCCAGCCCCTCACCCCCCCCCCCACCACCACCACCCACTTACTATGCCACTCAGAGCGGCAGGATAAGCTTATTGGAAAGCCTGGGAGGTGGGCAGGTGCAAACCACGCTGGCCGCTCGGTGGCATAACTACAGGGGAGGGGGGGCAGCGGGAGCTGGGTCTAGCATCCCTGGCTGGGAGCTCAGGGGCCAGACAGGACAGTCCCACAGGCCATAGTTTGCCCACCTCTGCCCAAAAGGTTCTTTTCTGTTTTTTCCCAATGCCAGTTGTTGGCTTTTCTGTTGAAAGTGCTAAATGAACAATTTTCCTCACAACCTCAGCTGAGCCTTGATGAACCTTGGACTCTGCTGAAGCCAGCAGCCTCATCCTTTCCATTCTGGTGTGGGATGGGGGCATACAACTACCCATCTGGCTACAGGAGGAGGGACAGGAGAGTAAGGGCTTCTCAAGGACCCATCCACAGCAACCAAACTATACTCCCCACTTACAATCTTATTAATGGCCCAATCTTGATATAAACCAGTTTGGTCTCGTGTAATAGACAGAACCAAGTGCTGTTTTAGCTCCATTCCTGACCTGTGCCACAGCCCTGACCTGTCTCCTACAACCTACACAGGCTCTAGACCCCCTTGTTCTTACACCTGCTAACGCCCAGGCTTCTGCTTGCTCTATCTTTCAAACTGGTTCTCCCCCTCTTCCCCCCCCCCCCCCCCCCCCCCCCAAGAAAGTGTGGTGAAAGTCCGCGACCAGTGCCCTGCCAGGAGGGAATGCAGCTTTCACAGCAGCGAGGACAGGGGTGGGTAAACATTTTGGCCCAAGGGCCGCATCAGCCAGGTAGGGAGGCTGTGCCTCCCCAAAGAGCCTGGATCCCCCTGCCCCCCTCAAAACCCCCAACCCATCCAACGTTCCTTGTCCCCTGACTGCCCCGACCCCTATTCACACTCCCGCCCTCAGAGAGGGACTGCCCCTTTGCCCCATCCAACTGCTCCCTGCCCCCCCAGGACCCTTTGTCCCAAATCCAACCCCCCTTTACCATGCTGCTCAGAGCAGCAAAGCCCTGCCACCTGGCCAGAGCCAGCCATGCAGCCGCACTGCCCGGCAGGAGCAGCAGTCAGAGTGCTGGCGTTGCGTCACACTGAGACTGCAGGGGAGGGTCCGGGGGGCTAATATCCCTGGCCAGGAGCTCGGGGGCTAGGCAGGATGGTCTCGTGGGCCGGAGTTTGACCACCTCTGAAATAGCACCAAATGCTTGATGATTAGACTTCTAAATGTACAAGGTTGAGACTTCAAATGCTGTAGTTGCTCTTGCTGTCAGTCTCAGTGTTCAATTTATACAATCATATCAGAGATTGGAAGTTGAACTATGTAGGAAAGCACTAATTATGAAATATATTTCTGAACTATACCACTAAAATTTTGCTAACAAAATAAATGTATACACCTAGTATATTTATATTCCTTGGTATGAGGGTGAACCTGGTCTACAAAATACCTCTTTAAACATTTAATGGTTTTAAAAAGCAGTACCCTACAGAATACCCATATTTCTGAATATGTTTGTGGAGGAGGGGAAGGAATTCTATGCCAAGTTGCAGGTTTTTTTGTTTTGTTTTTTTTTAAGCTCGGAAGGGATCATTAAAGTATCTATTTTGACCTCCTGTATATCCCAGGTCATAGGATTTCTCTCCCAGTTACTAGGCCCTGTGTTGAACTCAATAACTTGTTAGACTAAAGCATATCTTCCAGAAAGGCATCCAGTCTAGATTTAATGACTTCAAGGAGAATCCACCCCTTCTCTTGGTAGCTTGTTCCAGTTGTTAATTATTCTCACTATATTTTAAAAACATGCCTTAATTCTCATTTGAATTTGTCTGGCATCAGCTTCCAGCCACCAGTTCTTATATCTTTCTCTAGTAGATCAGAGTCCTTTAGTACCTGGGATTTAGAATACTTTCCTGTTAGTACTAGTTTCATTGTCTGACAGTCTGTATTTGGCTATGGAAGAAATAGCAGGGAGTTGGCCCTAAAGTCAATTTAGAATTCTTGTGACTTGATCACTTAAATGTTCTCCAACCATGCTTTTCTTTTTCTCTCTCTCTGCTGAATTTTCATGAAAATGAGTTTTCAATCTTGTAAAGATTTGATTTCCCCCCCCCCCCCCCCCCCACTGGAAAACTTCAGTTTCTGTCAAATCTGATGCTAGGCCACAACTCTGAGCCTAAAGTGTCAAGTGACACTGGCAGAATCTGGAAGAATTTGAGGCAAAGCTGAAGACACACTAGTGCTAAGAATGTCTGTGAGCTGCATATTGCTAGCATATTAAGGTTTGCCTGTGTGGGTTACAGTATATCTGGGATGAGCTGTACGCACAAGACTTCATACTGACTTTCTTCTCCCTGTATCTGGTTGCTGTAGGAAAACTGTACGGGCGAGGGTCAACAGATGACAAAGGTCCAGTGCTTGCTTGGCTGAATGCCCTAGAAGCTTATCAACAAACTAAACAGGTATTGTACCTAGAATATATTCTGCTAAACTCAGCTTGTCGGTATAAGGCAGTTCAAAGGTTGTTCTAGCCACAGGTTAGTCAAAAGTCTAGTGAATTATACAGTAATGGTGTGGTATCAGTCTGAGATTAAATCAGTACTATCATTTTGTGTAGGTGGACATTCTAGTCTACTTGCTCAATTTAGTTCTAGCATAACTAGTTCATTGACAGGTCAGCTGAGCAGCAGTTAGGACACTTGTTACAGTCTTACTCCTTCAGTGTTTCTTATTAGCCAAACATGGAATGAGACAAATCGGGGGTGGGGGGAATGCTGAAACGTCTTGCAGGAGAATCAGTCAAGCCTAGCCAGGTCCACTAAGGGCTTTCTGTCAAAAGCTGCTCTGCTCTGATATTTTTTTTTTTTTTTTTTAACAAAATTTTGACTCTGAGGAGTAAAATTGACACTGCAATTTGAGGCTGGGAGAGGCAGATGAGTTGAGACTGCCACTGAATTTGCAACTAGGGGTGTATATACAACTACTCTTGTTGAAAGCTAATTTAATGCCAAAATCCTCTTCATAATTCTAACACAATGAATTACACAAAATGTAACTAAGATCATGGATGGGGAAGATCTCTCCAAGTACTGCCAAGATGGGATATGTTTCTGTGGGAAAGAATGGTAAGCATAAGTGCTGAAAAAGCAACTAGCTGTTAGAACAAGCACAAAAGGGACCACAGAAGTCGCAAGGGGGACAGAGGTGCCTGAATACAACAGTTAGGCACCACTGGCATTCCCAACCCCCTGCTTGGTTACCTATAGAGTCAAGCAGCAGCTAAAGTCCCAAGGCACATAAGTTTCCACCAACAAATTCACGAAGGTACATACATTTCAGCACCTGGGCTGGGCCAGTGCTGCCCAAGACCTGATACTGCCCAGCAGCTCACATGCCTGATACCCAAGCTCTGATAGGGATCACAGATTAGGCTGTCTTGCCTTTGGGACTTGATCCAGTGGGTACTCTCTGAGCACACCACACCCAGACAAAAGGATCAGGGGGTGCCCTTATCCCTCAGGCCAGGGCTCAGAGCTCTCCTCTAAGCTGTGTGAGACCCAGGGCTCAGATTCCACCTGAGGTGGATCAGGGACTTGAACCTCCCACATTCCAGAAGACCTCCTATCCACTGGACTATGGAGGAGTTGTGGGGCAGGCATCTCATTCTCTTCTGTTGGAGCTTGTTCCACTGTAAAATAAACACAAACTGGCCCAGTTTGTAAGTGACTCCATAGTGGCCAGGACTCTCTCCTGGGAGGTGGGAGACCTGAGTTCAAATCCCTGCTCCACATCAGGCAAAGTGAGGATTCAAACCCAATCTCCCACATCCTGGATGAGTACTCAACCACTGCGGCCTGCTGGTATCATCACCACTACCCCTTTGAAAAAGGACTGACCTGGTTTAGGCATCTCACTCGAGAGTGAATCCTGAGTAGAGGGAAGCACATACCGCAGAGCTAGTGCCATGGGCCTAACTCCCTTTGAGGAGCAGGGCTTAGGCCACACCTCTCTACTCAGCAGTTCTTACTGGCTAGCTTATTTGGCTTTCTGCACAGCATTCATGAATCCCCTTTGGCACATGCCTCTCCCTATGTATCCTTTGGGCAGCCTGGGTTTCTGTTTCAGGGTTGTGAATTCCACTAAGCAGGAGAGTGCCTAAAAGTTAGGTGCTGCAATGCTTGAGTCCCCCTTGTGAATCCCGCCCTAACAGTGAAAATATTCTTCAAATAGAACATAGCAAGTCTGGTCTGTCATCTTGGGAACTGTGTGCTCTGAGCTTTTGCTGATAATAAGGACTTTGCATCAGTAGAACTGCAAGCACTTAATAAAATTTACACTAGTGTTTCTGTTGTGGAACTAGAATGCCAGTATTCTATACTGTGCTTGTGATTAAAAAGTATACCTAACAAATCTGCATGAACTGGTATCTGAGCAATGTTGAATGTTTCCATGCTTGTTTCACTCCAAAGGAAATCCCAGTGAACATAAAGTTCTGTCTGGAAGGCATGGAGGAGTCTGGCTCTGAAGGCCTAGATGAACTGATTTTTGCTCAAAAAGACACTTTCTTCAAAGATGTGGACTATGTTTGCATCTCTGACAACTACTGGCTAGGCAAGAAGAAGCCCTGTATTACATATGGCCTCAGGGGAATCTGCTACTTTTTCATAGAGGTAAAGAAAGTCCTGAAGAATAAACCCTTCATTTCTGTATTTTAGTCATGTTGCTCACAAACTGAATTTCATCTTTGTTTAAAGAACTGTCACTCTTAATTCTTGGCATTAATATCCTTTGCTGATCTACACTTCTTTTTTTTTTTTTTTTTTTTTAAGATGAGCAATTATGTCTTCCAGTATAAAATAACTAGCTCTATTCCTGTATGCCCCAAGCATAGCACCCCTTACCCCCCAACTCCCCATGAACAACTGTCATACTTTGGGAGGAGGGTGTACCTCTAAAACTGTCGTACAGGATATTTTGCTGACATTAGCAATGATTCAAACATCCTAGTGCCAAGTTGTAGCATGGCTCTTTTAATCTAGGCAACTGACATCCTGTAAGTGAGCTAAGATGCCCATAGGTTGAACAACATGGCAAATGTTTTTGTAAGTACTGTAGACTTATGGCATTGAATCAGATGGTAAGGCCTTTGGAGTAGGAAATGTCCCAGGCTACACTTGTATAATTTCTGGCACAACATGGCCCCAGTCCTAGTGGAGTCCTCTTGCTGTTATTACACTCAAATAATAAACTGTCTCTTTGCTCCAGATGCTTGCAGTATAGCACTGTTACCTCTGTGTGTTTGCTGACTTTTACTAGTGGTATAGGCCATTGAGGGGTTATTAAAAAACACTGACGAAACTGTCTGTCTGATTACAAGCTTGTTTGCGTCAAACCAGGTGGAATGCAGTGACAAAGACCTTCACTCTGGAGTTTATGGCGGCTCAGTATATGAGGCCATGACTGATCTCATTGCTCTGATGGGTAAGAGAAACATATTTGCCTTTTTTCCTACAGCATCAATGTTGCCCAGTCCATGCTTGAGTAACTGTCCTACATATAATGCATAGTAAAGAAGCTCTTCAGTTAAAGTTAAAACTGTTAATTTACACTGTAAAGGGCTCCAATGTAAAACTTACTGGGCACTATTTGACTGACTTTTTTTAAAATTCTCCAACCCCACTGAAATGGTGGCTTTCCAGGAGGAAGAGGCAGGAGAAACTGCAGGCAAAATGCCCTAGACACTGGAATACCCATCTGAGCAAGGAGGAGTTTTGATTCTCCTCCTTCCCCCCCCCCCCCCCCCCCCATCAAGGCTTTTAGGGAAAGCTGAGGAAGATGTTGACTTGTGGTCCCGGAGCTCACACTTGTCCATAAATGGCTGCTTCCCTGCCAGCCATCTTATAAAATATAATCTACAACTCTCCATGGAAGAACCTGATTTCAAACACAGCCTGACAAAGAGAGGTTTATAATTCAAGGAAATGCAGGTCTTGAATATACCTATTGCATGAGTCACTTCACAACTAGAGCTGACCTGAAGAATTGCCAAGTATCCCTTAATTGGGTTGTACAGTTTGTAGCTACCCTATTTATGATGTATAGAGAAGGCTTTCAGTGAGTTAACTAGTCCTCGGGAGTAGCCTCTAACCTGTGTCTCTAGAACTTCATTTCTTCCTTTCTGTCTCCTGACAAAGGAAGTCTTTAAAGAAAGCAAGATTTCAGATGACATGGGTTTCAGTTTTTAATAGTAACATGGAAGCAACACTCTGAAGAGTGCTACTTAAGTCTGGTTTCAGACTCTGAACTTGCAGGCTTTTCTTTTGCAGGCTCTCTTCTGGATAAGAGGGGGGAAATCCTCATTCCTGGCATTAATGAAGCAGTGGTGCCACTCACTGATGAGGAGCTGGAGTTGTATCAGAAGATTGACTTTGACCTGAAGGAATATGCAAAAGATGTGGGAGCAATGAAACTACTGCATGACACAAAGGTATAGTGCCTCTTTCTTTCCTTTTCTGTCCCCACCTCAAAAATTCCTTTCTGCTGTACAAATTCAAGGTATTCTAGACTGAAACCTTCACTGCATCTGTGAGGGACACTTCAGTGCCAAATTCGTCTATTGAGGCAGCTGTAATTAGTTTTTTCCATAGGCAGAATATCTTGACTTCTGCACAAAAAAAGCTCCTGCTGCTACATGCTAGTGTGCACTGCATTTGTAGTGAACTGGGGAAAGCTGGCTTCTGGTTTTGCTATAAAACCTATCCCAAAGGGTAGGTAGCATGTATTTCCCATGGAAGTGTCTCTTCCTATTGTATAAAATAGCTCATCCCACTGCAGGATTGTTACCTACAGTAACAGACAAGATCACCGTAGTACAAAAACACATCAGACTTTTCTAGTGTATGGCTTACACTAGTGTGGTGGGGTGTCTTTTTTTTTTTTTTTTTTTTTTTTTCTTTTTTTTTAAAAAGATGACATGAAACACCTGTCTTGATGTACCTTTATGTTAAGGTAATATTCAAAGTCTCTCTCTAGAAGAGCACTGATCTTGGCTAACTAGGTTAGTCTAGGCTCCTAAGTGTTTTTCCTTTACACATTCTTAGATCTAATGTCTCATAGCAGCAGTTTCGCTTCCCCCAAATCTCCTGTGTGAGAGATCCAATGAGAAGGCAATATGCATCCTTACTCCATTGAGCCTGGATAGAGATGGAAGGGTGTTGTAGATAAAATAATCACTCTTAAAAGGCGAATAAACATCCTATTTCTCTACCTATTAAATGTAGAGGAAACGCTAGTATCTCAGATGCAACTAATAAATGTTGGTATTCTTCCAATGCTGATTACTGTTAGCATGACTGCATAATCTGACAAAGTCCCATAGCTAGTTCTTAACATGTCACCAGACTCTCAAACTTTAGACACAAGCTTGCTAAGGCTGAACTACTCATACATAACATCCCCACAGGAATTGTGGGACCACTCCAAAACGCACAATTCCTGTACGTGCTGTTCATGTGTAGTAAGGTGCAAGCATATTACAGGTCTGCAAGTTGAACGTACACAGTTTCCTATGCCTATTTATCTCTGATCCTAAAAGGCAGAACATTGCTTTCTCAGCCTTGTATAATGCTTTCCCACAAATTTTGCATTCTGCACCCCCACCCCCAAAATAAAAAATCCTGGTCTCTGTCAAATACTGACAACAAAACTGACTTCCCAGGCTGACCCTATGCTTCACTGGCTGTTCTACACATCCCCAACTGTTTCCAGATTAGATATGAAGGAAGAATCAAATTCGTTGGCAAAGCTTTTCCTACTATCTGAGCATCTTAACCAAAAATTCATCTTTAAATTGCATTTACCTAGGATTTCTGACTGGCTAAGTGGCAGTCCCCATGTTGCGCATCATATGGAACTTATTGAGACGAGCTGTTACCCCACGACTGGGCAAACGTCTCCTTTTAAGACTGCTTTTATTAGGCCTAAACTGAATTTTCAGGGTAGGAATTAACTGACTCCCTCTTTTGGAGAGGACTAATTCAGATACTGTATATGGACAGCTTGTGCAAATTACTGCTTCAGTCGCTATCTGTGCTTGAACCAGACCTACGTGGTTTAATGCAGGTTGTCTTGCCTGCCTTGGTAACTACTTTCGGTCTTGAAATTATGGCTATAAGTAACTTCTAGATGGTAGTTCCCCTGTAATCTTAACTCTAATTTTTCCATTCTTCTGCAGAAAGATATCCTAATGCACAGGTGGAGATACCCATCCTTATCTCTCCATGGAATTGAAGGAGCCTTCTCTGCATCAGGAGCCAAGACTGTGATTCCAAGGAAAGTAACTGGCAAATTCTCAATCAGGCTAGTGCCAGATATGATTCCAGAAGATGTTGCCAAACAGGTAGGTATAAGTTGGGAATGGCTGAATCTTTGCTTTTGAAAAAAATTCCCAATTCCCAAGGGTGGAACCACGTTAAAACCCTGCAGCCACAGCAGTGTTCTGTCTTCTCTGCTATCCTTTACCTCCAAGACCTTTTATTTGGATCCAGCAGATGTAGGATGCATCTTGGCTCTGACACGACCATAAACTGAAGTTTTTGATGTGGTGTTGGTGTCTTAGTCCAGCTGTGATAAATAGTTTATAACTTAACAATAAATACCTAACTCCAGGGTGCATTATGCACTGCTTGAAAGCCTCACTTGCATAAATCTGATACCTAGTGGGTTGACATCCGCTGAAGGTGAATAACTTCTGGAGTTGGCTTAGTGAGCTTTCACTTTAAGGTTGGATCTTGCAGGGTGTGGCAACTTTCAGGATCAGACTTTCAATAGCTCAGCACCCAGAAACCCCCACTGAGAACCACCAAGCAAGTGGGTGCTGAGCTTTTCTGAAGATCTGACCATCGTATGAGGAGCTCCTTGAGGTAGGGGTTGTCTCTGTGCAGTACCTAGCACTGTGTAGGGTTCCAAGCTGATTTGGGGCTTCTGTGTGTTACTATAATTCTAATAGCAATCTAGCCAACTCTTAAACTAGCTAAGACTTCTTTTTGTTCTGGAAATTGGCCTCTTGCTAGTCTAGATTTGTGACATGTTAATTGACTTTTATAATTCTAACACTGCCCGCAAGGTGCTTCAAATACAGGAAGACACTGTCCCTGTTCGGTGTTTGTGTTACAATAACAGCCTCCAGGCAGACCTTTCCTGCTGCATTAGCTTCACTTGCAACCTGTCTATCTAGTAAGACAACCCAATAGGAACCTGTATGACACTTCTGAATGTGTTTTAATCCTAGACTTCTAATTGTTCAATCCTTTGATACCATAGGTTCAGGATTACCTCACCAAGAAGTTTGCTGAGCTGCAAAGTCCCAATAAGTTCAAAGTATACATGGGCCATGGTGGAAAACCGTGGGTGTCAGACTTCAATCATCCCCACTACATGGCTGGCAGAAGAGCAATGAGGACAGGTCAGTGGAATTAAAACTTGGGAATTTAAGTCTAGCCCATTCTGACACATCAAATGTTGATCTCACTAGTGCCAGCACTAAATGGTGGTATCAATGTAGCAGCAAGATGTCAGGACTGTACAGTATGGCTGGTAAGCAAGGAGCTATGCAGGTATAATACCAAGATGTACACAGTCATATTTGGTCAATACTAGGATGACAAGCCAAGATGCTGCAGCAAGTAGTGGTTCAATAGGAAGTGTTTTCCCTTAGCATCATACTAAAACAAGTCCATTACTCTGGCTTAATGTTTTTGTGCATTAAGCTCTAGAAGTTGGTATCAGGAAGCCAGTTCTACCTCTGGTTGCACCCATATAGGTCCTCCTGAGAGCAGCAAACATTTGCCACCAGTGGGTCAAATCTGCCCTTCAGAGTTCTTTAGGATCCCTAAAGATGGCAGGTGATCTAGTAAGGAAACATGCTGGGGAAGATGCAATAACTCAGGAAAACTGACACAAACTATTTTTTAGTCTTTGGAGTTGAGCCAGACTTGACAAGAGAGGGAGGAAGCATTCCTGTCACTCTGACCTTCCAAGAGGCAACAGGCAAAAATGTAATGCTGCTTCCTGTTGGAGCTGCAGATGATGGTGCCCATTCTCAAAATGAGAAACTGAACAGGTAAGGGACACAGTGGTGTCTGGACAAACTGGGTGAAATTTTTTGACCAAAAATGCAAATTTGCAAAGTGCAAAATGCACTTCAGTTTTTCACTTTGTGTTTTTCCTTCAATTTTATTAGAAAACAAATACCCCCAAATCAAAATGTTTCAGGTTGAACAAAACATTTCATTAGTTTGGTCAAGTGTACTTTTTGGAATTGCACCTATACCAAAAAAAGCAGCTATTTGCACAGCTCTACTTGTTACTGTACCAGCTGGGGGCCATTGTACAAGCCTTGAAATGCACCAGTACCTACCTGTGGTGCTGGTTGCAATTTTTTTTTTTTTTTTTTTCCCCCTCAAAGATTTATATTCCTCCTCCTTTTTGTAGAAGAGCTATGACTGGCTATGTACCTCTGTACTAAATGCTCACTGCATATAGTCGCTTTCAATTCTACAGTCTTGCTAGCTTCCTCTTCAGGTAACTTCTCTCACACACTGTTGATCTGGAAGCTCTTGATGCAGGCACACAGGCAGAATGATGTCAGTGGGCACTCGCAAGAGACCAGATCAGACTAATGCACAGAACTCTTCTCCCCAGGTATAACTACATCCAGGGAGTGAAGCTGCTTGGCGCATACCTGTATGAGGTATCACAACTAAGGGACTGAGCTAAGGAGGTGAAAAATCCCAAACATGAAATCCATTTTGTGGTTCAGATTTCTGGAAATCCTGCTGAAAAAGCGAGCTTAGACTACCAAATACCTACAGCTTTACTGCTCCTCCCCCTCACTCCCCAGTGGTGTCTCCTCCCCCTCCCATTTTTCACCCACCAACACTGAAACTCCTGCAGTGGAAAAGCATCAGGCCCCCACTCTAGAAGTCTTGGAACACCCAGTAGCAAAATACTGCTTCCAGTGCACACTCCATTCCATTTCTTCAGCTACAGAAGGCATGAAGAGACCCTTTCTAAGGACTGTCTCCACTGACAAGTGGTTCTGAATCACTTCACATGTGCCCTTTCTGCTTCTTTGAATCCAGCCTATAGTTTGCCATAGGCACTCTTTCTCCTGGCTTGTTTAAAACTGAAGTGAGAACTAAACTCTCTCTTCCAACTTCATTAAACTAGCTAATCCACTAAAGAACTCAACATCTTGACCATCAGCAGTTGCTGAAGAAGGTTAATCTAGACTCCAAGGCAAGTCCTGGAAGCACTCAGTGACAGACTACAAAGGGTATACTGGAATTCCTGCAAGCTGTAATGGGGCCATCTCTACTGCCACGCTGATGAGGAGAGGGGTGGGATTGCTAATTTGTTGTATGTAGCTCTTGCTGTTCATGCTTGTTGCATCAAGGTCTGCAGACAAATCTGGATATAAAGCATGCAATGAAACTGGCATTTTTCTAAAGCTGGCTTTGTACTTATGTAAATTCTGCTAAATTAAAAAAAAAAAAAAGATGGCTGTTGGGTTTCTTTCAAATACCTTATCTGAGACTGTAAAGGTCTATTCTGGCTCCTGGACACCAGCTCACCACCATAAAGGCCATAAAAGAACTAAGTGGCTTTTTTGGTGCGAGAATATCCTAGTTAGAAGAAAAACAGGGAGGAGGGAGTGCAGCACTGAGTGCTATGGGTGATCATATCTGTTGCATAACGCCTTGGAAGCCCTGGGGAAGCTACTGTAGATGTGAGCATGATTCTAAACCATCTAAAAGTGAAATGAAGTATTAAATCTTACCTGCTTGCTGTGGAAATACTCATAATGCACTTCTGGTTGACCACATAGGAAAGCCTTCCACCTATTAATGAATTCTTATAGCCTACCTCTAGTTCTGGAAGTGTGTGGGGGGGAGAGCGGCCTTTTTTTAAATACTGGCTTGCCATTAGAATTCCTTCTTCTTTGCATGCAATGGTTCAATTTCTAGGTGTACTTTATTCCTGAACCATGCAAAAACATTCCAGATAAAATGCAGTTCCATCTCAACGCTCCACTCTCCTTGCCTTGACATTTCATCTTCTGGATGATGGACAAAGAGTTAACTACTTCTGTAACAATCAAAATATGACTTAAACCCCTCTGGGGCATGGAGAAAATGCCAGCCATGATGTAAAGCATAGGACCACATCCATGACTGTGGTAAGGACTAGTGCATGACATGCTAAAGAAAGTGAATGTGAGGTGGGAGGCTAAATGTCCTATTCAGCTAAATACATGTACCTCTCAATGGGGGATGTTGAGGAGAGGGTTGTGACATGTACAGTTGTGTACATGTCCTTGCTCAGGAAGGGTGTCTTGCAGTCTTCTACAGTACTCCAGGCATGAGACCACAATAGGAGAAACAGAGAAATGGTGGGACACTGCTGGCCTCGGTGGGGTGAGGACAAAGGATTAGGGCTAGAATTTTATATTGGGTGGGTGTTCATAGTGGGTTGTTTTGGTTTTTCTTTGTGTTGGGTGTTTGTGTTTTAAAAGGGGGGGGGGAGGGGGTAAGGGCTAGTGCAGGGACTTGGAGAGGAGGCTAATCTGGCTGAGTGGCCTGGCAATGTGTGATGAACATACAAAACTGGGTATGGATGAAGTTTTTGCTGCTCAAAGAAAATGAGGTCTACTCTGAAATGCTGAGGAAGAAGCAGCAGGCTTTGGCTCACCTACAAGGATCACCAGACAAGATTGACCTAAAATTAAACCTAATTCTCCCCCACTAAAAACATTGCTTTCTTAGGATGGTCTTTGATTGCTGACAGATCGCTACTGTTATCCACACAGACAGCCATGGTTTGAATCAAGTTTTTTGGACATTGAAGCCTATGCCATAGTGTAGTCGCTTTTTACTTGGCAATTTGGAGTTAGATTAGATTTCCCATTACACTGCTGAGGGCATGCGCTACATAAACTTGCTCATTGCTTGTTGATACAAACATCTTCCTTTTGTCTGAATCGTAGCAATGCTCTATATACATGAAATGAGAATTCTTTTAATGGTGGAAACCCAAAGTACATTAGTGAAATGTAGAATGTCCTGGCACCATCTGCTGGGTGAACAGACTGTATGTAATCATCCATATACATCATACACAGCACTCAACGGGCTATTTTTGCTGCTTGCCAGTGTAAGAGAGGGTATAGAACAAACCTTTGCTGAGCAGCTCCTCAACTAAATATGCATTCCATCTTCGGGCTCTGATTTGAGTGCTCAACTAAACATAAGGACTTGAGAGTTGAATTTAGTTTTATTAACTTTCCTTAACAGCAACTAATAGTACAATACTATTTGTGTCTTGTATCCTATACTAACAAACTAGAAAATTGGTCACGATAACTATTCAGGTTTTTGCAATCAAATCACACAACCAGAATAGAAAATAACTTGGTCAACTGCTGTCTTGGGAAGTTGATTTTGTTTACATTTTTGACCGAGATGCCTCAGAATAAGGCCTCTCTTGTGCCAATTGACTCAACTCCAGTATTAACCCTCTACCTACAAGGTGATTCCTTGTAAATACTAGAGAAAATAGTTAATGATCAGATCACTTTTCTCCCTTCACCTAACAGTTAGTTCTGGTTTGGTTTAATGTGTGTAGATTCTCTTCCATGTACATGAATTGTACACTTGTTTCCAGCTTCTGCTCTGTTTGAAGGTTCAATTCACGTGTGTATGCGGGGGGGGGGGGGGTTGTTTATATTTAAAAAAAAAAAAATCTGAAGCTTCCTGTAGCGCATGGAACAATACATCAAATTGCAGTCTTTTTAATTCTTATTAAAACAGTTATGAAAACCAAATGGGATGTCTATTTGTCACCCTAGTATAACACAGGACAGGTCTACACTATTGCTTAAATCTAACTTGCATCACTCAGGTGTGAAAGACACCTTCCCTGCCCCTTGAGCGACACAAGTTTAGTGACCCAAGCGCTGTCTCCCACCAACATAGCTTCCGCCTCTGAGGTGGAGTAAATATGCTGACAGGCGAGCGCTCGCCTGTTGGCATAGAGCATCTTTATTGGATGTGCTACAGCGTCGCAGCTGCATTGGTGCATTTGCGCTGCTTATCACTTCCTCAGATGATCTCTGGTTTTACTCTGATTTGAAATGTGGAGTAGTGGGCTGAGTACTGACTGACCACTAGGAAACTCTGAATGTCCTCTGCTTGGTGTGTAGACTTGGGCAAGTCAACTTCTGTGTCTGAGCTCACTCACCATAGAAAAAGAGGGAGGGATCATAATGCATGACTCTTTCCTACCCGACAGTGGTGTCTCGAGGACTAATTTAGTTGACATTCTGAAAAACTATTTAGTGTTAATTGTCCATTTCCATTTGTACAATAACAAGAAATGCTGGTTTTGAGGGCAGAAAATACAATGATGAACTTCTCCCAAATGTTCAGTACAGCCTTCTGAATAGATTGCACCACTGCCAAAGTCAGTCTTGTTAGACCAAAATTAACTATGCCTCTTTTTAAACTGCAGATGTACTTAATTTGTAAAAATATAGATCTACCCTCTTTAGAAGTCTTTGCTTTAGTATAATGAATTTGATAATGCTAAATCTAGTTGTTATCCTAAAGAGCTCCTGCTATATCATCCTATCTTAATGTCAGCTTTGCGATCGCTTTTTGGGAGAGGAAAACATTTTTTGTTTATCTAGAACATTAGTTTGAGTTTGCCCACTTTTTCTGGCCAAATATTAGCTTTAAAAAAACCCTTAATTTTTCCCTTGTCAACTGAACACATTAAAATAGGTGCTAATATATACTTTGCATTGAGTCGCTCTTTAACCTGAATAAATCATCTTCCTGATCACTAATACAATTATGCAGAGGTTTTAAATCACTCTTAGTAGAATCTGCTTAGGCCATATAGGAGAGCTTAGTAGTGGATAATTTTGATTACAATCCCTTGCTAGCTTGCTTATACCATTCTACATCATGTTGGCTTATGTCAAACCCTGAATGCTAATGTATGTTTTCTAATAGTTTCAAATATTCATTTAGGAATTTAATTTTGCATATCCCTGGAGGTTTTGAGACTTCTTGCAGACTAATTAAAATGCATGCCAATGAAATGGACCAATGGATGCAGATATATTACACAGTGTCCTCATTCTGTCTGAGCAGGCTTATGTTCATCTCAATCAGACAGCAGCATGAACCACTTAAACTTCTGCCCTCAAGGCTGAAAGATGAGAACACACATATTTGAACCACTTCCTTTGCCATTGTTACTGTACTGCCCTCTCCTTTGGGGAATGTGGCTGTCCTATAGGTATCACATTTGAATCATGGAAACCTGTTGCACATAAATGAAAAACTATGTCATCAATGCAACAGCTCCTGAACGACTAAACCAATGGCTAGTGAGTTGTTGATAGAAACAAACTTTAGTGTTTTGGGTCAAGTGCTTAAAATATAGTGTTTAAACTTCCAGCTCTTAAAATGAGGAGAATTAAAAGTGTGTGGGCGAAGGGGGGGTTGGCATCTCTCCCAAACTGGTGCTGCCTTTGGAAGTACTGTTGTGTTTAACAATGGCTATCCACATTCCTTGATTTCTAATGAATTAGAAGAAGCAGGGTTAATAAGGACAGAGTATGTATAAGCTATGTATGTATTTAGCAAAGATGCTTTGGACAGTGCTGCTGTCTTAATGTTTATACATTTAAAATACAAAATTTCTAAAGCTTGAGACCTAAGTGCTCAAACCCAAGCAAACTTTTTCCTATATAAGGAAGCTAATTCTAGTTGATTTGAACATAAATTCATTTGAAGAGTCAAGCCAAAAATGGAGGGAGTTATGAAATGGAATTGCTTCTTCCCTTGGTGACTTTGTTCTGAAGCCTGACAGAAGAACTATGGCCTGCTGGAGTATCCATTTCTGAACTTCAATCAAATTTGGTATAAAACAAATTTTACAACTATTTTGTTCCTAACAACAGTTTCAGTAACTTGGAAAGCAGCAGCGTAATGTCTAAAACATCTAAATTTGATAAATTGGTTAAAATCTTTATTAATCAGTACAGTAAAGTAACTGCAAAAGACTTTTGCGCCTTGGAGTACAGCGCAGTCCCTGTTTATGTCCAAAGCCCCTAATGATATTAGTGTCTTCCTTGGATTGAGGACTAACTAGTTTTTAAGGGATTAAAATATCTTGTTACCTTGCCAACATAAAAAATCTGTTTTAAATGTTCATGCACAGTAATTCAGGAAAAACTAAGAAGCAACTGCATTGATTTACAATGAATTCACTGTCTTACTGAAATATCAGCCCTTGGAAATTGAGCTTTATCTTTAGTCTGTTTCCACCACTCTGTTGGTTGTTGCAAAAATCTAAACTACAGAGGAGAATTAAACAATTTGATGGCCACTTGCCTTAATCTGTAACTCTTCCTAAAACAAGCTCATTGGGTAGCTGACTATGGTTAGTCTACAACCTTCAAACTAGGGTAGCAAGATCACTTCATTTTATACAGCCTAACCTCCATTGCCATCGAGTTTAGCAAAAAAAACATTTTCCTCTTCAGGGTCCTACCATTTTGTTCCCTGGGTAGCAACAAAGTAAATAAGACAACCTCTTCTAAATTGTATGAATCCATTGCAGTCTGCGAGCAGTGGCCAAACATCAGTTTTTTGTCTCTGTTTAACACATCTTTGACTTAAGCAATTGCTCTTGAATTCTCTCTTCAAGCTGCCATTGATCAGTGACAACATCACTGACTTCTATTTTAATTTCCCCTACTGGTTTCATTTCTAGCTTCATGCTCGTTGACTTAAAGTTTAAGCTTTTCTGGTGGAAAAATTAGTAGCTTTCTGATACTGGAGCCAGCGCTAGTTAGTATTGGAGCTACATATCCTCTGGGTTCCTTCTTTCCCCTCTGATATCTACTCTTTTGATTTCAAAGCTTAGATGGGTCCATCCAACATCTAGTACAACTCTCTTACAGAAATGTTTAATAGCAACTTGAGTGTGATATCAAAAGCAGGAAATTGGAAAATGACTTCTGTTTTTTGTGACTATTAGGCTTTTAACGTCTCTCTTCCCTATAGTTACCCAGATATGCAAAACTTTTGGCATATTCCTAGGCTCCCTCATATTCATGGTCAAGCTCTCATAAAAGATGCTTTCTTGTGCATGTGACCTTAGAGGAAATAGTAGAGAATTTGCTGGTATGGTCAGACATGCTTTAACTTTTTATAATAGGTATGTTTCATGTATTGACGGAGTTCATTCTTAACACTTTATGTAACTTTTTTTCCCCCTTCTTGCTTGGTAGGTAATACTTTTTTTAAAATTTCATTCATTTTAACCTTTTTGCTATCCAAACTGCCACCCTTATACTGACTGTTTTACATAGCTTTAAAATTAGCTATTGTAACTAAGAAGACAACACATCTAACTAGATTAGCTTTATCTTTTATGGGTCATCAAGTTCCTTGTCTATCCCTTTCCTTCTCCTCTTGGGTATTTGTGTGCATAGCAACTTTCAAAGGTAGGCAGGCTGGCAGTTGGCTCTGCAGATCCATTGGCACCTATTCTTTCATCAGCAGAAATAGCAGATAGAATTTAACTGCAATTTTAACTTTCTTTCATAAAAGGTTCTAGGTGTATTTTGCTTAAGGACCGTATTTCTATTAAGTCTCTTAGATACCAGAAGAGGGAAGCCCTAGGCAAGAAGAGACTATTGTAAAGACTCCAGCCTGCATGCCTTTTTTTTTTTTTTTAAGCAAAGTATAAAAAGAAATGTCCCTCTTCAGAGTATGGAAGAAGGAAAAACAACATGCATAGTTCTATGACGCTTTGAACTCTATATGTTTCAGAAATGTCCTATTATGGATTATCACACATCAGCCTTGGCTTTTGTGCAGCCAGCTTTAGTACCATTCGTGTTAAGACACCATTAACTATTTGAAATTAAAAAGTCCTTTAACAAATTCTTTTCTTTGCTGCTTAATATACTTTTTTTTTTTTTTTTTTTTAAGGCTGGCGCATCTCCTTTCATAATATCACACGTCACCTCACATGGTCTGTTGTCAGGCACTAGGACTTCCTTATGTAGGGATAAGTCAAACAGACCTTGAATTGCTTCATTTCTTTTGTCTTGGAGGGATGGCAAACCAACTCCAACGGTATATTTCAGATCTAGGGATATATGGGAAAAGATACAAATTTATATATGTAACTAGAATCTGGGGGCTGACTACCTACTGAAGCAATTATAATTCAATCTATTTTGAACTGGCGTGAAAAATCTTTGAATGGAAATTCAATGAACTCTTACTAAGACTTGAGTCTGATTTTGGAAGTTTTAACCACATACAGCGAGGTGTTTTTAGTACAGTAAGAGACTAACCCTGAAGCCCTTACTCAAGTAAAATTCCCACTGAAGTTTTTGGTAACTTCTTCAGAAAAGGGTGTTGAATAAGCACTACACAAAGACAGAAGTGTTTCTTCAAGTGCAGTCTGGGGGAAAGGGAGGAAGTAAATTGGCTATTTGGTTTTTAATTTTTTTTTTTTATTAATCATAACTCAGGCCAATAATTTCCTTGACTGGAATCATGGGAAGTGGTAGCCCTAAGTCCTATAGAATGTGCTGTGTTTAGATCTCTGAAAGCTCATCCCTAAATGGGAAGGTAAGTAGTAAAGTCATTAACATAAAGCATTAATATTGAAGATATATTCTACCTTTCTAACACAGGATATCGTTCCACATCTTTCTATGCACAAATATGACATAGATTTAGTGGGACACAGTCACCCTGAAGCTGTACTCTGTAACAGTTGATTAGTATTATCCATTCCAAATGTAAAACAGGTTAAGCCTCTCTGACTTCATTAGAGGGAAATTAGGCTCAGTAATACATTTGCTCCTTTAGCTCCTTCCAGTAATTGAATTCATAAGGGGAAAGTTTTATGGCCAGAATCCCTGCCACAAACAAAGTAAAATTATTTAAGGAAGTAGAAGCAGCATTCTGAAAATACAGCCCAAAACATTAAAAAAGAAAGAGAAGGGATCTGTAATCGGATGGATAACTATCAAAGTCAAGCTTTAAAAACAGGCCTTTTTTTACATAGTAAAGTTAGTGGGGCTGCTGTGACCCAGACTGCAGCTTGCAATGGAAAAGCATAGTCTAGTGAGTTGGGCAGACCTGAGTCCTAGAAAAGCCAGAGTCCTAGGCCTGCATTAGACACTGGCTCACTCTCACTGGGTTTAGGCAAATTATTTACCCTCTCTGCCTCCTGCTGTCTTTGTGTCAGGGGGTGAGTGCAGAAACCAGAGATCTTTCTCCATTTTGGAAGGCAGGGATCTGAAGAGCAGGAGTCAGATCAGGCTCTGGTTGATGTGTTAGTGATCAAATGGTTAAAATAAAATTATTGTTCAAGCTCTTTTGCTTCAATGCAAAGAATTGCATTGAGTAATTGAAGCATCCAGTATCCCCATCTACCTGTGGGCATTTCTCAGTGCTAAATAGCAGTATTCTGTTTTTAGAGAATAAAGGTAGACTGTGCTGGTAAACTGGAGCCATCAAGGTGAAACCAGAAGAAATAGTAAACATGATGGACACATGCACTCTTTGGTATCTGGGGTAATGGCCAGCATGAGTGATGGAATGAAGGTAAGGTTTGTTAGAGGAAATTAATGAAGTTCTAGTAAGGCACATGTACCTTTATACTCTCTGCTATCCAGCAAAGGAACCCATTCTAAGCTTCTGGGGGCTTGACTGTCACCTCTTCTGGGCAGAGACCTCTTTATGTCTCTCCTTCCTGACCCCAGGGTATTTCCAGGCCACAGGTCCCAGACTACACAGTGGTGTTCTCAGCAAGCTAGCAGGCCAGTATCTGAGCTTTTGCTTTCTCTTCAGAGGCTGTGAATAACTGTAGTTGCCTACAGTTACAAATTACCACACAGCTCTTTCAAAGCAAGCATGCTTATTCTTAAGGTGAGAGCATTCCAGAGAAAACATATTAAAAACAATGAATGAAGCGACAGGCAAGCTACTAAGCGTACTGGCAGTCATCCCAACTCCAGCCTCAGGTTTGGGCAGGTGTCAGTCTTTCCAAACTTTCATGAGCTGTCTGTGGGGCACCTCTCCCCCATTTGCTGGATCAGAAAGATGGCCCTGAGTCAGGCTAATTATCAAAAAATCCTTCCTTTGGGTGTTTGGTCTTTGGAGACTCCCAGTTTGAATCAGTATATACAAGCCTTTCCATGTGGTAGTACCTCTCTGGAACTGTTACAACCTGAGTGAATGTGCCTAATCACCCCCCCTCCCCAGTTGTTCTTAGTTCCTGGAGGGCTGTAGCCACCCACCCTCCTGGAGTTGCACACACTCCTTGTCCTGTAATAATATGTAAACTTAATACAGTAAAATCTCCGAAAGATATCGCAGGAAATTGCCATATCTCTCACAGCACATATATGTTGCTGCTGCTTTTTACACATTCTTAGAATAGGAATTTTTTACCCTTCTCTCTAGCCTAGCAGTCAGCTAATTTATGCCTTCTCTGTCCCATTCCCACACTGCCACCCCACCCTTTATTAAGCTGGAAGTTGAAGCTAGACACAGTCAGACTAGAAATAAGGCACAAATTTTGAACGGTGATGGTAATTAACCATTGAAGCAACTTACCAAGGCTTGGGTTGGTTCTCCATCACTGGAAATCTACAAATCCAGATTGGATGCCTTTCTAAAGGATATGTTCTAATTAAGCTACAGCTCCTGGACTTGAAGACCAGCATCATCAAGTGAGCTCTGGATGGAACAAATAGCTATTTCTAGATTTATGTTGCAAACAGGAGAAAATGGTAAGGTGGTTTTGACGAGAAAGGCTTCTATTTCCTTTATTCTTTTGGAAGGTCTCAGGATGAAGATACTGGTTAACTTAACTCTCTGTTTTCAACATGAATTTTAGAGGTCCTTTGGGGTTCATCTATGTTAAGTGATGTAGAATAATAAAACAAAACATAACTTGGTTTTATTACTGTGAAGAACGGTGAGGTTGCAGAGGCTGATAACTTTATTGAACAGAAATGAGTTTATGGGCCAAAGATCTAAAGTGTTCCCAAGTCATTTTCTTTTGAGGGAGATTTAAAGGAAGAGAAGGGGAGGGTGAAGTTGATAATCTACTTTGTAGTTGAAATCCTAGATGTGATTTTGCAGCATTTTTTATAATTTAAAAATTAATCTTCTGGCTAGATTTTTGCAATATTATCACTTGATATCTCTTTTCCTATAATCTTAGGGCATCGGGTTATTTTTCGGTCATTTATTTGTGTCAGCATTTCTTGTCTCCAAGGCCTAATCCTAGTCATAGATTCATAGATACTAAGGTCAGAAGGGACCATTCTGATCATCTAGTCCGACCTCCTGCACAGCGCAGGCCACAGAATCTCACCCACCCACTCCTATGAAAAACCTTACCCATGTCTGAGCTATTGAAGTCCTTAAATCATGGTTCAAAGATTTCAAGGAGCAGAGAAGCCTCCCTCAAGTCAACCATGCCCCATGCTACAGAGGAAGACGAAAAACCTCCAGGGCCTCTCCAATCTGCCCTGGAGGAAAATTCCTTCCCGACCCCAAGTATGGCAATCAGCTAAACCCTGAGCATATGGGCAAGATTCACCAGCCAGATACCCAGGAAAGAATTTTCTATAGTAACTCAGATCCCATCCATCTAATATCCCATCTCAGGGGATTTGGCCTATTTACCCTGAATATTTAAAGATCAATTACTTACCAAAATCCCATTATCCCATCATACCATCTCCTCCATAAACTTATTGAGTAGAATCTTAAAACCAGATAGATCTTTTGCCCCCACTGCTTCCCTTGGAAGGCTATTCCAAAACTTCACTCCTCTGATGGTTAAAAACCTTCGTCTGATTTCAAGTCTAAACTTCCTGGTGGCCAGTTTATACCCATTTGTTCTTGTGTCCACAATGGTGCTGAGCTGAAATAATTCCTCACCCTCTCCTGTATTTATCCCTCTGATATATTTATAGAGAGCAATCATATCTCCCCTCAACCTTCTTTTAGTTAGGCTAAACAAGCCAAGCTCCTTAAGTCTCCTTTCATAAGACAAGTTTTCCATTCCTCGGATCATCCTAGTAGCCCTTCTCTGTACCTGCTCCAGTTTGAATTCATCCTTTTTAAACATGGGAGACCAGAACTGCACACAGTATTCTAGGTGAGGTCTCACCAGTGCCTTGTATAACGGTACTAAAACCTCCTTATCCCTATCCCTTAGTCCCATTAGAATCATCTGTGAACTCTCATTGACTTCAATAGAGCCAGGATTTTGCCCAATACCTGTGAAAACTTCAACAGCTCCAAAAACACTATGACTTTTTTTAGGATTGGGAACTGGAAAATCAATGGATCTTAGGGTGTGAGTTGTTCTATTGTTATTTATTGAGGGAGATAAATTCTTGATCAATGTATAGAGTTTAGCATTAATAGCTGAATTTAGAAAATAGCTTGGAAATTCCTAAGAAATTAACTATATATGATTCAACACTGATGAAATAAAAATCAAACCTGACCTCTTATCAGTAGTTTTTGTTCTCTTGCCACTGTACAGATAGACTGCACAGAAGATGGAGCCTTAGACAGTGAAACTCCCAAGAGTATAATAGATTCTATGTAACCAGGATTATGAGCTTATTAATATTCTGTACTTAATGTAACATTTGAGAGTTAATATGTCTCATACAATGGATCGAATTTTTCCCTGATTTATATAATCACAATTATATAATTGACTTTAGTAGGCTTGTATGTGCTGTAACTCAGACAGTCATAATACAGCAAACTTTCTCAAGGTCAGACACTCACACCAAAAAATATAAGTAAACAGATCTGTGTAGCGCTGCGAATAGAACCTGGTGCTGCTAAGTTCCAGTCCAGTGTCGTCATCACAAGTCCATCCTTCCTCATTCATAATACTTAAAGCACCTGCATTTTGTGGGGAAAATAGCTGTTAACCTTACTGTTGAAACTGACCCCATCCCATTCTGCAGCAAAATCTATGCACTATATGCAAGAGCTATAACGCAAGAGGCCTACAGCCCTGTATCCTGTAAGACTTGGATTAAGCTAAAGCATTTACTTATGCTAGGCTGTGGCACTTGACCCAGATAATGGACTAGGCCAATCTCTAACTAGAAAAGAACCAAAGGGCCTCTGGAAAAGTCCCTAGCTGTCCATTATATGCACCCTCCACCCTGCAAAAGTCTCTAGTCAAAACACTGCCACAGCAAGCCGCAGATCTTGATAAGATCTTATCAAGAACACGGTGCGTCAGCACGGTGCTAGTTATGAAACTGCCCTTCCATTAATTCCTTATAAGGCTTTATTAATAATGCTTGCTTGGTAAGGAAATGTATCATTTGGCTTGAATTTGTACCTATATAAGTCTGGTATTCTAGGGGCAGGGCAGAGAGAGATCAGGGTGGCACTTGCGTGTGACCATCTCTGTCTCCTCCTCCCTGCATGCTTGTATTCAATAAAGGACCTCAGACTGTTTGAACCAAACAGATGGTGTGACTCATTTTCCACAACAATTTATTTGAATATTTAGTCATATCAATAACTAAAGGTGTGAATATTTGGAGCATCGCATGGTCAAATGAATCCATATGTTTGTTTAAATAGTGATATACATATATCTCCCATTCATGGGAGTGAACTTCTACAGACAGGGCCCAGAGGTGGTTCCGAAGGCTGACTCTAAGTATCCCGACTGGCTTTTCCAGATGCACCTCAGCCCCTCCAAGAAACTGGAGGAGCTGGACCCTGAGATGCCCCAGTACTGGAGGGCGCCGCAACAACCTGAGCAAGAAGTTTTAGGGTGGGACCTGTATGGCAACACCCCTGCAGTTCCTGTGCCCCTGGGCCGGGGAAGGATGCTGCACAGGGCTCGAGGTGGGATTTGGACATGTCCTGTGAGACAGGAAACAGATGCAGCTGGCCGGTCCCCTGATCTGGGATCAGATGGCACCTCCGCCCAGCCAGGGTCTCTTATTTTTACTTTGAATACTGCCGACAATAAATCATGGCTGTAACTGGGGGGGGGGGACATTGACGTACCACTTTTATCCTGTAGTTAAGACACATGTTGAAGACAAGATGTGATTTTACAGCATTTTTTATAATTTAAAAATTAATCTTCCGGCTAGATTTTTGCAATATTATCACTTGATATCTCTTTTCCTATAATCTTAGGGCATCGGGTTATTCCTTAGTCATTTATTTGTGTCAGCATTTCTTGTCTCCAAGGCCTAAAATAGATAAGCTAAAATCTTGCGTTTCTTGCATTGTCTTACTTGTATCTAATACATGATTCCTCTACTGATATATCTTATACGTCTATAATCTTACAAATTAACTCTATTTAATATACAATTAATATATATGATATAACATGTTGATTAATCATAACATCACACCATAAATGGATAATAAAGTAGAATCATTGGCTACACACTTAAAAAAATCACAACAGTAAATGATTCACAAGTGATCTAATACTTTGTGTAATATTTAAATTTGGTATTTTATGGTTTGGAAAACAGCCGTTTATCTTTCTATTTAAAAAAAAAAACCTTTTAATTTTCACATCTCTCTAAAATTGAGAATCTGACCTCACTAAATCAGTTGTCCAGTTTAAGGCTGAATTACCAGCCACAAGATGAATGAAATCTCTAGATAGAATTATAACCTACTGAGATAAATTTTGCATACACTGTACTATGAAATTAAGGAGTATCACTCATGCATTATGGCTAATGTTACACCATTTACCAAAAGTGTGATTCTACTATAAAAAGTGACTATGTATATAAGAAAAAGTACTTTCTTTCTTAATAGACCTGCTCCCAATTGGATTCAATCAAATCTGCTGATTTTGGTGATAAAATAAGTTTACTGCTTTTTATTCCAGTCAACCTTGTTGAACCAACATACATAGCCTAGAGCAGAGGTGGCCAACCTGTGGCTCTGGAGCTGCATGCGGCTCTTCAGAGGTTAATATGCGGCTCCTTAGCTAGGCACTGATTCCACGGCTGGAGCTCTAGGTGCTAACTTTCCAACGTACCGGAGGGTGCTCACTGCTCAACAACCTGCTCTGCCCCAAGCCCTGTCCTCACTCCACCTCTTTCCCCAAGGGCCCTTCCCCTGATCCTGCTATGCACTCACTCCTCCCCTCTTGCCCCCCATAGCCTCCTGTGCATGTGAAACAGCTGATGGTGGGGGGAGGAAGGGAATAGGCACTGATTGTTGGGGGCTGCCAGGAGGCAGGAGGCGCTGGGGAGTGGATGTGGGGCTCCTGATGTATTACTGTGGCTTTTTGGCAATGTACACTGGTAAATTCTGGCTCCTTCTCAGGCTCAGGTTGGCCACCCCTGACCTAGAGAGAGAGATGTATTCTGAGTTCAGTTATATTATCTATCTAATCTTTCTTGTGCAATAAGCTTTTGTTGACATGTTCTAAGTCCTTTTCTGTAACCCTGGATATTAACCTGTGGTATGAGAAATGTTAACACTGATGAGCCAAACATACATATTTTTATAAAAAGGGATAACAAAGAAAAAGACCAACCAGGTGTGGCTTTCCATGTAGGAAGAGAAGAAGTGGGAAAGAATTGCAAAATTTTTTAGCTTCAATACTACATCATGGTAAGTCCTTTTAATTAACGGTGTGCCTTGGATTTAGATAAAGAACTGCAACTGCAAAATTTGAATGTCCATTTTCAAATGTGAGAGAACCAAAAAAAAGTCAGATCTATGTTGTGAAAGTTAAAAATGGCATAACCAAAGGGGTTGTGTTTAGCTACAATATTAAATAGCAATCCATGCACAGCCCTATTAAAGAGGGGGCTAATTCTCATACCCTCTCCATTTCCCGTAACTGGAGATATTTTTTTTTCTTAAAAAAAATCGCATAATGACTTTGACCACATTAGCAACTACGGTCTGTCTCCTGGAGCCGTGTTTTGGTTGAATTTACCTTTTATATAACCAAGATGTAACTGTTCCAGTTTTTACCACTAAAAAGGTATGTACATCATAAATTCCTCTTATTCCTTATTTGTTTTGCCAGTGGGGGTAGCCATGGTTTTCCTTATCTCTTTTCTGCATGTCTCCTGTCTTCTCTTCTCTAATAAAAACACACATATGTACATACTTTGATATATAATTTTTTTTGTTCTGTTTCTCGCCATTTCTAAAATCTGGAGTGCATTTGTTGCTCTTGGAAGAAAGAGACTAAAGCCTGGGTGCAGCAAAACAACCCTTAACTTTAAGCACATAAGCAGTTCCATTAACTACAATAAAAATACTCAGGTACTTAATTTAAGGGTGTTCTTAGGTAATTTAGTGGATTGCGACCTAATGCTACTGGTCAGAGTCAAACACCCCTGCCACAGTGCTTTAGCCCTAACCCACACAACCTCTACTTCTCTAATGATGGGCTTTTCTTGCTAGAAGTTGCTATTTATATGATGGCACAGTGAGATGGATATCTAATAGAAATTAGGATTAGACCAGTAAACTCCTTTTAGGTGATGCTGGGTTTTCCCCTGGAATACTTTCCCCTCAGTGTGGTCTTGAGTCCATAACTCTAGATAAAAGGCTAGCATTTTAACTTACTCTGAAACCTAATCCCTTTTGAAATACAGTAAGTAAAAGGATAGGAACTTTTGCTCACCTCCCAGGATTCTCCTGAACAGTCTGGCTGAAATTTCAAACTTTTGTGCCTAAAGTTAGACCCTTAAATCCATATTTAAGGGCCTGATCCAGAACCATTGAAGTCAATGGGAGTTTTTGCCATTCACTTCAGTAGCAGCAGGATCCGAGCCTAAATACAGGCACTTTTTAAGGTGTTTAAATATGGATTAAACCACGGGTTGGCAACCTATGGCATGTGTGCCAAAGTTGGCATATGAGCTGATTTTCAGTGGCACTCACACTGCTCGGGTCCTGGCCACCAGTCTTGGGGGCTCTGCATTTTAATTTAATTTTAAATGAAGCTCTTAAACATTTTAAAAACCTTATTTACTTTACATACAACCACAGTTTAGTTATAGATTATAGATTTATAGAAAGAGACCTTCTAAAAACATTAAAATGCATTACCGGTACGCGAAACCTTAAATTAGAGTGAATAAAGGAAGACTCAGCCCAGCAATTCTGAAAGGTTGCCAACCCCTGGATTAAACTTTAGGCGCCCAAATTCAAATGTTTGCCTCTTTGCTCTTGGTGTGGCAGTATCACGTTTCATGCGCTGTCAACTGTCAGTTTTGTTAGAGATTGCACAACACTTTAACTATGAAGGTGCTCCGCTTAGGGCTTGTCTAGACAAACGCTCAGTTTGTGGCAGGCTGGAGTGTAAATCCACCTCGCACTTGTCTGCCAAGTACTAACTGTCCGTGTTTGACCCTTCTGCCATCCACTAAAAATTCCTAGTGCACTTTAATCTACTCTGGTTTCAAAGTAGGGCAGATCAAAGTGTACTGGGGAACTTCTAGTGTACGGCAGCAGGGTCCACATGGAGAGCTACTGCACAGCAAGCTAGCGGGAGGTAGATTTACACCTTAGCCTGCTGAAAGTTAAGTGTTCATATAGACAAAGCCATAAGTATGAGTCTGGTCAGGCTTCTGGCAAGACTTAGATGCGGGAGCAGTCTAAGGTATGAGCTTTGTCTGTTTTCAAGTTGTAGAAGTGATAACTGTATGTATTTACTAAGGCCTGGTCTACACTACAGAGTTAGATCGAAGGAAGCTGCCTTAAGTCGACCTGTTATCGTATGTGTCTACACTACCAGGTCCATTACATTGATCTAAGTCGCCTCTGACGTCAACTTCTGTAATCCACCTCTGCGAGAGGTGTAGTGCTTAGTTCAATTTTCATGGGCTGACTGCAAGGTAATGCAGATGCAGTGTTGTGTAATTTGACTTAATTGGCCTCCAGGTGTCCCACAATGCTCATCTGTGACTGCTCTGGAGATCATTCTCAACTCTGCTGCACTGCAGCCAGGTACACAGGAAACAGTCCCTCCCCTGCTAAAGACCCAGGAACTTTTGAATTCCCATTTCCTGTTTGATCAGCATTGGCAGTGTGCCAGCTTGAGCACAGCTGATAATGGAGACTACATGCCCCAAACGCACTCCAGCCTGGTCTGCACAGGAAATGGTGGATCTCATCACTGTGTGGGGAGAAGAGTCTGTGCTGGCAGAGCTCTGATCCAGCGGAAGAAATGCTGACATCTATGCAAAGATCGCTTGTGGAATGGGGGAGAAGGGCTAACGAGGGACACACAGCAGTGCTGTGTGAAAATAAAGAACTTTGCCTTTCTTGCCTTCTGGTATGCTTGGCAAACAGTCGTTCAGGTGCTGAACCCCATACATGCTGGTTCTACAACAAACTGCATGCTATTCTCAGGGGTGACCCTACCAGCACCCCCACAAGCAACGTGGACACCTCACAGGTGTGTAAGTCTAGGGACAACAAGGAGGATTATATGGTAGATGAGGAAGAGGAGGATAATGGGAAACAGGCAAGCAGTGGATCCATTCTCCCCGAGAGCCAGGAAATATTTTTAACCCTGGAGCCCTGTGGGTTGCAGGACAGCACAGTATCCAACCGTGATGCCGGGGAAGGCACTTCTGGTGAGTATACATTTAAAATGAAAGTCCAGTTAAACTTCAGTGGGCGCACACATTCAGTGGTATTGCATGTTTACTGTGAAGAAAAGCGAGGTGCTGTGGTTCTCTGCTTATAAGAGGCCACTCCAGCTATGCTGGGGATGGCCTCCAGAAAAGACTGTTTATGAGGACTGGGATAGCCCGGGAATCCTCCATGGATATCTCTAGGAAACTTTCATGGAGGTACTCTGCAATCCTTTGCAGGAGGTTTCTAGGCAGGGCAGTCTTATTTCTTCCACCACAGTAGGACACTTTCCCACTCAGCTCCTGAATTAAATCTGCTGGCATCGTTGCGATACACAGCATAGCAGCATAAGGACTGGGTTTATTCCCAGATGCTTGCAGCATCTCCTTTCTTTCCGCCTCTGTTACCCTCAGGAGACTGATATCACATAGGGTTGCTAAGGGGAAACAGGGGAAGTTCTCATTAAAAGTGCTCTTACATGGGGAAAAAAAGGGAATGTAGACCCCTCCACACACACACACCCATTCCGGATCACCAAACCATGCGGTCGATAATGTGCTTTTACTGTGCTTGTCATGGGTCAGCAAGTAGTTTAAAGTGGCTGATACGGGACTGAAGCCCCACATGAGAGATTCCACAATTTGGGAGTGAAAACGTTCTCTCCCTCCCCCCCCGGCCTTGTTTGTAAACAGCTTCCCGTGCTGCTATGGGAAAGGGCCATTGTTCAACTAGCTACCTCTGCTTCCGACAGGAGCCTGCCATAAACTTTATTAAAAGTGCGGTCACCCGGGACCCAGGGGGGGCCTAGTTACATGGCTGGAGCAGCAAAATGGCACAGTGAAAGGTTACAGATTCTGATTACACTAGGTGCAAGCCATAATACAATAAGAGGGGTTTTTTTTAATGAAAATGGCCTTGCTATGGAAACATTTTTCTTATGTACAATGGCTCCTTTATTTTTTCCCCTGACTGACAGCTGGAACTGTGTCCTTCAGAGTGTCATCAAAACCTGAAAGCAGACTTTCACTGATTGGGAGAAGAAAGAGAACGCAGGAGGACATGTTCACCGAGATAATTAAAGCGTCCAGGACAACTGACACAGAGCTGAGAGTGTGGAGGATTTCACTGTCCAAGAAGTTAGACATGGTGTCAAGGTTCCTTCCCCACTCTGAACTCTAGGGTACAGATGTGGGGACCTGCATAAAAGACCCCCTAAGCTTATTCTTACCAGCTTAGGTTAAAAACTTCCCCAAGATACAAACTTTGCCTTATCCTTGAATAGTATACTGCCTCACCAAGCGATTTAAACAAAGAACAGTGAAAGAGACCACCTGAAGATGTCTTCCCCCAAAATATCCCCGCAAGCCCTATACCCCCTTTCCTGGGGAAGGCTTGATAATAATCCTCACCAATTGGTACAGGTGAACACAGACCCAAACCCTTGGGTCTTAAGAACAATGAAAAATCAATCAGGTTCTTAAAAGAAGAATTTTATTTAAAGAAAAGATAAAAGAATCACCTCTGTAAAATCAGGGTGGTAAATACTTTACAGTGTAATCAGATTCAAAACATAGAACTCCCTCTAGGCAAAACCTTAAGTTACAAAAAGACACAAAAACAGGAATACACATTCCCTCCAGCACAGCGAATTTTACAAGCCATTAAACAAAAGAAAATTTAACACATTTTCTAGCTAGATTACTTACTAACTTTCCAGGAGTTGGAAGGCTTGCATCCTTAATCTGTTCCTGGCAAAGGTCTCACACAGACAGACAAAACCCTTTGTCTCCCTTCCCTCCCCCCACTCCAGATTTGAAAGTATCTTGTCCCCTCATTAGTCATTTTGGGTCAGGGGCCAGCGAGGTTACCTTAGCTTCTTAACCCTTTACGGGTGAAAGGGTTTTGCCTCTGGCCAGGAGGGATTCTGTATATTGTATACAGAAAGGTGGTTACCCTTCCGTTTATATTTATGACACATGGACATGGAGAGCAGGAAAGCTTCCAATGACCGAGAGTGTGTAGTGCAGGATGAGATGCTTTGGATTATGAGGGACCAAGCAGACATGTTGAGGCATCTGGTTGAACTGCAGGAACACAAGCAGGAGGGTAGAGTCCCTCTGCAGACAGTGGTGGACAGCCAGCCAGCCAGCATCACCTGGTGCATAATTACCCTCCCTCAAGCAATCCCTGAGGCGTGGGTGAAAAGTGAAAGCTCTGTACAAAGTTCATGGAAGGTGGCTTTCCGCATCTGAAAGTTCTGCAGCCGCTGCTTGTCATTCCATACCTGCAAAATGACACAGTCCCACCAGTCAGTGCTTGTTTCACAGGACCAGAAATGGCACTCAACAGAGTACAGCTGCTCGGTGACTGTCATCAGTAACTGTGAATTGTTTTTTTTCCATGGCTTGGAGAATGATTGCTTTCAGGACATCACTATGTTCCGCACGGCAGACCCTACTTCAGCTCTGGAAATACTTCAGCAGAATGCACGAGGTGTTTGAGATGCTCACAGCAAGAGTGTACAGCTGAGCAGGCTCCATGCTTCTGGGGTTATGGTGTATGCACAGCGGTTTTAAGGTGCAAAAACCACTGGGTTGTTTGCTGTTGATGTGAGGAAGGGAGAACAGTGCATCATGGGATGCCAGTGCAATGTTCCCATTCTCCCCTGCAGCAATGTTTTGGTCCCATGAGGCATTGCACAAAATTCCAAAAGCACACTGCAGCAAGTTGCACTTTGGGATAGCTACCCACCATGGACTGTTTTACGCATCGATGCAGGTGCTGCTAGTGAGGACACACTCCATCAAGACAATGAACATGGTGTGGCGATGCACAATCAACTTCATTAATTTAGGGGCTCGAGGTTGAATTAGGTAAAGTTGACTTAATTTTGTAGTTTAGACAAGCCCTAAGAATAGCCTCTCTCCTGGCTTTTACTTCCTGCCTCCCCTTAAATCCATAATAGCACATCTCCAATGGAGATGGGCTTCCAGACCTTTCCCAAGGGGTGCTGCTGTTGGAACCTCCCCTCTAAATGAAGGTTTCCAGCAGAGAGAGGGCATTATGCAGCAGTCGGGCAGGGCAGTGGCAAGTTGTATCAACTTCTCAGCCACTTAATCATGGGTCTGAAGGTTGGGGGGGAATAAAACACACTTCCACTGCCTCATCTGTACTCTCCCAGACAGTGGAGGAGTGCTGCATAAGCATTAAAACTGCTACCTGTAGCATACGGAGCTAATAAACATAATCCCAGATCCTAGCCATTCACTTGCTGCTGAATGAGGGTTCATTTCAATTGCACGTACAGCATTAATCACCCTGAGTCTAACATGGATGTTGCTTTGCTCAGCAAAGCAGTCTGGAGGGTCTTAAGATTAGAACAACTTCTCACCATCACTTACATGAGACTAATCTGAAAATACTTTTCGAATTTAAAAACAATGAATTTCCAAGCTTGCTGTTAGAATGCCCTTCTTTTGTTTTTCTGTCCCGGGACACAGCAGAGCCCAGAGGAGAAGGACATTAGAAAAATAAATGCCTTTTCTGTTCTCTGGGGCCTGATCATTTAAACTCTGTGCATGGCAGTCCTATTGGCTTCAGGGGGAGTTCTGTGTATGGAGGACTTTCAAGGTAAGCCACGAGGTAGGAAGCAGAAGTTTGGTAATAAGGGTGTACTCCTTGTGACAGCTGATGTGGAGCCTCGTAGGCCTGATCCTAAAAGGTTCTGAGTGCTCCCTCCCACCCCCAGTTCCCATTGAAGAGCTTGGCAGCTATAGATTATCATTTTGAGTGATTTTCTTTTGACAATGTGAGCAAGCCTTTTCTGACTTAGCCTTTGCCCCATAATGATACACTAATATTAATTAATTAAGCAGCACTTATATAATACCTGTCAACTCAGACCCACAAAGGGCTTTTTCCTACCGGTATTGTCTCTCAAGTTTTTGCAGCATAATAATGTTAGCTCACTGAACAAAATATTTTTCCTAGAATCCAGCACCGGTAGTGGGGCTAGTTCTGAGGGAACTCCAGAGGGGACTGGATGAGAAATGCTCTCTGGAATGCAGAGCAATAAGGATCCAGTCAGCTGCTGCAACTCTCTCAGGAAGGGAATGGGGCCGTGCCCCTAGCAGGTGAGAGGTGACTGGCAATTTTGGGAAGGGCCTTCCAGTCAGCATTTGCAGCTCTGAGAGAGAATTTTTTAAACTACTTTTTTCTAAAAGCGGCATTTAGATTTAGTGGAATAAAGACAAGCGTGGCTGGTAACTTGGGATCACTTGTGGCTATATAGGTACTGTGTGAACACATTGCCCTCTCAGCTGAAATATAGTGCAAGGTATTGACAAGTGACTGTTATGAGGTGGAGGGTAGCTCATCACAAAATGATAGGTAGAGATGAAAATTGTTATTCCATTATCCAGACTGTTTCCTTGCCAGTGAGGGATTGCTCCCTGCAGTGTATTTTCCAGTCTTTTATTCAGTCAAATGTTAATTCGCTCAAGAAACAGGGCTTCCCCCAACACCCTCCATAGTCTCACTATAGTAAGATTTTTTTTCTTATTTATGTCTTTTTATTGCATTAGCATCTAGTGACCTCAACTGAGATCAAGGCCCTAATGAACTAGGCACTGTACAAACACATAACTGGAGACAATCTCTGCCTGGAAAAGCTCAAATTCAAAACAAAGATGTTAAGACAGCTTCCTTTTCTTTATCTTATCCCTTTATTACTAATTCCACTCTTTTCTACTCCTGTAAATAATTTTTCTCCCTTCTGAGTGTTTAAACACTTAAAGTCAGCTGTTTTCCAGAACATTGTCAGCATTTAACCAAACTATTCATATTGAGTTCATTAGGCTTTCCTCATAAGCCAACCCTTCCAGTAGTTAATAAGCTACCACCAGAGAGACTTTTATTTAAGGAGATAAAGGTGCCTACATTTAAACAGACCTTGAGACAATGTTTGTAATGTTTATGATGACCAATAAATGGAATAATTACTGCAAAATCATAAATCTAATACATCATGAACTCTAAACTATGTTCCAAGTTATAGATTATCAGATGAGGACTTATTTACAGTGAAATATTAAGCATAAAAGAATCCCTTTTTTCTTAGCACAATATTGCATTTTCCAGTAGTATACTATGACTCATTAGCAAGCTGTTGAGCTACAATAATCTAATAGACCTGCTTCTGATCTCACTGACACCGTTGTACTTCAGGATTACCTCAGTTGAAGGTAGTGGAGTTTGATTGATTTAAAATCAGGGCAGTTGAGATCCGAATTAGGTAGTTTTAGAATTGTGCTTAGGGGTCAGGATAGGTACATTTAAATATAAATAAACAAATTTCACCTTCCTTCCCTTTGCATTTCATCTGTATAATTCCCAGTTAGTTTTTATGTGAATTTAACCCAATGTGAATGCTTAGGAGAGGGGGATGTCTTTATAAGGCTACTACAAAGGATCTTGGCCTTTCTGCTAAGACAGGGGGCAGGGCCATTATTACTGAGGGGGGCAGAGTGGATTTGGTCATGCGGATGGCCATTCTCTGTGAACTGAACTGAGACCATCTTATTTCACATAAATCACCTAAGAGCCATCAGATGGGGCTATCTCTTGGTGACTACCAACTTGTCTGCATCTAGAAGATGTGACAGGTGACCTAGGCAATGGTAGTTTTGCCTGAGAAAGGACTGCAGCATTGGGCCTATAAATACAAAATGCTATTTCCAATTTCATAACCCTTGTGCCATTCAGTCCTCGATAAGGAGGGAAACTCATATTCAAACCCAAATATCTGAAACAATAACAAGTTCCTCTTTCAAACTTGTACCAATATGAAAGTCCCTTGGTAAGGGGAAAAAAATAGCAACAAAATGAGACCGAGGGCCTGATTCTCCATTGCCTTGCACCTTGTGTAGTCACTGACACCAGAGTTAAGTGAGGGCAAAGTGGATGTAAAATACTGCTGTAGTTGTGGTGCATTGAGGGCTGTGTTGGAATTGCAAGCTATCACTTTAACAGTGGTGCGGGTTCCTGTTCCTGGTTATAAGCCAGGAGGCTTTGTAGCAAAGTGTATGATCAGAGTCAGTCTGGAAAGAGCCATCTTAAATCAAGGTGGGGTGAGTTTTACCTTGCTGCTTTAGGGGGCAGTCTGTTTTCTCTCTCTGTGTCTTTTGGTTTTTGTGTGTTATCACTCTGAATGCTACGTAATAAAGTAGTTTTATATTGCAACTTGCCAGCAAGAGTATTTATATTGTTATCTAATTTCTCTGTGCATATGCTGTGAACACAACAGTAATGTTCTAGGAATAGGATAGTAGCCCTTTAAATAGCTTGAGTCCTCTATTGGCACTCAGTGTTTTTAAGTCTCCAGAAAACAGCCAGAACAGCAGTATGTGGATAGATAGACCTTGAATTTTCAAGTATATTTAGTAAATATGGTTATTTGAGCCACCGCTGTGACCATGTGGTTTCTTTGTGTTGTGTAAAGAGCAAAAGAACCACAACTACCATTGTATCATTTTACACTCTGGTATCATTTTACACTCACTGGTATACGTACCTGCACACAGTGCAGAACAATGGAGTATCAGGCCTGAAATATTTATTCAGATAAAGCAATTAAATGACCCATTTTTAATCCTGGGCAAAAAATGCTTTCTGGTGTGACTTTAATAATATTTTAAAAAAACAAACTTCCTTACATGCTCTAAAACAACAATGTAAACCTGAACACCTGGTACTTATCAGCCAAGGTAAAGTACATTCTGATGCTTAGCTCACTGTCAGAGTCCACTCTCCAGAAAGAAACAGTGGGAGACATTTCACATGTATTGGTGCGTATGTGACTTGGCTTTTTTAGACTGCATTATTAATTGACAGTTTAACTAAAAAGCTGTCATAAAACTCTGAACTAAAAGTTAATTTTTAGCCACTCAGTAACCTTTCTTAGTTAGTTATAAATCTTTTAATCAACCTAGATAAATTGTCTTTGTCCAAAATAAAAAGCATGGCTTGTAGTTCAGTGTCTCTAGTTCCTCACCCACTATCAAGAAAGCGGCAAAAAGAAGAACATAAATAGGTAAGGGTTTTCTTTTAATATGCAACATAGAAAACAGTGTTAATAAATATCCTGACTTTTCCTGAATAGAAGACTTGCATGAGTTAGGAATGTAGGCCCAAGCCTTCAGTAGTAGAGCTGGTTGGGGAATTTTAACCTGGCTCTTCTGCATCCCAGAGGAGCGCTCTAACCAGCATGCACTTTGGCTCTTCTTGTGTGGATGTCTCTCCATCTCTCCTGTTGGAGCTGTTCTGTTTTGTATAAATTAAATATTCATTGGGCCAGAGAGAGAATCAGGCAGAGCAGAGTCATGAATCTGGATCTCCCACACCCTAACTGGGCTATAGAATCAGTCTCTCTAAGGTGCCACAAGTACTCCTTTTCTTTCTGTATAAGTAATTACATATTTACTAGGTCAAAGTGGAACAGCTCCACCAGGTGAGATTGAAAGAGCAGTCAAGTGAGTGCCCTCACCACTGGGCTATTAGCTGTTCTGGGCTGGATGTCTCTCACTTTTTCATTTTTTTTCAAAAAATTTTTGAAAGGTTTTCACTTCATTCTAATATAGAACCAAAAAAAATCACAACATCACATTTTTTTTCACAAAACAGAATTCTTGGTTTCCTACCAGCTCTAGTCGTAGTACTATTATCTGTCTTGGAAAAGGTTTTACAAAGAATTGCAAAAACAGCATTTCAAACAGTTGCTATCAGTGTGTGGAAGTGCTTTCTATCTACTAACCAAATGTCACATCCTGCCAGCACTTCGCCTGGAGAACTTCCATTGTAGTTATAAGGCTGCAGGATGAAACTCTGTTTCTTTGCCCAACTTAAATTACTGCCAGATTTGGTGAGAGGCTGAGATCTTCCTACAACTTGCTGAATGCCTTCTGCTCCTGTGGAGTACAATGGAAGCTGCTTTGCATGGCTGAGCCTCTTCTGGAGAATTTGCTGAACGAGAAATGTGTGAATACTAGAACTAGCTATGTGGCCACAAGGAGTCCCACTGCTTCAGTCAGAATTGTCTTCAAACAAATGGTTGCCCTTTTGTGCACTAAGTAGGATCTCTTTGGACAACAGTGCAACACTAAGTTTTTGTCTTTGTTATTTTTAAACTACCTTCATTGATAGTAGTTCCATTAGGAAGATCTTACCTTCAAGAAAAAAACCCACCATTTATTTGCCAGACTAACCCTTGCTGTAACTGTAGACTCTTCCCATTTCAAATGTTCAGTTTACTATGAACATGATGCAAACCCAGGTATTCTCCAGCTTTTTCATGTTATAAAGAAATTCTTTCATAAGATCCACCTCCCATCAACAAACCTCACCTCCACCCCCGACTCTGCTTGATCCTCAAAATATTTCATTCTATGGACGACTGGCTTGTTGACTTCAAAGCATAATACCCAGATCCACAGCACCCGATTGCGATGGCATAAACCAGAGAGTCACTTCAAGCAAGAACTAAGGCCTATCTTGGTTAGGGGTGTGACTTTTCTATCAAAATAATTAAATCACTACAATGCCTCGTGTGGATGCATTTATCCTCATAAAGGTAATGAGGGCTTGTTGACACTACAGAGCACTGGCCGATATAGCTATGCTGACAGACACCTCAAGCTGAGAGACAGAATAAGCAGGCAGAAGCAGTTCTGCTGCAATAGTTATACCAACTCCCCAAACAACATTAGCTAAGCTGACAGAAGCACTCCTCCATTGGCATAATTGCATCTACACCTGTGATTTTCTCTGCATGGCTTTTTTCATACTCCTAGCTCATAAAACTTTGTAGTGTAGATCAAGGATTGCATCTCTATAGTTTATTCCTGTTACTGATAATAATAGCTATGTAATATAAGGTGCCTTTATCCTGATGTAACCCACTAGACTGGGTTGTGCTGATACAGTTAAAGCATTACAACTTGTGCATAGACAAGGCTGAAGCTGCAAAACAGAACACTTAAAAAGCAAAGATCCTCTTTTCTTATTAATGACTGTTGAATAAAAAGAGGAAAGTGGAACACAGAAAATGTGCTCATTAATAAGGAGTGAAGGAAGGGAAGTGCTAAAAATATATCATGTGCATTATTTCTAAAAACAATTGTTTTAAACTTTTCCAGGGGCTGTTAGCTGCTCTTTAAGGTCAGACCAATTCAAATGCATTAGGATTTGAATATGATAGTGTTTGTTTTTTCCTTTGCTATTGTATGTCTGTACCATCCTATGAAACTAGTGCCTGATGGTTTTTGTTGCAACAATGAGTTGCTTTAGTGTCACCAGAAGGCTCACTTCTGTTTATTAAACCAACTCCCCTTACACAGCTCTTTCTAGTTACTACACAAATGCTAAGTAGATGTTGCTGTTTTGTGTAGTGCAAGTACCATGTAGTTTCTTCTCTTAATTTCCCCACCCCGATGAACAGCACAACATGGTTGCTATCTAATTCCTTTTTGGATTTACAGTATTTAGTTACCTTGTTACCTCTGAGGGCTCTGTGAGTATTTTCTCATCTCTCTATTTTCAGGTTTTTCATATACATGTTTAATCTTTGCTTAAAAAAGCAGAATTTCACCAAAATCTGTTTAACAAGTGATTAGATCCCCTCCAATTGGACACTTGCAGAATTAATCATTTTACTCTTCTTTTTCCCCACAGCACTTTAGATTCATTGCTTTTTTTCAACCAGGTTTAAAGCGAATTGTGAATAAAAAATTAGATCCTGAGCTTCACTTGTGAATTGTAGCATTGCCAGACATCTGGTTTTTGACCAGAACACCCAGTCAAAAAGGGACCCTGATGGCTCTGGTCAGCACCACAGCCAGTGGGAGCTGCAGGGGCAGCACCTGCGGGTGCGGGCAGCGCACACCGCACAGAGCCGCCTGGTCACCCCTGCGCCTAGGAAGCAAACATGCTGACTGCTTCTGGGAGCCACGCGGAGCCAGGGCAGGCAGGGAGCCTGCCTTAGGCCTGCTGCACCTCCAACCGGGAGCCACCTGAGGTAAGTGCTGCCTGGCTGGAGCCCGAACCCACATCGAAACCCAGGCCAGAACCTCCTCCTGCACCCAAACTCCGTCCTGGAGCCTACACCCCATCCCGCACTCCAAACTGCTCGGCCCCAGCCCAGAGGCCCCTCCTGCACCCCAAACCCCTCATTTATGGCCCCACCCCAGAGCCTGCACTCCCAGTCCAGAGCCCATATCCCCTCCTGACCTGAACCCCCTGTTCCAACCCAGAGCCCTCTCCTGTACCCTGAACCTCTCATTTCTGGCCCCACCCCAGAACCTGAACCCCCAGCCAGAGCCCTCATCCCCTCCCAGACCCCAACCCCCTGACCCAGCCCAATGAAAGTGAGTGAGGGTGGTGGAGAACAAGCAACGAAGGAGGGGGGAGGGATGGAGAGAGTGGGGGCAGGGCCTCAAAGAAGGGGCAGGGCAGGGAGTGGGACAAGGGTGTTCAGTTTTATGCCATGAGAAAGTTGGCAACCCTAGTGTATTGGGCAGACTGTTGGGCTGGCGTCTGAGACCTTATCCACTTGGTTCCCAAAAACTCAGCTCAACTCCAAACTTGTCACTGAGATGTCTTTATTGGCATACAATTAAACTACACTTTAATTGTATGCCAGGGTGATCAGGCTTAAGCATAGGGCAGTGGCTCTCAACCTTTCAGGCTACTGAAACCTCTTTCAGGAGTCTGATTTGTCTTGTGTACCCCCAAGTTACACCTCACTTAAAAACTACTTGCTTACAAAATCAGACATAAAAATACGGAAGTGTCACAACACATTATTACTGAAAAATTGCTTACTTTCTCCTTTTTACCATATAATTATTAAATAAATCAGTTGGAATATAAAGACTGTACTTACATTTCCGTATATTGAGCAGTATGAACAAGTCATTGTCTCTATGAAATTTTAGCTTGTACTGACTTCATTAGTACTTTTTTATGTAGTCAGTTGTAAAACTAGGCAAATATCTAGATGAGTTGATGTACACATAACCCTGGTTGAGAACCACTGGCACAGGGCACAGATTCAGGGAATACCACACGTCTAAAGATAAACAGAAAATCTCTACCTTATTGCATTTATTATACATTGCATCGCATGTTCTGAGGCTGGCTTTATCAGTTTGTAGGAACCAGCCCCTGTACAGCAGGCTATGTCTACACTACGCAGCTTTTAGTGACCCGGCTGTGCCGCTACAGCCACGCTGCTAAAAAGTGCACATTGTAGCCACTGTTTGGTGGCTCTCCTGCCAACAAAAAACTAGGGCTGTCAATCTCAGTTAACTCACGCGATTAACTAAAAAAAATGAATCGTGATTAAAAATATTAATTGTGATTAATTGCACTTATAACAATAGAATACCAATTGAAATTTATTACATATTTTGGATGTTTTTCTACATTATCAATATTGATTTCAATTATAACATAGAATACAAAATGTACAGTGCTCACTTTATATTTTTTTATTACAAATATATGCACTGTAAAAATGATAAACAAAAGAAATAGTATGTTTCAATTAACTTCATACAAGTACTATAGTGCAATCTCTTTATCGTGAAACTGTAACTTACAAATGCAGATTTTTTTTTGTTACATAACTGCACTCAAAAACAAAACGGTGTAAAACTTTAGTGCAGTGGTTCTCAAACTAGAGCTGCCATTTGTTCAGGGAAAGTCCAGGTTTGTTTACCTGCTGCGTCCACAGGTTTGGCCGATTGCGGCTCCCACTGGCCACGGTTCGCTGCTTCATGCCAATGGGGGCTGCAGGAAGGGTAGCCAGCACATCTCTCGGCCCGTGCCACTTCCTGCAGCCCCCATTGGCCTGGAGCGGCGAACCAGGGCCAGTGGGAGCCGCGATCAGCCAAACCTGAAGATGCAGCAGGTACACAATCCGGCCCAGCCCTGAACAAGTGGCTGCCCTAGTTTGAAAAACTAACCACTGTTTTAATGCCTACAAGTCTACTCAGTCCTACTTCTTATTCTGCCAATTGCTAAGACAAACAAGTTTGTTTATATTGACGGGAGATACTGCTGCCCGCTTCTTATTTACAATGTCACCTGAAAGTGAGAACAGGTGTTTTCAAGGCACTTTTGTAGCTGGAGTTGCAAGGTATTTACATGCTAGATATGCTAAACATTTGTATGCCTCTTCATGCTTCGGCCACCATTCCAGAGAACATGCTTCCATGCTGATGATACTCGTTAAAAAAATAATGTGTCAATTAAATTTGTGACTGTACTCCTTGGGGGGGGGGAGAATTGTATGTCTCCTGCTCTGTTTTACCCACATTCTGCATATATTTCATATTATAGCAGTCTTGGATGATGACCCAGCACATGTTCGTTTTAAGAAAATTTTCACATCAGATTTGACAAAACGCAAAGAAGGTACCAATGTGAGATTTCTAAAAATAGCTACAGCACTCGACCCAAGATTTAAGAATCTGAAGTGTCATCCAAAATCTAAGAGGGATGAGGTGTGGAGCATGCTTTTAGAAGTCTTAAAAGAGCAACACTCTGATGCAGAAACTATAGAAACCAAACCAAAAAAGAAAATCAACCTTCTTCTGGCATCTGTCTCAGATGATGAAAATGAACATGCGCCCGTCCACACTGCTTTGGATAGTTATCAGGCAGAACCCATCATCAACATGGAAACATGTCCTCTGGAATCGTGGTTGAAGCATGAAGGGACATATGTATCTTGCAATGCCAGCTACAACAGTTCCATGTGAATGCCTGTTCTCACTTTCAGGAGACATTTTAAACAAGAAGCAGGCAGCATTATCTCCTGCAAATTGTAACCAACGTTGTTTGTCTGAATGATTGGCTGACTAAGAAGTAGGACTGAGTGGACTTGTAGGCTGTAAAGTTTTCCACTGATTTATTTTTGAAAACACTTTTTTTGTACATAAGTCTACATTTGTAAGTTTACCTTGCATGATAAAAAAATTGCACTATAGTACTTCTATGAGGTGAATTGAAAAATATATTTTTTGTTTTTACAGTGCAAATATTTGTAATAAAAAATAAATATAAAGTGAGCACTGTATACTTTGTATTCTGTGTTGTAATTGAAATTAATATATTTGAAAATGTAGAAAACATCCAAAAATATTTAAAATACATTATATTCTATTGTTTAACAGCGCGATTAATTTTTTTAATTGCGCAATTGTGATTCATTTTTTTAATCGCTTGACAGCCCTACAAAAAATTGCCACCACGAATGAGCAGCATTTGCGTTGTCGGCAGGAGAGCACTCCTGCCAACAAAGCGCCGTTCACACTTGTTGCACTTGTTGTTGGCAAAACTTTTGTCTTTCAGGGGGATGTTTTAACACTTCTGAACGACAAAAGTTTTGTCTTTCACTTGCCAGTGTAGACATAGCCTTAGGGCATGTCTTGACCAGCAACGTTAAAGCGTTGCCGTGGCAGCGCTTTAACGTGGCTGTGGAGTCGTGGCAGAGCACTGGGAGAGAGCTCTCCCAGCGCTCTAAAAAAACCACCTCCACGAGGGGAATAGCTACCTGCGCTGAGAGTGTGGCTCTCAGCATTGGCGCACTGTTTACACTGGCACTTTACAGCACTGAAACTTGCAGCGCTCAGAGGGGTGTTTTTTCACACTCCTGAGCGAGAAAGTTGTAGCACTGTCAAGTGTCAGTGTAGACAAGCCCTTATTCTTTATCTCATCTTACATTCCAGGCTTATTTTATCCATTGTTATCTTGTCCATTGTAAATGGTTCCTTGGTGTTTCCCCCTTATCTTGGCTAGTGCAGACATTCTGTTTCCAGCTTGCTGATCCATTTACCTCCCTAATCCTGTCTCCCAAGAAATAAGGCCTCTCCAATTACTTATGTCAAATCAGGCCTACACAGACATAAAAAGAGAGGTCATGATGGCCATATCAGAAACAACAAAATCAAAATAAGCATTTTCTGTAGTTGCATTCTTCATATTAAAAGTGCTGTATTTCTTTGGGCAAACACCAAAACCTGAAAGTATTTTCATCTTCAGATTTCATCGAAAACAAAATAAAAAAATTGTGAAACATTTTCACTTTCAAAAAAAGACCATTTTCAACCCTTCCCCCCCGTCCAAATCATTTGTCAGTCCCTGATCAAAGAAGAGACAAAGCACAGGATTTGGTCCTAACTACAGAGAACAATATTCCTGCAATAAACTGATGGATGACTACTTTCCTCCAGGATCTTAAGCTCTGTGTAAAGACACAGAAGATACATTTGAAAATTAATTAGAATAAATATTTTTTGTTCAGCAGTATAAATCTTTAATCTTTGTATTACAAATTTAGAAATATTCTCACTCTAACTAGTACTTAGCACTCTCAGAGTTACTTGATTAAAATAGTTAAAGGTAAATGTTCCAAGTGGGGCAGAGGTAAAGGGATGGAAATAACGGATTAGTTTTCTGAATTCCAGAGCATGCCTGAATTAAAGCTGAGTTTTGCTATGAATAACAATGGCATCATAATGGTTTCTATTTAATAATTGGTATTTCTCAGTACTGTGGTAATTAGCTGATTTGTTATTAAATACTGGCACTTGCTATTAAAGTGGAAAAAAGAACATAAGGTTAGTAGAAATTAAAGAGCTAACTACAGAGAGAGTGAGTGAGCATCTTAGAACTCTGGAGTGCTGGATGGACACTCAGGAGAAAATTCCTTATGGTTCTTAGAAGGGAGGTCACCCAATGCTCTGGCCAGAATTGCGCTAGAAGCTTTTGCTGGTATAATAACGTTTGTTAGCGGTGTGATTTTTTTTAACAACATTTTTATACTGGAGAACTCTCCTGGTGCAGTTATACCAACATAAGTGTCTTTGCCAGTATAGCTTATTTTGCGAGGGGCATTAGTATAAGCTATACCAGCAAAAAAACTTTTTTGCCAGTATAAGTTGCATCTACACTGGGAGGGTTTGCTGGTATAGTCTGTGACATACAACTGGGACCAATATAATAAGACTGAGGGCTAAAACTCGAAAAAAGGATTGTGGTAGAAAATTTAAACTGGACACACTGAAATTAAACAAATGGAAAATGAAAGTAATAGTACCTCAGCTGGCTCAATAGGATAGCTCAATTTAAACTCATATAGAACCAGTGGCAGAAGATTTAACAAAGGTAGTGGTGTGTAATCGCACAGGATTAAGTATCAGGGGAACTTGGTTCTAATCCCAACTCTGACAGACTCTCAGAATTACTTTATACAAGTAACACAACTGCTGTATCTCTCTTTCTCCATCTGTAAAAGCATACCGCTCACTATACCTCTCAGTTGTGGGTGTTGTGGGGCTTGATCAGTCAACCTCTAGAGAAGCACCTGGATATTGTTGGATGGAAGATGTTATGTAAAAAATTATTTATTTGTATTGTAGAAGTGCCTAGGAACCCTGGTTATGGACCGCAGTGCGCTAGGCACTGTATAAATACAAAATAAAAGGATTAAAGGATTAGAAAACATGCCTTAAAGTAACATACTCCAGTAGCTCAGTCTATTTAGCTTAACAAAGAGAAGTCTAAGGGGTTATTTGATTACAATCTGTATGTACTTACATCTTTGGGGAACAAATATTTAACAATGGGCTCTTCAATCTAACAGAGAAAGGTATAACGCCATCCAGGGGCTGGAAGTTGAAACTAGACACATTCAGACCGGAAATAAGGCATACATTTTTAAAGGTGAGAGTAATTAATCAATAAGGCTATGTTTCTGTCACAGGTATTTCTAGTAAAAGTCACGGACAGGTCATGGGCAGTAAACAAAAATTCATGGCCCGTGACCTGTCCATAACATTTAGTATATACCCCCGACTAAAACTTGGGAACGGGGCAGCTGGGGTGTGTGTGCAGTGGGTGCTGCAGGGGAGGGGTAGCGGGGCTGGGGCAAGCTCCTTACCTAGCTCCTAAGCTCCATGTGCTGCCTCCACTCCACCCCAAGCCCCAGTTCTCCCATTGGCTGGGAACTGCTGGCCAATGGGAGCTGCAGGGGGGGGCAATGCCTGCTGGCAGAGGCAGCACGTGGAGCTAGGAGCTGAGGGAGGGGAGTTCCTGTTGCCCTTCTGGGGATCCACCCCTCCGGTAAGCACCACCCCGCACCCCAATCCCCAGCCATGAGCCCCCAGCACCCAAACTCCTGCTGCTGGGGGGGGGCAGGGTGAGACTGCCCCAGAAGTAGTCCATGCGAAGTCAAGGAAGTCACGGAATCCGTGACTTCTGTGACCTCCATGACAAACATGGAGCCTTATTAATCAACAGAACAACTTACCAAGGGTTGTGGTGGATGCTACATCGCTGACCATTTTTAAATTGAGATTGGTTGTTTTTTTTGAAAAGACCTCGTCTAGGAGTTATTTGGGGAAGTTCTATGGCCTGTGTTATACAGGAGGTCAGACTGGATGATCACAATGGTCCCTTCTGGCCTTAGAATCTATAAATCTATGCGAAAGATGATCCCTGTCCCAAAGGTAATATGTCTGAGGTGGAGCAGCTGCTCAAAAACCACACTCAAGAACCATAAACAAGAAATTGCTCACCTAAACTTTATTGAAAATGGACTGAAATAAATGTTCTGTGACACAGGACTGAAAAAGGTGACATACACATACACAATACAAACAGGTGTTCAAAAACTGCTTTAACTTAGAAATACTGGAACTGTCAAGACTGCCCTTCCCTGGCTTTGCCGGGGAGCCTCTTGGGTGTCTTGGAGGTTGTGCATTGTGAGCTCTCAAACGGTAATGGAATGGCCAGAGTGCTGAATTTTAACAAAGGTATCTTTTCTCTGCATTATTAATTCATCATAGAAGGTAGAGGTCTGAACAAAACTAGAGTTTTATATGGTCACATTAAAAATCCTTTCCTCTTGGTTTTCACACTTCTGTGGTTTTATTTCACTAGTTCGCCTGTGATTATAGACTTTCCACCACAGACAAGACTTAATTTCCAACATTAAAAAAAAAAAGCAGAAAAATGAATCTTTAAAAAGCCAAGTTTCAGGTTCCAATATACATCATAAAAAATGAGACAAGCTCCATTTTTGTTTTTCCTTTATGTAATGGCAAGCATTGGCTTTTGACCTCTTGCTACACAGATCATATTGGTTTTGTGATCTCACAGAAAGCCTCATTAATATTTTTCTACAATTAAAGGCATTTTCTAGCACCTTCTGAATGAATGATGAGCATTTCCTTGTGCAGCCAGAGCCTTTCAGCAAGGAGCCATCCCTCTTCTTAGGGTTTTCTCTGGGTCTGATTTAATTCCTCCCTTCTTAAGAAACGTGTGTCCCCCAACTCTTGCATGGTATTTCCAGTCTCACAAGCCCTTTTGTCTCAGTGCTAAGGGCTCTCACTCTAAAATGGGTCCCAAGCCATAAATGTTCGTAGCAGTTTTCACACTGAAACATTATGGGAGAGGTTCAGATCTGGGATTTTGGACTTTATTGTAAGCCTCCTATTGTTAAATCCTCTCTGCTGCTGCTCTGTCCTAAACTTTAAGATACTCTGAACAATTAAAAACAAAAGCACCAAAAGCATCACCTATTTCTTATTAAATTCTCTAAGATATTTTTTCCCCACTCAAAATTTCCTGGCTTTTTTTCATGCTTGCTTCAAAAGTCCCTTCACTATTTCCATTTGGTTTTACCCCACACTTCTATTGCTGTAACTGATTAATGGAATCTATAAATCATGGAATGTTTATTAGCTTAAACTGTGAATTTGCTTATTTGTTTATTTGCTCCATCTGCTGTATGACATTTTTGCCTTTTCTTTATCTGGAGAAAAAACCCTCACTAATGGAAGGAAATTATTATTCTGATCATTGCTTGAGGTTTTTTTCCTCTCTAACCACTCTTAGTATTTCTACAGTATCCCCATATTTAATCTCAACATTTCAAAATATCTAAACATTTTTTTCTTATGCTGTCATTTATATTTGCCTCTCTTTTAAATAATGAGCAAAGGATTCCCCCTAACCCACCTTCACACTTTCCATTACTCTACTTTCCAGTAACATTCAAATATCTCGTACATACAATATGACCCACACTAATTCTAAACAAAATATATTCTGATTGGGCTATTTTGCCTAAATCTATTTTTGGAATACTCTTGTTTTTTGGACTCCACCTGCTTGTATCACTCAGATCTCTCAAATGCCAATGTTTCAAGTGCTGATATGCTGCAGAACTGTATATGTCAGGAATATCTTCCATTTAAACATTAAATTTGGTGACACAAGGCCTTATCCTGCAAATTTCACTTCTTCACAAGTCTCTGCTTGTGTACAGTAAACATGTTGACTTCACCCATGAATATGGGTCACTGGATTGGGCCCATGCTTGGTCCCAGAATTCCCAAGCTAAAGTGGACAGCATTCTAGATCACCATAATAAATCCGTTAACTTGCTCATATGCATGACCTCTAACTTTTTGTCTAAGAAAGGGGTTCTCGAATTGGGGGTTCGTGACCCCTCAGGGGGTCACGAGGTTATTACTTGGGAAGTCGCAAGCTGTCAGCTTTACCCCCAAATCGCACTTTGCCTCCAGCATTTATAATGGTGTTAAACATAAAAAAAAGTGTTTTTAATTATAAGGGAGGTCACCCTCAGAGGTTTGCTGTGTGAAAGGAGTCACCAATGCAAAAGTTTAAGAACCACTGGTCTAAGATCTGCTCTTCACTCAACTTGTGCGGACAAAGAATCTAGCCACGAATTTCAGATAGTTGATGAGGAGGTTGCTGTCTAGCTGGACCATTACAGCCCATTTGTCGCCACCGTCCAACAGACTAGCATTCCATTTCCACGTCAAACTGGAGTTTGAGAGACATGAAAAATGGTAGCAACTATTTCCAGGGAGGACACAATAACAAGCCCTCCAACCTTCCATGTGATGGAACCACGAGGGTAGTTTGCCCATGATGGCTTCTAGCTCTGGGAGACTTGCAGGCCACAGTTTGATGTTAAGGCTCAAGCCTCCAATCTCAGCAGATTAATTAAACTCTAGAAATATTGCCCATATGAAAACTGAGAGAAGGCCTTAGGGTCTGACAATATTAGAAAAAAGTGAGTTTTTGTTACTTTGCCTGCCTGTTCTAATGATAAAATAGTAGAGATGGCTGTCTTTCCTGCCCGATGTTCAGACTGCACCACTCCCACCTAACACCGTCACTGGATTCCCTGTGAATTCATCAAGTTTTAAGCTTCTTTTGGTCACCTACAAGGCCCTTCACAACTTTGCCCTTCTTTGCTTTTCCTTTTCTGTCTCATAGCCCCCTGCCTCCTCCACTATGCCAATGCCTTGGCTGCCAGTTTGTCAGCTTATCACAGCTGTTACCATACTTCCCTCTCTTTCAAATCCCTCCTCAAGAACCACCTCTGCTGTGGTACCTAAAAGAAATTATCCAACTGGTAAAAGTTGGTTTTGTGTCAGGTGGGTTTAGGTGATTGTAGGTACATTTAATAAAAGAGAGAGATCTGGTACTTTCAGGAACCATCAAGCTGTGCAATACCTATGTCACCACATGATCTTCTTTTCACTATCATTCCTTTTTCTCCTCTGAGTTTGTCAGTCTCACTTTTTATATCTTGTTCTCTCACAAACATTACTGAAACTGCAATTAAAACTAGAGGCTTTTATTTCAGGAAAGCATTTTTGCAGTTCACATTCCAGAATCAAAGGATGAACATTACAGTTTGTGCATGCAGCAGCTTGTTTTGTGGACTCAATTTAAAGTACAAGTTTTTGGACAGGCAGCTCATTGTTTTAAATCCCAGAATCCCTTTTTCTGAAGAGATCACACCCTACAAAACTATTTCATTTTTAGCCCCACCCTTCAAATGTCAAGTATCTAGCTCCCAGCTCAGAGAACCATTAGCAGAAACTCCAGGAACACAGCAGGAGAAGAATTTTCAAATGCTTATGAAGCAAGAACAATATTTTAACTAAAGCGGCTTGTTAAATTTTGTTTTGTCTAACGTTCGTGGCAGTGGGACTACACAAGGCAGTAAGTGACTTCTGCATTATCTAATGTTTCAGCTTTTCCCTTGTGTTTAATCATCCTCAAAAGCCATTTATTGACTCATATACATCTCCATCAGGATTGTTATCCCTTTAAACAAATTGCACGCAACATGTGGAATGTACATTATTGAATTAGTTCTTCTTTTTCCTTTTGGAAATGTCAGAATAGAAAGCTGAGCTCCTTGGGCCATTGGTATTTGTGTTTGCATTTCCCGCCCATGTTTGTTTGTTGTGTTTGGCAGAACCTACAGTTTGAGATTGTTTCTCATGAAGAAATAAATGTCTCTTTAGAAAATGTTTGTGTATCAAAATAATTCCCAGAAGTTGCTTTTGGACAAGATAGTGCAAAACTCATTTACCATTTCCCACCCCCTACAGATTGACCAATAAACTCTGCATGCTGTATGTGCGAAATGCCTTTGCTTAGTGCAGTTGGACTTTAAAGAAGACTGACCTGTCCATTGTTCAGCAGTTATTTATGGCTGCCTGCCCAGCTGTGAAATATACCTGACAAATGCTTGTGGATGTCTTCTCTTCCATATAGCAAATTTTGTCTTGAATTTGCAGATATTGGCTTTCTCTGTTATCATGCTGCTCTTTGAGGCAGGAGTGTCCTCATCCTCCTCTTCCTTGGGCTTGGAGAATCAGATCTTCCAATACATTGATCTTCATCAAAATGAATTTATTCAGGTAAGAGCTACACATATTGTCAAATAGCTACAATGCAGAAGTGAAGTAATAAAGACCAACGATGTGGGTTCATGAGACCACATATTTTTTCTTCTAAGGGGAAAAATACTGAGCAGGCTTCCACAAGGCCTCAGTTTTATTGGAAATGCCACATTTCACTACACAGCAGGGCTAGGCAAGGAAAAGTCTATGGTGGGGATGCTGTACTCTTCTTGTGTTCCATGTAGCAGAGATCGGTGGTGGCTCTGCGCACAGTGTACCATGCAACACGGGAATGTGGGTGGACTGTGGCCATCACCACTAAATCCATACAGAGTATGCAAATCCATACTGAGCCAAAACCTTGAATGAAGGGGAGAAGCAGGCTACTTATGCTGCTGCTTCACTCACTTTGCCATGCAGACATGCCAGCTCTGCACCAATTACTAGACTGGGGGCAGGGCTCAGGATTCTTTTCCTCAGTGCTGTGATGTTTCTGTGCATTTCTGTGAGTGCATAGCTTGTTCGTTTGGCCTGTGACCTCTTCTCCAGGATTTAGCCTTTCAAGAGATGCTTTTTAAAAAAAAGTGGGAACAATTTGCATTGGGGGAAAAGGAAGAACAGAGGAATGGTTCAGACATGACTAGTTCATGTCGAATTATGAACACTTCATTTTGCTGGAATTACTCAATAGCACGTACTCATTGTAACAGTGGGCAGATCTGAAACTAGATGAGGATTGTCTAGACTCTAGACAATTCATGCAAAATACAATTACCCAGCTGAAGGGAATTTAGATGGACAGCCTTAATACTACTCTGGTCCCTCTCTACATTCTCCTAGACTGGAGTTTAGATCCCAGGATGACAGTTAGCTTAGAATTATCTCAGATGGATAGAAGACAGAAAGATAGACCATCCCTGCCATGCAAAATCTCTCTAGAGCACCCTATCTTTAAGGAATCCATTGGGGCACATTTTGTTTGCTCTGAAACTATACCTCCCCCCCCCCCGGTGTACTATTTGTGTGAAAATGGTGCTTCCTGAGGGACAAGTAGAAAGGTAATCAGAACTGTTGGGGTCCTCTGATGGAATCAAGAGGGTTGTTTCAATGAAGCTCTGTAAAGATGGAAGAGGGAATCAGATTTTGATCACTCTGACTTTAGCAGCAGAGCTGACACTTTAACATGAGAGAAAGTGATCCAGTGTCCTTACAATTCTTTGCCAGATAGAACAGGCAAAGAGGCTAGACAGAGCTGGAATTAAAACAGCTTCAAATCTGATGTGTTTTGAGTTCAAAATGCAAACAACAGTGCAGATCTGGTTTTCAGTACCCCAGTGGTTCATTTAATTATATTCCTGGCTTCCTTTGCAGACCCTTAAGGAATGGGTAGCCGTGGAGAGTGATTCTATTCAACCACGGCTAAGACAAGAAGTAACACGAATGGTGGAATTAACAGCAGACAGGCTTCGAGCTTTGGGAGCCACTGTTGGGTTAGTGAAGTTGGGCTCCCACAAGGTACCTATTTATCATTGCCATGTTTCAAAATACTCTGATCTGTACTTTAACAGTCTGTTCTAATGTAACGTATGAAAATTCTTATCGGTAGGAAGGAGTGAGACACCCATTGTCACATGGATAGTAACTTCTAAGCATAGGATCAAAACATTAACCCAGGAAGTAAGGTGGATTCTTATATTTGGACCCAGCAGAGAAGGAGATACAGAGAGAAGCTCATTTAAGCACATCTCTAGCTGCCTTGGAAACCTTTATGGTTCTTGCAACAAAACTGAAACCAACCCGAAAGTGAGGCTTTACTCTGGGGAGAGGAGAGTTCTCAAACATTTAAAGGGACAGGACAACACATTTTTACACCCTACACTAAAAAAAACTTCCCAAATATATATGTACCTTATCATTTACATAGACCCATAGACTTTATGGCCAGAAGAAACCACCAGGGATCATCTAGTCTGACTTTCTGCACATTGCAGGCCACAAAATATCAGCCACCTACTCCTGTAATAGACCCCTAACCTCTGGCTGAGTTACTGAAGTCCTCAAATCATGATTTAAAGACTTCAAGTTACAGAGACTCCACCATTTACACTAATTTAAAGCTGCAAGTGGCCCATGCCCCATGCAGCAGAGGAATGTGAACCTCCACACTTCCTCCCACCCCATCCCCCCGTCTCAGGATGTTTGCCAATCTGACCCGGGGGAAAATTCCTTCCCTACCCCAAATATGGTGATCAGTTAGACCCTGAGCATGTGGGCAAGATCCACCAGCCAGACACCAGGGAAAGAATTCTCTGTAGTAACTCAGAGCCCTCCCCATCTAGTGTCCCATCTCCAGCCATTGGAGATATTTACTACAAGCCGTCGCAGATTGGCTACATGCCATTTTAGGCAATCCCATCATACCATCCCCTCCATAAACTTCTCAAGCCCAGTCTTGAAGCCATTTAGGTTTTTTGACCTACTGCTCCTCTTGGAAGGCTGTTCCAGAACTTCACGTCTCTGTTGGCTAGGAACCTTCGCCTAATTTCAAGCCTAACCTTGTTGATGGCGAGTTTATATCCATTTGTTCTTGTGTCAGCATTGATACTTAACTTAAATAACTCCTTCCCCTCCCTGATATTTATCCCTCTGATATAATTGCACTCTATAAATATATCTCCCCTCAACCTTTGTTTGGTTAGGCTAAACAAGCCAACCTCTTTGAGTCTCCTCTCATAAGGTAGGCTTTCCATTCCTCTGATCATCCTAGTGGCTCTTCTCTGCACCAGTTCCAGTTTGAATTCATCTTTCTTAAACTTGGGAGACCAAAACTGCACACAGTATTCCAGATGAGGTTTCACCAGTGCTTTGTATAATGTTATTAACACTTCCCTCTCTTTTCTGGAAATAATTTGCCCGATGCATTCTAGGACTGCATTAGCCTTTTTCACAGCTGCATCATGTTGGCGGCTCATAGTAATCCTGTCATCACCCAATATACCCAGGTCTTTCTCCTCCTCTGTCACTTTCAATTGATAAGTCCCCAGTTTATAGCAAAAATTCTTGTTAGTCCCTAAGTGTATGGTCTTGGACTTTGCTCTATTAAATTTCACCTATTTTTATTACTCCAATTTTAAAGGTCATCCAGATCTTTTTGTATGATATTCCAGTCCTCCTCCATATTGGCAATACCTCCTAAATTTGTGAGATCTGAAAATTTTAATAACACATTCCCACTTTTTGTGCCAAGGTCATTAATAAAAATGTTAAATAAGATAGGTACCAAGACTGATCCCTCAGGAACTCCACTAGTAACCCCCCCTCCAGCCTGACTGAAAGGTTCACCTTTCAGTATGATCTATTGTAGTCCCCCCTTTAACAAGTTCCTTATCCAACTTTTATTTCTCATATTAATTCCCATCTTCTCCAATTTAATTAATAATTTCCCATGTGAAACTGTATCAAATGCCTGACTTACATCCAGGTAGATTAGATCTACTGCATTTCCTTTGTCTAAAAAATCAGTTATCTTCTCATAGAAGAAGATCAGGTTGGTCTGGCATGATCTACCTTTTGTAAAACTAAGTTGTATTTTATTCCAATTATCATTGACCTCTGTGTCCTTAACTACTTTCTCTTTCAAAATTTGTTCTGAGATCTTGCATACAATTGAGGCCTATAGTTTCCCAGATCACTCACCCCATCCTTAAAAAGAGGTACTATATTAGCAATTCTGCAGTCATAGGGCACAATCCCTGAGTTTACAGATTCATTAAAAATCCTTTCTATTGGGCTAGCAATTTCATATGCCAATTCCTGTAATATTCTTGGATGGAGATTATTCAGGCCCCAGCAATTTAGTGCCATCAAAGACTAAATAACCTAACTAAAATTTGTGAGTGGACAAGCCATGATCTGCCAAATAGCGGTGGATATTTTCCTTCAATCACATAAAAGGGATTGTCCATCTAGTTGAAATTTCACTTGGAGTATCCCTTTGGGACTAACTTTTCTCCAGTATAAATCTTCAAAACCTGCAGCCCTAAAGCCAGAGGCACAGCCCAGAAAGAGCAGACTTGCCCTGGGAGGAGAGCTGCAGCAACCAGAGCCAGAGGGCCCAGAAAAGCAGCCCAGGAAGCAGGTCAGTGCTGGGAGCAGAGTCACAGAAGCAGCCTGCGGAGCAGATCTGTCCTGGGAGCAGAGCTGCAGCAACCAGAGCCAGAGGGGCCAAAGAAGCAGCCCAGAGAGCTGGAGGCAGAGCAGCAGCAGTACAGAGACAGAGTGATGCAGCTGGGGCTGGAGCAGTCTGGAGCTGGGTGTGGTGACCAGCTGGGGAGAGCGAGGGGGACCTTGGGCAGCAGGCCCAGTACAGGGAGACACCTCAGCCAAGAGGCTCTGCAGGCCAGGCTTGGATCATATCCCCGACAGGGCGGTGGCGACACTGGGAAGAAGGGCCCTGCCACTTAGAGCCTGAGAGTGCGTTGCCACCACCAGAGCAAGTGTCCAACCCACAGCATCCCTGCAGCACAGCCAGGGCTCGAGAAGAAGGCCTGGGATCTACAAGGAACAAACTGTGAACTGCCCTGACATTCCAGAGACACTGTTTGTGATGATCCCTGCCACAGAACGGGGTGATGTGTTTCCTTTAACCTTTCCCATTTTTTCTTATTCTTTTAAAAATTAATTGTTGATTAAATAACTTGCATTTGCTTTAACTTGTATGTAATGGTCAGTGGGTCAGAGAAGTGCCCAGTGCAGAGAGAGTACCCCAGAGTAGGGACACCGTAGCCCCTGTCCTAGGTGACCACAGCAGGGTTGGAGGTCGAGGCCCCCAGGAATCCTGGGCCAGCCTTGTTGGGGTTACGAGGACTCTGCCAGACAGGAGAGTGGAAGGAGAGTCCTCAAGAGCAGGGAGGCCACTGGGTAAAGGAAGTGGGAGTGGGGACTCGGATCCTTTCGCTAGCCCACTTCACCAGGGTAGTGCAGAAGCCAGGAAAGTTCCCCACAATAGCGGGACTATTCCCCCGCTTACACTTACATTCCCATGGTCTTCTGTCTCATCAGTTCACAAGATGAACTTGTCAGTTCATGCTAAAGTCCTGAGAATCCTCTGCAGTTTCCATTGCATCAGCCACTTCAACAGCCTTCTTGAATGTAAGCACTGATACAGTAAATAATTTTTTCAGGACCTGCTCATTGCATAATCCAGAGACTAACTGGTCATGGAGGGGATCACTTAATATTTGTCTGAACTGACAACCTCCTTAGAGAAGCAGTGAACTGTGCTACCAACTCTCCACTTCCCTGATGAAACTGATATCATTCTGTTACCATCGATGGGTAGGAGAAAAATGTTCCTTTATTGCTGCATCAATTGCAGTGTATATGGCAGTTCCGGGCACAGTGGGAAACAATAGGTCATGCAGCTGTCCATATGCCTTCAGACCCATCACTGTTAACAAGGGTCTAACTCGTCTGACTGGAATAGAGCGGCTTACAAATTACTCAAAATTTTTGAGATACACCACCCAAGATTTGCAGTTGTTGTTGAATTCACCAACATTGCGCACACAAATTTCCATTCCTTTGTTCTCCTGTCTGACTTCAAACCTCCTGGACACCTTCTCTGCCACAAGGAAATTCTTTTTTTGTTACTGTGCATCTGGACTCAATCTGCCTCCTTTGGCTGCATTCCATCACTAGACTGTAGAATTCTCCCTTTGGGTGTATTTGGGTTCCCTCTACTGTCCGTAGACCCTCTGGGCAGACTAAGCTGCTGCTCAGTCACCTGCTTGCACATGGTCTGTCAACATGGTTGCTTACTTCCCCCTCACTGCTTTGTTTTCAGTAGCTCTGAGTAGTAGCCTATTCTTTGTTCAGTTTTTAATTGCCAATTCCCCCCTCTAGCTGAGTGGATCACACTCTCCCAGTAGCAAAAGCAGCAGATTGTCACCTGCTCTGGGTAAACTTTGCCTCTGGGTAATCTTCCCCCCTTTTTACAGTATTATTTCCTTCCTTTGTCTTCTTTTCATTCAGGCAGTAGGAGCACTGGACATGCATGGGATAGAAATCCTTCATTGCCAAATGTTGTATCTGGACCAGGCGGAGAACGAGATACAGACACAAAGAAGCTCATTTAAACCCATCTAGCTGCCATGGAAACTTTTATTGTTCTTGCAGCAAAAAAACAACCCAAAAGTGAGGCTTTGCACTGGGGAGGGGGAGAGAGCTCAACCATTTAAAGGGACAGGGCATCCATTTTCCTTCATTCTGTAGGGAGGAGAAAGCATTAGACTTCTTACAAATCTCCTCTCCTACCAGTGTAATGCAGCAGCTACCTTCCTTTCATGCAGACCAAAAGCACGTGTTAATGCAATACAGTCTGCAAATTCTTCTCCTCTGAAATAGAGAGCTGCTCCTTTTGTGAGCCATCCAGTTTTCTCTGACCTGTGTAGAAATCTGTCTTGTGTGCCATATTAGCTTAGCCTGTCTTCAGAACAGTGTGCAACAGCTGCCAGTGCTTCCTACCAGCATGGCTTTATATTCATTTTTTAGTCAATTCCAAGAGCCTGGAACTGCAATCTGTTGCAAAACCAAAGTCAAAAGTGGCTTCTGTGCAGCCTTTGATTCATTCTCATGTCACATGTGGCCAGCTTTCTGTAGTCTCCATTGCAGGCTGGGTTTGGGAGGGAATGGAAGGGCCTAGCAAAGAGTGTGTGCTATCATTGTATTACAGTTAAACGTTAGATGGGCTCTTCAGTTTCAAGAAGAAGCTCAATGACTGGGGAGAGGAACTTAGTTTCTGTATAAGCTTTAGCGATAGGGTGGAAATCAATTTTGACAACCTGCTCTGAAAAGAGTCCAGTGCACCAGTAAAGGGTCATTTGAATACTGACAATTCCAATTCCTCTTGTAACTACTAGCATGTCCTCACAAAGCTTTGGCGTTTCTTTGTTATTGTGTTAATGTTCCTCCACAGCTGCCTGATGGCCAGAGCCTTCTGTTACCGCCTCTAATTCAAGCAGAACTTGGTAAAGATCCACAAAAACCCACTGTATGTTTCTATGGACATGTGGATGTACAACCTGCCAAAAAAGAAGATGGATGGAAAACTGACCCCTACACACTGACTGAAACTGACGGTCTGTACATGGTCATTATTCTGGCACAAGTATTTGTATGCAAGACAGTAAATTATGGAGTGGGAGGAGGTTCCCTCTAAACTCAAGCCTGGTGTCAGAAGGTGCTACTCTTGTGGAAATCTCTGGGACAAATTCAAGGGAAATGGACTTTGAGGAGCCAGGCTGTCATTGGTTGAGTCTTGCTTGTGACTGCACAGAATCAGCTGGGAAAGAGCCAGCAGGAGTTAATCAGGGTTGGTTGTAGGAGCAGGCAACCAGGTAACCCTGGTTGTTAGTCTCTAAGGTGCCACAAGGACTCCTTTTCTTTTTCCAGTGGGCATTGCACTGCTATGCTGCTTGTGGGTTTTTGGTTTTGGGGGGTGTTTTTTGCTCTGCTTTAATTGGCTGGTTTTGTTTTTGTTTTGGCTCTGCTGATGTGTTGGCTACGGACTGCACGGGGTGGGGTTTTGTTGGTTTTTTCTTTGGTTGGTTGGTTGGTTGGTTGGTTTGCTTAGACACTGGTGGGCTGAAAACATTTTCTGCCTTGGCCAACAAAACAGAATGTTTTTGCACTGAAATCTTCTGGGTCAGAAGAATATAATGCAGAATGAACAGCACCTCCTCCCATTCCGCTGTCTACCCAGTGCTGTGATCCTGCAGCTCCACAGAGCTCTGCCCAAGGACCTTCCACAGGGGCCAACAGTCATGGGTGGCTGTGAGTCCCTAATGTGGGGAGGCTAGCCATGCGCCTGCAGTCCCACCCCTTCTGTCTGAAGCTCTGCCTCCCCCCACCCCCATCTGCTGGAGCCCTGAGCCTCCTCCCATCCCTTCTGTTGGCCGGAAGAGTCCCCGCTGAACCCCCTTGGGCCTCTGACCAGCCCCAGCACTGGGCCACCAACTGGTCCCTGCTGGCCTCTAGCCGGAGCTGAGCTCCCTCTGGCTTGGCAGAGCTCATGCAGGGCCAGGGCTTGGCTTATGAGAGGCTTAGCCCCCTCCCCCCCAGCCTATTATACCCACCACCCATGCCGACAGTGATGCATGGAACTCAGTTGTATTCCCTCCCTTAATTTCGTGCTCCCACAAGAAATCAGATGGATCTAAGACAATGTAGAAAAGAAAACTGTGGAGCCAAGGTCACAGTGAGTCAGTAGAAGAATAGGGTAGAGAACTCAGAAATCCCAACTCCCACTCCTGTGCTCTAACCACTAGGCCACTCCTTCCCATTCTTTGGGACCGATTCCTATCAAACTTACCAGTGTAGCTCCATTGACTTCAATGGCAGTTACTCTGGATTTACACCAATGTAAATGAGAGCAGAATCTGGACTTTTATAAATGTATACAGATTTATCAATCTGAAAAGTTTTGTAGTAATACCATGGCCTGTACCCCTGGATGCGTGTATAGGACTTCAAGGTAATATGTAATTCCTACACACATCACTGCTGAGTGATACCATCCCTACAGTTCTTTTTCTGGGCTTCATCTGCATAGCAACTGCATGTTGTGCCAAACTGTATCGAAATGTTGTGGTCTGGACAAACTTCTGTTAAGAACTAGAATAAAATCAGCAACCAGACTTATGCCACAAATCAACATTTGAACTTGGAGTCCTCAGAGGTCTAGTGCACTAACCCTACTGGGAAACATCTAATACCTTTACTTAAAACTATTCTGTGAAACGCTGGTTCCATTGACCTCAATGGAAGTTTTGCCATTGACTTCAGTAGAGCCAGGATTTCACCCATTTATATCTGAAGCAGCATCAGAGGCTCCAAAGTTTGATATAAGCTTTTTGTTTTTATTTTTTTAAGGAAATCTTTATGGGCGTGGAGCAACAGATAACAAAGGACCTGTCTTAGCCTGGATAAATGCAGTGGATGTATTCAGAGCACTAAAATTAGTAGGTAGCAAAGAGAAACATTTGTATTCCAGTGGCACTGTGCAGAAGTGAATTTCAGATGTAACCTCATCCCCACAAATTGGTTTAATATATTTGTAAACACTAGTGTAGTTTTAATACTGTTTCCAAGCCTGCCCCAAGAGCATTTTGTGCTTGGTATTTTATATATTGACTAGGCTCAATGTAATGCAGAGGGTTCAACCTCCTTGTCATGCTTTATAGAAGGCAGTGAGGAAAAAGGCAAGCATTTAAACTGATATGATACCCAGGAAGACCATTTGCTTGAAAGCTTTTTAAAATTGTAAAATAACTGACTTTAAAGCAAGCTTTGGTCATGCTTAGTTTTGCACCTTTTAGTTCTGCTCTTGGCTGCAAGTTATCATCAGTATTTGTATATCCATGGACAGAATAAGGATATGAAAGCACCTGGAAAATGCTCATTCAGAACAGTATATTCTTGCAACAGCATATGAGATTCAGCAAAGAAAACAGCTAGCCTGCAAATATATAAATTATATCTTAAGTTATTTGCTGTCCAAGTCTGCTGTTGTAAACTGATTTGGTTTATGGCTGTTTTCTACAATGTGCTAATCTTTCAAATCAGTAGTGTCCAGGTTGGCATTTTAACAAGTGAATCAGATAAGGCTTATCCTCCCGAATCCTCTCTCTAGCAAACAGCAAAGTTCATTATACAATATATGTGCACAGTTTATTCCTAATTTCTTTGTGGTTGTTTGGCGAACCATTCTGGTTTATCGATCACTCAGGCTAAATTCGTCCCTGACATAAATCCATTAAAGTCCAGGGATTGTACTGGTGTTAAATCTGAAACCTGAAGAAATGCAATGTGATGCTTTCTGTTTAATTTAAAAGACAATCTCCATAGCCTGAAAATGAACCACAATGGAATGCTGAGCTTAGTTTTTCTTTCTTGTATGGGACATATGAGCATTTCTAACTACTGCTGGCCCTTGATGAAAGTTGTTGGATGACCTTGCCTGCATTGAAGATTTTCTCAAATTCTCTCTATGCTGTAGTAGCTGTGCTATTTCACTGGTGCTCAGGGCACTGGCAGTACCGCTGGAGACTGCCCATCCGCATTTTTACCACCATATCTAATCCTGCAGGTTTAGAGAACACAATGATAAAAATGCCAGTAAAGGGCCTACACTGACAGCCCCTCCATTGCTAGCATTGGTAGAGCTGCAACAGTGGGAGATATAGAGGAAAACTTCAGTGAAGATGCAGCCTGTATGTTAGGGAGCAAGGGGGGAAAAAAGGGAAAATAAGGAAGAGAGAGATGAAAAAGTTTATTAGGAAAAGGAAATGTCCCTGAGGCTGTATGTTCCAGGATTGCCCTTTCCGGTGGGATGTGTTATTATTTTTTATGACTTGTATTACTGTAATGTCCAAGAACCCTAGTTGTGGACCAGGACCCCATTGTGCATGGCAAACATTGCACAAAAAGGGGCTCCCTCCCCAAAGAGATGACAATTTAATTAGATAGCCCACTTGGGCTGCCCCCCCCCATAGCCCAGTGTATTGGCCCTCTTAACCATTGAAAATGCCAGTTTCTTACCTAGGCTTTGTTGATTTTTTTTACTTAGGACATGCCAGTAAACCTCAAGTTCATTATTGAAGGTATGGAAGAAGCAGGATCTCTTGGACTAGAGGAATTAATTAAGAAAGAAAATCAGCATTTTTTTTCTGATGTTGACTATATTGTGATTTCGGATAACCTTTGGCTTAGCAACAGGAAACCAGCCCTCACCTATGGGACTCGGGGAAACCTCTGCTTCTCCGTGGAGGTACAAGAGAAAATGGCATTGATTTATTTGGGGTTGGGTCCTGGGGTGGAGGATGACAATGTGCTCTGTAAATACATGTTTGTGAGCAGAGGGACAGACTGACTGAATGCGAGTGCAGACCCTTCATCCCCATTCTGTCCCACTTCCACATCTTCCCTGCCCTAATTTCATCAGCTCCATTCGCTCTCTCTCTTCTCCCAATCCCTCTCCTACTCCCTCTCACTTCTCCTCACTCACAATTTCACATTCGCTTTCATTGCCTCCTTCTCTCCCTCTCTCTCTCCCTCCTCCAATCTCCCCTCCACCCCGAAGGGTACATCTACGCTGCAACTGGAGGTGCAGTTTCCAGCTCCGGTAGACATACATGCACTAGGTTTGATAAGTTGGCACACTAAAAATAGAAGTTGTTGCCTTAGTGGTGCAGGCAGTGGCACTGGCTACCTGCCCAAGTACAACCCTGGCCCCACTGCTGCCCCATCCCGTGTGGCAGGCACTGGTCAATGCATGGTGCCTGCCAGCAGAGTGCACAACTTAGTGGGGACTGTTGGTTGAGAAGCCACACTAAGGTTCTGAAGCCAATGACCAGAGTAAGGGTATGTCTACACTACAAAATTAGGTAGAATTTATAGAAGTCGGTTTTGTAGAAAGCATTTTTATACAGTCGAGTGTGTGTGTGTCCACACAAATGGTCTAAGTGCATGTAGTCGGCTGACTGTGTCTACAGTACCGAGGCAACAGTCGACTTCCGGAGCTTTGCACTGTGGGTAGCTATCCCACAGTTCCCGCAGTCTCCACCGCCCATTTGAATTCTGGGTAGAAAACCCAGTGCCTGATGGGGCTAAAACATTGTTGCGGGTGGTTCTGGGTATATATCGTCAGGCCCCCATTCCCTCCCTCCCTCCCTCCATAAAAGCAAGGGCAGACAATCGTTTTGCACCTTTTTTCTTGAGTTACCTGTGCAGATGCCAGGCCACAGCAAGCATGGAGCCCGCTCAGCATGGAGCCCATCACCGTATGTCTCCTGGGTGCTGGCGGACATGGTACTGCATTGCTACACAGCAGCAGTTTATTGCCTTTTGGCAGCAGACAGTGCAGTATGACTGGTAGCCGTCGTCGATGTAGTCCTGGGTGCTCTTTTAACCAGGCGCCTGGGCAAACATGGGAGTGACTCAGCCAGGTCATTTCCCTTGTTTCGTCTCATGGCGATTGAGTATTACCGGCAGTGCACTGTCTTTTAATTTGCAGCCAGCAGAAGACGATGGCCAATAGTCATAGTGCACCGTCTTTTGCCGAGCACCCAGGAGGTGACGATGGCTAACGGTCGTACTGCACAGTCTGCTGCCAGCATGATATATAAAGACAGATGAAGTGGCTCAAAACAAGAAATAGACCAGATTTGTTTTGTATTCATTTTCTCTTCCCTCCCTCTGTGAAATTGACGGCCTGCTAAACCCAGTTTTGAGTTCTTTCCTTGAGGTTTTGAGTTCTATCCTTGAGGCGGCCATTCAGTTTCTCGCAAAGCCACCCCGCTGGTGATTTTAATTCCCTGTAAGCCATGTTGTCAGTCGCCCCTCCCTCCGTCAGGGCAACAGCAGACAATCGTTCCGCGCCTTTTTTCTGTGCAGATTCCACGGCAAGCATGGAGCCTGCTCAGATCACTTTGGCAATTAGGAGCACATTAAACACCACATGCACTATCCAGCAGTATATGCAGCACCAGAACCTGGCAAAGCGAAACCGGGCGAGTAGGTGACATCAGCGCGGTGACGAGAGTGATGAGTACATGGACACAGACTTCTCTCAAAGCACGGGCCCTGCCAATGTGGGCATTATGGTGCTAATGGGGCAGGTTCATGCGGTGAACGCCGATTCTGGGCTTGGGAAACAAGCACAAACTGGTGGGACCGCATAGTGTTGCAGGTCTGGGATGATTCCCAGTGGCTGCGAAACTTTCTCATGAGTAAGGGCACTTTCATGGAACTTTGTGACTTGCTTTCCCCTGCCCTGAGGTGCAAGAATACCAAGATGAGAGCAGCCCTCACAGTTGAGAAGCGAATGGCAATAGCCCTGTGGAAGCTTGCAACGCCAGACAGTCGGGAATCAATTTGGAGTGGGCAAATCTAGTGCCAGCCTTCTGTTACTTGGGCAATCCTCTGGGGTGGAGAGCCTGGGTGGCCGGAGGCCCCGCCACTGCGTTCTTGGGCATCTGGGTGAGGAGGCTATGGAACTTGGGGAGGAGGGCGGTTGGTTACACAGGGGCTGTAGCGGCAGTCTGTGCTCCTGCTGCCTTTCCTGCAGCTCAACCATATGCTGGAGCATATTAGTTTGATCCTCCAGCAGCCTCAGCATTGCATCCTGCCTCCTCTCCATCATGCTGCAGCCACCTTTCAGCTTCAGCTCTCTCTTCAGCCTGCCACTTACTCTCTTCAGTCTGCCACCTCTCCTCCCGGTCATTTTGTGCTTTCCTGCACTCTGACATTGTCTGCCTCCATGCATTCGTCTGTGCTCTGTCAGTGTGGGAGGACAGCATGAGCTCAGAGAACATTTCATCGCGAGTGCGTTTTTTTTTGCCTTCTAATCTTTGCTAGCCTTTGGGAAGGAGAAGATCCTGTGATCCTTGAAACACATGCAGCTGGTGGAGAAAAAAAAGGGACAATGGTATTTAAAAAGACACATTTTTATAGAACAATGGGTACACTCTCTTTCATGGTAAACCTTGCTGTTAACATTACATACATAGCACATGTGCTTTCATTACAAGGTGGCAAATTCCCCCCCCCCACGTGGCTAACAGCGGGGAACATTTCTGTTCAGCCATAGGCAAACAGCCCAGCAGGAATGGGCAGCTCTGAATGTCCCATTAAGAAAAGCACCCTATTTCAACCAGGTGACCATGAATGATATCACTCTCCTGAGGATAACACAGAGAGATAAAGAATGGATGTTGTTTGAACGGCAGCAAACATACACTACAATGCTTTGTTCTACAATAAGAAAAGGAGTACTTGTGGCACCTTAGAGACTAACAAATTTATTAGAGCATAAGCTTTCGTGAGCTACAGCTCACTTCATTGGATGTAGCTCACGAAAGCTTATGCTCTAATAAATTTGTTAGTCTCTAAGGTGCCACAAGTACTCCTTTTCTTTTTGCGAATACAGACTAACACGGCTGCTACTCTGAAACTTGTTCTACAATGATTCCTGAGTACGTGCTACTGGTCTGGAGTGGTAAAGTGTCCTACCATGGTGGATGGAATAAGGCTGCCCGCCCCAGAAACCTTTTGCAAAGGCTTTGGGAGTACATCCAGGAGAGCCATGAATGCCAGGGCAAATTAATCATTAAACATGCTGGTTTTTAAACCTTTTATAGTATTTTAAAAGGTACACTCACCAGAGATCCCTTCTCCACCTGGTGGGTCCGGGAGGCAGTCTTGGTTGGGTTCAGGGGGTACTGGCTCCAGGTCCAGGGTGAGAAACAGTTCCTGGCTGTCGGGAAAACTGTCTCTGCTTGTTTGCTGTGAGCTATATACAGCTTCCTCATCATCATCTTCCTCATCCCCAAAACCTGCTTCCGGGTTGCCTCCATCTCCATTGAAGGAGTCAAACAACGTGGCTGGGGTAGTGGTGGCTGAACCCCCTAAAATGGCATGGAGCTCATCATAGAAGCGGCATGTTTGGGGCTCTGACCCGGAGCGGCTGTTCGCCTCTCTGGTTTTCTGGTAGGCTTGCCTCAGCTCCGTAAGTTTCACGCGGCACTGCTTTGGGTCCCTCTGGGTCCCTTGTCGGGAATGGAATAAGGAAATTAATTTTAAGAGCCCTTTAAGTCGAAAAAAAGAGCTTCGTCATGTGGATGGGTGCAGGGTTACATTGATTTAATGCTGCTAAATTCGACCTCAACACCTAGTGTAGACCAGGGCTAAGTAGTACATTGTAAGTGATTTACCAGCTTGCATGAGCCACTGGGAAATAAAGGGAGGACAGGAAAATAAATTCCCTATCTGGAAGTTTTTGTATCAGTAAGTAAGACGGGAGATCCTTTCTTGGCGCCATCCTTCAATCTAATCCCTAGAGAACCAAATCAAATTCTACATCAGCCCCAGTACTGGAAAAAGAATAAAATTAATCAATGAATATTTTGACTAAAAGCAAATCTCTCAAGCTCCTGAATACAACTCTTTCAAGCCGTGCTGAAAATGAATGACTCCATCAAAACAGCAAAAATGATCCATATCTGCTACTAGGTGGCTGCACAGAAAGATACTTGCAGCTCAACCTGTCTGTCTCATACTATGCCACAAAGCCACTAGGCCATCTTTCACTTGCCAGAAGAAGACCTGAGACCATTTGTGACCTGGGGTTTTCCAAATTGCAGCAGAGGAACTTTCCTAAAAGTACCTAGGATACGTCTTTTTTTAAATAGAGGCCATAAATAAACATAAATACCTGAGTCCCTATGGAAAGCCAGTGATTTGAAAGCATTAAAATAATATGCTTTGCATGTCAACATGTTGCCTTTATTTCATACAGGTACAGTGTGGGGAGAGAGATCTTCATTCAGGAAGTTTTGGAGGCATCATTCATGAACCAATGACCGATCTAATAGCTCTGCTTGGTAATACTGCATTTCATATGACTAGGCAATAACTAGTTGGTAATGTGTGAGGGTGAACCTCAGAAAGTTTGTGTGATCATTCTGATGTTTGGATGATCGTTTGGGTGTGTATGGGGGAGAGGTTTTGTGTGAAGCTGGCCCACTGACTTCAGTGGAGCAGCTCAGGTGCTTAAACTTACACACGTTAAAGTGCCTTGCTGACTCCACATCTATTAAATGTGGCCCCTCAGTGCATATCTAAAATATAAATACTTCCCATTATTTCCACCAGTGCTACCACTGTTAGGAGCCTTAGAGTAGATGGCCCACCACTTGCTGATATTATTGTCAGCACCATGTTTATTAGACTGCTCCAGGCAAGTCTTATTGACATGTGCTATTAGTGAAGGCTTCTGAAATTGGATATGTTTTATGCTCATTCTTATATAAACTGAATGATGTTTCCATGTCAGCCATGTTTCCATGTCAGCTTCATGAAAGACTGAACAGCAAACAGCAACTCAATGGGGTTTTTTTTAGTAAATTAGTAAATACCCCAAGCCAGACTATTGTATGATGGTTAGGAGTCATCTCCCTTTTCATATTGTTAAATGGGAATGAGTGACTTGACTAGATGTGACTAGGTCTTGGTATGAAAAAGAGGGGTCCCAGTATGGAAATGGTTGAGAACCACTGCCCTAAATTAAAGGGACGATTGTGTCTGTTGGTATCTATTCTGTAGATAGCCTTGTGGATACAACAGGTCGTATTTTGATCCCTGGAGTCTATGATAATGTTGCTTCCCTTATGGAAGAGGAGAAGAAGTTGTATGAAGCAATTGAATTTGATCTAGAGGAACATAAAAATAATAGTGGTGTGAAAAAATTCCTATATGACACTAAGGTACAGTAACATCTTTATTAATGGTCTGCAGAAAGAGTTTAAATGACCGATTCATTACTTTCACCGGTTACTCCAAACTTCAGAGTTTTTCAAGCAACAGTGAACACAGGCCAACCCCCCCCCCCAGGAATCTAAAGAGTTAAAAGCTCAGGTAGGAAGTTAAAAAAAAAAAGATTTGGCTTGGTCAAATGCAAACATCGAGGGGAAAATAATCAAAAACGCAGATCGTCCATAAAAAGTAATAATACAAAAAAACCCCTCCAAAACCCAACCACCCCCCAAGAGAAACAAAAAAACACTTATTAGAGTGTGGAAGTGGAGGACATAATATCTTTTATTAGTATTCATATCGTTATCTCACCCACCATGTGTCTCTAATATCCTGGGACCAGCACAGCTACAACAACACTGTATACAAAAAGCCACCTAGGTAAGACCATAGACGAGAGAGTACAATTGTATTCAGTTTGGAAAGTGGATGGCAGTAGAAAAGTTGGTATCATTTGGGGCTGGTTTTATTTATTTAATTTAGATTTTGATGTCTGAAGCTCTTGACAGAATTTTAAGATGACGATCCCAAAAATGAACAATACCAATAAAACCCAGCAGCTAAGAACTGGTCTACCCAAGTTGTACCAGTATTCCTATGTCAGTTAGGGATGTGATTTTTTAAAAAATTCCCTCTATATTTATGTTGGTGTAAAACCCTAGCACATATGCAGTTATTCCGGTATATAAGTGTCTTATACTGGTATAGCTTATTCCACTTCCTGAACCGGAATAAAAGCTATACCGTTTTAAGCACTCTTATATTGATATAACTGAGTCCACACTAGGGAAGGTTTGCCACTTTAACTATATTAGTTTAGTTAAAGCAGTACAAATTGTCTTTTGCATCCGCTCCAGAGAATGGATGGGATTGTTCGCTGATCACTGTCCAGTTACCCTTTCCATTATTTAAATATGAGTTGCCCATTATTAAAAGCTTTTCTTCCCTTCTTCACCGTCGGAGCTTGTCCATTCTGCTTAGTATCATTTGAACCAGTGCATGAATAGGGTACGGCAAGATGGTGTAAAACCTTATAAGCTGAGTAGGCCAGCAGTTCTAAGGTGAGTGACCATGGAGATCTGAGGGATTTTAGTAGCTGATTGGAGACTACATAATAATGATCCCTGTTAACTTGGTAATGATCATATTCCAGGCTAATGCACTCCTTTGCCATTGGCATCAGAATTTATTAGCCCAGGATACAACTACTACTTTGCAAACAAGAAGAACGCTCAAGTTATTTATAAACAAATAGAATACAGTTTATGAAGAGATTATCACAATTCATGATCCTTCTGTAAAATTAGAAGTAATGACAATCGAAAATAGCTAAATAATCACTTCATAAGTCAGTTGGTATTTTCCTTTTTAGTTCATTATTTTTACTATACACTTTTACCTCCAAGACACTCTTGCCATGCTGTTTTTTCACCGTCTGCTCCTACTGTCACCAGCGTTGTACATGAATAACTTTCCCCTTCCATATATTCCCATGCTATATGCAAATGTTGTCTAAAAGAAGTAGCAGTGTTTACTTAGAAAGACCTTTACCTGGCTAGGGGTTTTAATCACAAATCAATCAGCTCTAAATTGCAGAAATGACCAAGCACAAATTTTACATGCAAGATACTTAGCTTTTCAGTAGATTGTGTGAATTTTGAATGGCTGTGGCATTGTCACTTTTATTTTGTTTTGTTGGTAACATTATAAAGGAGGAAGTACTTATGCACCTGTGGCGTTACCCCTCTCTCTCTATTCATGGGATTGAAGGAGCTTTTCATGAACCAGGAATAAAAACAGTTATACCCGCAAGAGTAATAGGAAAATTTTCAATCCGGCAAGTCCCTTACATGGACATTTCAGTCGGAGAACGTCAGGTAATACTGGCAAACTTCAACTTTTGGTCAATCCTCTGTATGTTAAATTCCTGTTAATTTCAGAGATCCTCTCAACACTTAACATTTACAGCCAGAATAATGAACTGCATCTTTCCACTATGTGGCCATGTATGGGCTTGGGAGTGAAAGTATGTGTCTGTGAGTGCACAATTTCTGGATACATTATTGTAGAAGGATGTAATGTATAAACACTGTTAATGAAATGATGCTTTCCTTTTAGGTGATACAATATTTAGAGGATGTATTCTCTAAGAGAAACAGCCCAAACAAACTGAAGGTGTCTGTGCCAGTAAGTGCAATGCCATGGGTTGCTGACATAAATTCTCCTCTTTATACAGCAGCAAGAAGGGCAATCAAAACAGGTTTGTTCTTTACTTTATTATTTTTAACATCCACCAAACAATGTCACACTAACAGTGACTTACACAAAGGAAAAGGAGCTTTTCTAAAATTCATGAATTTCTTGTTTGGAAGATTATTTAGAACCAGATAATTTGGGAAGGCAGGGTGCAGTACTTATTCAGCGAATGAACTGTCCCTGTTTGGTGACACCCTTGCAGTTTGGTTTTATGGTTCTAGTCTCCCAACAGTGCATGGGAGAATTTAGATGCAGGTAACCACTTACTGCTGCCTTATGTATCAGACACACTAAGGAAAACTCACCTCAGTGCTGCCCTTTGACATATCATGATGTACCTGATTTCAGTGGAGTGTAATACTTAAATAAATAAATCCAGCACAGCAGGTAAATGGGGAAGGGGGCAGCTATGCAGATAAGCATTACCCTTGTAAATGCTCCCACTTGTTGATAAAAGATCTTTTTAATGTTCCCCCTCAGAAATATCAAATATGGTTGTCTCTCTACCTCAGGAAAGGTAATGTAAGCAGGTCTTTCACTGCTAGATCTGAGTTAAAGTTTCTCTTCCCCGGGACACTGCAAGCTTCTCCTGGAACCCCCAGGAATTGCGCTTCTCCCTTGCCTGTCCTCTTTTCTTCTCTCCATTCCCAAGCAACATGGTACAAATATTAAGAACCTGATTGCTTCTGCCACTCTGCAACACTTTTGCTTAGGTTATTCAAAGGGGCTTGGGGCAATAGAGAGGGTATTTCCTCTTCCCCTAGGAAGGAGTGCGCAATGCTGTCTCTTTCTCACTTCATGTATCTTTGCTTTCTACACAATATTAAATATATGTGACACAGCAGGACTCCAAATAATTTTGTTTACTAACTATATATAAACACCCAAGGCCTAGCTACATATATACACTGCTGCATTGTTAGATTCTGGTGGCTTCTGTGATAGAAAAAATGGAAACCCATAAGAGGATTACATTACTTTTCAAAAGCAGAAGACTCACTTACAGCACTTTAAAAAGAGGAGAAAACCTAAAACCCAGTGCAAATAGCTGATTTTTGAGGCTCTGATTTAGCAAGGTATTTAACCATGTACTTAATATTAATCATGTGAGTTGAATCACTGATTTCAATAGGACTACCTGGTCTTAAAGTTAGGTATATGCTTAAGCACCTTCTTGGATTGGGGCCTATATTGCAAGGTAAGAGGCAGCTGGAAGATACTGTCTCACTTTTCTGTGTACTGCGATGCAAAATCAGGATAGTATCAAAAGACTAGTATAGTTTTCTAGGATGTGCATAATGGTATTATTACATCAGCTGGCTATACATTCTCCAACAAAAGAAATACTACCAAAAAAAGTTTGTGCTGGGCAGAATACCAAAGCTTACTAGTTCCAATGAAGAGACCAATGTGTCTTCATTTTAATTCTGCAGAATTTTATTCTTTCCATGTGTTTCAGTTTTTGGACAAGATCCAGAAATGATCCGGGATGGTTCAACAATTCCTATTGCCAAAACGTTCCAGAATATAACAAGGAAGAGTGTGATGATGCTTCCAATTGGAGCAGCTGATGATGGGGAACATTCCCAAAATGAGAAAATAAGCAGGTTAAAATAAAATAAAAAAGGCACCTTAAGAAACCAGAGGAGGAACTGAAGTACTAATATTCACCCACAGCAATCCCAGCATACTAGGCTGTGCCCAACTGATTCCAATTGACAATTGATTCCAATTGTCTCTATCTGTTTTATCTAATAGAATCTATTTGGGGGTATTCAGAGTTGTATATACTTACCTTAATGATAAAAAATTAGGTTTTGTGGCTTTTTACTTGTGTTGCTCCTGCAGTACCAAACAAGGCTAAAAAGGAATAAGATGGAGTCTGTTCCTTCTTCCCCATTAACAGAAGTGCATTGTTGCCAACTTGCATGAGTTTATTGCAAGTCTCATAATAATTGTTTTTTTTTTTCTTAAAGTCCCAGCGAGATGCTGGAATCAAGGGATTGCATGATAATCTCAGCTGTCATTTAAAAAAAACAACCCTATATGTTTCTGGTCCTTGTGATTGCGGAGAAAAGCTTAAGAATGTGAAGGAAGTGTGCCCTAAAGTCTCCGACACCTGAAAGCAAATAAAAATAACCCAACATTTATTTTTTTTAAAAACCACATGAATTTTAAGCTTATTTTATGATTGTTTGGAGCCTGATGCATGACTTTGGAATGCATGGGGTCGCCAGTACTGGAATTGTCTACCAAGTTCCAATGAGTTACACTTTCAGACAGTTAGGTTTTCCCTGAGGGCATAATTTGAAGCAAATAGTGTGACTGAGGAAGGCTGCAGACCCTTTATAACAGGTGGTAATTTGTGAGATGGAAGAACTCAGCTTGATTCTTAGAACTCAGGTTTATAGTTGCAGGGCTGGCAGATAGAAGAAAATATCTTTTTCTTGTAAACTGACCACATTTGATCTGGAAATCATTGAGAGACAGTAAACATGAAATCCCACTATCACATTCAACAGCTGCTTTTTCAGAGTAGACCCATACACTAAGGTTATGGACAGAAGTACTGAGGGGAAACAACACAAAATTTTAAATCCTCTGGTCATCTTTCTGGAATACACACGTTGCTGCATGTCAGGAAAACCAGATGTTAAACGACATCCTTAATTCATGCAGTTGTTCCATCCTCCCTCCCTGCTTTCCCCTTACCATGTGAATAAAGGAAGTCCTGACAACGCTGTCTTTTTAGGATGGAAGAGAAAATTTATTGTCTTTTGCCTGACCCTTTAGTTTGTCTGTGTTGATATACTGTTAATTCACAGAGAAAGACTTGCCATCATAGCTGGCACTAATGACAAACTTATGAGACACTTAGCAAAGAAATATGGATTAAGTTGGCACAGAACACTGCAGTTCCTGTCTCATCCTTAGAGATGGTTTTCCCACCCTCCCCATCCCTGAACTAGGATAAGGCATTTTGGTGGGATGGGATGGAGAAGCTAGCATGGCCATGTTCCATGTTGTGTTTGTCCTGTGGATAATTTGGAGATTTACAATGTAAGGGTTCTTGAAACCCAAGCACTTAATTCTTCCTTTCTCTCTCCCTCCCCACTAAATGTAGGGCCCGATCTTGCAAAGTATTGAGTGCCCTCAAGTCTAATTGAAACCCATAAGAATTGAGGGTGTCAGGCACCTCACAGGGTCAGGCCCTTGTTTTGCATAATCTGTTTAGCAACATTGGTTTTTCTTTCTTTTTTTGCATAGGCACAATTACATTCAAGGAACAAAACTGTTTGCAACCTTTTTCTTGGAGATTGCAAAGCTGCATGGACAGTTACAGGAAGCGTCCAACACGACTACTACAAACTGATGGATCCTGGCAAGACAATAAGCTATACACCTGTGTATTGGCTTAAGTAGTCTAACCTCCTTCTTTACTACTCTGGAGAAACATGTACAAACAATAAAATATTTAGAAGTGCACCACATGTCTGAAACTGTTGAAAAATTAAATGCCGCTACTGCTTGCAACACGCTCTAACTAGCATATAGACAGTGTTTAACCAAATCAAGTGATTTCTTGCGCAATACAATTGGATCAAAGGAGCCTCATGCTCATTGAATGGAATGTTTCCATTTGTAACTTTAGCCGAGGGGGCGGTGTTTGGAACAGGAAACACAGTTTGTGTTATTAAAGTTTACTTATTTCCAGACATGAGCCAGGTCAGCCGATAGTTGGGGGGTACAGTGAGGGCAGCTGGCTTCAGCAGTGTTACTGAGCATGCTCAGTCCATTTGAGCATGCTCAGTACAAGCCAAGCAGCAAATCTGGGGTGGGAAAGCATGTGACCCTGCATGCCCCCCCTGTCCCATATTACTGCTGCTTATTTGCAGTTTGGCAAAGATCGTATTGCTTTGTTCACATTCCAATTCCTGAACAAAGGCTCCTTCATAGTATCCCTTCTTTCCTTTTGGCTATGTATGAATTTTTTATCAGATGATTTGCTGAAAAATATTTCACCATATTAACCTCTTGCCTGGTCACTTTTCCTATGCAAAAAACTGGAAATAAGATGAATATGCCATCACGATCAATTTGTCAAACTCAGTGCAAAGAATATCCCAGTCCTGAAATCTCTCATTCTCGTGAGCAGTCCCTCTGAAGTCAATGGAGCTTCTCAGGTGAAAAGAGATTTGCCGGTTTGGATCCTGCCTCTTTCTCTGGTTAATCCTATTCTCTTTCCATTTTGCTGTTTGTCATTAAAGTTTGCTGTGTATTATTCTCCTCCTTAATGTGACTTTATTTTTATACACCAAGCATGAAGTCACTCATGAATATCTTTTCAGACTGATAGTGTATCACCTGAATAGGTGTTTTACTCCCAAATCAACTGATTCTAAATTGTCATCACTTTTAAAGCATTAATTTTAGATTAAGAACAAATTAAAAACTAAGACAAGTGATGTGTGTTGAAACTGCATTTACATATATGAGAGAATAAATTTTGTTAGATTTTTTTTTTTGTTAAACCTCTGGAAAAACTTACATGAGAAAGACAGACAAGATTGTGTGTCTAGTTCAAATCTGTATCTGTGTCAAATCAAAATGGGAATGATTTTGGCCACATAGTTAGTTTACACAGAAACAGAATGATCAATCTGGTTTGAAACAACTGAAATAGTGAGAGAAAAGAACTATATTTTGTGCAACGATGTTATTCTTGGCGACATTATCCCTACTGTCAAAAAGATTAAATAATTAATAAATAATGGCAACTGACCTCTCTTCTTTTTTTATCCTGCATAATAATGAGAACAAGGAAAGGGCAGAAAGTTTGGAACCAATAAATGGAAATGCTTTGTAATAGTTAACCTGTGGAATCAGCCGCTGCAAAAGGACATCAGGATAAATGCTACAGCGGAATTTTTAAAAAGTTGAACTAATTTCTCATTTGTAGTTGTGCAAGAGACTCCTCTCTGCTTCTGGGAACACTTTGTGCAAGTTCTCCACCCTCCAATGCAGAAGTGTTACCACCTCCAAAAATATTCTGATGGAAAATGCCTGATAAGATCTAGTAAATAGTGTTATTGGGGCACTATATAGCACTGTTACACATAGAGGTGCAAGTTTTGGTTTTTTTTAAGCCTGTCAGCAGTATATCTGCCAGGTCAATACTGGTAAAAGAAGGCCTCTCTGGGGATACATAAGCTGTATAAATATTTTCCACTTTTACAAGCAGCAAGAAGGGCAGTGCAGTGACTTTCTCCAGACTTGACCCCCTATTGCTTCCTGTTCTTCCTGTCTATCTGTGTAAACTTTCCCCCAAATCACCACCTGTTGCAAGGGAGCCCCTAAAGAGGCCAGCATTCCTTTTCTTTCAGCTAACCAGACAAAGACCCCTCTGCATGAAGGTTATGGTGGGCACAATCTTTGAAGAAATGTTGTGTTGTTAGTTTTGTGATTGTGATAGCTTCCCCAAAACAAAACTAACAGCAAGAAGGTTTTGTGGGGAAGAGACTTCAATATTGATGTAAAAATGGTAACAATAAATGTATCATACATTAGTCTTATAATGTTAGGTCATTAAAAACTTGCCTGTGTCTTTAAGGAGTTTTTAGACATATATTTAATTACTTTATCCTGTGACCCTTAGAAAAAAATAACTCACATGCTTATGGTTTTCTTAGTATGGTATGCTTAGTTTATTAAATAAGATTTTCAGGCTAATAAAAGAAATTGCAGGAAGTTTTCTGTCACCTAGAGATAAGCCAAGTATCAGCAAGATAACACCTTAGGCATAACACCATATTTGTTACCCCAAAAAGTGCTAAAAGAAACTCTAAAATGTAGCTTTTGTAATTACTATTTTTCTAAGTCTATATTTTAAAAATATTTTCATTAAGATTTGTGTTTTGCACAAAATATTTAATAGAAGTTTTAATTGCCAACTACAAATGTACAAAAACAGGTCATAACTCTAAGAAGACAAACAAACCAAGAAGAGCATCTTCCAAAGAACTAATTTGTCCCTTTGTTTAAGATACCAGTTTTGGTATAACTGCAAACCTTATCTCAAGAAAATAACCTTGTAAAAAACATTCCTGTTTTAGGAAAAAACATTAATTGTGTAAAGGAATGCAAGGATGATCCTTATGTAGGATACCTCAAATGTAGGGATGTGTTATCAGAGCCAAAAACAGCTCTAAAAATGGGCTTTGTCAACCCTTCTTTTGCAAGAAAAAACTCAGTTCAAAACCCACAAAATTCTTATGGAACGTAATTCTTTTATTAACACTCTAAAATCTTTATTCTGAAACTTTAATAATGGGGAAGGGTTTTGAAGAAAATGTTTGTTTATTTCATAAATGTTGAAATGGAAAGTGCTTTGAGGATGTACCTTCAGAAATATTTTATCAAAATGCAAAGCTTATAATGTAATTTCCTAATGTCCTTGCTATGTGAAGGGTAAAATCTTTTATGTACTAGTCTGAAATCTTGCTGAATGGATCACTAATGTGAGAAACTATTTAGACAGAGAATATTTATTAATTAGCTATATGCTAGCAACTCCTCACCCAACTCAGAAGAACAAGGATCACCTCTTCAAAATTTGTTGAGACGAGAAAGCAATCCTTTAATAATTATTCCAGTTTGAAGATTCTCTTTAAGAATTATTTATTTTTTAAAAGACTTTGAGAGCTAAAAACCTTTTCTGTAAAGAACAGGAGTGTTTGGACTCTTTCAAATCAGAATTTCAATTCCTGTTGAACCCTAATGAAACTGAAGAAATATCTCAGAAAATGGGCTAAGTGAAAAGAGTTAAAGCTCTAAACTTAAAGATGGTGGGAGAATCTCCCAGTGCACAGAAAAAGGTAATATAACTGTCAAGAAAGAATTACAACTCTAACACATATAGGAATTAACATATTACATATTAATAAGCTAAAGAGGCTCCTAAGAACAACCCAGGAAGATACTGAGCCAATGAAAAGATGATTGCAGCTAATTTGGAATTTGCACTCTTTGTGCCTCCATCCACACCTTTACAGCACTCATCAATTAATCCTGTCCAGCTATACAAGCAAGCTGCCACAGCCAGCTAAGAAGAAATAGAAGAGAACAGCCATGCAGCAGCAGTGAATAGGTAACCTTCAACCCCAATGGACATCACCAAGACTTCAACATGGAGTAGTGAGATGAAATAACTAAACCATTACCAAGGGAGTAGATTTGAAAACTCTTGTAATGATTTTATTGGAATATTGACATGCAATTGTAACTGAACAGTTTATCCTGTTAATTACCAAATGGTTAGACAATGTATCCCTGGAGAGGAGTCAGGGGCTAAACACCAGAAAACAGAAAAACAGTGAGATTTAACTGGATTTAAGATTTTTAGCTTAAGACAGATCTGTAAATGGCTTTTTCTAAGTAACTGGTTTAAAAATTTAATTTAATTTCCTTGGATTTTAGTTGCTTACTTTTCCCATTTTAAAACGCTTTTAGCTTATCAATGGTGACCAAGCAGGACTCACCTGACCTTAAACGAAATTATTTTGCCCATCTATAAACAGTTTTCAGTTATCTAATGATTTATTAAGACTGAACCCCAATCATTTCGGGAAATAAGACATTAGCAGAGAAAATGACCCCGCCCAAGCCAGGTTTCCTCTCAAAGGCGTAATCTCTGTAGAAAAACTCTCCACAGAAAGACATCCAGAAGAGACGGTAATAGAAGTAACCTTTGTTTATCATTTGTGTTTTGATTAATGTTTTCTTTTACTTTCTTTAACAATCAAATAGCCAAGGTTAATAATTGTGATAATTTGTTCAGCATTAATCGTGGTGTCTTCTGTGGTATGCCAAAGAACCCCTTTGCCTAAAATAGTGAGAGGCACATGCCTGTCTTGGCAGTAAGAGATAATTAGTAAGAGCTGGCCTGCCATTTCTTGTTTATCTAGACTAAACATTTTTAGTAACTGTTGGGATACAATTACTTGGCACTCAACAGTTCCCTCCCGCCCCCCAACAGTTTGTTCTCTGTCTTAAACTCTCAATCTAGAATACATTTTTAGGCCAGAGTTGCTTCCTGGGAACCAGGCACTGGTGTCTGGGCTAAGATTCCTGAAAGAGAGGTTTGCTTGCATGCTGTTTGTGACTTCCTCTGATCAAGGAATGGAGTGTACATTGTGAATAAACAATTATACTAAAAAATATGCAGACATGATGTCACTGTTTTCTTTTCCAACAGGAAACTTACCTGCAAGGCCCCAACATCTGCTACTGCTCAACAGAGGGGCAACAGTATTATACCCATTTCATAGCTGAGCAAATAAAAGGACAGAATTGTTAGTGAAGTGAAGTACCAGTGTAAGTTGGTAGCACAGCTAAGAATAGAACTCTAACTAGTACTCAGCTCTAACCATCCCATCACACTCCCTCATTCAGCTTTTCCTTAGGACTTGCTGAAGTGGAGTTATTTAGTCTGCAGAAGAGAAGAATGAAGGGGGATTTGATAGCAGTCTTCAACTACCAGAAGTGGGGTTCCAAAGAAGATGGAGCTGGGTGGTTCTCAGTGGTGGCAGATGACAGAACAACAAGCAATGGTTTCAAGTTGCAGTGGGGAAGGTCTAGGTTGGATATTAGGAAACACTGTTTCACTAAGAGAATGGTGAAGCACTGGAATAGGTTTACCTAGGGAGGTGGTGGAATCTCCATCCTTAGATATTTTTAAGGCCTAGCTTGACAAAGCCTTGGCTGGGATGATTTAGTTGGTGTTGGTTTTCTTTGAGCAGGGCATTGGACTAAATGACCTTCTGATGTCTCTTCCAACTCTAATATAATATTCAAAGTTTGGAACTCTGTATATTTTCTCTCCAGTCCATTTAGCAGATCACTGAGTTCTCTAACCCAGTGGATTTTGGGCTGGAGAAGACAGTAAAAATCATGTAGTTCTGCTGATATTTTCCTCTCCCCGGGCATGCCTAAAATGCAGCTAAGGTTCCTCAAACCCTTTCGATTTCATTATAACTTCTATATATCTTTACAAGTCTTTAATCTCCCTGAGTAGCAGTTTTTTCTGCTCTTCTTTTTAGCTGGCATTTTCAGGTTTTTCAATGTGTTTCTGTCATATCTGTAATTTAAAACAGTTAAAGAGCCTTTAATTTCATATATCTATACTGGCAGAGCCCTTTGAATTGCATTAACTGTTTGCAGCATTTCTCCAAAGTCAACTTTTCCTGTGCTGTTTGTTTTTCTTCATCCTCTGCAATCTGTGGAGGTCTGTGCTGGATTGCTGTTAGTTTAGGCTAATTGCATTGGCAGCCATCTAAGGCCAGAACCTAAACAATCATTTCACATGCGAGAATTTATTCATGATTATTTTTAACCAGCTTAGTGGGGAGAAAGAACCTCCTGCCACAAGACTCACATAAAATAATTGTGTAAGAATATTATAGCAGGGTTACAGATCTTAATAAAAATGTTCTCTTTATAGTAAGTCCAGACAGTTGAGGAAAGGAAACACCTCTTCATAATCTATCTCAAATGAACCAAAGAATTGTAGTTTAGAGGAGAGATTTATTCCCTAGGTAAGATGGTATTAGTCAAGGCAAAAAATGAACACCATTATCTCCAAGTTGATCATGGCAGCTTAGGTATTCTGAATCTAAGTAAATGTGACAGATGTTTGCTCTACAGATATTGTTAACAAAATATTTGGAGAGACTGCATCCGATGAAGTGAGCTGTAGCTCACGAAAGCTTATGCTCTAATAAATTTGTTAGTCTCTAAGGTGCCACAAGTACTCCTTTTCTTTTTGCGAATACAGACTAACACGGCTGCTACTCTGAAACCTAAATAACTAATGGTAATCAAGAGAGAAAGGGGGTGGGAATGCGTTATTGGACAAGAGTCTGCTGGAACCTGAGATAAAAGGAAGTCAACACAGGTCAGACTTTGTTACCCAGTTACAACCATCTCTACCACCAATGCACTAATGAGACAATTTTGGAAGCTGCTCCATTTCACAGTCATGGTAAAACATTTCTTGGTTAATTTTTATGCTTTCTTGTTCTTGTTCTGTTGCGCAAGACAATTATGCTACAGCCTAAAGAGAGTTTGAGCATTTTTGAAAAATCAAGATATTTAGCTTCCAGGAGGGTATTCTGTTTGGGGAGCCCCACGGCACAGAAAGAGGATGTATGCAAGAGTCAGGCATTTTGCTTTTCGTTACAAATGTCCTGTGTGGGTATGTGTGCTTATACAAATCTTTGTAAAGAGTATGATAACATTGCAGTTTTGGCAAACATAGAAGCGCTATTGTTAAAAACAGAGCAAAATAAAGGAAAGAAATGAGTATGCAAAGAGCAAAATGACTTCAAAGAAGTTTAGGGAGGAATTAAAGCAAATTTTAAAAGGCTCAATTGACTTAAATAATTTGATAGAGAATTAAAAGAATTCCAGTCTTCCTAGGTTAAAAGCAATTTATCAAGAACTTAGAGAAACTTCAGCTCTTCAAGGACCCAGTCTAGTTCCCACTAAAAAATCAATGGAAAATTTTGTCATTTTCTGGCATCAAGATTTGGCACCAGTTATGAAAATTTCAACAAGAAAAGCCCTTTATTTCTGCTAAGAAAAAAAAAGAGTGAGTGCAGCCACTGAAGCAAAATTAATAAGTAATAGTAATTTATATAATACTAGTGCTTACATCACCCTTTTCATCCATTGATTTCAAATGAATGATTACAATGATTACAAATGAAAGTAAATGAGAGGTCTAATCCATACCATGCTGAGCACATATTAACCTTAAAGAATATCTTCTGATTTCCCCTTTTGATAATTTTCAGAGGTCTTGATTGTTTACTATTTTAAAAGCCAAATCCTGATCCCAGCCAAGTCACTGTCAAAACTCTTATTGAACCATAGTGTCAAGTATCAGGGGGTAGCCGTGTTAATCCGTATCCATACAAAAACAACAAGGAGTCTGGTGGCACCTTAAAGACGAACAGATTTATTTGAGCATAAGCTTTCGTGGGTAAAAACCCCACTTCTTCAGCTCCTTAAAGACAAACAGATTTATTTGAGCATAAGCTTTCGTGGGTAAAAATCCCACTTCTGAAGAAGTGGGATTTTTACCCACGAAAGCTTATGCTCAAATAAATCTGTTTGTCTTTAAGGTGCCAGCGGACTCCTTGTTGGTTTTATTGAGTCACAGAATCATAGGACTGGAAGGGACCTCGAGAGGTCATCTAGTCCAGTCCTCTGCACTCAAGGCAGGATGAAGTGTTACCTAGACCATCCCTTACTGGTGTTTCTCTAACCTGCTCTTAAAAATGATGGAGATTCAACAACCTCCCTGGGCAATTTATTCCTGTGCTTAACCATCATGACAGTTAGGAAGTTTTTCCGAATGTCCAACCTAAACCTCCCTTGCTGCAATTTAAGCCCATTTTGTTTCTTCTTCTGTTCTTAGAGGTTAAGAAGAACAATTCTTCTCCCTCCTCCTTGTAACAACCTTTTGTGTACTTGAAAACAGTTATCATGTCCCCTCTTGGTTTTCTCTTTTCCAGACTAAACAAACCCAGTTTTTTCAATCTTCCCTCATAGGTCATGTTTTCTAGACCTTTAATCATTTTTATTGCTCTTCTCTGGACTTTCTCCAATTTGTCCACATCTTTCTTGATGGTGCCCAGAACTGGACACAATACTCCATTTGAGGCCTAATCAGCGCAGAGTAGAGCAGAAGAATTACTTCTCGTGTCTTGCTTACCACACTCCTGCTAATACATCCAGTATGATGTTTGCTTTTTTTGCAACAGCGTTACACTGTTGACTCATATTTAGCTTATGGTCCACTATGATCCCCAGATCCCTTTCTGCAATACTCCTTCCTAGGCAGTCATTTCCCATTTTGTGTGTGTGCAACTGATTGTTCCTTTTTAAATGGAGTACTTTGCATTTGTCCTTATTGAATTTCATCCTATTTACTTCAGACCATTTCTCCAGTTTATCCAGATCATTTTGAAGTTTAATCCTATCCTCCAAAGCACTTGCAATCCCTCCCAGCTTGGTATCGTCTGCAAACTTTATAAGTGTTCTCTCTATGCCATTATCTAAATAATTAACAATATTGAACAGAACCAGACCCAGAACTGAATGCACTCGTTATGCCCTTCCAACATGAGAAGTGGTAAAATAATCTGGTACAAAGTGAAGAAGCCAAATGACAGTCAACCTCTTATTTATCTTGTAAATAGCACCAAGTGTGCAGACAGCATTTGAAAAGAAGAGCCAAACTAATAGTCCTTTCCATTTACTACAAGGTGCTGATGGTAGCTCAATAGCTTGGGTCCAATATTTCTCTATGCTTTTCATTTTGCATTAAATAAAAGTTGACGCGTGGGATGAATGATCTGGCACAAATTACACATTTTGTAAAGTTAAAAACAGCAACAAAATGCTTAGAGCTGAGCTGAAATGCTTCTTAACGAGATAAATAATACTGGGTGAGAGCCTAAGTCAGTAATTGAGCTCACGTGGCATGGAAAGGAAGGGAGCTAATGGTACCTTCCTGCATCACAGCCACCCAGCACCAGGGCAAGGTAGGGCTGCACAAGAGTGGCCCTAATTTATGCAACTGGCATAAGGTCCCTCAGGGTTGTTCCTGTGCTCCCTCAGGGACCTCACCTCACTGGGGCATAGGGCATAGCTAGAGCTGGCTTCTTCCATCCTCCCGCCCTTCCCCATCCTTTTAAAAATCAAGATTGGATATTTTTCTAAAACATATGCTCCAGGTTACACAGGAATTATTTCAGGGAAGTTCTATGGCCTCTGTTGTGCACCCCCAATATGCTCCCTGCCTCCCTCTTTTCCTTTATTAAGGGGGGGGGGTGGGAGATGGGAGGCACAGAAGGAAGTGGAGTTTTCCCTGGCACAGGGAGAATTCTCAGATGGCCGCCTCTGGTACATTAAGGTTCTTTTGTGCCACTTGCTGAAGAATCTGGCTCTAATGTATGTAGATTTTATGGGGCAGATTCTTGCCTGTACTCTGGCTCCATTATACCAGTCTGCCAGTGCAAGGGAGCTGTAAAAATGGCAGGTCTGGTTGAATAGGGATTCCGTGAGCATGGGGAAAATCCTTGAATGAGGTAGGGTTACCTTAGTAGTTCTTATACCACTCCCCATTCATAGCTCCCTGGCTTGTAAAGCACCCAGCTGCACTTTTATTCACCAGCTTTCAGAATGTTCTCAGTGCTCCTCTAAAGCATCCCCAGAACAGCAGCCCTGCAAAGGTGCTATAAATACATTTTATCCTCTGAGGCTGAATACAGACTTATAATACTATATATATAATACAGACTTATAATAATAGTATGTACTTTTTTTTAAAAAAGCATACGGAATCTGAGGTTGTGGAGTGGGAATCTGAGATACTAATTGTTGTCATGTTGGCCATTCCCTCCCTCTACTAAACATCTTTCCTTCTTTCTGTAGAACGTGTCAGCTGCTACCATCAGGTGAATGGAGCTGTGATGTTACAGTGGTCACTTTAAAAGTTTCCCCATTTTGTTCCACCAATCTAAGAAATACACCCAATACCTAAAATGGATGATATCACTGTGTCATGGATCCACAGGATTGATGCTGTACTCCTAGCTTTTGAACAGTATCCAGGAGAAACAGCTTCAGTGTAGCCAGACCTCCAAGGGGTCCCACTCTGCCTTCAGGGTAGGCCACTCAGCCTCACTGCCTCCTGAGACTGAACCTCCAGGTCTTCAGTACTCCTGTTTCACACTGTGAGCTCTGATAATTAGGGACCAAGAATGGAGCTAGAACTGGAATAACATGAAATAAATGTCTTCCTGCGTGTTTAAGCACTACCTAACACTGGTATTAACTAAACTACCCAGGTCATTCTTTGCAATGGGAATACATCTTCCTGGAAGCACACAGATTGAGCATTGTATAAAGTCTGAGAATCAAAGGATTAACTTCTTTTACAACATTTCAATTTTCTTTTACAGACTGTCCTAATGTTTGCCATATTGTTTATGTCACTTACTACAGCAGTATCTGTGCTTTCAGATCAAATATTTCAGTATATCGAAGAACATCAAAATTAATATGTACAGGTAAGGCCCATTGCTGCACAGTAAGAATGTTTGCGATGTAAGTTTCTAATCATATGAATTCTCAAAGTAGGTTAGACATTAAAAAAAAAATCCTAAAATGGTTCTATTAGTCATCATAGCATACTTGGTATTTTACTTCTGGTCATAGTATTCTTTGCTCTTTTTGGATGAAAAGTGATATATACATGCAATGAATTATTTTTGGATAATATTTAATATGAGTTTCATAAGAGAGTAGTAGCAAGAATAATAAACACCTAGCTCTTGTATAAAGTTTTTCATCCATGTATCTCAAAGTGTTTTACAAAGGAGTAAGCAGACATATATCAGTTTTCTGTTTCTTTCCACTAATAAACTTTAGCTTTCTAAAAGTACTATGTTCAGGGCAATTATTTTTTAACAATAAATAAGAATAATGAATCAAAGAAGGCCAAAACCTCACCATTGCAGTTTTTTACCTAAGTAAGATATGCAAGATTTTTCCTAGGAGTATTCCGTGCATCTATAATCTCAGAATTTATCACAGAATGTACCTTTTGCCAAACCGTTACTATAAGTTTGTGTTCTGGAATATAAGCTTTATATATTTATATATTGTAGTGCTCAGGATTGAGAAAATAACCTTGAAAACCTGAGCTTTGTGTAAAATGACTTAATGTTGTCTTCCTCACTCGCAGCCAGCCTGAAACAATACCTTTGAACTGACCTGTTCATTTCCAGTAGTTTTTTGACCCAGAAACCTAAAGATGACATTTTAAGTGTTGAAATTAACGATTCTGCTACTCATTATTTTAACAGAAACATCCAAGTAAAGAGCTTCATCTATTCCCTACCTAGCTACCAAAACTTCCAACATCTCCCCTGACAACTTCTACTATGCAGCTATGCACTGTGAATACAAAAAAAGCATACCATATTAGTAACTGGAAATGTGGGGACAGTTTAAAGGAATTAAACATCAAAATAAATAACACAAGGGACACTGTAATGATTTAATAAATCATTTTCATATTTAATTTATTAGAAAGCTAAATTTCAATGAACCTTCCATAAATTTTCAGGCTAAATGTTAAAATATGACATTATAGGATTCCACGGTTGTAGCTTCTTCGAGCCCACTTTTAAAACCTTAATTCACATTGAGTTAGTACCTTTCTACACAGACATTTGCATTTATTTCAACAGGACAACTGGTGGAGGAAGTTACAACCCAACATGAATACATTTGGCAGAATTGAGCCCTCCTTGATTTCCATATGAAATGTGTTCAGTTTACAAATAAAAATATTTTAAATACATTTTTAATAAATGTCAGCCATGCAAATTTGACCTGGAATCTATGATTTAAGCTGAGTTCTTTCCTTCAACATATCATCTTCAGTGATAAAGGTTCTGATGACAAAATTAGGCCATCACTGACCCCTATACAACCTCACTGTTTAGGAAATATGTCCCCAAGAACACCTGTGCAAAACCATTTCCTTCAATTGATTTGTATAGGTGCAACTGTTTGGAATTTAACAAACAAACAATTCTACTGATGATGCACAAGAAGCAGTAGAATTCAGCTCTCTCTCAACTGCATTGGCTCTGCAGAGCTATCATTAGTGAAAAACAACAGAAACTTATTATTGCTGCTAACAACAACAAAGAAGACCCTAAGGACACACAAGGAGCAGTTTTCTGAAGTAAGAAGGTGCCATTCATCCATAATCAATTTGTAGAGTAGAGCCACATTTCAATTTCTTAGCTTTCTTAATTTGTTTAACCCACTTAGGTCCCAATGCAGGAATGTTCTGCATAGGAGAGAGGACCCTGTATCCATGAAGAGCTCTGCAGGATTCAGGCCATAGTTGATATTTAAAAGCTATGTGACTGAGGATAGAACAATCAATGTGATTGTCAAGCTGTCTGGAGTGGCTCACGACCATGAGTGCCAACCACAGGGCAGACTGAAAGCAGAAAGCAGGGCAGAAACCCTGAATTAGTTGTACGCTCTCCAATTAGATTTCAACCAATCCAGTGAAAAATGTGAACTCCTAAAGCATTGTAACAGTCTTATCATGGAGTCACAGACAGTCCCCTGGACATTCCAGTCTATGTTGACACCCAGGCAAGCTGGACTATGTGATAGACAGCCGTTTTACACCAAAGATTGCAAAATATTCAGGTTACTCCCAATCCCAAAGGACCAGTCACTTACCCCAGGTAAATTGTACTCAGTTCTCAAACCAATGACAATGCCTGTAGCCAGTCCTGTAATAAACTAACTAAAGATTTATTAAGTAAGAAAAGATTTGAGAGTTATTTATGAGGTAAAAACAGGAAACATACACATACACTTTAACCATACTAACACCTCAGTAAGACAGACTGGTTTCCAGGTATGCATTTGTCAGTGTTCAGCAAAGCCCTGGGCCTTGACATGGGCTGGCACCTGGTCGGCCAGGTCACAGTGATGTTTTCAGGTAACTTTCATTTCAGAGGGCCGTGACATCAGTTTAGAGCGATACACTGCATGTAGATCATCACCTTCAATTTTCTTATCCCGCAGAGACTCAAAGATTGGGTGGCCATAGAAAGTAACTCCAATGACCCTGCAAAGAGACATCTGGTTACAAACATGATGCTTTTGGTAGAAGAGAGGATAAGAAAGTTAGGTGGAACAGTTGAGACGGTAGATCTGAGCATGCACGAGCTAATACATTTTCACTGTGTTTTAACGATGCAAATCTAAGTATCTATTACCAGCTTTTGTCTAGTGCTATAACAAATTATCTAAGCACTGTACAAATTAAGAAGTACATCTATAAAATGGGTTACCACTGTAACTGTAAGCATGGTTTTTCTTTGGCTTTTGCATCAATAAGTAAAATGCAGACTACAAAGAAAGCCTCATTTTATATACACAGGAACCAATAGTGTAATCCTGGTGGATTAAGTGACCAGAATTTAAAGGGCCATCATCAACTTTAAAATCATGTTTACGAGGCAGGGGAACCAGTGAGCTACGAAGATCCTTTCCTCTCCTTTTTCAGAGGCCCAGAAGGGGAGATGACAGGAGACAGCAGGAAACATAATTTCTGTTCCTCATTCCCAAGGCTTAGAAGAAGTAGAACCTGGTGTTGGTGGAAGCATCTGCCTCCTAGCACTAGAGCTTCCAGAACTTTTCCTTATCCCCTTAAATCCGAGGCAGTGCACACACCAGTGATGTTTTTAATGTTATGTGACTGGAACCAGGACCAACCTCCTGCAACAAAATGGTTTGCATGTCGCAAAGACCATTTCTTATTTTGTGCTACAGCTAGCATTGTTACTCTTTTGCTGCATATATAACCATTCACTGCTCCAGAAAATTATATATCCTTGCATAGTAGCCTTAAGATGTAGTTTCTAGTCTGCTTCTATATAGCAGTCATTCTCAAATTATTTTTACAATGACAGAACTAAACAGAAGACATTCAAAAATCAAGACAAGTAGGCTCAAAATCATTCCTGGTGCAAACTCCAGTGACTTCATCATCTATAAATGCTTGTGTTGGAAGCCTCTATCAATGTATATATATAATGAAGCTCTTTGATTTATATTAGCTACCCAATGGAAACAAAATCTCTTTGCCACCAGTTATTTTGGCAAATGTAAAAGATCCAAAAAAGCCTATGGTATGTTTTTATGGGCATATAGATGTGAAGCTGGGAAAAATTTAGGATGGATGGTCAACAGAGCCTTACATATTGACAGAGAAAAATAGTAAGTGCTTGAGCTGCTTGAAGGCTTTCAGCAACTGGCTTATCATTTATACAGTGAGACCCTTTATACTAAAGCAGCTTCCCTACCATGAAAGAAAAAGAGGAAGATCATTCAAATAACATAGAAACAAATAATTTTCTTCAGGTAAAATAGAAAACCTTCTGGGAAATGCCTTCCTTGTCTGCGAATAGATTTTCCACTAAAATCCTTTGAACTTTTCTTTCCTTATATGCAAAAATAAGTACTTGTCCTTAAAATACAGGTGCACGGAAGATCTTGTGTCAAATTCAGATTGTATCTTGAACACATGCCTACATTAGAGGTGAAATTCTCGCTCCACTGAAGCCATACAAGTTTTGCTATAGACTTCAGTACAGCCAGGATTTCACCTGAGGTGGCCAAATAGAGTACAACTTTTGTGTCTCACTACCAGTTCCTGTCAAACCCACAGAAACCATGCTCTGCTGTTCCTCCATGGCTAGAAAAGCAGGAGAATTCTGGGGCAGGAGGCATGGTTCAGACATTTAGCTCCCTTGATCAGCTATTATTTTCCCCCATTCAGACTGCTTATGTTCCTGCTGAGTACTCTGTATGGATGGCTGTGCTGAATTTATGGGCATTCCCAGTCTGATCAGAATAAGGTTGCAAAATCATATTGCTTTTGTACTATTATTTTCTGCCAGTTTTGGAAGGCAATGCTGAAGAGAACCTCACTTTAGCCCCTTCCTTTCAGCTTGTTATAATATTTCTCCTATTCAATGATCACCCACCAAACAATTTTAATTAGAAATGAGCATACAAAAGGAAGAGTGCCCAATATAAATATTTACTACAAGTAAATATGGACTTTACAATTATTACAGTACAAATCCAATACTGGAATTTGGAATAGCAAAGGTTGAGTACTCCAGCTACATTTTGAACATCACAGCGATAGCTAGTCCTGGCTACAGGAGACCTTGTTATTCAAATACTGATTGTTTTTCTACAGACCACGCAGAGTTCTGTGTTACATACACAACCTGTCAAAAAACTATTTTAGTTGTATGCAATATCATAAATCGAAGGAGGAAATACTATGGAGTTTGTAAAGATTTCATATTTATTAATAGTTTAAAGTGTAAATTCTATTCTAAACATTGATTCAGTAAAATATATTTTATTTTTATATTTTTATATATATTTATTATATATATAAAATATATATATTATTTATTGTGCTATATATTTATTGTGTCCCAGTAATTTCCACAAAAAATATGGTCAGTTTACAAGTAAAAAGATAATTTTCTAAAGGCAATCCTGGCAAATTCATCCTGAGCTCTGAAAGTCTAGCGGGTTTCTTTCTTATTTGTTTAGTGCACAATGATGAGTAATAAAATGTCTACAGATAAACTATGCCTCTATTACACCTGTGCAACATCACTGTCTGCATTTGCCTAATGAACTAACTTTATTAGTTATCATGATCTCATTCTATTTTGTTTTCAAGGCAATCTCTATGGACAAGATGCATCTGATGACAAAGGACAAGTTCTGGCTGTGCTGAATGCAATTGAAGCACTTCAAAAACATGTATGTGACTTTTTATTCCTTTATCAATAAGTTTGCTATTTTCAACTATGTAACTAATTGCTTATAAATCTTTTTGAAACATTTCCTTATAGGAACTTCCTGTTAATGTAAAGATTCTGCTTGAAGGTATGGAAGAAGTAGGGTCCATTGGGCTAAATATGCTAGTTGAACAGAGAAATAGTACATTTTTTTCTGACATCGATTACATTGTGGTCACTGACACTGCATGGCTCAGCAACAAACCTGGTATTACATATGGGACAAGAGGAAACTGCCACTTCTTTGTTGAGGTATAGTGCAAAAAGGAGCATGATCTTATACTTTCATTAACTGAATATTAGCTGAGTACTTATCAAGTGGCTTTATATTTATCCAGGTCCAAACACTAACAGCCCTACTGAATATATAAACTCACAGGATTAAAGATAGATACAGGATTATACAATGATTTCATCTCTGTTATATATGGTAGTAATTTTAAGGCTGAACTAAAGGAATCACCATTTTGTAGTACTGGTATATAGAAATAACAATAGTAAGTTCACATATAAGCACATTATGGGTCAAATTATCCTTTCAGTTGTGCCAGTGCAATCTCACTGAAATTAACTAAGAGGAGAATTTGTCCTTCTATATATTCAAAGGGCTTTACAAAATATTAGCTAATGAATTAAGGATTTCCTGTACACGCCAGTCTCCAAGGAATTTATCTAGGATCATGAAACACATGGGATTTAAGGTTGCAAGCAGAGATTTACCATTGGTAGGGTTAGTGGTCTATCTTCATAAGTTATAACAAAAAGTCACAGTCTGATAGTAGGGAAAGGGAAAAAGGCAGAAGTTGTGAATTTATAATGACGAATGACAAAAAAGAGGCCACATTATTTTAATCAAAATCTTTTATTTTCCCTAAAAACTACTTCATTCTCTATAATCTATTATCTTAAAATGATTTAAAACTCTTATTCTGGTGCCTGTTGGTTCAACAGCAGTGCAGGAAGTTGGAAGTATAGCTCCTGTTTTATCTTCTTCTGCACTGCCTCCATCTCTGAAAAAGGCAGCTAGGACACCACTGTTGTGCAGGCATCTCTCATCATGTCTGCTTCCTAGCTATGTAAACGCCACATTGTTTTATTAAAAAAAACAGAGATATCGTGCCATTTCATAGTAAGCCCGTCCCCAATCACAGGACAATAAAAATGGAAGTGGGCACTTCATTTTGTGCTGAAAGTTTCATCCTGATTGTCCAGAAAATATATTTACTCTACATTACATTTGGAATAGTAGAAAATATGAAAATGTCAGTTCTCATTTTTAATACCCAGCATGTTTTTCAAAAATATGGCTCTCAAGATTGTCAAACTAGTCTGTCAGCATCAGAAGAAGTAAATGGATAATAGATTCTTTAATATTAAGTCAAATAAATATTATTTAAAGAAAGGTGCATTAGCACATTTGTTTTTTTTCCACCGTGAAGGAAAAGAGCACAAAATTGCAAGCATATAAATTGTGATGATATACTTAGAAATCCTGAAATGAAAATGACCATAGACTTTTCCTGTTGCCTTCCCTATGGTTTGTAAAGGAAGTATCAAGTGTGTTCATCTATTCTATTTTTGCAGGTGCAATGTGCTAAACGAGACTTTCACTCAGGTGGCTTTGGAGGAATATTACATGAAGCAATGAATGACTTAATATTTCTGTTAAGTAAGTATTTAATTATCTATGAATAAATGGCATGTTCTAGGATTGTCATGGTCCATTTCAGAGTATAGCAGGTTGTGGGAAATGCTGAGTATCAGATATTTTAGAAATGTGTGCCAAGTAATGGAAAATAACAGTACAAGAGATAAAGGACAAGGCCAGAAGATTTTGGCTGGACTGAGGACTAAACTTTGGCTGAACTAAGGACTAATGATATAAGCAGCACCTGAGAGTCTTTACTACCATAAGATAATGGAACTCAAAGATAAGAATGATGAGAACATTGGGTGATAAACAACAGAAAAGGAATAAACAAGTGCTGTATATATATGGCTGTGGGAAGGGAAATAAAGTGCTTTTTACCAGCAACTGTGTCAGTTGTCCTGTAAGCCAGCCTGCTAGCAGCAACAGCAGGTATTGATTTTACTTACACCAACTAATAAAAAGCACAGGAATATAAAAACATGAATTACATGTACTGGGCCTGGTACTGACATTGTTACTCAGGCAAAACTCGTATTAATTCCCATGAGACTTTTTTTTAGTAAGGACTAAGTAAAGAAGATTTCTGGTTTGGATCCATAGTATGTATAATTGCAAGTGCTGCAGCATTTGATCCAATGGTGTATTTTACTTTAATTATATAGGACCAAGTAAATTTAAATGGGCAACTCACAAAAAAAGGAACAACTCTGTGTGAGTAGGGGTGGCAGAATTAGGCTCATATTTATTTTAAAGTAACACCAGCAACCTGTATTTACTTTAATGTGTTTGTTAACATTGCAACCCCAATTCTGTTTGTTTCATGTACCATGTACTGGATAATAACATGAAAGGATTCTGTGTTGTTAAACCAAACTGGATCTTTATTGAAGCAACTATTTATGCAGGTGATGCAATGGCAACTAGCATTTAAACTGTGTGCAGACAAACAGACTTCTTGGTGACAGGTTTCAATGGTAGCCGTATTAGTCTGTATCAGCAAAAAAAAAAAGAGGAGTCCTTGTGGCACCTTAGAGACTAACAAATTTATTTGGGCATAAGCTTTCGTGGGCTAGAACCCACTTCATCAGATGTATGAAGTAAAAGATACAGGAGCAGGTATAAATACATGAAAGGATGTGGGTTGCTTTACCAACTGTTAGATGTCTCCTCCAAACTTTTCCTCCTGCAACTTGTGCTCCTCCCTCCAAGTCCTGTGGGGATTGCTACATGGTTAATCATTTGAATTTCCTTACAGCATGTGGTGTTTTGACTACTTTAATGCAGTTTTAAGGTTGAGATTTTAATCAAATGAAGAGTATCTTTGTCAGTTAATAATTCATTCCAGAAAGAAACTGGGCCATCTTAACTTGCACCCAAAAGCAACAGGCCTAGCTCGCAAGCTAAGTGTGAAAGCAACTCTCAGAGCTGACAAGGTTCAGATAAAGAAGACTTCCAGAGGAAAAGTCCTCCTGAAGAGAGACTTATGCAGGAGAGGGAGTAGAAGAGGAGACGGATCAGGGCAGTCAATCTCCATGAGGCTGTTAGAAACCCAATGAAGGAAAAAAAGATGCAAGTTGCTGTACATCAAACTTTGAAAACTTACATTTTATTGTTAATTAGTATTATAATTAAAATTTAATAACTACAGGTGGGTGTTTCTGTTTTGGAATAAATAAATTAACAGTGGCAGTGGGGACAATCTACGTATGTAGGTGAAAAACATGTAGATATGTAAATTTGAACACCTGGGTCACATACTGTTACCTTATATACTGTTATGATAGACACATTAAAAACATCCTGCAGTAGTCAGCCACTGAGATTAGATAGATAAAATTAGGAGCTTTTACTCAGGATGAGCATTGCTCATCACCATTTTCTTACAACAATATCCTTCCTTAACTTTTCAACATACTGACATTTATAACTTTATAAAATATTGGTAGAAAAAAACCTAAATAATGTGAGGTGAATAAATAATGGGACTCAAAGTAGGTTGCAACTGAAAAAGCAGTGGCTGGATACATGAAAAGAAAGTCCGTACCAATCCAAATAAACCTAATATTCTTCCACATTTAAAGCTAACAGGTTGCGGCATGGTTAGTTCTTAGATGAGTGGCCTCTCCACAATCTCTGCTGCAATAGTCCTATTACTTTAATGGCTCAATGTCCTTGTACTGCACATGATCTCCTATTCTGAGCATCTCCTTGCTTGATTCATTTTCTACCAAATTCACCTAAACCCTCTGCCCTTTTTTGTCTCCTCTCTTTGGAGACTAATGCTTTTATTTAAAGGTTATGACCTTTGGACTAAACTTAGATTCACCTATTACTAAAAGGATGTGGCTACATCTACACTAAAAGCTACTTTTAGTGACCTCCCTGCTTGTGTGCATATAAACCCACACTAGCTCTAAGCTAGCCAGAGTATAAATAGCCGTGTACCTGGGGTTGCACAGGGTGGTGGCCAGGGTAGGGACAGCAGGAGCAGCACAGATATAGGTAGCCACAGGGGAGGCATGGCTGAGCTGTGCTGAGAACTTACTCCGTAGTTTCAGGTGAGTAAATAGCGAGCACGGTGGCTCAGCCGTGCCTCCACTGTTATTTAGACTTGTCCCTCCAAATCAATCTTCAATTGAAGAATGTGACTCATCTAACAAAAAAACTCACCTAAAGATTGGACTCCTTACAAAATACATTTATTAACTAAAATATTGGTCACTGTTCTATTTTTAATGTCACTTATGTTTTTCTTCCTGTTGCCTCGTGTAATATCCATTAACACTTATGGAAGTTGTGGACCCATATGACAAGGAAAATACACTGATTGGGCATGCTGAAGATGCAAAATTAGACTAAAAGCTGTATTTCATGTGGTGCGGTCTGTTCTGAATGCTCATGACTGATCTGATATCATACAAAGCACCTTAAATCCTGAAGCTAAGATACCTACAAACCTAATATTTATATTTGAGATAGTCTACTTTCACTGACTTGCTTTGTGGGCTTGAGAAAGATGAATTCTGTGCACTTCTATAGTGGCAATACTGTAAATGCTTGAAAGCTAGATATCTTTATATGTAACAGATGCTATGATGTAATAAATGGATTTCTTTCATTTTGCTGCAATGAGTTACCTTTAAGAAAAAACAAGCCGTGGAAGATTTGGCACAATCAATCTCTAGGCAGATTTATATATAGCACACTTACATACACAAAGAGTGGGTTCTTTATGTGGAAATAATAATTCTGAGGCTGCTTGTCTAAGAATCATGTATGCAATCTGTTGTTATGAAGTACTAGCTAATTACAGATTATTGTTTATGCCTCTTCTGCTTTAATATATTCACATTTTTTACATCTTTAGGAAAAATTATTAATGCAAAGATCACGCTATCCATCTCTTTCCATCCATGGAATTGAAGGAGCTTTTTCTGCACCTGGAATTAAGACTGTAATCCCTGGAAAAGTAACTGGAAAGTTTTCAGTACGTCTGGTGCCGAACATGGAATCTTCTGTGGTAGAGAAACAGGTAGGATGGTTGATCCCTCCTTTATTAATTCCTCCCATACCTGTTTATTGCATTTACCCACTTCAAAATGAATGAGTTCTGCACCTGTGACGTTTAGCAGCAAGTTGTTGTTTGGCTATATTTTTTGGTGCTCTGTCCCCTACTGAGCTGCACTTTGTACTGCTTGGTTGTAGCTGAGGATGAGAGTTTCTGCTATATAAGAAACTAATATAGGGGCATGTATGTCTCAAAGAAGAAATATGATAAACAAAGAATATGTTAAAAATGTCATACTACAGTTTCACTATCTATAATGTACCTATCCCAACAACAGAATCTGGATATAAATAATATGCAGTCACTCTGTATCCCTGTGAATGCAAATCCAAAAACATCCATCATTTTCCAAAATCAAACACAAGTGACAAAAATCACATTCTGACAAAATTATGGTTTGGTCCCAAGATTAATCAATCTCCACTTACTTCTGAATAGGTTGGTTGACAGCACCAACAAATGAAAATCTCTGCATCAGCCAGTATAGGAGTAGAGGGTTGACATCAACAAAAAACCAGCATAGCTGGAACTCTCTCCCCACACTTTCAACATTTCACTTTCATTATGCGTCCAAACAGTGAGAGTCTTGAGCTGGATTCTTATTTCACATCTTGGATGTGCAGTGTCATTGTAGCCGTGTCGGTCCCAGAGTGTCAGAGAGACAAGGTGGGTGAGGTAATATCTTTTATTGGACCAACTTCTGTTGTTGGTCCAGTAGAAGATATCACCTCACCCACCTTGTCTCTGTAACATGTTGAACATGGCAGTTGTGCCTCTGACAAGTCAGCATTTTAAACAAATGCACACAGAGATATTTATTGAATTCAGTACATTTCAATGTCACTACAATTATTTTCTTTAGGTGACTGACTATTTAAACAAGAAATTTACTGAACTGAACAGTCCTAACAGCATTCAAGTAACCAGTGACATAGGATCAATGCCCTGGCTATCTGACACAAATGAACCTCAGTATTTGGCTGTCAGGAAAGCAATTAAAAGAAGTTTGGCTGTTTTATAATATGTGGATTACTTGGTAGACAACGATGTCACCTTTTGAAAGTATTATCCACATAAATGAAACCAAGTTATTCCCCTTATTCTGTCTGCACATATTCTTATTGTCCACATAATGCTTCCTAATTTTGACATATTTGCATAGAATTGCACTTTCATACATAGCAGCTTTTATTGTTTGTTTATATGAGGCTGACTTGCAAGCAATATTAATGTACACTGTTAACATTTTACTACACTGATGATCACATATATCACACACAGATGTGTCATTCATTGCTCTTACCATTTTTCAGCTGCTGCTGTAACTTGTCTTCAGATGAATACTATTTATGGTTAGGAGACAGATCCCTGTGCCCAGGTAGAATAACATTGGCTTCAGCACTCCAAGTGGTTGCAAGGCTCCATTGTAAGTCAGATGTAGGAACAGGAACTTAAGTTAGATAGGTTTCAGAGTAGCAGCTGTGTTAGTCTGTATTCGCAAAAAGAAAAGGAGTACTTGTGGCACCTTAGAGACTAATAAATTTATTTGAGTAATGCATCCGATGAAGTGAGCTGTAGCTCACGAAAGTTTATGCTCAAATAAATTTGTTAGTCTCTAAGGTGCCACCAGTACTCCTTTTCTTTAAGTTAGACAGTGAGTACAGCCCACAGGCAGAACACACAAGTATGGGCATGGGTGAATTCTAATACTTTGAATCCAAGCTTAACATCACCAGATCATAACAACTTTTAGAGGAAAAAGGAAATATCCTTAAGACGACCTGATAAGTCTCCCCCTCCAGCCCCTCCAACAAGAAATGTAGGAAACAAGTTTATATCAGAATAATGTCTTTAGTTATTTAAGTATAAATGCAGGAAAGATACCGCATTAAGCTTGTAGAAATTTAGATTAATTTTTTTATAAAGCTTATGTTAGCTTCACTCCCTAGTGTTTGGAAAAGAGGCTGACATGATCCGTGCCGGTGGAACAATTCCAATTGCCACACATTTTCAGGAGGTGACTAGAAAGAGTATAATGTTACTAGGAATAGGAGGACCTGACGATGCTCTGCATGGGCAAGATGAAAAGATCAGCAGGTATTTTTTACTCATTTTCTTAAAAATCATAAACATGTTAATTTAGTAGAAATGTGGAGTTTTAAAGTGTTAATATAATTTCAGAAAAAAAATACAATACTGTGACAAATAACAAAGACCAACACCTTGAATTTACATCACTTTTTCAAATGTAATTTGAAAGATGTAATTTTGAAAAAGTGGTGTAAATGCAGGCTCCTCACCTCAAATGCTGCTATTTTCTCTTCTCAAAAAACTGTATTCAAATAACGCACTACAACATATTGGGATTTTTAGGAATTAGTCATTTGAAAAAATCCAAGTTGAAGAGCTCCTTTAAGTAATCAAATTGGTTAAAATGTGTGTGCCATCACCCAAATGCTTTCTTTCCTACTTTTCTATGTCTTTGATTCACTTCAACATTTGTATTGTATTTCTAATGACTGACAGTAGCGAAATTAACTGAAGTTGGCACAGTTTTTGACACAGTATTGGTGCATTTGGTTGTGTATGATGTCTTGCATTAACTAATGAGAAGCAATTTGATGAAAGATGCATGAGGAGATAGCCCATGAATGTTTTGTTTTAGTGAAACTATAATTAACTCTTATTTCATACATACAGCTACTGGAAGGTAAACATAGTGAATGATTTGAAGCTAAAAAGGAGGAACACACTTTAATTAAATAAAAATCTAACTCAAGGAATCTTCTGCAAGTTTTATTCTTGATGCTGAACAATAGTTACATAAAAATGAAATACTTATCTTATTTGGAATTTGAGCACAATGCAGCTTCTGTTCAAGTGGCTGAGGTAAAACATAGGGCCAAATTCTTTCCTCAAATTAGTGTATGTGTGTGTGACTCCCATTACCTTCCCTAGGAGTTCCATGTCTATAACCAAGGGTATAATTTAGGGCTCAGTTCTGCAAACAAATTACTTGAATAATTGTATTCACGTGAGTAATACCAATGATTTCAGTTAAATGTGTATACATTTTCACAGGATTGGTCCTTAGGGCATGAGCCAAAGCTACTGAAGTCAATAGGAGACTTTCCATTGACTTCAGAGGGCTTTGGATCGATTTCTTACGGAAAATTTTCAAAAGGTACTTCAGTACCTATAAATGCAGATAGGTGTCTTTAGATGCCCAAATACCTTTAAACATCTTGCCCTAAGTGATTTAGGAGCCTAATTCCAATTTTCTTGACTTTCAAATTGACTTTCAATGAGATTTATGCTGCTAAGTCATTTTTGAAAATAAGACTTAGACATCTAAGTCACTTTGGCCTTGCAACACTGAGCAGAGCAACGTCTAAATATCTTTAAAAATGTGGGCCAAGGCTCCTAAGTCATTTAGGCACTTTAATTTTCTCTTAGTCCTTAGTTATTTCGTGTGACATGATTCAAGCTTAAATAGCAATGAAAATTAAAGGCAGTCAATATATTTATCTTGAGTCATGACATTGTGTGCATGGAGATTCACAGATGTTCAGGCCAGAAGGGACGATAGTGATCTTTTCATCTGACCTCCTGTATAACACAGGCCATAGTAATTCCTGCAACAATCCCAATCACATTGTTGAACTTCAGCATATTTTTAGAAAAGCATTCTACCTTGATTAAAAGATTTCAAGTGATGGAAAAAATCTATCACACATCCCTTGGTAAGTTTTTATGAAGATTGTCTTTACGGTTAAAAATTTGTTTCTTATCATTTATTTCCATGTGATACAGTATGTCAGTATATCTGAAGAACTCCTATGTTGTGTACAGTGAAATAATACTGTTGGCTCTGTTTTCTTTTAGGTACAATTTCATTGAGGGAACAAAACTATATGCAGCTTTTCTTCAAGAACTTGCTACTGTCTAAAGAAAAAGGATATGGCTTAGTAAACCTTTACAACTATCCGTATTTGCTTGTTTGATAAGCGCATATTACAGAACATACTGGATTTCACAGTTATGATTCTTTTTTTCAAAATTGTAATCAGTTTTAAAAAAGAAATTGACCATGAAAAAACAAACACAAAATATTTGATACAGAACACAGTACACGATATGACTATTATCCCTTTTATATTGCTTCAAAAACTACTTTTCAAAAAAAAGATTACTATACATGAGAAAATAATTCACCTTTTCTTAGCAATATCAATAACTTTTTTTTTTAACAAACATTGGACTCAAATGGAATGCTTAATACAACCTTCAGTTTTCTGAGATTTTTGAATGTAGCCCTTACTGAACCTGTCTTTGATTGATGAGCTTAGCCCAAGTAGTTTAAACAAATACGTATTTTAAACTATTAACTTTATAACATGGCTAAAAGATAAATTTATGTACATAACCTTTGGATGGGATTAAGGGAGTGGATTATGCCAGACCTCAAGGATATACATTCATTCAGCAATACACCAAGCTATCCATTTCAGGATTATTGATTTAGTATAAAATGTTCAGCATAACAACCTAGGCCAAAAAACCTCTCATCCTGTACTAGCTCTGCTAGGAAGTTCTGGTCAGTGTGAATTTGTTTGCTATCACTTACTCTGTTCAATAAGGACCAAAAGAGCAAATATTTCTTTGTTGAGATTCCTCAGTTGTAAAATTGTCCTCCCATATGATGTTCACTGGTGTCACTTCCTCAGTTTCTGTGAGGCCCACTCCATTTCCCATTAAAATCAATGAAAAGACTAGTACTGACTTCAGTGGCATTGGATCTTGCCTTAAGGGCACTGTGATGGGGCTGGACTAATTGGTTAGACTGCTTAGTGGTTAGGTCCCTGGGTCACAACTCTCCCCCCATCTCTAGCATCTGCTGCCCTTGATTGCTCCAGTGTGGTGGCAGACTCTCCCTTCCACCAAGTCACCACTGAAGTCCACACTTTTCCAGAATAAGTGTTCAACAAGGAATAGAAGTCCAACCTCTCTCCATGGTGGGGTGGGTTTGACTCAAAGGTCCCACACTCTTACTTCAGGGCTTACAATATCTTCATCTGGCCTTATCTGAAGGGAAGAGGCAGATCTCACAACTGGCTGATAGGGGAGCCTAGGCCCACCCTCTCTGCAGGACTACACACCAGGGCTCCAAGTGGCACCAATATAAAGTATCTAGGAATGCTCCAAGGGTGTCTCTCTGGCTATTCTGTACCACCTACTTTCCCAGTCCAGGACATGGTCACCACATTTCCAAAAAAAAAAAAAATTAGAAATGAGAAAGGTACAGAGAAGAGCCAGAACAACAATTAAAGGTATGGAACAGCTTCCATATGAGGAAAGATTGAGGTCTATAAAATCATGATTGGTGTGAAGAATGTTAACAAGGTAGTGTTGTTTACGCCTTCACATAACACAAGAACCATGGTTCGCTCAATGAAATTAATATGCAGCAGGTTTAAACAAACAAAAGGATGTACATCTTCACGCAATGCACAGTCAACCTGTGGAACTCATTGCCGGGGATGTTCTGAAGACCAAAACCGTATCTGGGTTCAAAAAAGATTTTTATAAGTTCATGGAGAATAGGACCATCAATGGCCATTAGCAAAGATGGTCAGGGATGCAATCCTGCATGCTCTGGGTGTCTCTCAGCCTTTGAATGCCAGATACTCAAACTGGATGACGGGATGGTTTACTTGATAATTGCTCTGTTCTGTTCATTCCCTTTGAAGCACCTGGCATCGGCTACTGTTGTAAGACAGGATACAGGGCTAGATGGACCATTGGTCTCACCCAGTATGGTTATTCTTATGTTCTGATCCAAGCAAAGATAGAGTGAAGGATTCCTTAAGAACAAGCTAGTCCCTTCTCTGGGAGCTTGGAGCAGCTGCAGCTCGCAGGTCACCCATTTCCCTGCAGTAAGCTCTCCCACTGTATGCTTACTCAGGCTGTCAGACAGATCCATCCCCCTTGCCTGTCTGCTGCTCCCCCACCCATCTGAGCTGACTGGCTTTCTTTCAACCTCCTCCTCCAATTGGAGCAGGAAATGCATGTGCAGCAAGGTGGTGCCACTAACGGGCAGTTCTGGGCCTATCAGAACATACTAAAGGACTAATTTTTTCATTCACTATTTTCACTGGTTTTAGGCCTACTACCCTTGTTTTGGTTTTATTTTCCTCGTTCTTCTTCTTAGTGGGTAAAAGCTCCCTTTGTGGATGGCAACACATGGGTTTGTCCTTGTGCCAGACTTTTTTTTACGTCATCTGCCTACCTTAAATAATAATATAAATAAATATGAGTAAGCTTATTTTTCATATTTGTTGCTGGTGGGAGAAGCACTAAGAATGTCCATAGATTTTTCAACAATCAATTCTCCATGCTGTAGCATTCTGAGTTTCAGTTTACTTCATTAAAAAAAAAACTTCAGAAATACTTTTATTGAAGAAACACTTCATGTTGAAAGGAACCTCTTGCAACCACTACTTAGGCCAGTTCCAGAGACTCCTTTTTTAATTATTATGTTCTTCAGAACATAAATGGCACGTTTTTCTTTTCTTTGGCTCCCATTCTCTTGGTATGACAATGGCTATCTTAAATTGCCATATCATTTCTCTTTTTCCATCAGGTCCACAAGTATCTATTTGTGTTTATTAAGTGCCTATCATCAAAACACCTAAGCATTGTCATCACCATCATGTTCCTATTACACCTCTGGCGTTTAGGGCAGTGACGAAGCTCCTCCACTCCTGTCTGTTTCTGGCAAGTCTTTCAATAGTTCCCCAGCTGTGTCCCAGGTTTTTCAGCTTGGCTTCCACAGCTCTTCGCCATGTTGTTTTCGCTTACCTTCAAGTGTCCATCTTATTGCCACTCTGGTGATGGAATCAGTTTCCATCCAAAGCACATGACTGATCCATCTCCCCTGCCTCCTGGCAAAGACGGTGCTCATATCCTCTTGGCTACACTGTGTCAATAGATCTTCGTTTGAGATTATTCTGGGCCAAAAGATACGGAGGATTTTTCTGAGGCAGGCTGTATGGAATGAAGACGGTTTGGACATGTCATACTTTCTCATTCCCCAGCATTCTGAACTATAAAGTAATGGTGGTTTTGGTATTGTATGCTGATGATTTCCAGACTATATTTAAGCTTCTGAAGGTGTTTCGGTCTTTACTGATTTTGTTCTGGATATCCTGGCTTGTTCCACCACCCTGGCTAATGGTGCTGCCCAAGTATGTGAATGTTTCTACATTGGTAAGAACATAATCCTCTATCCATACTGGTGATGATGAGGCAATATTAATGGTCATGATATCTGTCTTATTGTGGTTGATTTTCAGTCCAACTTGCTGGCTGAATGTACTGAGTCAAGTTTTTTTTCTTGTATATGGTGTTGGGTATATGACAGAAGAACAAGATAATCTGCGAAGTCCAGATCGTCAAGGGATGAGAAGGGTGTCCATTTATTACCTCTTGACATGTGATCTTTTGTACGCTGCATTACCCAATTGATGGCAATGTTGAAGAGGATTGCAGATGTGAAACACCCGATGTACTCCTGTTTTGACTTCAAAACTGAACTCACTGTGAGCAACACTGCACGTAAAATTGAAATAAAAGCTTTTCATGATGTTGATTATACGAAAAGGGATTCCATATACCTGCAGAATGTGCCATAAGCTGGTCCCATGAATGCTATCAAAAGTCTTCTCAAAGTCTATGAAATTTATATGGAGTTGCCATTGCCATTCTAAGCATTGTTCTATTATGTTTCATAGAGTGAAGACCTGGTCTGTACATCCACGCCCTTTCCGAAAAACCAGCTTGCTCTTTTCTGAAAACGTTATTGACTGCCTCTGATATACACAGGACTATGATCTTACACAATACTTTTGCTTGGCACAGATAAAGAAGTGTGAAACCACTCCAGTTATTACAATCACTGAGAGTTCCTTTCTTTGGTATCTTCACTATAACCCCATTAGTCCACTTATCTGGCACTTTTTCCCTTTCCCAGACTGATGTAAACAAAGGGGCCAGGATAGATGCTGCTAACTTAGGATTTACCTTGAACAATTCTGCATTCAAGTTGCCAGGAGCTTTCCCATTTTTTAAAGGATTTGATGGCTTGAATGATCTCTTCCATAGTTGGGCTGGCTGTGTTGATCTCAAGATCTTCTGCCTCCTGGATGTTTGATTCCTCTTTAGGTGACTCCCTCTTCAGCAATTCTTTGAAATGCTCTGTCCAGCGCATTTCTTGTTCTTTTTTGGTTGTTAGTAGGTGTCCTTGTTTGGTTTCTGATGAGAGTGTTTGTTGGCGTCTGCTGTTTACCACTGATAAGGCATGCCATTTTGTAGACGGTTCCTTGTTCACAAGCAACTGCATCCTCTGCTAGTGTTGCCAGATCATCAATATAATGCCATTTGTCTGGTCTCACAAGGCGTCTGACCTCCCGGTGTGCCTTGCTATACTGCTCGTGGTATTTGTCCTTCAGCTTCTGGGATTTTGTGTCTAAAACTTTTTCTTCAGGGCTCATCTGATTTCTATGATGTTCCATGTGCTGCATGTAATCCACCACTTCCTTCTCTTCTGCCTGCACCCTAAACAGGGTTCACTGCTTTTATAAATTGCTGTTACTTTGTCCCACTTCTTGTTGATCTCATCTGCATTCCCCCCGTCTTCATCAAGGTATGCAAGTGCTTGAAACTTGTTCTTTAACTGCAGAACGAAAGCTTTCTGTATTTCAGGAGACTTTAGCTTGTCAATGTCATAACGTCGATGTCCCTTGTTTGGTGGACCCACACTTCTCAATTTTAATTAGATGGAGGCTGTTACCAGGTGGTGGTTGCTGCCAACATCTGCACCCCTTCTCACTTTCACATCTGTCGGTGAGCGTTGCCATTTGCCATTGATCATGATATGGTCAATCTGGTTCTTTGCCATTTGGAGAACACCATGTCAACTTGTGAATTTCACGATGTTGAAATAGGGTTCTCCTGATGACTACGTCATTCATATTACTGAAATCAAAAGCCCCTTTCCGTTTTCAATCATGGTGCCACACCCTTGTCTTCACATTGCTCTGTCGTTCGTTGTCGTTACCGACCTTGGCATTCAGGTCTCCCATGACGATAGTTAGTTTGTGGCGTGGTACTCTCTCTAATTCCACCTGTAGTATAAGGTAGAAATTGTCCTTTACTTCTCCATCACTTATTTGTTGGAGCATAACACTGAATCAGTGATATTATTGTTTCCCTTTCAGTCTGGCTCTCATAAATCTGCTGCGGATGGACTTCCATTCAAGCAGGAAATGCTCCACTCTCTTCTTCAAAAGGATTGCAACACCCTCATGGTGTTGTCCATCATCCCATCCAGAATACAGCAAAGCTTCTCCCAAGGCTGCTGTTAATCTTCCTGATCCCATCCATCTGCTCTCGCTGACATCCAGGATGGGTAAGCGGTAGCATCTCATCTCTGCCGCGACCTGAGCTAGCTTCCCTGTTTTGTACATTGTCCACATGTTCTAAAAAACAAGTTTGTTTTTTGTCTTGGTGTTGAGCACTTCAGTCTTCATGCCAGTGGCTTCCTTTTGGCTTTCACCACTGGCAGTCATACAGTTCATTGACCCCTGAAGGCCATCACACACAGTAATGGTCGATTTCTCCATCGCTGTTTCCGTAACATATTTTTTTACGGGACAGGGTTGTTAGCCCTGTGCTTAACCCCCAACCTGGAGGACCAGGGTTTGTTTTGTCTGGTCCCTTCCGCCACAGACCAATCCGGCATGGTACAACCTACCAGGAGCAAAAAGCCCCTCCCGACACAGGCTTTGGGGATCATTAGAGCACACAAGCTGTCTTGCCATGACAAGGCACGGATACCAGAGGACAGTACACTGTAAGCATTGTACAAGATTTGAAATACACAAGGAGTACTCTAATCCAGTGGTTCTCAAACTGTAGGTCAGGACCCTAAAGTGGGTCACGACCCTGTTTTAATGGGGTCACCAGGGCTAGTGTCAGACTTGCTGGGGCCTGGGGCCAAAGCTGAAGGTTGAGCCCTAACGCCAAGGGCTAAAGCCCAAGGCCCACCATCCAGAGCCAAAGCCCAAGGGCTTTAGCCACAGGTGGTGGGGCTCAGGCTTCAGCTTTACCTCCCCCCACAGGGTGGCAGGGCTCGGGCTTCGATCCCGCCTCCTGGGGCTGTGTAGTAATTTTTGTTGTCAGAAGGGGGTCACGGTGCAATGAAGTTTGAGAACCCCTGCACAGTTTTCCATCCTATACTGGGTATAATTGGGGACAGTTCAGCAGTGAGTTACTAAGTGGACAAGTGACTGAATTTCTGATACCAGTATTTGCCAATATTTTGAGCAGACATGAAGTTTTCTTTTGTAAACCACCTGCCTGAGAGACAATTCAGACAGGAATGACATAAGAATGGCCATACGGGGTCAGACAAAAGGTCCATCAAGCCCAGTATTGTGTCTTCTGGCCAATGCCAGGTGCCCCTGAAGGAAAGAATAGAACAGAATCACAGAATATCAGGGTTGGAAGGGACCTCAGGAGATCATCTAGTCCAACCCCCTGCTCAAAGCAGGGCCAATCCCCAATTTTTGCCCCAAATCCCTAAATGGCCCCCTAAAGGATAGAACTCACAACCCTGGGTTTAGCAAGCCAATGCTCAAACCACTGAGCTATCCCTCCCCCATCACAGGTAATCATCAAGTGGGTTATCCCCCATCACCTTCCCAGCTTTTGGCAAACAGAGGCTCAGGACACCATCCCTACCCATTCTGGCTAATAGCCATTGATGGACTTATCCTCCATGCACTTATCTAGTTCTTTTTAGAATCCTGTTAGCCTTGGCCTTCACAACCACAACATCCTCTGGCAAGGAGTTCTACAGATTGACTTTGCGTTGTGAGAAAAAAACACTTCCTTTAGTTTATTTTAAACCTGCTGCCTATTAATTTCATTTGGTGATGTGAAAATTCTTGTGTTATGAGTAAATAACACTTCCTTATTTAATTTTTCCAAACCAATCATGATTTTATAGACCTCTATTCTATCCCCCCTTAGTCGTCTTTTCCAAACTGAAAAGTCCCAGTCTTATTAATCTCTCCTCATATGGAAGCCGTTCCATATCCATAGTCATTTTTGTTACTTTTCTGAACCTTTTCCAATTCCAGTATCTTTTTTGAGATGAGGCGACCACATCTGCATGCATGGATTTACATAGAGGCAATATGATCTTTTCTGTCCTATTCCTTTCTTAATGATTTCCAACATTTTGTTCCCTTTTCTGACTGCCGCTGCCTACTGCGTTTTCAGACAACTATCCACAATGACTCCAAGATCTCTTTCTTGAGTAGTAACAGCTAATTCTGACCCCATCATTTTATACGTATAGTTGGGATTATGTTTTCCAATGTGCATTACTTTGCTTTTATCAACATTGAACTACATCAGTCATTTTGTTCCCCAGTCACCCACTTTTGTGAGACGTGGCTGATATGGGACCAAATTTTTCTTTATGCAGCTTTACTTATTTGAGTTAGAGCTACATGGGACATACTTTCTCACTAGTTGCCTAGACCATTAGCAAGCCTATGAACTAGTCCTCAGAATTTTCTGTTGGGGAGACGGTAGGTCTCACTACAAACTGATTATGCCAGGAGTTAAATACACTACATCGCCACAGCACTCCCAGACCTTTTTGACAGGGAGAAGAGACTAGGATTTGAGTCATACCTTGTTTTCTTGCATGGCAGTGCAGGACACCAAGCTTCCAAGTTCACACAAACCACTTAATCATCCTTTCTAGTTCAAGTATTCTGGGAATATTTTGGATTGTTTGCTGCAGTTCAGGCTCAGGCTGTTACTTTTATGATGATAACCGATGTAGACATCTGGAGAAATTACATTTATATATGACGTTTCTGAAATATCATATGAGCAAAAATTGCACAAATTAGTGTGCATTTTGTACATTAAAGGTACTTGGTTTCCTTTTCTTTCATTTGCGTTGGCAGGCATCAGAGTAGCGAATGTAACTGCATAGCCAAGCTCTTGTCTGTTATATAGGAGTGGAGAAGAAATCTTTAGGGCAATGGACCCTATGCTACTCCATTCTATTATCCAAATTCAGCATATAACTGAGCTGAACAAACCATCAGTGAGAATCATTGTAACTTTAAATTCTATTTTCTCTAAATGTCTTTTAATAATTACCGTTAGCATTTTAAAAGTTTGCTCATTTCTTTCTTTATTAGCCAGTAAATTATCTTTCCACTTTCTGCCTGACAGTAATTTCTGATATAACTTATTTCTGTATTTTAAAATAATGTTAAATATTAGAAGTATATACAAAATTTGGGGGTTTTTTTTTTTGTTTGTTTGAGCAGGAAAACTTTGGCCATCCGTAAATGAAACTGAGATGTAGATACAGATATGGAGACAAATTCTGCTTTCAGTTACATTGGTATAATTTCAAAATAAAAAGACTGACATTAATAGAGTCTCTTCATTGGTGTACTGAGAGCAATGTACTTGAAACTTCTCGCTACAGGCATTTATGGTTTACGGAAATGGGATTGGGAATATTAGAACTATCTCTGTGCACAGTATACCCTCTGCTGGCTAAACTGCACAGCATTATTAATATAGCACTTGCCCTGGACTTTAAAAAACTGATCTCACATTCTTTAGGCAAGCAAAATTCGCAGTAAAATCAATGGCATTTTTGAAAGCATATGAATTGCAGAATAATTCATAATAGTATTTTCTAAATATATTTGCTTTTATTAAAAAAGCTATTTTTATAATCTTTTGTTTATACTATTAAAACTATTATCTCATTTTGATACATTTTAACAAATACATCCTGATGGTTTTAAAACTGATGAACATATTTTAAATTTCAGAATTGTTTTAAAATTCTTTACATAAAAGTTAAAATGTAATTTAATAGTCACTTTGTGTAGTACATTTGTTAGTTTAAAATGAGTTTTTATATGTCCTTATGAAAAAGAAATAAGAAAATAACTGATTTTTGTTACATATCACCCTTCCTTTGCAAATATTGTTTTTGTTAATATTGCCACTTCTACAATCGTAATGTCTCCCTCTTCGAGTTGCAGAACATTAAAGAAAATTTAGGGCCCAATCCTGAAGTTCTTAAAGCACATAAAACTTCCAAAAAATCCATCTGATGTTTTGCTTGCATAAGGACTTCTGGATTAGGCCTTGATTCTGCAAACCCTTAAGAACATACCCAATTTTACTTACTAGAATAGTGAGCAAAGCTAAATATGTTTTTTAAAAGGGTTTGCAGGCTCTCCACCTATGTGTGATGAAAATGAAAAGAATAAAAATAATTAGGATACATTTAAAAACAGGATACAAAGAAAATAGGACAAGCAGCAAAGAGTTTACAGTGCCGCATGGGCGGTTTAGGTTGGACATTAAGAAAAACTTCATGTCACGATGCTTAAGCACTGGAATAAATTGCCTACAGAGACTGTGGAATCTCCATCATTGTAATTTTTAAGACTAGGTTAGACAAACACCTTTTAGGAATGGTCTAGTTATCACATATTCTTGCCTTGAGTGCCTCTCTAGGTCCCTTCCAGGAGTAGTACACTTCTCTGTGTCTTGTGGCATCCTCCAGTGGCCAGAGTGTGGAAATGGGAGTGAATAGGCCTAAGTACTGCTCCTGACCACCACAACTGTATCATGTCACTTAATCGCCACACAACTCAGTTCTGCAATCTGGAAAAGGATGGTAATGCTAGCCTACCTTTCCAAAGGGCCTTGGGGAGAGGAAGTGCCGTACAATTAAATATTACTGACTCAAATACTACAGTGTGCTCAGATTGCAAGACCCTAATATGGCTTTTCTAGCAACTGAGATAATCAACTTGAAAGCAAAAGCAACTGCATTTTAGTAGAGACATTAATGAGAATTAAGGGATCAACCACCGCAGAGCAATGGCTATTCTTCAACTTGAACATTATCAGAAGGGGTTTCAAGTCTGTAATTTAGACCACTGGTTCTCAACCTATTTACCATTGGGAGCTGCATATGCACCTCTCTCTATGTTATAAGAAAAGGAGGACTTGTGGCACCTAAGAGACTAACAAATTTATTTGAGCATAAGCTTTCGTGAGCTACCTTACCCTGTAAGGGTATTTACCATCCTGATTTTACAGAGGTGATTCTTTTTACTTTTTCTTCAATTAAAATTCTTCTTGTAAGAAACTGAATGCTTTTTTTCATTGTTCTTAAAATCCAAAGGTTTGGGTCTATGGTCACCTATGCAAATTAGTGAGGATTTTTATCAAGCCTTTCCCAGGAAGGGGGGGTGCAAGGTTTTGGTGAGGAAAAAGACCTTTCCAAACGACTCTTTCCCAATAATAAACCTGGTTAGATGTTTGGTGGTGGCAGCGAAAGTCCAATGCTCAAACAAATTTGTTCGTCTCTAAGATGCCACAAGCACACCTTTTCTTTTTGCAAATACAGACTAGCGCGGCTGCTACGCTGAAATCTGTATGTTATGTGAGCAACACCCACACAATACAAATAGGTTTCAGAGTAGCAGCCGTGTCAGTCTGTATTCGCAAAAAGGAGTACTTGTAGCACCTTAGAGACTAACAAATTTATTAGAGCATAAGCTTTCGTGCAACCGATGAAGTGAGCCGTAGCTCACGAAAGCTTACGCTCTAATAAATTTGTTAGTCTCTAAGGTGCCACAAGTCCTCCTTTTCTTTTTGACAATACAAATACTATCTGTATGGCCCTAGGGACGTCAGGTGAGCGCCGCAGGCATGTCCTGAGTGGGCTGGAAACCACTGATTTAGACAGTAAAATAACTCAGGTGGAGCTAGGCAGGACATGCTCATGTTTGAGCACCTCCCCCGCCCAGCCTCAGGCCCTGCTAGGACTTCACGGTCTTTTGGGGGTTTTTTTTGGCCTGTTTGCTTATCCCCCCCCCCCGACCTGCCCCAGAAACAACCCAGCGGTGGTGAGCGAGGACGAAGACTCGCAGGCGGCTGCAGCGGGCCTCAGGCGCCGGGTCGGCGCACCCTGTCCAGCCCCCAGCCGCTCCCGGGCTCTGCCCCGGCCTCCTCCCAGGACAGCCCCCGCCCAGGCACCCGGGGGAGCCGCCGCCGCTTCGGGGACGCCCAACGCCCCTCAGCGCGGCTGCCTACACAGGGCCCCGGCGCCGCGCTCCCGCCCCTGAGGAGCACGAAGCGCAGCCAGCGGGTTCCACCGCAGCCCCACGTGGGGCCAGAGCGGGCGGGCGCGGGCGGGGGCGGGCGGGCGCGCGCGGCCCTCTTCGGAGCCAGCCCCTGCCACAGGGGCCTCTCAAGGAACACGCGCGGAGGTCGGGGGTGGGGACGAAAGGAAGGTGAGCGGGTTCTCTTGCACACGCCGGCTCCTCGCGCTCCTGTTCCGGTCATGGGCCACGTGACCGCACGTCGCCTTTCTCTTTCGCTCCTCCCCCCGCGCTACGGCGGCCTCGTTCTGAGAGTGACGCAGAACGGCGAATCTACGGCGCGCCACTTGTGACCAAGATCATCACAAGCGGAGGCGGACGGCTCCCCCCGTGCGGTAAGTGAAACCTAACGGGCTGCGCCCGTTTCGCCTCCTTGGGAGGCTCCGTCCCGCGGATTGCCATTTGCAACCGCTATAGTCGCCTCCTATGGGCGCATGGGGCTCCTGCTGGGCTGAAAGCGGCGTTACGCTTCCCCCTGGGCTTTTTGGGCCTCTGCGCTGCCGTCGTTTTCTTGCTTTTGTGGGCGGGCGGCCAGGAACTCGTTTACTAGCCAATCTATTTGCATGTCCCGCCTCCACGCTTCGAAGGGGTGTGTGAATGGCGGGGCCGCTGAGAGCTAGAAAAACGTAGCGAGCTGTGATTGGCTAGCGCGCGTGGCCCCGAGATGATTCTCCCTCTCCCGTCGAACGAAAAAAAAAAAAAAAACTTAACAAGGAAGCGAGGGAGTGCGCATGCGGACGGCTCCCTGTCCCTGCGCGTTAGGACTGCGCGTGCGATTGGAGTTGCGGCGACAAGGGGGCGCACATGCGTGGAGCGTGCAGAAATGTGGAGCCGGGAAGCGTCCACGCCCTGAGCGTTCCGCGCTGTCGGGCGAAGTACGCACGCGCGAGAAGCGCCCTAGTTCAAGGAGCAGCGCGCACGCATTCAGCGCGCTGTGCCGCCATGTTGGCTGCGGGGATACTGTGCGTGCGCGGCCGCCGGCGCTCGTCTGGAGCCGGCGGCTTTGTTTCCCGGCGTGCACTGCGGCTGGCGGGCCTAGCCGGCCTTCCGTCGGCGATGGGCAGGGCCGCGGCCCCGGCGCGTGTCCTGACTGGGCTGGGGCGCGGCGCGGCGCGCGACCTCTGCCAGGAGTCTGGCCCCCGGGGGCCTCTGTCCTGGCCGGCCGGGCCCTGCCTGGCGCCTGCCGCGCACCAGTGCTCGGGGCAGGCGAGGGGAGCTTGGAGGGGGGCCTGAGCGCTCGTAAGAGGGCTGCTCTGTGGTGGCAGCTTGGCCTCTTACTGACCTGGCGCTGCGCAGGGTGGCTTGTGACCTTGCTACGTAGGGCTCGTCCTTCAAAATTGCTCCCGTTTTAGTTCGTTTCAATCGAACCCCTTGTCTAGTTAGAGCGGTGCCGCTTCGTAGACTGTCTGCGCCTGGGCAGTGAATTAAAGCGGTTTGCTTTCCTGGGCCTGATAGTGGTGGGGTGTCATGCAAACGCCACCACTGTGTGAGGGGATGTCTTCAAGCGTGCAGAGGGTCACTTATCCCTAACTTGCGGAGTGTGCATAACATAAATTCATTTTTATAAGAACAGTTTTGAAAATGTGTTGTCAAGAAATAAAATGGCATTGTATATTTTCCTCAGTCTGCCTAAAGCCCCAAGTTAGCAACACACTCCCACCTCTAATTTCGTCTAAGCAGCCCTTTAAGGCTGGGGACCCTCCTGATCCAGCTTCACATGCTTTCACTCTTTACTCCTTCAGTCTTTTCTTAAAAGACTTTTTATGAGGCCTATAAACCCTGATTTTCTGTTCAAAGTGTGGATGGGTTGGCTGGGGAGAAAACAGGGGGGAAAAGTCCCAAAGTGTTACTTTCATGCTGTGTCTTAGCATCCACATAATTTGTTGCTTTAACCCAGGGGTTCTCAAACTTCATTGCACCACAACACCCTTCTGACAACAAACATTACTACACAATCCTAGGACGGGGGACTGAAGCCTGAGCCTACTCAAGTCCTGCTGCCCTGTGTGGGAGGCAAAGCCCCCAGCCCTCATTGCCCCAGCTAAAGTCCTTGGGCTTTGGTCCCATGTGGTGGGGCCCTGGGCCACAGCAAGTCGTAATACCAGCCCTGCTTTAACCCTTGTTCCCTTAAGCCACCTTGGTGTTTTTTCTTAATTTAGGTTTGTAAGAGCTTAGAAACAGCATTTTTTTATTATCTGTAATATATGAAGCAAATTTGTGGTATCTATGGGATAATAATAATTGGAATTCAAAATTGCTGGGAGTTTTTATAGAAGGAATGATTTGCTGATGGTGCAAAGCATTAGATGTGGGCTGTCTGGACTTTGTCCCATTGAAGGTTGCATTAGCAGTTCTCCAGCAGCTCAGCTAATGAATATAATTAGAGCAAATTACAGCTATTCTTATTTTAATAATATAGAGGTTTGGCCTGAAGACAATGAATCACAATACCCAATTCTCAATTATAATGTAAGGGATAAGGCTATTAGATGGAACATTGGATGGATGAAAGATGAAGACAGTTTCAGTTTGGTCTGTTTTGCAGTCCCCTAGGCCAGAGTTTCTCAACCTAATATGGCTCATAACCCAAAATTAGGATCCCAGAATGTGTCAAAGGGTCGCATGGGAGGCCCAAGGAGGGGCTTTGGGTCCTGTCTCTGAGTTTGTGTAGGAGACCCAGAGGAGGGTGATTGCAGAGCCCACTTTGCACTCACCCCAAAGTGGCAGCTCCTTTGGCTCTAATACCAAGGAAGAGGCTGGCTGGACTTGGTTTCTTGCTTTGGGTGGTGTTACTTGGTGCATGAGGTCACAGCACTGCTTGAGTTTGGCCTAGCCTCCTCTCTCTCGTGATGGTGGGGCTGGCTGGACTAGATTTAAATGTGTGGCACTGCAACTCCATGCATTGGGTCACGATGGTATTTACATAAACTTGGCCTGGCTGGTCCCCATCGACCAGCCCAGTCTGTCCTGTGGGGCAGGAGTCGGGTGATCAGATGTCCCAATTTTATAGGGACAGTCGTGATATTCAGGGGTTTGTCTTACGGGCCTATTACTCCCTATCCCCATCCCAATTTTTCATGCTTGCTCTCTGATCACTCTAGGCAGTAGCCGTTGCTGTGGTCCAGAGTGTGGTTATTCAGGACTTATTTTTGGGTAACAAATATTTACTAAACCAGATGTTTTTTGCAGTAAAGCTATTTACTGAGTCGGACAGGCCATCAAGATTTACAAATGCCTGAGCCCAAAAAGGTTGAAAACTACTGCCCTAGACTATTCACAGCAAGTTACATTCATTGTAAAGGTAACATTATAGTTATACCAGCTTTATTTCATAAATTATTACAACATGGACATATAATCAGATTGTAGCTCTTATATAAAATATATGGAGGCTGGCAGTAATTGTATAATCCCTACATTTTAAAAAAAAGTCAAATGCACTGATGTGACATGAGAATGATGGACTGTGACTTTTTCAATATGTTCAAACGTCAGTTTTATTAGCATTTTGGGAAACGTAATTCAAATGACTTAAGTTAAAACAGAGCTAAACCTTTACTATCACTCTGGCAGAAACTTTTCTCTATATTACTATACTATACTATAACTTCAATCACTTCTAAGTTATTTATGGTTTTCTTAGTTTAAAACTTTTAAAAATGTAAGCTTAGTTACATATTTTTATAACAACGTGGACTGCAATGAGTGAGTTAATTAGGCTCTTTCCTTATTTCCTTATAGTCAGTGCTCTTCACTGAAAAATAAAAAGGCATTAATGAAATATTATGGTAGAGAGTTTAAACCCCAAAAATTCAGAAATACAAAGTTTTATGTTTTTCTTAATAATTATAACTTGAATCTTTGCATGTATGCAGTTTTGTATTTCTGTGTATACTGTCATACTTGTGGCCAAACAGGTATATGAAATGTGGTTGAATTGTGGTTGCTATGGGCAATAACTTTGAATTTTCTAGCATTTGTGTATTTAAATTCTCAGCTATTATGTTGCAAAAACTTATTTTCTAGCGTTGAAGTTTGTTGTCGTCTTGTGTAAAAAAAGAGTCTGCAAAGGGTGGTCACCCTTTGGAGAACAAGAAGGGAAAAAAACCACATCCTGGTTTCAGTGGCGTTTTGCCTAATAAAAGATACAACAGCTCAGTTTCTGATCCAGTCATTCATTTAAAAAGTACATTTTTACATACGTATTTTATGTACAAATTAAATGACATTTTGTACACTATTGCATTGTGTATCAGAAAGTACAGAGTATCGTCCAGACATCACACGGTATGAAAAGACATATGGTAACAAGATTCAGACCACTAGACCTACTGGACCCATTTCAGTACCACCTTTAGAGGGAAGGTGGGGTGGGTTGTCTATCAATTCTAATCTTTACATTATCTGTGTAAAGAAATGGGCAGCGAACATAATTATTTTGACAGTTTACATACCTTTCTCTTGTCACCAGCTAACTAAACAAGCACTTTTTAACTTGTTTTGGAATGTTCCAAAGCGTTAATATGTTGCTCAGGGCATTTTTGCTGTGTGACCAGGGAAAGTCTGAGAGAGGTACTGTGTGATAAAAGCTGCATCTAAATCAAAATATTTTTGTCGTTGGAACCGTATTTTAAAATGTCACTTTCCACAGGAAATGACTTAAAGCAAACAGTAAAATGAATAGAACAAAAAAAGACAATGTTTCCTGTATAAAAATATTTGATAAACATATAGATCAACGTTGTATAAGGTTTAATCCCGAAAAGCCTAGAATAGGCAGCCCTGGAAAATCAAGTCCTTTATTTAGCCACAGAACAAGTACTGCATGGCCAGTGGAAGTACAAATTTCTTTGTGTGTCTGGCCCAATGTAACTGGAGCTAGTGGGATTTCTTCAGGACAGCAAAAAGGTGATTCATTTTCTCAGACTCTTTGGTATCTCTGCCAAGACAACAAAACAACAGTTAGGTGCTCTTCACAAAGTTTTTGTAAATCTTAAATAAATCCCTAAGCCCTATATTTTTTTTGATTTTGGATCTTTGCCCTATTTTCTATGGATGTGTTTTTCCCTCTACCTCTATAAGGAGAAATAAAACTACTAATAAAAAAATTGAACACATTATTGGAATAAAAAATTGGTCTTAACTAAGATATGATTTAAAGTATTTAGCTACTTACATTTTAAAACAGTGGAGAAGCACAGCACTATAAAGTATTAAGGATCTGATGTGGACACCAGTAACCTCTAATTTCTGTTCCATGGAAACTCTACAAGCCTCGTTTGCTCCACAAAGAGAAATCAGAGTGCTAAGGTGGGAAACTATGGTTATGTCTTCTTAACATGGCTGTGTAGTCGTGGCACCAACCCCTACGAGGGGAGTGGCTACCAGCTCTGGGAGCACGGCTACATTACCACTTTTCAGTGCTGAAACTTGCGTTGCTAAGGGGGATATTTTTTCACACCGTTGAGCGAGAAAGTTTCAGCGCTGTAAAGTGGCAGTGTAGACAAGGCCTACCTCTTTCTTACTTCTGTGGAATTATTGACTCTAGTGATTCTCAGTCTGGTCAGCTCTGTTTCTCCAAATGCCAGCTGTGCTTCTGAAATTATTGAGGATTCTACAGAGCATGCTCAAGGATGTCTGGGACATACCTAGGTGTTAATGTTCTTATCTACATCTTAACCCCAACAGTGAGTCTTCTAACAGGGTCATGTGTTCCAAACTTAAAAACAAACAAACAAATTTTCCTGTAGCTTTTGGTTAGAGGGAAGTCCTTCTAAAGTGCCCCTTGAATTACAGAAGTGTAGTTCCTCCACAATTTTCAGTGGGTATTTAAACCCCAATCCCTAGTGCAACAGAGAGCTCATCTTTACTCTCACCTGCTTTTTACATAGATGCAAAGGTTAGGGAAATCCTAAACAGGGCACTAGTGAAATTCAGAATATGGAATACTGTTTTGGGAGAGGTATGACTTTTCTTCAACAGCTCTGCCATGTGTGGTTGCCGGGCTGAGTACCTTTTGTTTTGTTCTACAGCAAACCAGCCTTTCCTCTAACTAGTTTGTCTGACTGCTTAGCTAGAATTTGTGACCTTACAGGGGAAAGGAGGCTTGCAAACATTCTTGGATTGCTCAGGTTCTTGGTGGTAAAGGAAAAGCCCCATTACATGTCTGCTGTTAAGACAATTTAAGTACTTACCCTGAATTTGTGTATGTATCATGCAGAGTGTCTTGGGTCCCATGAGGTATAGCTTGCTGAATGTTCTGTCTTTTGGGGTTGTAAAGTAAACCTAGTTTCCATGTTTGAAGGATGTAAATCACAATACTTTTTTTGTTAATCCCAAAAATATCTGTTGCAAGGTCTAACATGCACTTGCCTCAATGTGTTCAAGAGGCAGGTTCATGGCATTTTTTACACTGGTCTTTCACTTTCACTGTTTTTCAGAAGAAGCTTTAAAAATATAAATAATAAGGAAGATTTTATTAACTCTTGGTTTTGTAATATCAGAACATTATAATATCTATATATGTAATATTTTTGCTTTGTGCAATAGTTATATCAAATTTTAACCAGGGCATAATTTACTCGCATCAATTTCAATATTCATGTTTTATGAGGGGTTTTTTTTTTTTAGCATACTTTAGATTTTGATATGCATGCAACATGAGGACATTTTTACACTTAGGATTTACTAAAAGAAAAAAGCTTGATAGTGATGTGTGACATGTATCTAAGAGGAGGACAGTTCTCTTATGGATTGACAGCTGCCTTTAATAATTGTGAGACACTTACTCTTTCCTTAAAGGTCATTAATTTTTTTAAAGCCTGATTTTTTTTTTATTCGCACCCTGAAGTTTATACTAAATGCATCTGCAATTTCTCAAGCACAATCTTGTGGTAAAGGATAATTTTTGTAGGAAAGTTTCCTAAAATCAGTCAAGCCATATATGAAAACTTATAGGCTGAAAAATTGGAGGTTTCACTTTAAACATTTCCTAACTTTTTTTTTTTAACCATTTCATGTGTCAAATGATTTGTCTTAGAAACTCCCAAATTGCATTATTACATAAGAATGGCCCTACTGGGTCAGACTGAAGGTCCATAGAATCATAGAATATCAGGGTTGGAAGAGACTTCAGGAGGTCATTTAGTCCAACCCCCTGCTCAAAGCAGGACCAATCTCCAATTTTTGCCCCAGATCCCTAAATAGCCCCCTGAAGGATTGAACTCACAACCCTGGGTTTAGCAGGCCAGTGCTCAAACCACTGAGCTATCCCTCCCCCCTAGCCTAGTATCCTGTCTTCCGACAGTGGCCAGTGCCAGGTTCCCCAGAGGGAATGAACAGAACAGGTAATCATCAAGTGATCTATCCCCTGTCGCCCATTCCCAGCTTCTGGCAAACAGAGGCTAGGGACCTTGCTGGCTAATCGCTATTGATGGACCTATCCCCCATGAATTTATCTAGTTCTTTTTTGAACTCTGTTATGGTCTTGGCCTTCACAACATCCTCTGGCAAGGAGTTCCACAGGTTGTCTGTGCGTTGTGTGAAGAAATACTTCCTTTTATTTGTTTTAAACCTGCTGCCTATTAATTCCATTTAGTGACCCCTCGTTCTTGTGTTATGAGACGTAGTAAACAACACTTCCTCTACTTTTTCTATACCAGTCATGATTTTATAGACTTCAATCATATCTCCCCTTAGCCGTCTCTTTTCCAAGCTGAAAAGTCCCAATCTTATTAATCTCTTGTCATACAGAAGCCGTTCCCTACCCCTAATAATTTTTGTTGTCCTTTACTGAACCTTTTTCAATTCCAATATATCTTTTTTTGAGATGGGGTGACCACATCTGGACATAGTAGTCAAGATGTGGCGTACCATGGATTTATATAGAGGCAACATGATATTTTCTGTCTTATTGTCTATCCCTTTCTTACTTAGTCCCAGCATTCTGTTTGCTTTTTTGACTGCCGCTGCACATTGAGTGGATGTTTTCAGAGAACTATCCACAATGACTCCAAGATCTTTCTTGAGTGGTAACAGCTAATTTAGACCCCATCATTTTGTATGTATAGTAGGGATTATGCTTTCCAATGTGCATTACTTTACATTTATCAACATTAAATGTCATCTGCCATTTTGTTGCCCAGTCACCCAGTTTTGTGAGATCCTTTTGTAGCTCTTCGCAGTCTGCCTGGGTCTTAAATATCTTTAGTAATTTTGTATCATCTGCACATTTTGCCACCTCATCACTTACCCCTTTTTCCGGCTCATTTATGAATATGTTGAATAGGACTGGTCCCAGAACAGACCCTTGGGGGACACCACTATTTACCTCTCTCCATTCTGAAAACTGACCATTTATGCCTACCCTTTGTTTCCTATCTTTTAACCAGTTACCAATCCATGCGAGCACCTTCTCTCTTATCCTGTGGCAGCTTACTTTGCGTAAGAGCCTTTGGTGAGGGACCTTTTTAAAAGCTTTCTGAAAATCTAAGTACTCTATATCCACTGGATCCCCTTGGTCCACATGCTTGTTGACCCCCTCAAAGAATTCTTGTAGATTGGTGAGGCATGATTTCCCTTTACTAAAACCATGTTGACTCTTCCTCAGCAAATTATGTTCATCTATATCTCTCACATTATATTATCTTTATAGAGCATTTGTGCCCTTTACTATTTGCGAAGTTTTTAGTGAGCTAATTTTGAAGGGATTTGTGGCCTGCTCCTGCTCCCACTGAAGTCAGTGGGAGTAGAATCAGACCCTTGATGTCTGTGTTTTTTGTTTTTATCCTGGGTAACTTGGTAGAAGTCATAAAATTGACTATGAGTATGTGACACGCAACCCACACCTGGGTCTCTTTTAAAGTCCACACTTAAATTTGGAGAGTATACAGAATTTATATCTGAATTGGGCATGGTTTAAGATGCATACTAAGGGCCTGGCCTGGCTTTTCTTGTGCCCCCAGATCTCCCATTGCAATTATTGGGAGATTTGTGTGTGCAAGGAATTCAAGCTCAGGTCCCCAAAACTAGATGACATTTCTATTACAGATATGTACAAATATCTCTGTGATCAGTTCTCACAAAATAGTATAAAAAGAAATTACCATACGTTAAACTCTGTTAAATTGGAGATAAGCTTGTAAATTTGTACCTGTGATTTAAGGAAAGACCACATGTTTTAAACCAAACCTTTGAAAGCAGATGTAATGCATGTTACCACATTGTGGGTCTTTGTCCCTCTCTAGTGGCTTGGTCTGCGTGTGTGTCACCTTCACCTACTGTTGAGTTGGAAGTGGTGCATTACAGCTTAGTTCAGATGATTACTGTGAAGTAAAAGTCTGTTCTGGGGGACTCCAAAAATTCTTAACAAGAGCCATGCTCCCATGGATATCTTCACTGGCTGCTTCCCATTAATTCCTTTGTGTGTGTGTGGGGGGGGGTGGGTATGGGGATGGGAAGTTGCAGAGGTGAATCTCTCTCTGTTTGCCTTTCCTCCTTCCTCCCCTCCCTTGTTAATCTCTGCCTTTTTCACCTGCAGAGGCCAATTCCTGTGGAGTACCCATGTGGGGAAGATGATGCCACAGAGGTGATATAGTTCTTTCTTTTCATATTCCCCATCCCAGATTTCATATTCCCCAACCCAGATCTGGGTTTTCTGCAGTTGTGAAAGGAAAGAAATTATATCACCCTATGTCTGGTAAATTGTTAAATGAGTTGTATATTTCTGAGAAGTCAAAATGGGGAAAAAATGATAAGGCACCCAGAAGCATATTGTTTTTTATATATTGTTGTTTCAGCACCGTCAGAAGCAAAATACACTGAATACTAAAAATGCTAAGCTAGCATACATATTCTTTACCATGCACAGCCTGATTGTTACAAGTCTGAGCTAATTTTTTTTGGATTGAATCCAGTGCTAGCATAATGCCTTAGTTCAAATATAAGGTACATAAAAATGTTTTATGGATGTTGTCTTCAAGATCTACCAGGCTTCTTTTCTATTGTTTTCAGTTTTATCAGTATAACAATGGGATAATTTGAATTGTGTTTCTATTTTTTTTTCTGTTCAAATTTTCATTTTAAATTTACAAGTTGGAGGCTTGAAGTTGAGAGGCTAATGAATGCTTAAATAAAGGCCTTCCTTAAGCATGTTATGCTTCATGTTTTGAATTCATAACACAAACCCTAATGAATGTCTTAGTTGCTCTTATTTTAGAATTTGAGTTGCCCTATTTACAACTTTTATCTAAACTGTGAAAGGATATTTTTCTTGTTTAAATTAAAAGAACTGTGCTTTTTAACAGGTTACAGCTGCTAGTTTGTAATAGTTTAGAAGGAAATACAATACAAGAATGAAGAAAGAGAGCCTGCAGCCGATCTACAGTGATAGGAATATAAATGCCCTAATGTCAAACCTTTCAACTGTAGCTATTTTGAAGGTACAACATAGAGTTTTCACTTCTGGCCCCAAGCACATTATGTACCGGAATCCATGAAGTTGTGCTCTTAATGTCTAAATTGTGTTAGGTTAATAAATAAACATATTTTAGAAGGTAGTATAGCCTCCTTAGGTCTTCCTCAGAGTGCATTTGCTTAACAAGCCTGCAGTTTGCTTGCCCCCCCCCCCCTCTGATTTTGGACAGTAAGTAGGCTTTCACATATTGTGACTATGGTCACCATTATAAGAATTTAGATAGGGTAGTGCAGGATGAAAACAAATTGTGTGATTTTTGAATATTTGACAGTTATTTTTTTTCAACTGAAAATAATATAATAGGTGAAATATAATAATATCAGTACTAGTAACTTAGTTTTAATTTGAGTATACTGTATGTTCATGCAATTAATCAGAAAGGAAAGAAAACATGGAACCAGAATTTTCTCATTTACATGAGTGTAACTCCACTTAAGTTAATGCATTTACTCCAACTTATATTGATGTGACTGAGATCAGAATATGACCCAAACTCTGTATCTCCTAACATAGGTGCTTGAAATGTTCTAACAGATGAGATAAAAATGGAACCTTAAGCAAACCTTCCCCAAATTTGATGGTATGAATAAAATAGAACCTGCCTCCAGACCAACAGGAAATCAAAACTGACCCTGATTTGCATTATTTTTTCTTCTGACTATTCATCTAATTTGTATCCCTAGCCATAGGTCTGAGTGCCCCTTCTGGCTCATTTCATGTCAACTTACAGGATTGCAATAGGATGACAAAGAGGAGACTGGAGAGGCAGGAGAGAAGAAGGGGAATGTAGGTTGACTTAATTTTTAAGTTATTGTGCTACCCCTCAGTAATAAACAGCAGCAATCTATTATAGGAATGCCAGCTATTCACAATTTCCCATTCCTAGGTGAAAAAGATGCTGAACTTCCCCAATGGGGGGAAAAGAATTGTTTGTTTATTTATCCCCCCTCCATTCAGGTTACTGTTACCTTACATGTTGCTACCCTAAATACATTGTGTTTTAGAGTACCTTTTGAAATGTATAAATATATCTGGTCTCTTACAAAACATATACATAGAAAATTGTGCATAAATAAGGTTAATTAATGGGTTAATTAGTGCAACCATGTCTTGATAGGTTATACTGGAAATAAGAGTATTAATTCTTAAAATGTATGTTTGAAATATTGTACTGTGGTGCAGAACTGTTTGTGAGGAATCTATATTTGCTTAAGGGCTCAGATAATATAATGATGCGTATGGTGTGGTATAAATACCTAGATAGATTAATCACATTTTATTAGACCTATAGTTATAGGCTTTGGATGAAATACTATCCCCATTGTAGTTGACTTTAGTGGGGCCATGTTTTCCTCCTTTTTTAAAATTGTTTTCACTCCTCATAAATTCTGTTTCCTAAGTAAGTGGTACCTGTATAATACTACTACAATTTTGTTTCTAATAAGTAAAACTGAAGGGATAGGGAAAAGAAAGAACGTAAAATATCTTCTCTGGAACAAAACTGCACTAGGAATTTTGTTTTATGAAAGAAGATGTTCTGAGTGCTGGAATTGTCTAAACCGTCAGAATTGCCAAGTGTTGGTAATTACATAATTTCACACTTTCCAATAAAGTCAGCCCCTGATTAAGAAGTTGACAGCCTGTGAGTCCATTCTTGACAATGATGTCTATATTCCCTAAACTTGTGGTGACTGTATCTAAGAGAAGACACTGAGATTCTAACCATTTACTTTGACCGAGACTCCTCAAGGACAAATAGTGAATATTCAATTTTTTAAGATATGAAAACTTTAAATACATAAATAGTTCAGCTGTTTCATTTTCTGCCAGCTTACATTTTGCTGATGCCAGGTCTTTACACTATCTTGGCCTTACTGTCTTGCAGTGTGTTTTGATGTTCATATTTCTTTTTTATTCCTTCTTTCTTGCTGTTTTCCCACTTCCCTTTTCTTAAACAAATAGATGATATGGTAATATGAGCCCTACTGGAAAAAAGGTGTTGTTTAACTCAGTTGGGGTATTACTAATCCAGTCACCAAATGCAACCATAACACAGCATGCGTTTTAATTATTAAATATAATGGAAACTTTGTATTTTAAATCTAGAGAAATAAACCATTTGTTTGAAAGTGTACTGTTCAGTTCTGTGATTTCAGCTTGTTGTGAATTACAGTGCAGTATTATTTGATTAATTATAAAGGTTGAAAAGGTTGAAAACTAGTAGGGTTCAGTGGTCCTGTTAATTTTTAAATACATATGAGAGGTCAAACTGAAGATGAGTCATATGTGTTTGGGATTTTTTTAAAATCACTTAGTAGGCTGAATAAGCAAGGCAAAGAAATATATAGAAAATTATCTGGTCATTCCACCTAACAGTAATTTAAAGGAATGTTGTCAAGACTGACAGTTTAAACTCAATTTATAAAATAGACTTTTGGTTATTAAATGCCACCCTTATTTTCTTCTTCTCATTTCTATTTGTATGGGATGATTGTCTTAAATGCTTGTACAGTAGAAGTCTTGTCAACTGCAGCCTTATGTAAAGGACAGTGTGCAGCTACAGCACACCATTCAGAGCCCTAAGCTGCTCTAAATCACAATTCCTGCTTCCCTTTTGCTCCTGGGGATAAGTGACTTACTGCAGTTCCAGAGTACAGTTTCCTTTCCTTCTCCTGCCAACTCAACTCTGTTAGTAGTTAGCTACATTGGGATTATGGGATAGAACCAAGGCTCTCTCCTCTCTCCCTGCAGACATTGCTCCTGATGGGAGGACTGGGCATGCAGCCCCTGCTCCCTCTCACTTCCATACTTACATCTGTAATCAGGGTAGAGCTCACGTGGCAGAGGAGTGGGATATCTCACCACCTAGCCTTTAATGTCCATCACTGTTTGCCTGTCTTTGTCTTACTTTGCATGTTAATGTTCATTTTGGAATCTACATTCATGTGTATTGATTTATTCATTTATGATTATTTACTTTGCTACATTAAATAAAAGCTCTTATGTCCTTTAACTCTTTGGCTGCTATTAATTTGCCTTTATTTTGTTCTTGCAAGTTTTATCAGACTCTGAATCTTGCCCTACATTTTACCATCTAATTTGGGAGCAATTTTTTCCCTCTTTGAAGCCATTTTGGCTATTGCTTATTTTTGCATTTTAGAAAGTCCCTATTGTCTTTAATACCTGCAGATTTTAATACTTCATCTCCTTTCCACATATTCAGTAGGTTTAATTCCTCCAAATGTTCAGTGGTGGAGATGGCTCTGGGGATGACTAATGGGATACAGAACTTTTCACTTCTAGTTTGCCTGAATCTGGCCCAGGTTAACAGTAACTGAAAATTATCATCTATTGTCTGTTCAGTAACCTGTGTGAAATGAGTTGATGGTCTAGGGCCAATTCTTAGTGGGCTGGTGTTCAGAGCACACAAAACACAAGTATATATTTTCTTCTTCAAGTGCTTGCTTATGTCGATTACAATTGTGTGTGTGCGCTGCATGCACAGTAGCTGGAAGGTTTTTCCCCTAGCAGTACCCGTCGGGTTGTCTCAGGCACCCCCTGGAGTCGTGCCTCTATGGCACCACATATGGGGCCCTGCCGACTCGCCACCACTTCAGTTCCTTCTTACTGTCTGTGTCGGTTAGCTGGAATACTCTTTCTCACTTGCTTCAGCAAGCCTTTAGCCCTAGTAGTATTCAGACTTTATCCTGTAAATAGGTTTCAGAGTAGCAGCTGTGTTAGTCTGTATTCGCAAAAAGAAAAGGAGTACTTGTGGCACCTTAGAGACTAACAAATTTATTAGAGCATAAGCTTTCGTGAGCTACAGCTCGCTTCATTCCGATGAAGTGAGCTGTAGCTCACAAAAGCTTATGCTCTAATAAATTTGTTAGTCTCTAAGGTTCCACAAGTACTCCTTTTCTTTTATCCTGTAAATAGTTAGATTAGTACTTATAGTTAGTTTGTCAGTATATAGTTAGAATTCCAGTAGGAAAATGTTCTGGGGGTACCCCTCTACTCTCTCCCCCGGTACTGGAGCATGTCTTGGTCCCTCGGGTTAAACCCTGCACAGCTTGTGGCAAACCTGTGCCTAGGAGTGACCCCCACACTTCCTGCTTAAAGTGTCTGGGGGAATCTCAACAAGACCATTGCAAGATTCGAAGGGGATTTTGCCCCAGGACTCAAAGAGACAGGGATCAATGGTTCATACCCACTCAGACTCGGGGTCAGCTGAGCCGATGCTGAGAACCTCGGCCTGGTGTGTAGTGTTCCGGTGTTGACACGAAGAACTTCAGCACCAAGAAAGGACTCAGAGAGAGATCCTCAGCACCGATAGGGCTCCCTGCAGGGCAGCACACGGCACTGTTCCCAGTCTCTGGTGCCCCACAAGAAGAAGCAGCTTGACATGCTGTTCATCGGCATGTAAAGATTCTGGTGCAGTTGTGTTGGGCCACATAAGTGCAGCAACGCCTAGCCTGGCTCTGTTGATTCCTACCCTGACCAGGGGGTCAGTTGAGTCCGGTTCCCCAAGACTCCCCTCCCTGGGAGGGTCACACACAGGCGTTGGAGTTGCCCTCCATGCTGGAGACCTTTGAGGTGGTGAGAGAACTCATCACATTCACGGAGCCACCTTCTCCATCTAGGCATGACTGGGCACCGAGCTCGAAAGCAACCGCACCAGTCCCCAAGCTCCTGGCACCATTCCCCGGCACTTGTCGGCACTGCTCCCCCAAGATCCTCCTACAGCGAGTCCTCCCAATCAGAGTTAGAAGCAGAGTCCTTCATATCCAAGCGGAATCTACACAGATTGGAGCACAGACGCTCGAGGTCGGACAGGGAGAGGCAGCAATTCCCCTCTATGCCATGGCCCATCCAATGGCAGGCTCCAGCCCAATGGCCATTTTGGATTCCCCTAGGCATTCCACCAAAGCCAGGGGTTCTATTTCAGGAGGTCGGTGTGGGTGGCCTCAGAATCCCATGTGCCTCCCCCACCTCCCTTGGTGCAGGACCAGCTGCCCCACGCCACACTGGAAGACCCGGCACCAGGTGATCCCCTTGGTGCCGAGGGCCAGGAGCAAGGGCCGGTTCCAGTTAGAACCTCATCTTCATCCTCACCAGATGAGGCAGTGGCTGGAAACTCTACAGCCCCTGGACTAGAGGACAATAGGGTCCACAAGCAGCTCCTAAAGAGGGCCCAGAACCTGGGGATCCAGGTCGAGGAGGTCTTTGAGACATCAGACCCCATGGTGGACATCCTGGCCCCTTCAGGTCCCTCTTGGATTGCCCTACCGCTCATAAAAATTATACCAGACACCTCCAAAATGCTGTGGCAGACCCCTGCCTCCCTGCCAGCGATGGTGAAAAGGACAGAAAGAAAGTATTTTGTTCCCTTAAAGAGGTTTGAACATTTTTATTCACATCCCCGCCTGACTCCATAGTGGTGGCAGCGGCAAACAAACGGGAACGCCAAGGGCACCAGGACCCATCACCTAAAGCCCATGATGCAAAAAAGCTGTACTTCTCTGTGAGGAAAATTTACTCTACCGGGAGGCTCCAGCTTTGAATTGCAAACCACCAGGTGATCCTCAGTAAATATATCTTTAATTCCTGTGGAGCTATATCTAAATTCACAGAACTTCTGCCAAAAGACTCAAGGGCAGAATTTTCTGCATTGGTGGAGGGGAGGGCAAGCTTGTGGCAAGGGTGTCACTCCAGGCAGCCCTGGACATTGCTGATTTGGTTTCACATACCCTGGCTTAAGCGGTGGCCGTGAGGAAGAGCTCCTGGCTGCAGACATTAGGGCCCCCATATGAGGTCCAACAGACCACCCAGGATCTCCTGTTCGAGGGCTTGACCCGTTTATCTGAAAAAACAAACTTGCAGTTTCATAGCCTTAAGGTCTCTAGAGCCACTCTCAAGTCCCTGGGTCTCCATACTCTGCCTATGCAACAGAGGCATTTTATACCCCAGCCCCACCTCGATTCTACTACCTGCAGAACAGGCAGAACTACTCTAGGACGTGTAATAGAAACACTAGGAGGCGGCCTCCTCCCTCATCGTTTCAGTGCTCTGGGCAGGCGAAACAGTCCTCAGGTCAAAAGCAGACCTTATGAAGGTGCGCCTGAGGGCAATGCACCAGTTCAAACACTGGATCCAACCATTCGCTCCTTTTTGTGTTGACTATCCTGTTTCTATCCTGCATGAACATGAATTACATCAGTTTGCTGGGTGCTCCGCATGGTAAAACTGGTAAACATGGTAAAACTCTCCAATTTAACTCCCTCCGTCCCTCCCTTCCAGCTCCCTTCCGTGTCCCTCTTCAGGGACCGTCTCACGAGAAGCTTCTAATGCAGGAGGTGTACACGCTTCTAAGTTTGGGGGCAGTGGAAGAGTTCCCTCAGGAGCTGAAGGGCAGGGGTTTTTATTCCTGGTATTTCCTAATACCAAAAGCCAAAGGTGGCCTTAGGCCTATTCTAGACCTGTGAGACCTCAACAAGTTCATGAAGATACTGGAGTTCTTCATGGTCTCTTTGGCCTCCATCATCCCTTCCCTGAATCTGGGGGACTGCTATGCTGCCCTCGACTTGAAGGATGCTTATTTTCATATTTTGAGAACATATAGGTCTCACAGAAGGTACCTCAGGATTGTGGTGAACCACAATCACTATCAATTCACAGTCCTCCTCTTTGGACCTGTTGGCGGCACTTCGAGTGTTCACCAAGTGCATGGCAGTTGTGGCCACTTCCTTGTGGAAGTGCCAGGTGCAGATGTTCCCATACCTCAATGACTGGCTGATCAAGGGCCTCTTCAAAGTGCAAGTGGAGGCGCATGTGAGCCCGATAAGAGCAGCTTTTGACAACCTGGGCCTTCTATTGAATGTGCAGAAGTCAACCCTGTCCCCTGTTCAGCAGATAGAGTTCATAGGGTCAATACTGGACTCAAAACAGGCAAGAGCGTTTCTACCACAGTTGTGTTTTCAGACCCCTTGTGACATCATACAGGTTTCAGACAATTCCCTACCACCACAGCCAGGAATTGCCTAATGCTCCTTGGCCACATGACTGTTTGTACTTATGTAGTATAGCATGCCAGATGAGACTCTGATCTCTTCAGGCGTGGCTAGCCTCAAATGTATTGACCAAACCGGGACAGTCTAGACTAAGTAGTTATTCTTTCTTGCCTGGTCCTTGAGTCTCTCCTATGGTGGCTCAGCCCGCAAGCGGTGTGTGCGAGTGTTCCCTTCTCCAGACCTCAGCCATCTATGTTACTGGTTACGGAAGCATCAGCGATAGGTTGAGGAGCGAACCTAGGAGGACTCAGGGCCTGTGGTCCCAAGTGGAGCTCTCACTTCACATCTACGTCAGAGAGCTGAGGGCAGTCCGTCTGGCATGCCAGATCTTCCAAGTTCATTTGGAGGGGAGACGTATATCTGTCATGACAGACAATAGAACAGTGACGTTTTATATAAACAGATGGGGGAGCACGCTCCTCTCCCATGTACCAGGAAGTCTTCAAACTCTGGGACTTCTGTAAAGCTCATTCAATACCCCTGGTGGCGTCTTATCTCCCTGGAGTTCAGAACAAGTTGGCGGACTATCTCACAACCACAAGTAGTCCATCTGCCTGGATGTCCTGAACACCATCTTCCGACAGTGGGAAATTTCCCAGGAAGACTTGTTCACCACATGACATAATAGGAAGTGCCCGCAGTTCTGCTCCTTCCTGAATCACAGCCCGGCTTGATCACGGACATGTTTCTTCTTCTTGGGAAGGACCACTGCCTTTACATGTTTCCACCCATACCACTCATTCACAAGATACTACTTAAGGTTCGGAGGGATGAAGCCTTGGTGATATTGATAGCTCCAGCCTGGCCCCATCAGCACTGGTGCACATCTCTTTTGGAGATGTCAGTGGAAATCCTAATCACCTTACCACTGCTCCCGGACCTGATAACTCAAGATCACGGCCACCTTCAGCATCCCAACCTCGAATCTCTTCACCTCATGGCTTGGAAGCTCAATGGCTAAACCCAACAGAGCTGGCTTGTTCTGATCCAGTTAGGGAAGTCCTCTGTGGCAGTAGGAAACCATCCACTAGGGCCACCTACCTAGACAAATGGAAGAGATTCACAATTTGGTCATTGCAAAATTACACGTTTCCTACGCACTCGACAAAGTTCTTTATATTGGACTGTCTCCTGCACCTAAAGCAGCAAGGGCTTTCTATGTCATCAATAAAAGTCAACTTGGCTGCCATTTCTGCCTTTCACCTAGGCGTGGGAGGCTGATCGGTCTTCGCCAACCCAATAGTCTGATCTTTTCATAAGGGACTTGACAGGTACGACAGCTGATCCCGGCTTGGGACCTTAACCAGGTCCTTTCGAAACTAATGGGACCACTCTTTGAATGACGTGCAACATGCTCTCTCTCATGGAAAGTGGTATTCCTGGTAGCAATAACCTCTGCCAAGAGAGTATCCGAACTTAAGGCCCTAACATCTTTGTTACTCCTTACACAGTGTTCTATAAGGATAAGGTTCAGCTTTGGCCATATCACCTTTCTCCTGAAAGTTGTGTTCCAGTTTCATGTTAATCAGGATATTTTTCTCCCAGTTTTTTACCCCAAGTCGCATGCAAACAAAACCTTCATTCTTTGGATGTTCGCCAGATGCTAACCTTATGTATCGAATGGACGAAGGTGTTTTGGACATCTACTTAATTATTCATTGCGGTAGCAGACAGAATGAAGGGGATCCCAGTCTCTTCTCAAAGAATTCCTCATGGATTACATCATGCCTCTGGGCATACTATGATCTGGTGAAAATACCTGCCCCCCGCTGATAGCGCATTCTGAGGGCAGAGGCATCTTCAGTGGTGTTCCTGGCCAAGGTTCTGACCAGGAAATTTGCAGGGCCATGACGTAGTCCTCAGTCCACACCTTTACCTCGCATTATGCCATTACTCAGTGGGCTAGAGATGATGCAGCCTTCGGCAGAGCAGTGCTTCAATCAGCAAACCCTTGAGCTCTGACCCCACCTCCAAGTTCCTGCTTGGTAGTCACCTAATTGGAATTGACATGATTAAGCGCTTGAAGAAAAAAATGTTCCCTATGTTTTGTAACTATTCTTCAAGATGTGTTGCTCATGTCCATGCCAAGACCCACCTGCCTACCCCTCTGTCAGAGCAAAGGTGGCAAGAAGGAACTGAAGTGGCGGCGGGTGGCAGGGCCCTATGTATGGCATCATGGAGGTGTGACTCCAGGAGGCGCCTGAGCTGACCCAGTAGGTACTGTTAGGGGAAAAACCTTCCGGCTACTGTGCATATGGCACGCACGCATCTAATTGGAATGGACATGAGTAACACACCTCAAAGAGCAACAATTATGAAAGGTAGGTAACCATTTTATTATACTAATGGTGCCTATCCTGACAGTTTTAGCACAGAGATTGAGGGTTGGATGGACATGGGAACTGAATTACCCCCTTACCGGTACAGGTAAAACCTCGCTGGAACAAGGCTGAGGCACAGTTGTTGGGAAGTTAGGTAGGGAAATATGAACTACTGCTCCCTTTATTTTATCTGTTCTGTGGATAAACAGATGACTTAAATCTCCAGAGATAATTGGTACTAACACCAGACTTCTCTATTGCCTTTTTGTTATTTAGAGCAAAATACTGTGCTGTCTTCAGTCCTCATGTATAAGACTCATTTATGTCAAGAGCAGTTGTGCAAACAGAGTGAGGGCAGTATATGGCCTTTAATTACTGACTTAAGTAGATAAGCATTAAAGTTTTTATTCTGATTCCCTCCCTCTCTGCTCTCTGCACTCCTTCCTTGTCTTCCTACTGAAATAGATTTATTTTTTAAAAATTTGTTAAAAGAAAAGTATACCAACTCTCAGCATGGAGTGAATTTTTACAGCTGAGTTATAAATTCCTGAAACTAGGGGGTTTATAATGGAAATACTGGAGGGAGAAGGGGCGGGGTTCCTATAATACATATGTAACCTTTTTTCCCTCTTTTTAGTGAATAGACCGTTTAAACTAAATTAAGTAAAGGATATAAATTCTGTTGTTTCAGTTTTTAATATTTCATGGCTGATTTTATAGATAAAAATTACATTAACAATAAATATAAAGCAGAATTTATACAGCCTGTTCTAGTTTGATATGGAACAGCAAATCCCATTTCTCTGTAGCTGTAAAGAAAATTCATTATAATGTCTTTGGTTGTAAGAGATGGCTTCATTGTGATTAGTTACACTGATAATAAAACAACCTTTTTACAAATGGCACAAGATACATGGGATCTCATGTGTCTGCCTTTTAATGGCATTGAATTTGTGCATTTGCTACCTTTATTCAGGGACCCTTTTTTTTCCTTTTACAATGGGACACTTTTTAAATCTGCAAGTTATTTAAAAATATGGTTAGTCTACTATTACTATTAATCTTAAAAATAATACCTTTCTTTGGAGAAATAGTTATAATGTAGCTGGCCAGTATTAATTGTCTTTGTTATTGAGCTTTTCTAATTAAATCAGCTCACTTTTTTATTTTTTATTTTTTTTTAAACAGGCTACAATCTCTTTTGTTTCCTATATCATTTTGTTAATTGTGAATGCTAAATTCCGGGGCCAAATGTTCCAATCTGGGTGCCTGAATTTAGGTTCCAAAAGCCATATTTAAGACCTAAATAAAAGTGGTCTGATTTTCAAGGGTTCAGCACCCATTGACTGCAATGGGATTTGTGGGTTTTCAGCTCTTTTGAAAGTCAGACCACTTTTGTTTAGGTTGTCTAAATATAGAATTAGGCACTAGTGCTAGGTACCCAGTTGTGAACATTGTGGCCAATAGTTATAGCTAATAGCATATTGTTTTAGTAAATTAAGTTTAAAAATGCCTTTAACAATATTTTGAGCACCTAGTTCACTGAGTAAATTGGCCAAGTAAAGTGAAGTGATTGATCTAATAAGATTCTTTATATATTTGTATTGTCAGCTATTTATATGATAGCAAATGCTTTACAAAAGTCTCTGATGTAATCTTATGTTTTCTAGTCTGATAGGAAAATATATGTTAGTGCTGGATGTTATCATGCTTAGAAAAATTGGTGTAAAAGCTACAAGAGAATATTTTACTGTATTTTAAAATGTACAATATAAGTACAGTGCATTAATCTAAAATATATTCCTTTTCTGAGAGAGATTAAAAATGAGACAGTTAGGTATTTGAGATTGAAGAACACTGTAGATATGACAACAGAGATAGTATTTAAATAGTGAATTAGCAGTTGAAGGTTTGGATTTAACTGTAAGTGAAATACGAACGATAGTATTAAGGAAAAAATTACTTACAGATGTACAATACTGGGAAATTTAAGTGTCTTTGAAAACACACAAATATTAAATTTAATATTAGGTTTTCCTTTTAAACTCATTTGTAAACAAAACTTTTTGAAGCCAAGGTAGTCCAGAATTTGTGGTCTATGGTTTGATACTGTGCGTATTAAACTATACATTTAATTTTAGATGTTTATGTATCTTTGGTGGATTACTGTGGCTCAAATGAGAAGCCTTGTGGCACTGGGTAAGTATTTTCATAGAATTTAATGAAGGGAAATACCTGTATTAATGACTCTAACATAGGGCTAGATACTTTATGATGTGTGCTGAGCAAGGGATAGTGCAGAATAGCTCTTCCCCTGTAAGCAGGTTGTGACAGTCTGAGTCACAGTCAGCCTCCCAGTCTCCCCAGTGCTCCAAGGAAGAAGTAAGCTGCTCTGGCTCTTTACCTGTGGTGTTGGTGCAGCTATACTGACTGGTATACTAAGGGGGCAGAGCCAAGACTCCATCCTTTCCTGCTTTCCTGTACCAGATAGGAAAGCAGCAGATCTGCAGAACTTGCTTGCTCTCCCATGTTGCAACTTGTAATGTGGGCAGCATGCGAGAAAGTAAGGTGTGGAGGGTTTATGCCCCCTTGCCCCTTTGCATGGGTGTGTGGGGTTAGTGATGATCTATCTAGTAGTGTGTGTAACACGTTTACTGTAGGAGCAATTTATCCAGTTTTGCAAATATCGTCTTATGCTTATGTAGGTTAGAATGCAATCTACACCATTACCTAGAGATGATATTGAAAAAACTGTATATTTTACTTGCCATCAGAAAATATTGCTCTCACCAAGCAAATAAGACAGTAGACTTGTTCAAGGTTCATTTTAACCCATTGGTTGCCATAGTATAAGAAGCATTTTTAGTATTAGTTCTTTGCTAACATTTCCCCTAGAAACAGAGTGGTAGATAGTGGAAATAAAATTACACCATGTATGGAATAGGGGGGAAATCCAGACCCATCCCTGTGTACACAGAAAAACTAGTATATGACTACTGGGGGCATTTTTCATATTCCAGGGTGCCCAGTTCGCTAGACTCCCTATATACTGCTGCACAGTGGGGATTCGGGGTGAAGGACAGACCCCGGAGAGAGGCAGGGGCAAGGCTAGTGGATTCACAGATACATGGATCCATCAAATCTTTCTCCCTGTGTGGTGGACACTCCAGCCTTTTGCTGAAGTAGCCACTCTGTGACTTGGGACAGAGGATTCTTTTTGCCTTGATCTTTGCTTGGTTCTTTGTTTACGTACTGGGGAGATAATTTGGTGATAAGCTGTTAGCTGAGGTATATAAATACTGTACTATTATATAGCTGTTGCGTCGTGCACTTGAAAAATAATGAGAAAATTTAGTACTGAATTCCCAATTATTTACAGAAAGGTGGTAAGAAAGAAGATGATTGTTTTGGATATCAAAATGAAGCTGCATCATTTCATTTTTATTTTATTTTATTTTATTTTTTTTGGCTAGTAAAGAATGGTGTTTGTTCTCAGCACACCTGGTCCTGTAACTGTACTGCATGCATATTTCCCTCCGGGGAAATGAGAGTTTTAATTGCTGATTGAGTCCTCGATTCAGCAAAACAGTCAAGCATGCTTAACTTTAGGCATATGAGTAATCTCTTTTGAAATTAGGCACATGCTTAAATAGTTTGCTAAAAAAGGAAAATACCTAAATTTTAGTGACTGACTGAGACACAAATATTGGCACATTAAAACAATTTTGCATGGAAAAGAAAGGCTGTTACTGTTTCCTGCCTGTCAACATAGAACCTGGCGAAGATCATACTAGATTTCAGTTGTAAAATTTTGAACTTTTTACAGTATAAAACCAGATAACTTTACCAGATGTTTGGTGACTTGGAATGAAACAAAGGTTTGTTCACTGGAACTTTGAAAGTAAGCAAGTCATTATGGAGGAAGTCAAGCTTTGCACACAACCATCAGTAGTTTAAATCTTGATCACAACCGTCTGAGATTACAAGGAAGAAATTCTCTGCTCAAGGGAGATGAGGGGGTTAAAGTGATACCTTGCATCTACTGTGAGAAATCATCAATGAGAAATGTTGTGGCTTGGTGTGCGTCTCTTGCACTACATGCCAATGATCTATCAAATGTGTATCTCAATTGTGTATCCTTGTTCTTTTTACTGAATCCTAGTGACTAGTACTAATTGTGTTTGTTAAAGCAGGACCTGTTTGGAAAGAAGTATAAGGATTACAGAGAATGGAAGGCTGCTGCTTCTGTTTTACTGAAGTCTTTTAAGGAACGAATATGTGTTCTTTGTGCAAGGATTTGAAACAGCATCTCTTCTATTGGATAAAAGAGGATGCAACACGTGTTTAAAATTTTTCAAGTAAATTAAAAAGTAAGGTGGACATTTCCTCCAATCACGTTCCTTCCATTTTTCGAGTTGGGCTGAGAAATCAAGACTGAAAGCAAATTTTGTGGTTCAGATAATTTTATAGAGCTAAATTAAAATATATTAAAGAACAATATAATACAAATGGATTCGTTGTTGAAAATATTTTGACCATCTAGAATATTTTAGTGAAAGTATTTACTCAAGAAATATGTAAAATTGCAGCATATTACTGTTTGAACTGCTCTTTTACAGATAAAGTGCAATGGAGTATTAGGCTTCCTCTAAAAATGGCCACCAGGTGTCATCAGAATGCTTTTATTTTTATTAATTTGCCATTACTCTTTAAATGTGTTTGAACATTTTGTTTTTTTACTGGGAGACTTTTTCAAGCTACTGCACAAGTATTCTAAATGGAATGTGTTATCTGCTTCAGTGAAAATCTCATACAGCTCTCTTTTAACTGAGATATTTGAATAGGTTAGTGGCAAAAGAAATACAGGAAACATAATAAAACTCGTTCACCTGCGCATCTACCAATGTGATATATGCCATCATGTGCCAGCAATGCCCCTCTGCCATGTACATTGGCCAAACTGGACAGTCTCTACGTAAAAGAATGAATGGACACAAATCAGACGTCAAGAATTATAACATTCAAAAACCAGTTGGAGAACACTTCAATCTCTCTGGTCACTCGATCACAGACCTAAGAGTGGCTATCCTTCAACAAAAAAGCTTCAAAAACAGACTCCAACGAGAGACAGCTGAATTGGAATTAATTTGCAAACTGGATACAATTAACTTAGGCTTGAATAGAGACTGGGAATGGATGAGTCATTACACAAAGTAAAACTATTTCCCCATGGTATTTCTCCCCCCCCACCCCACCCCCCCACTGTTCCTCTGATATTCTTAAAAAGAAAAGGAGTACCCGTGGCACCTTAGAGACTAACAAATTTATTAGAGCATAAGCTTTCGTGAGCTACAGCTCACTTCATCGGATGCATTTGGTGGAAAGTTTTTCCAACAAATGCATCCGATGAAGTGAGCTGTAGCTCACGAAAGCTTATGCTCTAATAAATTTGTTAGTCTCTAAGGTGCCACGGGTACTCCTTTTCTTTTTGCGAATACAGACTAACACGGCTGCTACTCTGAAATCTGATATTCTTGTTAACTGCTGGAATTAGCCTACCTTGCTTGTCACCATGAAAGGTTTTCCTCCTTTCCCCCCCTGCTGCTGGTGATGGCTTATCTTAAGTGATCACTCTCCTTACAGTGTGTATGATAAACCCCATTGTTTCATGTTCTCTGTGTGTGTGTATATAAATCTCTCCTCTGTTTTTTCCACCAAATGCATCCGATGAAGTGAGCTGTAGCTCACGAAAGCTTATGCTCTAATAAATTTGTTAGTCTCTAAGGTGCCACAAGTACTCCTTTTCTTTTTGCGAATACAGACTAACATGGCTGCTACTCTGAAACCTATAATAAAACTGTGTGTCTGTGTATACTCATACATATGTTAAATGTTATTCTTTTCCTCAAATGGCCATTTAAAAGATGGAAATAGAGAGTTAAGTGATATAGGCCTTGTCTACATTAGACAAGCTGCTCTGGAGTAACCCCATATAACAAACATAGGATTGTCATCATGCCACTTTTGGTGTTTGTATTCCCAGACTAGATAAAACTGATTTTTAAAGACTTGAAATATTTTTTATTTTTGTCCCTTTATGACATCCTTACAGGGCAGAGTTAAGATTATTTGGGTATCCTAACTGTACATTTCCAAACTTTTATGAGCTTGAATTCTTTTAAAGTTTAACCTTAACTCTGAATTTCCTGGGATAATTTGGGATAATGATAACATTTCTGTAATGAATTTTACCCTAAATTGCTATAATGTATTCTCAACCTTCACTTCATCCTAGTGAAATTTTGGCTTGGAACTTATCTAGGTACATATGTAGCTTTCTTTACAATATTCACTGAGCAGTGAGTGGCTAGACAAAGCCTGATATTTCTAATGTGACAAGCAGAAAAAATTCTTAAAGAAAATCTTTATACTTCATAAAGAAGCAAAAAAGTTTTTCCTTTTTTTTCCTTTGCAATTTACGTGGTTCCAACTGCTGCTCCCCTCCTATACCTTTGATTGTCTCATCCAGAAAGTAAGTGCATAATTGTGTACATCAAAGATGGAGCTGGGCACTAAGCTCAGAGAAGCCATGTTCTAGCCCTTCCCCCTCTGCTGGTGGTGTTAGCTTTCTGCATCTGTTTATGAAGTGTTAATGGGCACGTGCAACCTAGGACAGCATCAAGGAGACTTCTTGTTCCCGATGACTTCTGTATCATCTTGTACTTTAAACCAACTATTTGCAGACCAGACCAACACAGGATTGTTCACTCTACCTTTCAGGCTTCATTTTGGGAAAAAGTGAAAAAAATCCAGGAATCCTTGGCAAGAATGACAACTTCAGGACAACTCCTTTTCTTTTTGCGAATACAGACTAACACGGCTGCTACTATGAAACCTATTCTAGGAAAGTTGTATTCCTCTCAATTAAAGAGGAACAGAGTTGGGGATTCAAGGACAGATCATCTAGGAAAAAATATCTAAGCGCTAGTTTGCCAGGAACAGCAATTTTAACATAGTTTTTACTTTTCACTGCCAAAAAACAGGACATTGTCTAAAGCCACACTAGGTTTTTCAAGCAGTCAGCCTGATATATGGCACACTCGTGCTCAGATCACAAGATTAGGATGAAGAGAGAACTTCGTAGTGTGCATGGCCCAATACCAATACAGATGAATGGGTTCTAAAAACTATAGCAGAAGGGATATTCAGACTTATCCCAGAGGCTTTAATCAACTGTTTTGTTCCCCTTTGTTAATCAGCCCAAAATGGTCAGTCTTGAACAATTTTGGACCATTGAATGAATCAAGATTTTTAGAGCAGTGCCACAAGAACAACGAAGGGATGGTATTCGAGAGTTCACAAAAGAACAGGTCTCTTTGCTTACTACTAGAATTGAAAAGTGTAAACTTCTTCCCTGTGGTGTTAAAATCATCTTCATGGCATCAGTAAGTCCACTGAATTTAGGTGGTAATAATACCTAGCTCTTATATAGTGCTTTTCATCCATAGATCTCAAAATACTTTAGAAGGGAGGTAAGACTATGTTTCTTGAATTTGCAACAGCACACTTGCACACTCCCATTTCCATTTCCATTTTCAGCTCATCAATATATCATGGAGCTGATCAAAATTCTTTAAAATTTCATAATCTTAAAATGTTTTAGCTCTTTTTCAAGCAGCTATTGAGCCAGTGAAAACTTCCATATTAAAAAATGATTGGAGTAAAATGTTTTCAACAATTCTTTTCCTCTTTTGGGGTGGGGACCAGCTCTGTGTTCTCCAATTCTCCATTTTGGAGCATCACTTCCAATACTAAAGTCTTTTGTTAAGTTTAGATAGGGCCCTGATGCCCTTTTACCAACATAACGATAATCCTTAGAGCAGCACTTGGAGGAGTTGGGACTATATGTTCATCCGTATTTCAAAGACTGTCTTTTCAGAGTCAAATCAGTCAGTAGCTAGTACTATATTTATCAGCATTTGAATCGGTCTAATATAATATGGATGGATTATCAACAGAAAGAAGACTTTCCTCCAGTCCACATAGTGTTTAGTTTCCTCAGGTGCCCACTTCATCTCATATTAAGGGAGAGTATTTTTGTTTATGGATAAAAAGAGTACTTCTGGAACCCCATCTCAGTTGTTATTATTTGAAGGTACCTTTAGGTGCTGGGATTAAAGGCATTGAGCAAATGAGTGATCTCTTCAATGCGCTCCATATGAGGCCACTATAGCTGTTTCTGTTACCTACTGGAAAGTAGAATTGGTAAACAGAGACTGCTAAAGTTGTCAGTGTGACTCAGATGATGATTATTAGTGTTAAAAAAACAAAAACTTTACAAAAGAGTGCACCTTTGATGTATTGGAGTGGTAGGATCTGATCACTAATGCTAGGCCTGTTGTTTACTTGGAGAGGCAGTGCCCAGTGACAAGGGTCGCTGGCATAAACAAAATTGTCCAAATATTGCCAAAGATGAGTGGTGAGACTGATCCTTATGTGGTTCTTCTAATACAGGCTCCATTGTAAGGGTTGATGTGTTGCAAATAAAGATGTATATGTGTGTCAGATAATACAAGATGTGTTGAGAACAATGCCTGTCTTCATTCCATTTGAACCAAGAAATCACGTTGTCTTTACTATTCATCAGTGTAAAGAATAGTAAGGAAGCCATGTTACAGTAGGAACATCAGGAGAGACCTCTAAATTTACATAGGATAATATACCTCAAGAGTTTAGAGGGTGCTTATTTGGCATGATGGTTTCATGCTGAGACAAGTGTCATCCAGATCAACTTTGTCCATTTTAAGTAAGGCGCTAGTTAAAAGAATCTTATTTCAGTGGCAAAGAGGTTCCGGATTCGTTTTAATCCCATTCTGTTGGATCCATGATTCCATTGAAAGGAATGATTAGTTTGAAAGCACTGAGGTATTTTTACTGGAAATATGCAAAGCAGCTCCCTGGATGTCAGTACACAGCTTTGCCACATACTATACATTGAACATTCAGGCCTCATCTGATACTGTGAGATGCTAATTTGCTGCTTGGGTACTGTTTTTTGAAAGACCAGACATCGGGGTTTAGTACAGAAAATGAAAAGGAAAGGAGAAATTTAAGACCCATAACTATACTTTCTTCAGGTTTTTCTGTATAAGTCCAGATCCATTCCCTTAAAAAGTTGGCATATGCCTCCCCGAAAAGTAAATAAAAATGTACTGAGCATTGAGTTTAGGAACTTTGTCATTCATTACAGATTTAAGGTTAATTATTAAGTTAATTGCTTGTCCCTATGATCTTAACTTAAAATTACTGCTTTCTAAATTTCTTCTGAGGATTGGGAAATTGCATGTCTCTTTTAATTACACTATTGGAAATCTCAGCTGTACTGTCTCCATCTACTGGCAGAGCAACTATATCTCACTATTTGGACTGACATAGAAAAATTTGAAAAAAGAGAACTATAAGGTGAAATATTTCCCCTTTTTTCATCAGGGGAAGACTTCCTAACCCCAAATAACTGACTGCTTACTGAACTTCTGCAGACACAACATCCATACCAATAGATATATGAAAAATATTGCAGGAAGAGTGCAAGAATTTGTGTGATTAGCCTGTAGGAAGTGGTGGTGGAGATTCAGTAAGTGGCTCTTTTTCTGCTGAGTATGTACTTAAGTATGGTTGCTGGATGTGCTTTTTCAAATGCGACTTACAACTGAGATCCTGAGCATTTGTTGTTAAAGATCCTTCAGAACTTCTGAAAGACTAGTGTTATTCACCATTGTATACTAGTCAAATTTATGAAATTACAAATATGTAATATACAATTGGAAAATTATATATATAGTGTGTGTAAATTTATCTATCTATATTTCCTGGGTTTTTGTGTGTTGTATGTATCTGTGCAGTAATGATGTGATACGTGCAGGTGTGCCTTTTGCAGATTCAAGAAAAGCAGTTTGCCTCCTTTGTAAAGTACGTTGAGATCTATGGATGAAATCACTATGTAAGAGCTAGGTTATTATTACCGCCAGAATTACTGAGCTTACTGATTCCCTGCACCAATGTTCAGAGCAGTACATGCTCCTTTTAGAATCCCATAATTGATAACAAAGTGTCCCAAGTAACCTTAAAATGCCTTTTTAATTAATCAAAGAAAATTCCCAAACAAAAGAATTAGTTAATCTGAAGTTAATGTGGTAGATTAATTTCTTGGCCATATCCTTAAGAATCTAATCAAACATTCTTGAGTTATATGAGCATTTAAAAAGTTGTATGTTTTTTTTTAAAATAACTTTTCCTGATTAGAACAGCTTAATTTTGAACGTCAAACATGACACGAGGAGTAGTTGCTGTTTAATAGAATTTGGTTTTAAAGTAACAAATGTTAAAAGTTTGACAGTCGTGTACTGAGTATATGCTTAACCATGGCAAAGCTTTCATTGACGACAGTGGTAGAGTATTAGGATCTGTATACATACTAACAGAATAGGATAGTTTTCTTACTAATTTAACAAATTAAGGTCTTCTGTAATGTTGCATTTTAGATATTTGTTCATTCTCATAACTTCAAGTGATTCCAGAGGACTTTAGACTAAGCTGAAGAGAGTGGTATGAGAAGCACAGAGGCTTGAACTGGGCATCCTTTAGATCTACAGGTTTCTGAATTATACAGTTAGTTTCTATACATTCTGAAGAACTTGGAACTTGATGATATTGCTCAACAACCTCTATCTACAAGAATGATCCTTCTTACAATGTGAAAATGGTCAGAAAAATGGCTATTTTAAAAATAGGACCTTGTTATTCTGTAGATATACACCCTGCATGTATTCCAAGTATTACTTGCTAACTTTTATTGATAAAAATAAGTTTACTTTTGTCAGTGCTACAGAGCCAGTGCTGCTATAGGACAGTGAACATTAAAAATGTTTTAAGGCCCTGATTCTGCCCAAACTCTTCAATATATCTTAATTTTAAGTATGTGTTTAAGTCTCATTGACCTCAACAGAACTACTTGTTAAGTTACGCACATGCTTTGATTAATCAGTTTGGTTAATCAAATTCCAGAATCTTTGCTACTAATAATGAGCATGCGCCAGAGAGGGTGCAGCTTGCCTTTCAAATCTTAGGTTGAATTTTCACTGTTGACATTTTTTATATATATATATATATATATATATATATATATATATATATACACACACACACACCCTTGCAATCTGATTACATTTGAAATGTAATCATTGAGTGCTGTACAGAGTCACTTTACACACACGCAGACACACCCACACACCTTGCAATCTGATTACATTTGAAATGTAATCACTGAGTGCTGTACAGAGTCACTTTTCAGAGTTAACCTAACTTTAGGGGCTCAGTCCTCAGCTGATAAAAATTGATGCAGCTCTTTTTGAAGATAGTGGAGGTGTACTGATTTATACCAGTTGATGATCTGGCCATGACTTTTCAACTTCTGATCCATGCAGTGGTTTCCAAAATGTTAAACCAACTGGTTGAATTAGGAAAGAAAATTTATAAATCATGGGAATCAGGAAAGCACAATTAAAGAGGCAGTATCTGGAAACATGAAACAGCTGTACTGTTCTGGAAGTATTTAATAGCTTGTTTGAGAAGCTAGGCAGGGCCTGGTCAATAGTTGAGCTTAATGAGAGACTTGCAAGTGAAAAATGAATCTGTAGACTACAGGTAACTTCTGTGCATGGAGTTGCTTTTAAGCCTCACATAAGTGACTATTAATAGAAAAACAGGGTTTGTGAGGTAATATCTTTTACTGGACCAACTTCTGTTGGTGAGAGAGATAAGCTTCCGAGCCACACAGAGCTGAAGAAGAAGAGAAAAGCTCTGTGTGGCTCAAAAGCTTGTCTCTCTCACCAACAGAAGTTGGTCCAATAAAAGATATTACCTCACCCACCTTGTCTCTCTAATACCGTGGGATTGACACAGCTACAGCTACTTGCATATTAATAGAACAAGCAGATTCTCTAGCTTCATGTGTAGCCCAGCTGTTTTAGTTACAAAGTCTTGAGTTCCATATCCTGTTGGAATGTATTCCTTGGAAATAAGGATAATTCTTATTTGCTGTTTACACATTTGGATAGCTTACTGTACACTATTGTCTGGATCAGTTTTGGAATTATTTATTGTTATCAGCATGCACATACGGTTATGGTCAGGGGCTCATGCATTCAGTGGAAACGGAATCAAAATTTGGCAGTTCACTAACACTGGGTTCAGTGGCAAATTGATGTTTCTATGGTAGCATAGGTAAATAGAAAAACATAGATTTTTATTGAATTATATATTTAAAGTGGAGTTTTCAATCAAATCATATTAACTTTATTACTTTAATTTTTATTTTAGTATATACTTCAGGTTTGCAATGTTTTTTTCTTTTTATTATACACACACACACACACACACACACACACACACACACACAAATGACAGATTGCCACAGAATTTGTTCAGCAGGCAGTTGGAAGATTTTGTATCTGGAATGGATCTGCCTTGTTTTGACATGGAGAGGAGGATCACACTGGGCTGTTGGGGAAGAGTAGTATCGACAGTTATTAGTGGAAAGGAGGTTTTTGGCTGCCGGACTGGAGGTTTTGGCTTCTGTATGGTGGAGGGACTTGGTTTTTTTTGGCAACTGTGAGAAGAGAAAGCACATGTTTTTTCTTTCTCTCCCCTCTGGCACTTCTGTTTCTTGTCTTCCTTCCACTGAAAGTGTGTCCTATTGTTAACTTTTCCCCTTGGAAATGACAGGTGGTTTTAGTGTTAGCCTTTTGGCAATCATATGGCTTTATTTACTCCATCAGTAGTAGTCACATTCTCTTCATCTCATCCTGTGGCATGGGATGTGGGCAGAGGAAGGAAGGAGGGTCTTACACTGGTAAAGCTTAAAAGATGATATTTAGCCAAATCCTTCTTGATTGTTCAGTTTATCCAACAGGTCTTAATCACGGTCAGTTCTACCTTTAGAGCTCTTTAATTTAGGGTTAGTCAGCTTTTTTTATTCTGAAATCTCTAGTTCTGGAAAAGGTGGATTATCTGTTGTCCTCTTTGCTGAAGGCCATAGTAACTTAGAGTGCTATGTCAAGGCTGCCAGAAATAAGGTCAGACTTCAAACTTGAGTGCCCAAGTATGGACAACTAAATCTTTATTTAGACACCTAAGTAAAAGTAGCCTAATTTTCAGGGGTGCTAAGCACCCGCAGCTCTCGTTGCACAATACGACTTATGGCTAAATTGTGTAACCCTTTCTCACGTTTGAGCACTTGGTCACACAAGTAGTCATATTGAAGCCAGTGATTTTGCTCACATAAGTGCTCACTAGAATGAGGAATGGCTCCACAGTCTGGCTTTAAAGCATGGCCATTTTATTTAGATGCCTAAATGTGAATTTGATTTAAGTGTCATAACTTTAGGATTGTGTGTCTCTCACCAAAAGAAAGTGGTCCAGTAAAAGATATTACCTCTCCTACTTTGTCTCTAGTTTTAGGCAGCCTGTTTGAAAATGCTGGCCAATACCTTGAATTATGGCTGTCCCCACGACACTTTAGATCAGATTGTTGTTGTTAGCCTATACCTGGGGTATTAGCAAATTATGTTTGTTTTATAAAACTAATAACAAAACTCTTTTATTTTATAGGTACTTGTACAGCCAAATGAGCTACCCCTGATAGTAGAACTGTGCTCTGTGCTGCCTTCATGAAAAATGGATGTAGAGGAAAATCAGAAGAGTGATGAAGTTGATGGGAGTTTACAAACTGATCTCACAGAAGATTCAATGAGAAATGTTTTAGTAGAAAATGCTGAATGTGATTCCTTATCTACCCAGGAAACAAGGTCCTTATCAGATGGAGTTCATAGGAGCCTTGAGAAGAAAGGAGAAGAGAATGGCAAAAACAAAAAGGCATTATTAGAATCAACTAGCCTAGACATTACTGAAGGGGACCAACTTGAAAATGAACCTATCTCAAAAAGAATAAAGCTGGATTTTTCAAAACATACTAAAGGCAGTGAAGGCAAATCACTCAAACTCACAGTTAAGCAAGAGTCAATTGCAGAAACAGATAATGTAATAGATGGAGCCATAAAAAAGGTAGCAGTGAGTGACTGTGTCAGTGGTGACGCACTTCTTTCAAATTCCTTGTGTCCACAGTGTGATTTCAAAGCTGCTGATACTACGCCACTGAAAATTCATTTGGAAAGTAAAGATTCACAAGAAGTTCCATCTGCTGTTCCTGAAAGTACTTTTCAAGTGGAAGAAATTAGTGTTTGCTGTACAGTTGGTAATATAGATAAAGTTCTTAAATGCAAAACTTGTGATCAGTTTTTTTCTTCTTACCCTGATTTGGAAAAACATATTCAAGAAAGTCACTCAAAGCAACCCAAAGAGCATGTGTGTCCCCACTGTAGTTATAAAGCAGAATACAGTTTAGCTTTACAAACACATACCAAGCAGGCTCACGGACAATCAATAATATTTTGCTGTGATCTCTGTGGTTTTCAGTGTGGTGAGGAGAATCTCCTACATTCTCATTTCCTTGGCAAGACACACCTTCGCCGTCAACATCTTGCTGCACGAGGAGGATTTGTACAGATATTGACAAAAAGATCTTTTCATAAAAAGCAATATATGGCAGTCAACAAGAAGAAAGAGAGAGCAAAATCTGGGCCCTATAAATCAAAGACAAGAACTGCTGATTCAAAAGAATTAAATGCTAGCAATAATATGAGGGATTCGAAAGTAAGCTTTTCTAAACAAAGTGATGGCAGTGAACTTCTTGTCGAAATGATAACATCTAAAAATATTTCCACTGAAAAATCAGAGACTGTTCCAGAGGAAAAAGAGTTTTCCTTCAGTGTAGAAGGAACTCATGAACTCCAGACTGAAAAGCTAGAAATATCAGGGTCCTCAGAAGAAAATTTGAACAAACAAGAGCCCCCTAGAAATACCCAAAAGATAATTGGCAGTTTAAACACAACAAGGAGATCTGATAGATCGGGACATAAGAGAAATATTTTATCACTAAGAACTTCTTTCAGACGAAGTGGCTCTTTTAGATTAAAAAAGCAGGTTAAAGGAAGATATAGTTTGCTGGGTGTTAGTAAAAGAGGCAAACCCAAATCTCACCAAACACAGGTGAAACACAACTTCAGGACCCAGCATAAATCAAGTAGTTTAACACCCAAATTGCCTAGAGAGTTAGAAATGGATGATGATGATGATGATGACGTTAACAATCAGGGTAAGGCTATCTCAGAAATACAGGCTCTGAGTCAAGATAGGACAAATACCAGTTCTCCTAGTACTACCAAAACTGAGGATTCTCAGATTAAATCTGTTGCTGACAACAAAGTTCTACATACTTGCATTTACTGTGGTATTGTTTTTCAGAACAGAAATGGTTTGGAAGTTCATGTTATAAGACATCATACAAAAGGAATGCAGTTTCATTGTCAAACATGTAACTATTCCTGTGCAATCAGGGGGGACTTTGAACAACACTGTCAAAGTAATAAACATCAAATGGGGGGTTGCAGCTTTAATTGTCACCTTTGTTCATTTATTTGCTTGAATGATACAAGCCTTGGAACTCACATGAGTGAAGAGCATAGTATGCCCCATAATTGTATTATTTGCAATCTGTATTTTCTAACTGAGGAAGAACTGATAGATCATAACACAACTGAGAAGCATAGTAGTTTATTGGCTCAACAAAATACTTCTCAATCAATTAGCACTGATTTGTCTCTGCAAACTGCAGCTTATACTACACTGGAATCAAATAATAATCTCCAAAAAATTGTAGATGAAATCGAAGTGACCATGGAGGATGAGCCTCCAAAGCCCTGCATGATAAATCATGGAAATGAATTAAAGCATTCTGTTCTCAATAAAACCCAATTTCAATGTAAAAAGTGTTTTTATAAAACAAGATCTTCCACAGTTCTTACAAGACACATAAAACTTCGACATGCACAGGAATATCATTTTCTTTGCAAAGCATGTAACCTTTATTCACTGAGCAAAGAAGGAATGGAAAAGCATATTAAAAGAAGCAAGCACCTTGAAAATGCCAAGAAAAACAATATTGGTTTACGTTTTGAGGAATGTATTGAAAGGGTATGTGTAGATGCAAGTGATGTTAAAAAAGTAATAGAGCCTTCCACTTCTGGCAATGTAAAGACTGAATTAGATAAAGAAAGTATACAGGCACCGTCCTCTACTGTGGATAACACATCCACAAATAAAGAACTGATTCCATCAGGTGAAATTACCAAAGACAATGAGTTAGTTTTGGCCAATGCACCAAAGAGAGGGAGACCCAAAGGCACCATTTCTAGGACATGCACCCATTGCGGTCTATTGGCCTCCAGTGTTACCAACTTGACTGTACATATTAGACGAAAGCACAGTCACCAGTACAGCTATTTGTGTAAAGTTTGCAATTATTATACTGTAACCAAAGGTGACATGGAACGTCATTGTGCCACCAAGAAACATAAAGGTCGTGTTGAAATGGAAGCTAATGGAAAACAAAACACAGAGGTAGTTGTTTGCCCAGAAGGAGGTAATCTTGAATCCATTAGCAAGAAGATCAACAGTCCAATGGATATTTTGAATGAACCTGTTGAGGATGATAGCCAGTCATCAGATTTGGATACTTCAGTCTTAGAAAATCGGGAAGAAGATCAGGGAAACTCCATTGAGGTAGAAGTTGACAATGTATCTCAACTCCCAGATCTGCAGTATACGAAGAACACTATAAATATAAAACAGCATATACTTATGGAGCCAAGTAATGTTACTCAAGATGGTGACCCATGTTTTCAGAGAAGAGTTACAGGTGCAAATGACAATAAATGTGTACACTGTGAGTTTGTTGCTCATTCGTCTTCTTCTCTAGAGCTGCATGTAAAACGGAAGCATACTAAAGAATTTGAATACTACTGCATGGCTTGTGACTACTATGCAGTTACTCGTCGAGAGATGACTAGGCATGCAGCAACAGAGAAGCATAAAATTAAAAGACAATCTTATGTTTGCTCTTCCTCTGGAGAGGAAGCAGATACAACAGGTATTGCCAAAGAAACCTCTGTTATGTCTTCAAAGGATCATCAGCAAAACACAGAAGAATTTCAGACAGTTTCAGATGAAACAAAATATGTTAACTATACTAAAGCACAGGATGATCAAACTCTGAAAAGCTTAGCTGACTGTACTGTCTTAGATGGAAATGCATCAGAAATTTCTAAACAAGATGGTGCCCACAATGCAATAGGAGTTGAAAATGAGGCGGAATCTACTGGAGGAGAAAATCCCCTTTATGAAGTCTTCCAACAAACATCTCAAAAAGATGAAGTTAAACTTAGTGAGATTATACCTCTTAAAGAAGTAGTCATTTGTGGTTTGCAGAAAAATGGGCAAGATCCAATCAATTCAAATTTCCATTGCAGTGTAGAAAATCAAAATGTTTCAAATGACATGAATGCCCCAAACTTGGATTCCAAAAGAAGTGGGAAAACTTTAGAAGAAAATGGAGAAAACCTTGAAAACGAGTATAAACATACTGAAGTTCTTGAAGAAGAATTACTAACAGAAAGAACACCAAATGTGCCAGCACTTTCAGAAACATGTAATGTAGCAGAGCAGTCAAATCTTGATGAAAACATTAGAAATACTATTCAAAATGTACATAGCTTAGAGGGTGACAGAAGCTTCCGAAAGGATCCAACTGTAGAGGAGGAAGAAGCCCTTACGGACGCAAAACATGAAGCAGAAGTAACTATAAACAACAGCATTTGGGAGGCAGATGGCTCAACAGCTGAAGGCATGCAAGAAACTAGTAATGAGGCTTTGGGAACTGTTATCGGTACTGATGATAAAGGAAAGGCAATGCAAAATTTTGGCCAGTTTGATTCTTCTATAGTAAGATTAAAAAGCCATCAAGATGGAGAATCCACTGATCACTCCGATGAAGGACAGATGTCAGGTGGAATGAAAGTTAGTGAGGTAACTGTAAAAATAGATAGCTCACAAGGTGGTGGGAAAAAGAAGAAATCTGAAGGAAATCCCCTTGGGGAATCGACACGTATTCGTTGTGATGACTGTGGTTTTTTAGCAGATGGTTTAAGTGGACTAAATGTTCACATAGCCATGAAGCATCCTTCAAAAGAGAAACATTTTCATTGTTTACTCTGTGGAAAATCATTTTACACAGAAAGCAACCTTCACCAGCACTTGGCTAGTGCTGGTCACATGAGAAATGAACAGGCAAGTGTGGAAGAGCTACCAGAAGGAGGCGCCACCTTTAAATGTGTTAAGTGCACTGAGCCCTTTGATTCTGAACAGAATTTGTTTCTTCATATTAAAGAACAACATGAAGAACTACTGCGGGAGGTGAATAAGTACATTGTGGAAGACACTGAACAAATCAACCGAGAAAGAGAGGAAAATCAAGGCAATGTGTGCAAGTATTGTGGCAAGATGTGCAGAAGCAGCAATTCCATGGCCTTCCTAGCTCACATTCGAACCCATACAGGTATGTAAGCATAAAATTTGCAGCCAATATCTTTTGACAGAAGGGGATTATGATTATGATCTATCTTTCCTCTGCATCTGCCATACTTTTGCTTGTTAATCTCTTTAACATTTCAGATAATCCAGAATTCATAAAGCCTTGTGAATGTGTGCTGTCTCCTGAGCCATTAATGAAATTCAAAAGTATCTCTGTGACAGGAACTATGGTGTCAGAGGGTTTCTTGTAATTTCCTTAAAAGAGCTTTAGTGTGGTTACCTTATTGCCTTTAAAAAAATCATAAGAATTTCCTCCTTATTTCAGGTTGTAATAATTAATTGGTTCTTATGTTATTACTATGAAACACTCTGGGTTTTACAGAACACATTAGCTGTTCTTCATAACTTGTCTCCCTTGCAGTTGCTAAAAGTTTCGAAATTATTTACTTCATTTGAATTAAAAGTTACACTTTTACATTTAAGGTTTCAGTGACAGTCATTTGATGTTGCATCATTCCTTGCTAAATACATATATTAAGCAACAAAATTTTGTCATAGAAAATAAATTATTAAAAATTGGAAATAGTTTTTAGAAGATGCTATGTAATGTCAATATGGTACATGTGGATATAGCACCTGCTTTAGTTTATGTGCTGTATCACACTTTCTATTCCTTTTTATGTTCAATTTTAAGTGGAAAATCTAAAAACATTTTTGCAGAAAATGCATAAGATGTAGTTCTAAATTTATGTAAAAATTCATTGCTATGTTTCTATAAACCTGCCATACATTCTTTATTTTAAATAGACAGCTTTTCTAAATCACTGAGCTCTGCTTAGACAGGTGGTGTCTCCATGGTTGAATTTATGAGTGGATTTGAATAATAAATTCACATTTCAATGAACATATTTTCATTAAAACTGTAAGGTTTATTTTAACTGTACTTTTAAATAATGGCTTATTATAGAAGTTATAGTTTAAATTCATGCAGTATTTGAAACTTAGTGCATGGTTACAAGCAAGAGAACAAAAAGGTAAAAAACATTATAAAAGATAATGATTCTTGGTATAATCGTAAAATAGTTTTGTAAGTTTTCATAGAAGAAGGCAACGCCATGACTGGACAACATATTTAAAATTAATCTAATGTACATTGCATTTCAAACATCTTCAGATGCATTACTGTAAATACAGTATTCATTTTCACTGACTATTCATATACATGCTTAGTACTTTCAACATTATTTCTGTCCTGTCAATAATGTATTTGTGTAATGTTTCAGCAAACATTTAACTTTTGAATATGAAGTTAAGTCTTTAGAGACACTGTCATGTTCACGTGGCCAGAACAGCTGTAGGAGCCCTTAATATGCCCTCTTAAGGCAGATAAAACTGAATAAAACCAAGGGGAAGATGCTAATGGAGCTCTCTTTAGAATTCTTTATGCAACTGTCTGGTCAAGACATGTTGCTTATAATTGATGTGTCCATTACTTGAATTCTCTTGTAATTATAGTCAATAAGTCTTGTAAATGTGTTAAAGCTCACTAAAAGCATACAAATTCAAGAACAGAGTAAGGCTAATAATTTAAAATAATCAATGTAGGCATTTCAGCACTTAATTTCCCTTGTGTGTTGATAGCTGATCATTCTTAATCCATTAAGATTTATTTAGTCGTTTACAATGCAAAATAGGTTTGCACTGGTCACTTGTGCCATTTGAAAATGTCCACCAGGTTAAGTGCAGAATGTAGTCCATTAGTCTTCCTTGACTATATGTATTAATTGCATTTAAAATCAAGTTAATGTGGATGTGAAAGTGAGGTAACTATCAATATATGACAAAGCAACCCTACTTACATAAGTTACATCATTGATTGTAACATTTAGTAAAAGTTAGCATACTTTTTAACATCTTGTGTGGTCTGATCACCAAGTGTATTTTTATTGTGCTTTAGATTGGCCCTAAACATAAAAAACAGCAGACTTCTGGGAATTGAATACAAGTCTACCATTTCATTTTGCAAGTCATTTTCGGGGGAAAGTTACAGAACAGGTTTTAATCTGTGCTCTCTTTTCTCAGTATCTTAAAATGAATTGCTTTTCTGATAGTTTGCTTATGCAAATGAAATAATAATGCTGGGACTTTTATTAATAGTTAACTGGAAGAGAACTTACCCTTCCAAACCCTCTTTTCATATTTTTGATTTACTGTATGTTTTATATAACCTCTTCTTCCCATCTTTATCACAATGAAAGCAATTGATAAGAAATAAATGGTTTTTGGTAAGCAAGAATGGTGGGAGGAGGAAGAAACCTACCGTACTATATTGTATATTCTGTCTCAGTTAAACCTAGCAGGAAAAACAAGTACAATATGTTTCTCTATCTCACCTTGCACTACTGTAACACCAGATGTATCGTACGAGATGAGTTACTGGTTGTTTTCCGATTTCTTATTCCTCTTCTTGCTAAATCTTACTTCAGGAACATTCTCCTCCCCCCCTACCCCCACTTATTGAAAACTCTCTATTTTATACTATTTGGAATCATTAGTAGCATTTTTTTGGAGGGTGGAAAACTATTACTAATGATTTCAAATAGTAGAATACAGAGCGTTTTCAAAATGCCTTAAATTAATTCCAAGAAATTTTCACATAGCAAATGAGAAGGGATGTTATGCCAGAGAGGAGATAACAAGCAAGTCCATCACATGTTGACAAGTGAAAATGAGGAAGTGTAAAATAAAACAAAAGGAATAGTGAAGGTGGAAGACTTTTTTACTTACAATTCAAGGAGGTCCTATAATCTTAATTAACAATCAGAATTTCTGAGGTAAAAATCACCTGCAGCCCTGTCATCTTTGTTTGGGATTTCATCAGATTTCTCAAGCCAATTAAGGGAGGGCACACACACACAAAAGCCTAAGTACTGTAGAAAGTATGGTCTTGATAACTCACTCTGGTGATGCTCCTCACTCTATGTTAATACTGAACCAGTGATCCAGCATGGTGCTAGTGAATACTTTGGCACTGAAAATGACATTTTGGAGGCTTAAAACTGAGCCTTTGAATATTTCTTGTCACTGGAGACCTATTATTCCTTTCACCAGAATTAAGGTTATTAACTCCAGTGGTCTGGTGAGATTGCACCACAAATCATTATATTCTGCCTTCTACATTTTCTGTAGCTTCTATTTTTTTTTCCATTTCCCTTTTAAAGAATGCTGTTGCTATCACATGATAGCTGCTATGTTTCCATACCACAGGTCGTGGGTGATATGATCCCTGTGTTATGAAAGCTCTTTGGTTGGAAAGGTGCTGTAAATGAAGATACGACGACTGTTTTGAAATTAATTAAGAACTAAGTGTAAAGCCAATGAACAATGTGTCTCATTTCACAGAACAAGAGAAAGTACTGAGATAATAAAAATATGGCCAAGAAAAATCTAGGTTGGACAAATATATTATTTTAAGTACTCATTTAGAAAATGCAGAGTTTTGCCCCATTGATTTGACTTTATGAATCTATATGTTAGGTATGAAATATGTATTATAGATTTGTTCTACCCAAAGAGGTTTTGGACCACATTTGGTGCCACCAAGTTAAAAGAACCTTTACTGTTTTAGTTTCAGACAATAAGTACTGGCTGTAGCCTACCAGTACTTCAATTTTCATGGTGTTTAAATGGAGATGTTAACAGACATTCAGCTGTGTATGTGAGGAAAAAAATTGTCAAGGCCTCAGTGATTTTTGGATGAGAGCAGTCAACAGAAAAATACATTTATGTATTGTCAGCACACTATAGCAATGAACACGACGACCGGATTGAACTATAGTTTTTCACAAAGGCGTCATGTAAATTGAAAACAGCAAAGGTCTTGTTCAGAGCCCTGCGGGACACCCGCAATAACAGAAAGAGGAACAAATTTACAATTTAATCTGTGTGAGAGAGAAACCAAAAAAACATAGGGTTGAATCCACAGGATATTTGAATTCGATGAAATAAAATGGCAATATAACTACTGGTAGAGAGGTTTTTTTTTCTTTTTTAAAATCATATCTGGCTATAGCCTTGATATTATTAATTGTGTAATTAGTTTTGAAGCTCATAAGATAGAACATCAACTTTAACATTTTTTATTTAATGCGAAGGTATATTGACACTATTCAAATTTATTTTATTTGCCTGGGTCCCTTTATAAAATACAGTGTTGATTTGGAATGTCACCAAATTAATGTTTAATTTAGTTTTATCAGGATCATTTAAATAACTTGGGTTTTTCAGTATGATTGATAGAATGTGATTGCTGTTAGCTGCAGTCTCAACCTGCTTTTGACATTTAAACATATAAAACTGACTAGATATAACCATTCAGGTGCTAAATATTTTTTACATCTACTTCTAACAGTAGAAATGGAAGTATTAAGAGATCTGGCTTCATTGTCACTGAACTGTGAAATATTCAACCTTGTGTGCCTGTGCTTAGTACTGTTGACTTTTTTATTTCTGTTGGAAGATTAAAATTAAATGCTTCATTTTTTGTCAGCTTTTGGGAATTGAATTGAAATTTAAGACTAAAATTTTTACTAAGATACTCAATTTTAGCAAAATATTCTTGAAGGATATTCTATTTTTGAGGACACAGCACAAAGGTTCATTGATCAAATATGATATACTATAACATTTTTCATATCAGAGTCTTTATGTGTATTTATTAAAGATCACATATTTCAGATTATGCTTAACTCTATTGGAAGACATACTTCAAAAACATACTAAACATAATTAATTTTAAATGCAATTCTGTGATTTTGATTTATTGAATTAAGGATTTACTTGTTAGAAAATTGGAAAGTGTTACAGCATACTTTAAAATAAAGTGTCATTGCTTAGTAACCTACGAATGGACATCTGCCATATTTAACCATAGTACCGCAGCTTTCTCATCTTGACTGGGGAGTCAGTGTTAATTAAGATACATTATTTCTGTACAGACTTTTTCCTGGCCTGATATGTTCAAAAGAATAGGTCATTCCTACTTCATTAGAAAAATAATTTTATAATTCCTTGGTTTGCACTGGCCATTTAATAATAAAGTTTGTTCTTAAAATAAATAATAAGCAAAATGTCAATACTTCTGGTTTGCAGAAGAAGCATAAATTCTTGATCATAAAACAGTCATAAAGGCATAATATTTTATCCACTGTATAGTCATACATTGCATGTCATTACAATAGCAAGGTGATGAATCATTCTCTATGTATGACAGAAGAAATTTGAAATACCAGTGTTACTGTGAAATCTATTCAAAGTCAGAGGAATATAATAAAATTAAATGAACTGTTCATACATATTTACTTTAACAACAAGGATATTTCTAAGTCTACATCTTTCATCCAAACTTTTTATGGCCATTAATTGACTTAGCCATTTTGAAAATGGGGAAAGGTGTAGAACAACTTTGATCACCTCATTTAAATGGTATTGTCCTAGTATATCGTCTTCTGGTTTTAATACTCTTTATAAAAAGTAAATGGCTATTAAAAGTTCAGTTTGAAAGTAGTTTCAGTGGGCTTAAGGAATGTCATTTCAGTGAACTTAAGGAAACGGTCTTTAATGGGAAATCTGTGGTATATATCTGTATCCCTGGAGTGATAAATAAGTGTATGTAATAGATAACTTCTTTTTGTGAGACAAAATTCTTAAACGGTAAATGTGGGATACATTTTTTAAAGGTTTTTTTTCTAAGGAATTTTTATTTCTTTAACCATGAGTAATATATTATTCTAATTGAACTCGTATCTTATGCTAAATTTTACTTAGGATCAAAGCCATTCAAGTGCAAGATATGCCACTTTGCAACAGCTCAGCTCGGAGATGCCAGAAACCATGTCAAGAGGCACCTTGGGATGAGGGAATACAAGTGTCATGTCTGTGGGTGAGTAAATTGAAACAGTTTCTACGATGGTTAACCAGGAGAAGAGTGCAGGATATGCATTGTTTCAGAATTCAAAACTGTGATGTGAGCAAGAGTGGCTAAAATTATGCATGCATATCCTCCTTTCCATTGTTATGGTAAATTCCTTAAATACAGTTATGACATTCTTTTCCCACTTCTAATCCTGCACTGAAGATGAGCAATTTTATGGGCTACAAGGTCAATTTGAACCTGTAATCTGTAAATTGACTAAATTATAGGATGTTCATTCACATTGCCAGGGAGAACTGTAAATTTCATTTAAAGACATAAAAAATATATAATACAGACTTTATTCTGTGTATATGTGGTGTGACCCTCCCCAGTCCTGTTATAATTTTAGTTCCATTAACAGATCTGTGGGCTCTGTTAGGGATTTCATTCCTTAGGAAAACAAAACAGAAGACTGACTTTCAGACAACTAGATATAAAATATTACATGCCTAATATGTTTTTTTTAAAAAATTCAAGTATTTAATAGATGTTTGTGTTCTTGTTTGTTACAAGAATTCCTGTCTCTTTCTTTCTTTCTTTCTTTCTTTCTTTCTTTCTTTCTTAATGGTTATTTCTTCAGAAGGATCATTCGTAATGTTTAATTGTCCTTCAAATGTGTTGCATTTAATAGGAGGCAATGAGACTCCTTAATGCAAAACTAATTAATTTAGCAGAAATGTTTAAAAGGTTTTAAAATGCCATGGCATATATGGTACATCATAGGACATTCAAAGTTGTATTTTAATACCCTACTTCTGATTAAAAATATATTTTAATGTTCTTATGCGAGAGAATTAACTAATATATGCATCATATAAAAACACTTTATGCAAACCTGTGTAACCTGCTGTAGAGGTCTTATGGCTAATGTGTAAAACAGCACAGGTTCAATTAGATAATGCACTGCACACATGAATGGTATGGTGTGTTGTTAGGGATATTATTCAGCAGGAGGTTCTTGTTGTAGTGAACATTTGCAATACATATTTATTGCAGGACAAAGTGAGTTTCACATTTCAAAGGACAAGTGAAACTTCAGCTGAAAATGCAGCTGAGCGATTTTCACTGATTTATCTATCTATTTTACAAATAATTTTGCAATGAATGTTGTTAGATACTTTGGGTGATTTTATTCAGTTGGGGTAATTGATGGTTGAGTTATTTAAATGTGAAGTAAATTTATATGAAGTTTGTCCGTAAATCCACAGAAGATCAGTAGTAGGATGACTTTTGTTACTTCTTATATTAGCTACAAGAGTCAAATGCAACACAGAGCATTTTAATAGTCGTCTTTTTAGGCATTTAAAAAATCCTGTTAATAGTTTTTACCCTATAAATTAAGTATCTTTCGTGTGAAAAGTAATTAACAAATACAGGTGCACAAAAAATAAAGAAAACAAAGCTTAGACTTTGCTTTGAAGTTGTCAACAAACTTGTCTATTACTTCACAATTCAACATCCCATTGACTCGCATAGAAAAGTTAGCATATTATTTAATTATCATATCAACAGAGAAATAGCTTTTGTAATCACCAAATCATTAAGTTTGTATCCCCTACCGAGAAGAAATTAATTGTGAGGAGAATTTGGCACATTCCTGATATCAAAAGCTCAGTCCTACTTAGTATCGGTATGGTACTAACTAGTCTTAGAATCTGCAACAGAAAACATATAACTATCAAGAACAAAACATATTTGTATGACTTAAGCTATGGAATTAAGTCTGTTAGTCACTTTGCTATGCTAATTGTTTACTACATGCTATTGAAATGTCATACTGGTAGCCAAATAGCTATATATTTATATTGTTGTATAGAGTTATGCCACTAATCTTCATTTACAACATGGATATGTTCATTTGATATATAATAAAACAACCAGCTAGAGAGACATCCTCCACCACCACCACCACCCTCTGCGCACAAAAATCTGGTTTATAGTGCAGTTTAGTCCTTTTGCAGTTTAAATAATCATCACATTACACTTGATATGCACCAAAAATGTATTTTAACAGTTATATATTAACATTGGTTTAATTGGAAAAGACATCTTTACACTGAAGCTAACAATCCTAAAGAATTAAAATGGATTAGAAGAATAAGGTATGACCAATGCCGTTTGAACTGTAGACCAAATAATGAATATGCCATCCTTAATGTGGAAGAAGGGGGAAAAAAAAGTATAATAGCTTGTGCTGTATTTCTGCTGTATTAATTGAAAGGATAGAAGAGTATGTAGACTAAAAAATAAAGTAGCAACATAAAAAATTGCTAGGATTGGCTATCGTATTAGTGGCACTATAGAGCATTGGTACATTAACACCACTGACAATGTCAATTCATTATCATTGATGGCTAAATAATCTTAGAAATGCTCAGTGGACCTATTAGTTCCTGAACATAAGCAGCTCATGCTGCATTTCTTCATTAGCTTTAATTGCTATAAATTCTACCTTTTTAAAAATCATGCTTTAAGAGGTGAAGTGATCTTTCAGGAACATTAATTCTGTAATTTTGTCACAAACAGAAGGTCCTGCACTATGTTTTCTTTTCTGCAGTGGTTAATATTCTATCCTCTGACTTTTGGATTCATAGGAATAAGCCCTCTGCTAGCTGTGAGGATAAATTGTTTTTCAAATGCTGTTGAACCTGTTCAGGAGCCTTTTGAAGGTGAAATGTCAGTGCTAGGTTGTGGTTTATTGTAGTCTCAGGATATCATTTGATTATTTTGAAGAAGTACAATTTCCTTTTGGATCGGAAACTAAAATATTTGTAAAAATAAATATGCCAAACCAGCGTTGATTCTTTTAGTCTTGTCTAAACATTTCAATTGTTCAGAATATATTATATGTACTGTATGTCACATAAAGGTAATTTACCTACCTATTGAAAAACTAGAACAGTTTTCTGTTTTCTTTTTTAATTTAAATACAGTTTTTTTTTCAGCTGCACAGCAGAAACTCCTTGACAAAGAAATTGGACAACACTAATCTTTTAACAGTTGAAATAAACCAACTGCTCCTCATTTCCTTGTCGGCAGATGTGTGGTGATTGTTTTCCTCTGCCCATATCCACGACTGGAAAATATATCCATTATTTGAGAGGGTAGTATCTATTTTCTGATTAGTCAACTGCTACTCAGTTAATTTAAAAAATCTGGCTATTAATTTGCCTGAGACACTTGAGTTAGATTAACAAATTTTAGTGGTTGCCCAGCATTTAGAATTTTTGTTTCATTTGCCCAGTGGCGTGCTTATGTTTATCATGTGCTTTTCAAATTTTATGCCTCAGGTAGAAAATGAAAAATACATTGTTCTTGTACTTCAGATTTTGAACAGAATTTATAGGCAACGTATACATCTACTTTTCTCTTGCCTTTGCTTTCAGAAACAGATTTTATTTTTTGGGGGGGGGCGTATAGTAATATGTTTAAACTAAGAGTGCTTCTTCTTTGTCTCTGTCTTTCTGTCTTTCAATATGGCTTTTTAATAAGGATCTGCTGAAGAAAATTGGTGTCAGGTAGGTTTGTGTTTTTGGGGATATTTTTAACATTTAAAACATGCACATAGCTATGTGTGAGTGCATGCACACACACGGTTAAAAAGACTTCTGTATTATTATCTTCATATTGTCATTCTACTGATTCCCGATATAATAGTCCACTGTGTTAAGAAGTGACAGTGTATTTTGGCATAGATAACCTTCTCCTTGATTTTTTTTTTTACTTTTTGCTCAGATTTCCCCTTCTTGTGGTTCTGATTTCCTTCCCACTCCTCACCTCCAAGAAATGTTTTGAAGCTCCTTTTCTCACTTAACTTTGGAGAAATTGTTAGATGTGTTGTTGAATAAACCATTTACTAAGTTCAGTTATCTTTTCAAATACTAATATTAGTCAACTTTGAGAAGAGTTTTTTAAAAGCCCTAAAGATGCAAATGACTTCAGTTTATATCTTGACACTATAATTGGTGCTATAGATAGTCTGGTGGTCTTAGAATCTGTATAAAGTCCAGTTTTTTCATGACATTGGTTGATCATCTGAGAAAAATATTTGCAGCTAAAGCAGGTATGTTTAATTTATCTGTAGCCTTAATGGGGATCTACTTTCACCTGTCAAAAGATACCAGACATAATGCAAATAAATGGTTGGTTAGACTTTTTTTCTCCATTAACTCCAGATTTTTGAGTGAGTAGTTTTAACATCAGGATACTTATTTACTGTACTTGCTTGCATTTAGCCTTGCGAAGAACATGCTCGTTTCTAAACTTATCCATAGGAACAGAGAAAATGTACGCTGGGTTTTCGGGGGTGCTGTAATCTACTATAAATTAACTGTTTATTCTTGTGTGCTTTAAGAAACCCTAAATAGAAAGTTGCAACTCCAGTAAAACTATTTTTGTGTGGTATTACCTAGTTTTTGTGCATTAGAAGGGATCTCTGTGTAGATGATTATAATGTCACTTTCTGACCTTTGCAGCTTGAATAATTGTAAATCATTGCTTCATAACGTGTCAGAGAATGTCTGTACTAGGCAATTAAATGGCAGAATATAATAGACCAAATTATTGCCTGTCATGTTTTCAACAACACAGTTAGTATTTGAGTTACACTTAATCATTACGTGCATTAGCAACTTCATTGGAATCCAGCTTCAGGCTGAGCATGAAATACATTACATTATTTAAACCTCTAATGGTAGAAGTCATTTATTTGTGTTGAAGTGTACAACATGCAGAGTTTCATAAAGCAAGGAACACTTGAGAGCTTAATTTATCCAAATCAAAGTCTAAATGCAGATAAACAGAAGTGGCAAAAATTAGTAATTTTTGTAGACTGGAAATATTTAAAAATACATGGTTGTGAGTAATTGTAGGCAGCAGGAATAAAGTAAAATCACTATTTTTAGTCGGCTCAGAGAACTAATGCTGTTGTGTATCTAAATTATGAAATGCACCATGGAATTGCATTTTTGACTGAACAATTAATTACACACGTCATATCTACAGATGTATCCAAACAAAAAAATGTTTGGTTCAGCTACTTTAGGTTTAAGATTTATTTGTGTTAGAAAGACAATGATTCTAGATCTAAATGTTCTTGAACTTCTATATCCAAATTTTGCAGTTAGGACCCATGCGAGTGTTTGCTTTAATAAAGAAAATGAGTTAAAATATACAACATGCTGAGAATACATTTTAAATAAATTAATATGGCAATGCTAGAGAGTTAGGTGGAGTAAGATAATGTGTGTGTATTATATATGTTTCTGATTTTTGATCAATTATATATCATCCTTTTAGATTTGCAGATCTATCATCTAGAATGTAATCTCTATTCTTACGGTCTAAGATACTTAAAATGCAAATAATTTGCTTATCCTCTCAAAAGCCACCAACATCTCTTTAACAGATGATGGTGGTATGCATGCTGTTATATTTTGCATCAGATCATCTTGATTTGCTTGGAAGTTCACTGGGGATTGGCTTGAAGTTAAAGCAAATATTCTAGTTAAGAAGGAAGGCAGATAGATTTAGTGAAAGTATCCTCTAGTTAAAGACTTGGTAGTATGCTTCACTAGTGTCTGTTGTCTTGCTATACTGGAAGAAGGACAGGAGACACTGAATATGGTTTAATTAGGCCACAACTTTATTGTTAACTGTCTGGGAGTACTCGGCAGATAAGTGTACAGTGCAGGTAACTTCATGATCATTTCAAGATCTACCCAGGGGAGTCTTCCATCAGCTCCAAACCTCCCCCCCCTTTCCATCCTCGTCCACCAGCCAACCTGCTGCTGGGACCTTAGCATCCCCCTGACCCCTCGAATGAGGGTTAAGGTGGGCTATAATGGGTGGGGGATTAGCTCCCTGATGACCTGGTCATAGGAGCCCCAAACAGTCCCGTTTCCATTCCCTTAACAAACACCTCCTTTAAATCCTTTACCAAACCATTTATCTGATAACTCTATCCCTTCCCTACAGAGTCCTTGCACTGGACATCCGTCCCATGCTTACAGAATGAGTTGCGATATCACAGCCTTCCATGTCTCTTCCATGCTTGCCCCAACTAAGTCCTACCCCCCCCAAAACCTCTCTGGAGAAGGAAAAAAAACTCTCAGTCTTCCTTGGACAATCTGGAAGTGAGGGAAAAATCCCTTCCTAGCCCTCCGAGAAAGGAGTGGCTACTGCAGTGCGCGCAGCGGATCCAGTGGATCCTGACCACATCTGGTGGTTTGCCAATTTCAATAATGGCAGCTTGGGTGCTGCTTTGCTTGGTCTGGGTGAAAGAGAGCATCCCCTGCCCAGCTTTCCCCACCCAGCTTGCACCAACACCCCCTCTTCTGGTCATCTGGGGGTGGGGGGTGAGTCGGCATCCTCACACTGACCTGCTCTGTGTCTGCAGCAATGTCCGTGCCTCTGCCCTTAAAGAGGTATATCCCTTCCCCCTGCAAGCCAGACAACTCCCCTCCTCCCTCCTGCTTAAGGTGTGATGTGGTCAGTATTGCAAATGGGGCAGAAAAATCGAGACCAACTTTCCTAAATAATAGTTCAGTTTGAAAATGTACTTTTATCAATGTGTACTCTAATTGAATTATCTGGCCTTAATTGAATTATTATTGTTGTACTTGCTGAAATGAATAGACATGAAAAGCACATACTTAAGCAAATATGTGTTTGTATTTGAATTAGGAACATTGGTGATAATTTATACTAATATCTGTACTATATGTAACCTACTGCAATGCACTTCCAAACTGTAATGATAAAGATACACAGAGTTGTGAGTATGATATATGTGCCATGAATAACTAGTGCAGCTTCTTTTAGAAGCATTCCCCTTTTTATTTATTTTTTAAACTATGGATGGTTCTGAAGTACAGGATACTTTATTGGACCACATGTGTGATAAGACATTAAAGTGATTATGAATGTTACATCACACCGGGCTGCTCTTGCTTGTAGTACAGTTAGGTGGGCGCATTGTCAAAGTGGCAAGATTTTCCAAATCTTTTCAAAAAGAAGAGCACACTGGCCAATTAAAAAAAAAATTAAAAAATTGTATGGTGAGATGTCTGTCTATGGATTGTGAAAGGTTTCCTGTGACAGGCTGCAAAGGCACTACTGTAGATCTTTCTTACAGCAAACTAACGTTCTGCTCAAGTCTACTGCACATATAAAAAGTGTATGGATAAAGGGGCGGGGCTATAGATCATGAGCACATGGGAAATAAAGCCATTGTTCTTGAATTTGGATGCCTAAAGATAAGTGCCTAAACAAGTGGTCTGATTTTCATAGGTTCAGCTTAGCATTACTGAATATTAGAGTACTGGTTTAGTTGTCTTTAGGCTCTCAAGTTTGATAGTGTTGGCCTCCCTTAAACCACACCCTTTAGGAAAGGCTTTCTGGTAGGTAGAAGGAGATAGAACTGAAGTGAGCAGGGGTTTGAAGTGAACAGAAGCCTTTGAGCCTTTGTTATAGCCTGAGCAGGGCTTTTTTGTTTTAAACCTTAGTGTTGTTTCATTTTGCTAAAACTAGAGATGGACTTGAGACCGTTAAGATTTGGATATAGATCCAAATTTGAGATTTTGCAAAGTTTAAGAGAAGTTTGGATATACTTTTCTGGTTTAATCTGTTATGTAGAGAGAAGCAAGTCAAAGTCCAGATTTGATTCTGATTCCTGTTTCTCCAGATAAGAACTGTTCAATTTGAATTGTAGATATTAAGTACTTGGGCAAAAAGTTCTCTCTATGAATATCTCTTGATGCCAGACAACATTGTCCAAAACTACCAGTTTACAAATTCCAACAAATGACAGTAGTTTCGAGGGAGTTTATCAGAACAGCCTGTATTCAACTTTGCCAGCTTTTCATGAGATCTGCTGTCAATCAGGAAATCATTTTGCTGAAATCTGATTCAATGTAAGCCCTCCCAATCTATCCTATTTGGAATTCCTGCTTTGATTAATAGATTGTGTTTCATACTGTTTCTATATTTGATACCCACATTATGGTATTATTAAATAAATGACCAAATCCTGCTCACTTTACTCACTTGAGTAATTTTAGTGAAGTCACAGGGATAACTCACATCAGTAAGAAGAGTTGAATTTTGCCCAGTGATATATAAATATAGAATCGCGTTCACACTACATCACTTCAGTTTTATGCCAGTATACCTCCTTTATGTTTAATTGAATTACACCAGTTTAAAGCTTCACTACTGCAGTGCTGCATCTGGCCCTGTTTTTAAGTTGACCTTATCAGATATATTGACAGAGTGTAATTTCTTCAATTATTATTCCTTACAGCAGAATGTTCCAAACCCTCATGAGATGGCGGTGTAATGCATTGCAATATTCTTTCATATTAAAATGATACAGTAATACCTATGCTGTATGCTCCTTTCAAATGGCCTGATCCTGCTCCAA